>NW_024501237.1:8457932-9057932 GCF_017590055.1 Onychostruthus taczanowskii | reverse complement strand
TGAGGTTGGATTCATTTGGAAAATGGTAATTAGGGCCAGGCAGAATAAACAAATCTAAATCCAAGGCTGAAATTTTAAAATTTTATTCTAGGTTATGAGTAGGGTGTAGGGAGTAGGTTATGAGAGGATGTGTGCATCAACAAACACATGTAGAGGACAGTAATGTGCTGTTTAACAAAAGGCAATTCATGTCTTTAGAAGATATTTAAAGCTGTTCAGCTGTTGCACCTCTGATGCTGAAAATTCAAAAGTCAGAGATGATTTGTGCTGTGGATAAAGTTGCTTTAAATAATCTAACTACTGCATTCACTGAGACTATGGAGTAAGAATTTCTGCCTGCTCCATTTTCCAGTGTGTTTTCTCTGCTTCACAACTTCCACTGCTCCATCTCTCTTGCTCCCTCAAGTCTCCATCAGGACATGCCATTACATGTCAACACCAGTGCAGAGCAACACAGGGGTGGTGGACTCAGGTTTTAATCAGTATAATTAATCTTTATCTCCATTAGGAATACTTAACTAGGATACAGTGTTATTTTTTCTGATGCAGCACTGAATTTGATATATATGATGAATAAAAGAGGAACTGGCATTCTCACAGACATGGTTTTACAATATCTTAAACATCTCTGAATTTCTTAAGAGAGACTTGTTCCTATGTGAATTGGAGTTTTACAGACTTTGTGAGGCATGTTTTCAGTCTAATCTTAACTGTATTCTACAATAAAATGTATATGTATATACATTAATATGGTGTGTATATATATATATATAGCTTATCCATTCAGTACAAGAAACAAAGTATGCAGAAATTAAAGTTTAGGAGAAAGGCACTTAATTCTCATTTACAGAAGCAAAATATGCTGAAGGGAGCAAAGAATGGTCAGTGTGAAGGGTTGTATGGGACAGGCACAGGAATGGATGAGGGAGACATGAAAAAATTCGTATATGATCTGTATAAATGAAAAAAGTCAGCATTTCATGATATGTGTGTCATTTCTTCAAATCTGCATTAGCTAGTGATAGCTGACTGAAAGGTTTCCCTCCAGCAGGAACTAAAACTAATGTCAAGACTCATAAGCTCACAGGCACTACGCAAAAATCAGTACTGACCATTTTCATGTAAAATGCCTCCTCCATCATACAAACAACACAAAATTTGTTTTGCTGTCTCTATTTCTGACCTTTGCCTTTTTTTTTTCTTCCAACAAAAAGCAGTATATATGTCACCAAAATTATTCAGGAATTTTATTTTTGTCATGAATTGTTTCAGATTTTCTTAAAGAGGTTTGGCTCTATTTAGATGAATATCAGATGCAAGTGATTTTCCACCCTTAAAATCAAGAATTACATTTATTGTATGTAGGGTTGTAAAACATATGCTAGCCTAAAAAGGGAAATAGTGTGAGGTGAGTAAGTGAAGACTGAGAAAGGCAGTGATGGACAATGAATAAGCAGATGTTTTAGTGCCTTTTCTTCCCACTGCCACCAAGTGAAGTTTCTTTAACATTAAGGAGTCCTGCAGCTTTGTTCTCTGATGGCTCTGTACAACCCCACATCCATCTAGATGTTATTACAGGCCTAAGATGTGATTGGTTTTGCAAAGTTCTCAATTTTTACACATTGAGATTACCTTAATCATACTTCCAAACACCTAGAGATCCCACACCAGACTTTTAGGGTTAAATACACAGCTCAAGACATGTGCTCCCAATATTCAGCTGAGGCTGGTTGGATCCTTCCTGCCTGTGCCCCCTCTTGGGCAAGGATATCACCCAGGTAAGGACAAGCTTGTGCCTATCTCACACCTGAAAACAGAGGTGCCTGGTGCTCTGAACTTCTGCAACTTCACCACAGCCTTTGTGGTGCCAAGGCTCAGATCTGACCAACTTTACAGCACAAATTGAAGTATCCCATCACTTTGCATTCCAGTCAGGAAAACTGCCTGCAATTTAGCCTTATGACAAGTGATACCTCAACTGCAAATGTAAAGAATTTATAGTATAGCTATTTTTAAATTAATGTTACAATTACAGCAATGCAGCAATAAAAGTTTTGATTTTTTTTTAACAAGGAATTGCTATTAAGTATTTGGCTTAATTTCACAGGATGTTTTCAGTCTCTCCTGATATTTCTTTTTTTCCAATGTCAAATTGGAAAAAAAATCCAGTCAAATGAAAAATTGTTTTGATCCTAACAAAACATCTTATTGCATATGTGCTATGTTAGATTATGTGTTGACTTAATTAACATTTCAAAACTGAGTCTTGTTTAAGAACAGAGTTGGAATGTAAATCATCCTGTTTGCTCCTGTTTAATTTATAAATAATAACACAACAGATATTTTTTCTTCAGAATGTTTTCATTTCAGTGAAAAAGTACATTTCAAATAAAAGAAATCTCACTTTGAGAAATTTCTGCACATTGATCCACATGGGATGATTTGCTCAGGCTTCTTTTATACCGTGCCCTGCATCTATAACAACTTAGTGGTTTAATGGATGAATGATGGTGCATAAGCCAAATATATTCACAAGGCAATTTTGTCTTAAGTATTTTAAAGGCTGAGGTTTGGTTTTTTGTTTGCTTTTATTTTGGGCATGGGGGCAGGGAGGGATTCATATACAGGATACAAGCTAGCTTTTTTCAAAAAAAATTCTGACCCAATTTAACCTTCCAGTAGTTTTAAGAAATACCTATTTTCATGCTTACAGTGATAAAGCTTTTTAACTTTCCCACCCAGTTGCCCCCAAAGAGCTTGAAAGGCTCACTCCCACATGCCGTGCTGTTTTTCAGCCTGGGGAGTTGACTGTTCACAGCCCTGCCATGCAGTCCCTGAAATCAAGGTTTAAGATCACAGAACAAAACTTGACTATAAAGAAGGGGTTCCCACATGGCCTAAAATTTCCACGTCAAATGTCAATCTTTATAGTGATGGGAAAGCATGAAGTGGGAGTAACCGACACTATTCCTATCCATGGGGCATAGCTGCTCCCCAGAGCCCACAGTGGGAATGGGGCTGGTTCCTCAGAGCCACACAGTCCTGCATTTGAGGGCCTCTCCAATTAGTCCTGTAATTTACTGTCACTTAATAAAATGGACCAAGCAGGGATGGAAAAATCCCAGCCTCCAGCTGGGATGGGTGTTCTCAGAGTTAGCCCAGCTCTCAAGCAGGTACAAAAGGCGCCCACAGCTGAAGCTGGGGAGACAGAAAGGAGACCTTCAGCCCCTGATGAATTACACACCAGTGCCAGGCCCCAGGAACAGCAGATCAGCTCACACTTTGAAGGATAAATCAAAGCTTTAATCGGGGCTGTCACTAAAGCAGGTGTTTTGACTGCCTTTATGGTTCATTTTTATGCAAAAAGGGTTGTTGGCAATACAGAAATCATGGGGGATTGAAAATAAATGGCAGTGACAGCACTGATCCCACCAGGCGAGGGGGCCAAAATTGGTCTGTCTTTTCACATTATGAAATATACCTAACGGCAGACTCTTGAAACCCTGCAAGCACAATGCACCGTCTGTGTGCTGGACACTTGCCTTTCTCTGTCCTCCTTTCCCCCCCACGTTTTTTTGTGGGTTTTTTTGGTTTTTTTTTATTTGATATGCCAGGGGCCCTTTCCTATTCTTTGGTGATGAACTGCCCCAGCAGCCACAGCAGGTTCAGAATGTTAAAGAGCCGCCAGTCACCCGAGCCAACAAAAGGATCCCGCTTCAAAGGGCTGAAAAGACACTGTAGACACTACCCACAGCCCTAGTTTAGGGTAATGTCTTTTTCATCTTGGTTTTCATCATTCAACGACATTAACAAATGAAACATCATAAAAACATATCCATGAAAGTCTTCTATCACGGGAGGGGGCAAGGGGGATTGCTGTTAGGAGAGAGATCTACGCAAGAATGCCACAAGGATGCACCACTCCAGCTCCTGTCTCCTGCCTTGCTTTGAGGGCTGATGAGGCACCCACCACTACCCAGAGTCACACTGTAAAACTGACATTTCACTTCACTTAATTCCTAAGTCTCAATATTAATAGTGGGCATAATTTTAAAGTTATTTCAATTAAATAAAATATTTCAGCCTATGGAAGTTGATGCATTGTGGCATCCTGTAACATTGAAACTGGGTGCTGAATGTTCTAATACAGCACACTTTTCCAGAAAGGAAAAAATTAGGGTCTTTTTCTTTTGTTCTGCTATAACTCAATACTTTTCACAGTGTATTCTGTAACATAATTTGAAGTATTACTGCAGGGTATTGCCAGTAAATTTCATTTATCATTTACAAACCATAAAGCAGGCATGAGAGGAAAAAAAAAAGGCAAATGCTTCCCTCCTGTAGTTTCACACAGTTATTCATGCCTCAGCACTCATAGATGACAGTATTTCAGCAGTTTTACTAAAGAATTGATTCCTTTATCCTTCCATAGAAATTAAAAAATGTATTTATAAAAGTAACATCCATCTTGGGATATACATCCTTAGAACTGATAACTGAGGATAACTTTTGAAAAATTGATTACGTGTAAATTAAGAAATTCATTACGCTTGATTGAGATAATCCATACTGCTGCTTCTAGCCAGAAAATTTTGCATCTTTGTTTAAATGAAAACATAATGGATGCATCTTATGACTTAGTTGCATAGGAAATGAGAGCACCATTGTCATTTTAAAGGTAGGCTGATGCCCTCAGGCTCCATAAAAGTTTATGCATCTTTGGTTTTTGACCCTCTAAACTACTCCACGAACTCCAGAGGAATTTTAACTATTGCATTAAAGTTAACCTACTTTCATCAAAAAATAGCATTTGTGGGCTTCTTGCAAGTAATTTAGACTTTGATTTTCCAAACATACATTATCTTTATTCCTGTAATAATTTAATCTAAAATAGTAAGATTTTTATACTTATAAAATGCAGTTTCTATTAAATTATACATATTGCACATTAGGATTGACATTCATGTTGCCTTTCTACCAAACTTCATTTCAGTATAATTTCTCATGCCAATTAAGTTATTCTACGCCAATAAAATTCCATCTGTGCTTGAGATATTAAGCCTTGAAATCCTAATTTTCTCAAATATTTCAGTGCCATAGTTAATGCAAGCTTTGAAAACAAACAGCTTCCAATAGTTTGCTTGAAGAAAGACGATACCAGACACTAATTATGGCAAAGATTTAGGTTCTTGGTGATGTTGTCTGAAAATTCATTAACTTTTCTCTCTGGAAGAGTTGTTATGTTCAATAGTATTTTGGATTCTTAGATCATAAGGTAATTGCAGCATTTTGATTGAGAGTCTTCAGAAAAGCTCAAGAAAAATTAGAGTTAAAAGTCTAATTCAAATTTGCCAAGTCCTTGTTCATGATCACCTGTTTAGCATTCTTGTGAGTCCACTGGCTGTTAGTCTAAGCATAATGTAATAAACAGTAATTAATAAATAATACAACAATATTTACTTGCATTCTTCTTCCACAGCATTGCAATGATTTCCCTAATGAGGTGCATTATCAGGATCGAGTTTGCAGAGAAATCTACAAGTGCTTGCATTGTCCTGAGTAGTGAAGATTTTTTTGGCATAAGAAATAGTTTAAACCACTAAACCTTCTGAAATGCGCTGTTAGCAAACGCTTCAGCTCCAAACACCACTTGTAATAGTAAAATCAAACATTCTCATTTTAAATTTCAGAATTTTTTTTCTTATTAGCCTGCCTCATATTTCTGCTTTCTGTCTAAATTCTATCTTACGAGTAACTCTAGTATTGATAGAGTCTCACCTACCTTGTATCAAAATGGCAAATCTTTCCATCATTTATCTCCAATAAATTCAAATATGACTTAGAATGCAGAGATGAAACCTGACTCATATAAGCTAAAATACTGAAAATATGGGCACTACTGGGGTGAAGATGAATATATTTCAAAATTGTAAATAAACTGGGAATACATCAGTATAAATCTGCATAACTCAGTCCTGAAGACTTTCGTAGCTATGCAAAGACAGGTTACGACCTTCCTCATCAGCTAGAACTGTCTTTTGCTCACACTACCCTTGGTCCAAAGACTACCTGCTTCTACCTACTTCCTCCCCAGCAGCATGGTGTGGCAAGTGTTTGTTTTGATCACGTGTTTTTATTGCCTATTTCACACTGGGACATCTAGACACTGCTGAAACACAAAAAATAACTAACAATAGTGCGAAAGATTTAGTCCCCAGATATTCTCAGTCATTAAAAATTGAAAATACTGAAGAGCTCATGTGACACCAAAAAAAAAAAAAAAAAAAAAAAAAAAAAAAAAAAGCCAGTCTGGAAGAGTGTAGGAGGAGTGGAGGAGGAATGGAGGAGGAGGAGAGAAGGAGAGAGTTCAAAAAACATTTGGACAATATTCTGGGGCACATGGTGTGACTCTTGGGAATGGTGCTGTGCAAGGCTGAGGGTTAGACTCAATGATCCTATGGGTCCCTTGCAGCACAGCATATTCTGTGATTCTGTGATAGTATGTGGTTGTTGCTTTGGGGTTTTCTAAATCTATTTAAGCCTCATAGACCAATTCAAATATTCATTGGTTTCTAAAAGGATTGTAAATGCTGGGTTTGATTTAAATATATTTAAGTGGACAGCCAACCTACTTTTAAGAGGCTCTGCCTCAACTGATAATTAGCACATAATATATTTGTCATGACTATGATCATCTCCCTTCTTCTAATGAAAACCAGTACCTGCATTAGTCTGGTTTTTACTTCCTTGTGGAATCAGGAAGCCACATGTATAGGTACACAAGGCCAGAAACTCTGGTCTTGATTTTCAGTTTAATATTCATGTTGAACTTGCTGTATCTAGAACAAATTTGTGAAGATCTAGAATGAAAACAGTGATGCGTAGCATCTCTCGCAGGTTTCTCAGAACCCTTGGCTATTTGGATTTTTTCTTCCCCCAATGGGGCCCTAATAGCTGTTGAATGTCTAGATATGTTGTAAGGCCAGCTTTTCCTTCCCTGTCTAAAAATAGAGGGAGGATTAGCAACCATAATTTTATAAATGGACTTTGTGAAGACAGATTAATTATAGTTCACATTCCTTTACTATCATGTCACGGGTTCTGTTTACATGCTGATGAATATGCAGGGGTAGCAGAGAGTTTGCAGATGTTCTTTGGTTGTGTTTAGGCTTTAGTTTGAACAGGATTAAGCTTGCAAGAGCATGTAAGACTTATGGAGAATGTCAATAGCTCATTGACACCCTCAAATGGACAGAACTTTAGATCCTCCTCCCATCAGGTAGCCAGTATAGTTTCCTTTAACAGAAGTTAAGAGCAGTCATTTCCCATAATTCAATTAGTAATGCATAATGATTTGTACATAAATTTTCTTTCATTTATATTCACACAATTTCTTTCATTTATATTCTCATATAGAGAATGCTGACCTTCCAATTAAAATAAAAAATTTGAAACAGACAATGCAAGTGGTTTCTTTCAATTTGCCTCTCTAAAAACTAATAAAATTATTTCTCTTAAGAGGAATACAATTAAGCCGTTGTACTTACTGTCATAAACATGCTGCCATTATGTCAAAAAGCACAGAGACTTCTTTAGAAATATTTGTCTAGCTTGGAAAAAAACCTCTAAGGTCTTTGAGTTCAACCATTAATGTGAAAATTAAGAAGACAACATACAGTCACCACAATAATTTTATTTTTAGAAATATTATATATTGAAGCCTCATTTAGATTACAATGGAATAGGGCATAGTATAATGAATTTAATTATTAAAAAAAAGTATTTTATTTGCCAGGAAAAAAGAAGGTATTTTTGGGTATATATTACAATTCATAGAATAAAAATCTTTGGCTATTCTGCTTTAACTTCATATTTTGTTTCAAAATATGAAAATAATATGTACATTTACAGGTTTTTTTATCAGAAAAATATGTCAATAATGCAATTTGTTACTTAAATAATGAAAATATAATACAATTTCAACAGCTTTTGTAATTCAAAGTGGTTTGAAATTGTGAATATTAGTTTTTTCACTGGAAAAATACTTCTGTATGTCACTGAATTTTATTACATACTTAGATGCTTTGAAACATAGACAAACACTAAATGACAAAAAATGTATATGTGGACCACTTATCTCTCTCTCACATTCTACTTTCACTTCTATCAGGACACATTCTCACTAAGAGAAACTCATATGTTGCGTGACTGCCTATGAAAATAAGCATAAAAATTTTATACCATGCATATTTTCCCCCAACTTGTTTGCCAGTTTCTGCTAACATTGCATTTCCTTTAAATATTATCCAATTTATATGATGGTGAGTATCAGTCTTTCTAGCAGTATAAGTCTAACAAAATTCTTAAAAGTCTGATTCTTATCTATGCATTCTCTGCCATACAGTCCATCTCATTCTTATTTTGCTTGACCCTTATCCACCTTTTTGTAATAAACCGATTGGTAATCTTTTGGGAGAGAAATGAATAGGTATAAAAACCTATCATGATCTGGTAGTAAATAACTAAATCAAATTTGGTGTCTTAGAAGTGAATATTTACAGAGAGCTTAACTATATTGAAACAACAATACTTACTTCATTTCATTTCTAATTTAAAAGTTAAAAATAGTAATTCATGTTTTACAGGTTAAAAAAATTCTCCCTATTTCCCAAATGATAAAAGAAGATATAATTATAAAGTAATAGAAAGAAAAAGTGATAGCTGATAAGCATTTATCCTAATGGTCTTTCATCATGTTAGTTTGAAAGTATTTACACCTATCCCCTGTTTTAGCCTATCTTCTCCTCTGTCCTCATTAGGAGTCCTAAACTGGCCCCACGAAGAATCAGAGTAAAAGTAAGAAAAAAATAACATACAATATGAATTTTCTTTATTAAAACATTTTAATATTAAACAGATATTCCTTTTAATAACAATTTTACATATGCATATTGAGTAGGGATTTCTTTTGGTTTGGGATTTCTGTTTTGGGGAGTTTCTTACCCCCATGAAGTAGAACAGTCTGTCCTGGTTTTGGTTGGGATAGTTAATCTTTTTCCTAGTCTCTGGTACAGTGCTGTGTTTAAGATTCTGGATGAGATCAATGCTGGTAACACACTGATGTTTTAGTTGTGGCTGAGCAGTCTAAGTCAAAGACTTTTCAACTTCCCAGCTGAAGGAGACACAGCCAGAACAGCTGACCCAAACTGAGGAAAGGCATACAGTTCTTTCCCTCTGCTCACCACTATTATATATAAGGGAGAGGCTAAGGGTAGCTACTCAACTCCTGAAGTCAAGAAGGGAACCAAGAGTATCCCCATCAGATTGTGAGCAACAAGCTGCTTCAGGCACCAGTACAAATCTCCTCTGAGATCACAGAATGGCTTGGCTTGGAAGGGACCTTAAAGATCCTTTCATTCCAACTCCCGTCACTTTACACAGGAAGGCCCTGGTAGAGCATAAAACTCTGAGTAATACACTGAGCGGTCATTTCATTCAAAAGTACCTGAGATCAAAGGCCAGCCTTCTCCAAAACACAGCAATAATCAGTTCATCAGTTTGGCAAGACACTGCAGCTGATATAAATCTGCTCAGTGATTTTGACTTCAAAGGACACAGGCTTTTTGACACCACAAAGATCACACCCACACTTCCTCATAAACTGGTGACTCTCAGATCTCACAGACATCATATGGTAACAATTAAAAAACATTTACTGACTGGAGTCTTGGAGAAGAGCAGAATATTTGTGCCATTAAAAGAAGACTCCAGCACAGTTTGGCTTCCTTAACACCCACTACTTCACATTTCAGAGATGCCAGAGTATTTCTATAAAAAAATAAATACCCATGAAAAAAAATATTTCCTTAATCTTTTAAGTCGGTAATTAGTTCACATCATATCTTTCATATCCTAGGATGAATCATTTACATTTTAAAATATTTTTATGGCTGTTTCTTTGTCCTATTCAAACATGTATACCCCATGTCATTTACAGTAACTGACTCTGGCTGCTTGGGACTCCATTTTAAATTGTCACATCAGCAACCACCTTCAGAAAACAGAGGGGGAGTGTAAGCATAACTGTGTTTGCAAAAAAATTAAACAAATCAAAAGCCCAATCAGGTGGTTTCAAAATAATCTGAAAAAATACTTTAAAAACATGCATTTAAAAGAAAAAATTACTTGAACAAAATTCAACAGGGAAACAAGAAAAAAACCTCAAACCACACGCTTCTTTTCTGGAAGCTGTAGTTACTTCTGTAGTTGAGTGATTGAAAAAGGCTCACAAAATTACTCAGTCTTGAATTGCTACAGATGTGACCTGGCTTTGTTGGTAGTGGTTAAAGGGATTGAACTTCAAAACCAGAACAAAAAAAGAGCACAGAGCTGAACAGAAAATAATGTGGGACAGAGAGAGGCAGACCTTATTTAGTTTAAAATTCTATTATTTTTAGCTGTCAGCTGCTTGAGGTGAGACAAAGGGAACTTTTCCCCCTTTTCAATAAAACTTTCATATCTCTTTCACAATTTTCTGACTACTAGGTCAGAAGAGATCAAGTCCCATGATTTTTTTTTGTCTGTTGGTTTTTTATGCCGTTTTTGTTGTTGTTGTTGTTGATTTGTTTTAATTTATTTGCAAAAATTTCTGAATTGCTGACAAGTGTCATGCTGGAGGATATTCTAGCCATCAGAAATTATCCAGGGCCTCGCAGGCACACCTCCAGCATGGGAGAAGTACGACCCCAGGGAGGAAGGCAGAAGGGAAGGGTTTGGTGCATGAGCACAAAGAGAGAACAGCTCTTGTAGCAAACCAGATTATCATCGCAGCATTTGGTCACTTCCTATGCCAACAGATTCAATATAAGCACTCCAAGTCACAAAGTAAAGGGGTTTCCCATCCGTGTGAGCATCCCCCAGATCTTCCCTCCCAGTTTCAGCATTTCAGGCGCTGTTAAACTGCCTCTGGCGAGAAGTGATTGGGTGCGGCTCCCTCCAGTTTATTCATGCCATTTCTGAATATAGCCAGAGGGGACATGAGAGTGACACGGGTTGTACTTTCCACTTCTTTCCTTCTCTGCTAGCACTGGAAAATGGCCTGCATAACGTAATAAGTATTTTCTGCCTATAATTTCCATCTTGTTATGCTTTGCAGAAACTGGATGAACTGCTTATGCAGAGCTTTTTGCCAGTTTCTGGACTAAAACCAATGTTCTGCTCTTTCATTTCTGCTATTTTTTTTCTTATTTTTTAATGTCTGTCATTTATTTTACTGCCTTTTGCAGTCTTGCAACTCCTCCAAGCTCCTAATTCTTACAGAACTTTCTTGCAAATCCTGGAATCCTAATTTAAACCAAAGCATTCATTTAAATTTAAACATGCATCTCTGTTACTCATCACTTCAGTTCCCAATTGCCTCCAGCTAAACAAACACATACAGAGAACACATAATTACCTTCACTCTGAGTAGTACAGGACATACCATGAGGATAGTACATTCTTCCTAATGTTGCCCCAGTCTCCTAAGAAGTTCTTGCAATCCATGGTTGCTAAGGCTCTTAGCTGTGATGCTGTTCCACGATGCTGGTCCTCTGTTGTTCTCTGCTCTCTAACTGGTCAAAATGGTCCTGAGGACTTCTCTTGGACAGCCAGCTGCTGATAGTCCAGTATTTTCTTAATCATGATCCACATCAAGGAACATACTTGTTCAAAACCAAATTCAGATGTGGAAGCAATATGAAGATGTGGATTTTCCATCTGTAGTCTTTTGGAGATCAAGTTTCATGGTCAGTAAACCAGGTACCATTTTCCTTGTTAAAGATGTTCTTCAGTTTGACCTAGGATACATCCCCGTCATTGTCCCTCAACCTTTGTTTTTACTACTGTAAATGGGAGACAAGACATTTGAGGGTTTTGGGTTAGGGAACCACAAAGCTTTTTATAACTGCATCTGATTAGAGAAAAGACAAAAAGAGGGAACTAAACCCAGTTAAGCGAAGAGTTATGTTAAGAATATGCTCATTGTTTAAAATTATTAAGCATTTTCAATATTCAGCAGAAAAAAAAAATATTCTGCCATCAAACCAGCCAAGACAGAGTCTTAAGCACTAAACTCTCATAGATATCAATGTGTGGCTTTCTTTAAGCTATAACAAACTCTGCCCTATTTCACAAAATACTTTTTATTTAAAAAGGAGATATTTTTCCACCCTGGAGTTTAAAGTGCTGAGATATATTGCATTTGACAAGATTTTGCTGGTAAATTCCAGTCCAAAAATATCAAATGACTTTATTAATAACACAAGTCTGAGTGAAAATTGTGTTTTTCCCAAAAACCTCTAAGAAATAATATGCTGCAGTTTCCACTACCAGCGACACTGCTTAGCCTAAACTGTCTTAAATTTTGTTATGTCTTTGCCATTAATATTGCAGAACTACTTAACCTCCTAGACAACTCTGCTGAAAGAGCTTCTCACCTTATTTCAAATATGGTTTGGAATAGAAAGTCACCTGTTCATATATTAATTGTTTCCAGTTATTTGAACTTCCCTATGTATCAGCCTGGATTACCTCTTAAAATCTCTCTAGAAATATGGGAAATTTTGTTGTTGTTGTTGTTGTTGTTAAATGAATGATTTTACAAATATTCTTGTTTTATCTCCAGATGGGATGCTATTTTCTCACCTGCCACTTGAAGTGACTAACTATACATACATACATACATATATATATGTATATATATACACACACACCCACATACATATGCGCATATATATATATATATATATATATATATATATATACCATTCTGAAATGGCAAGAAAGAAATATGCTTGTTTTCTGGTGTCAGCATCATCATAAACAATGAACCCATTTTATTTTCTGATGTAATTGGCTGTCGCTCTCTTTGCAAAACAGTTTTTGTCAGGGGCTGCTTTTGTTGTACTATTTTAAATCAGAGTAACTCATATGTTTAAATAACCAGTGTATTCCCCCACTGAATCTCTCAAAGTAAGCACATTTGAAAAAAAATCCTTTTTGCAAAATTAAGAAAACATCCGGAGTAGCCCACAGTATTGATGTTCACTTTATGAAAACCACTTTAAACATTTTTGTATTCAGTCATAATTTGTTTGTCCTGCAGCCAATTCAATTTGCCGGGAACATTAAGTTATGCTGATTTTATTTTTGGTCTTTAACATACTCTGCATCAATCTTCTTAAAACATCATGAAAACAAACAAAAGCCCCCAGTTCTGTATCAGAAAAGCACATAAAAAATAATTTAGAGAGAATACTCCTCTTACCTAAAGAGATTGAACATTTTCTTGAATTTCATGTTGTATTATAAAATAAATTTGAGTTCTAGAAATATATATATTCTAGGTTATTTGCCCAGTAGATCAAACAACCATAAATATTGAGTGATTCAACCTAGCAGCGCTCCAGTGCTGACTAGGAGCGATTTGCATGTTAACTGCTCCTGGAGCTTTAGGACACCCCAGAAAATTGTGTCTAACTAAGCTTGCTAAAATAACCTAATAAATGCAATTTTTCTAGATTCTTAAATTACTGAGACTTTTTCAAAGTGATTAAAACTCCTCATGGGTCACAGATTAAGTTACTAAAGCTCTGGAGACAAATACTGGGGCATTCATGGAGCCCTTCCAGAGGGCCATTACTAGACCACCATGCCCAAGAAGGTTGGAATAAGACTGGAAAAAAATTATAACTGTATTGCAATTGGAATATCTCTCTCATCGATAATCTCTTCTGACACAAGTATTTTAATGCCTGAGGTAAAACAGAAAGGATAGCTATGTTGTCTCTAAACTCCCTCACATTTACAAATACTTGGAGAGATACTTCTGTCTCCTCTCTATTTCTCCTTTTAGGTGTCATTCCTTCAAATTAGGCTTCATGGGAAGATATCACTGAACTGTGTAATGCTACTAAATATATAATGGTACTTCTAAAAAAAACAATAGCAGCAATCTATCATATCTTAGCTAATTTCACTGATCTTGTACAATGAGTCCCAGGCTCAACATTTAACTAAATTGCCCAAAAACACTCTTTCAAACATATAATACATATAAGTAACTCTTCTGTAAATTGTCTGGGAACATACTGCAAAACAACTCTCAAGACGAGAACTAGAGCTGAAATATTTTCCCATGCACTCTCTAGCCAGATGACATTCCTCTCTCTTGTTCAAGGTTTACCCCCAGCACAACCAAACAGACACTATCCTTTGTATCCATGTTTGTTTGTGCTTCCCCTCCTGTTGATACATATGAGAGCTGTTTCTGATACCCTTGTAGCATCATCCCAATTTTGGCAGCAGTTTCTGTATGTTCGGGTTCCAAGAGGAATGGAAAGAACATAAGCTGTCTCCAAACTGAAGGAATCAATTTTCATTTCTAAAGTCATATGGGCTTTCATTTATTTCCTATTGACTCCATGGAGGGATAATAATAGTGTTGCTACTTTCAGTGAAAAAGACCATTACTGAGGACAAGGCACTCAGTCAAAAAAGATGCCAGATCTCACCCTTCACTCCCCAATTTACAAGCTGGGCTTTTTCCAGAATCTGTTTTCTACCTGGCCAGCTCAGAAAGAGCCCCAGGGTATAAGGAGGATGTGAATATTTTTGGACATGAGTACAACAAGCAGAGAGGAAATGAGAGACTGAGCACAAGCCTCCAGTGGCAGCTCCCCACAGGAGCCAGCTGCTCCTGTACCGTCAGCCCAAAATATCACCGTATGTTTGGCTGCCACCCATGCAGCCAACGGCCTTGGCTGGAGGCATCAAATCCATTTGGATTCCTCTTGTTAGTGGTGACGGACACCCAGCCTTTTCGTGCGTCAGCCAAGCTGTAAACAGACTGTGCTGGCACCACTGGGCTCATTGAACCAGCTCTGCAGTGACAGAATCTATCCCTGTTCTCATCAGCCTCAGACAAATCATACCCTGGAGGCGACAGACCCCAGAAAATATTTGCCAGTCTCCATTCCCAACTCCAGCACAGCACCTGGCTTCAGAGGATTGATCCAGAAAACCATGATCCATATCCAGTCTCAGTACCTTCAGTGAGGTACTTAAACTGCAGAGCACAGCTGGCCAAGTCTTTTCCCTGCTCTTAATTTTTCCTTGGAAACCTGGGATAACAAGCAGAATAGGAAGTGTGGAAGACTATTTATTGGATCATGCAGTTTTAAAATAAGTTGTTTAAAAACCAACAGTGGCTTTTGGGAGGTTCTCGTAGACTTTCAGGGAAATGGTGTCTATTCTAATTCTTCTACTACATGCTAATTAAAGTTGGTACCGATGATTCATGGTTTGCCATTCTACTGCAGCTTCATTTTCAATGATGCCACCACTAAAACCTTATTCTTAACACCGGTCTTTATAAAGTTTTTGGTTATGGCAATGATACCAAAGATGGCTTGTAAGTAGATTAAATAACCACATTCAAACACCTACACTTTCTTTTTGCCATAATATCTAACCTTTAGTCTTTTAATAAAGCAGAGACTCAAGAATGTTTTCTCTTTCAGTATCCATGTTCCAATTTAAAAAACCCACTATATTTACTTGCAAAACAGTAGTGTGTTCCACATAGAGATTCTTATTTTACATTTGAATTCATACACTTCTCAGAAATTATGCCATTAAGAGCTCCATAGCATGCAGTCCTTCACAAGAATGTGGTATTTTTTTCTGATTTTCAATTGAGTAAAGTTTTCATGGATGCCAGCTGTTATGCTTCATATCAAAACTCTTGGAGTTTCATTCTAGTAAAATTGCGAAGTATCCCTGTTGGCTCTTTTGCTGACACATTACATACATGCTTTCTTGCATCTAAAACTTGCATTTTAAGACTGTAGTTAATGACACGTGCATATTTTTTCCAGAAAGCAGTTTCACTGTGATATGAAGGAATGATGTAATTTAATATATGCAAAAGTGCAGAACTACACAAGCTAGAAACTGTCTCTCTACACAGTTAACTTGAAGTGCTGCATATTCTCTGAGATTGTTTTGTTGTAGACTTTTGTAAACAGTGTTGAAGAAATCTGTGTTGAGTAATACAGGGCATCAGAATGTGCTACTTCTGTCCTCCCACGATGGAAGGAAGCCACTAAGTTTTCAGTTTACAGAAGTTTTCAGTGATAAATCTCTGCTATTTCCCATATGAAGTTATGTACTCCAACACGTGCTGCTTTAAGTGCTACAGTAAGTGAGAGTGAGACAAGAACCATCAGATAACTGAATTTTGGTTGCCCTTCAAAAAACACATCTACTTTTGGGATTTTTTTTCACAAGTTTTTAGGATCATAAGGGATAATTGTAATATTGGTTACTTAAACCCCATTCACATATTGCACCACTGAAACTCTAGATGTCCAAATTATATCATCTTTCTAACAGTATTTAAAAGTTTAAATTACAGGATTTCCCACAGTCAGATCAGACACAACCACAAAAAAAAAATATGAACATGAGGATGTATAAGGATTATAATATCAGTCTCTGATATTTTGAAAAGATTATAAATAAATCATTTCACCACAAACATTTTTCCAGCCTGGATAGAAATCAGCATGTCCTTTCTAGTTAGGTGACCTAATTATTGCAAAAATTTAAGAAAGCCAGATGGGTCAAAACAAGCCCAAGTGGTCTCAAGCCTGCCAAATTGCTAAGCTTATGCTTCAGTTATATTTGAATAAAAAAAAATGTCCCTCCTTCTTTGCCAGAGGTGCACTAAGCTGCTGTTGTTGCTTGTCACCATTTTTATACAAGCCAACCAGGTTACCTCCCAGTTTGCAAATATTGTGGATAATGGGCATTACTTGAAGCAACACAGGTCTGATTAACAAAAAAATTCAAAATTTTTTAACCTTTTCCTCTTGCACAGTACTATATTAATTTGAATATGGATTTTTTGCACACATCTCTCACACACAGGCAGCACCTTCAGGTTATTAGATCAGATGACTCTTACAATTAGCCTTTTTCCAGGGCAACAGCTTCTCTTACCACCCCACCCAGGAATAAAGAGTCTTTGCATATAAAATTACTACCAGGCTCATATATGCCTCCATTTCACCTAAGTTTCATAGCAATGCACCTTTACATGTCACAAATGTGTTTTATGTGTAGACAGAGAAACCATTTTATTTCAAGATCAGCTGAAGCCTGTGAAAGAAAAGCAGACACAAACACAATCTTCTCTTATCTAGACTTTGCTTATTTTCCTTGTTTTAACTGTTTTAGCTGTACATAATAGTAACTGGAGAGTCTGAATTCTCCTGAGATCTAAATACAATCATTGCTGGAATCTTACTTTATAAAAAGGTAAGACAAGTTATTATAACCAGTGTACCATATACAAGAGCCTTTCATTTTCCATACACTGCAGAAAGAATACTTCTTTTTAAGGCATAGTTTCTGCTAAGCGTAGTCCTGGAAAAAACTGGCAGCCCACAGCGTGGACAGGAGCACTCTTTGCTGGGTTCAGAACTGGCTGGGTGGCCGGGCCCAGAGAGTGGTGGTGAACGGTGCTGCATCCAGCTGACAACCAGTCACCAGTGGTGTCCCTCAGGGGTCTGTGCTGGGGCCCAGGGATCAGTGCTGTTTAATACCTTCATTGATGATCTGGATGAGGGGATTGAGTCCACCACGAGCAAATGTTTAGATGACACCGAGCTGGGAGTGAGTGTCGATATGCTGAAGGGTAGGAGGGCTCTGCAGAGTAACCTGGATAGACGAGCCTAATCAAACAACATGAAGTTTAACAAGTCCAAGTGCTGGGTCCTGCACTTTGGCCACAACAACCCCCTGCAGTGCTACAGGCTGGGGACAGAGTGCCTGGACAGTGCCCAGGCAGACTGGGACGGGTGGGTACTGGATGGCTGCTGACTGAATGTAGCATATGGAGTAATAATTATCAGAGTGATTAAGGTTATGCTCTCCAGAAGGCCCTATGGGAATAGCACAGCTGAAGGGAAGACAGCCGGAAGGTGGAGAGAGGCACTTAGGAGCGCAGAGAGTCAGTCAGAAGTAAGATTGTGATTGGCTGAAGGAATGCGTGGATGCATGGAAGGAGCTGATTGGATGGTAGAACTCCTGGACAGCAGCATGTCAGCTGAGCCAGCCAATGGGTGCCTTCTTTCTCTTAAGTTCTGTTAAGTCTCAGTTTGTTTGCAGTTATGTCAGGTGAATATTAAAGGTATCATATATATATTTATCTACAATAAAGGGATCTCCTTTGGATGCATAAGGTGGTACATGTCGCTTTCTTTCCCACTGCTACAGCTGAACAGGAGCAGTGATGTTCCGTCAGCAGCCAGAACTCCAGCAGTGTGCTCAGGTGGCCAAGAAGGTCAATGGCATCCTGGCCTGTATCAGGAATAGTGTGGCCAGCAGGACCAGGGAAGTATGGTACTCAGTGCCACGGTGTAGTTGACAAGGTGGTGTTAGGTCATAGGTTGGACTTCATGATCTCAAAACAATTTTCCCACCTAGTTAATTCTAGGATCATCTGATTATGTGGTGTTTGCTTAAATCTCCATGATGACCTTAGGACAGTCAGTTGCTATGGAGGAGATGAATTTTGCCAGGCAGGTAAAATTGCAATTGAAAATACTATTTTGCACTGAATGATTGTCTTGGGGATGGTTTGTGTCCCACAGCTATTTTTTGTGCCTGGAATTGTCACTGTAACTGCCACTACCACCCCCCCCCCCCCCCACCTACTCACTCCCCCCACCTCCTGTCTCATGGCTCAGTAATATCATGATGGGTGAAGGGCGGCCCAGGATCCTAAAGGAGTTGGGGGCCAGGGAATGCTTTTCTTTCTGGTGGGGTGATTGACACAGCTGCCATACTGCACAGTGGGTCTGACCCGGGGCCTTGTTGCTCTGTGCTTTTGGGGTTTTTTCCTTTTAATTTTTTTTCTTCTTCTTCTTCTTCTTTAGGCACTGTGACCAGGGCCTGCCAGCTTGCTTCTCTGCCCCTCTGCCATTTGGGAGCCCAGAGCCAGTGCGTGCTGTGCCAAGAGCCGGGAGCCGGGAGCACTCCCGGGCAGGCTGTTCCCTCTGCGTGGCAGCCCAGACTCGGGACCAGCTGTGGCTCCCTGTGCGAAGGAGCAATCCCCACCCAGCCCTCACTGTTTTCTGCCACTGCTTCAGGGGTCTTTGCTACACTTTAATCCAACATCCCGCATCTGCCCAGATCCCACTGTTCCTGCTACCACTTTGGTGTTAGTGCTCCACTTTCATTTGCCACTGCTGTTCCAGCCCACTGTTCTGAGGCAACAGTCCAGCTCACCACCTGGAGTGGCACTGAGACCGGCTGCTCCCTGTGACTTTTGCAAAGGGAGCCACCCCCTCTCTCTCCCTATCGCCTGAGTGGTGAGGCGGCCGAGCTCGCGCCACAGCGCCCCCTGCAGGCGCGGGGGAATCATCGCAGCCGCCCCGCCCGGCCGGGAGCCACCAGCGCCCCTGCTGGCCGTGACCGGAACTGCACGGAAGGGGAAAGCGCCCGACGGCCGAGAGAAGGCTGCGGGTGGGTTTGTGCTTCGCTCTGCTGCTGTGCTGCTGCTGCGGCTCTTGCTTTGCCTTGTGATGTCCAGTCTAGTAAAGAACCATTGTTCCTTTTCCCCCTATCTTCATCCAAAAGCCCTGTAACTTCAAAGTTATAATAATTTGGAGGGAGGGGGGTCATATTTTCCATTCCAGCAAGGTCCCCACCTTCCTGGACAGACAACGGTCTCTTTAACTAGGACAATAATTTAGTACAAAAAAAATATTCAAGGTTATCACTGTCCATATTTGCTGTAAAAACTCTGTGGACTCTACATGCAGAGAGCTCTCCTAGACCACAGGAGACAGCACAGGCCTCCCAGTCCCTTTGCCCACCATTGACTATTTATTTTTCACCACAAAATCATTCAGTGTTTTAGTGAGATGAAGGTTATTGGCATCCAAACCATAAAGAGAATGAACAAAATAAAAAAAATTAAGGAAATATTTGAATGAAACAAAGGCTAGGCTTCCTCTCACACTAATTTTTACAGCAATTGAAGGCTAAATGCACAAAACAACATATGTACCTTTTTAAATTGTAGGATCTATAGTACTCACATGCTTTCTGTACAATACATGGGAAGAACTTTGTGTTTGATAGAGGATGTCAGACATGAACAAATCACTAAGAAAAGCAGATTATGGCAGTACGGATTAAACCTCTAGTCTATGGGAAAGATCACCATCCACAGCCATCTCTGCGAGGCCTGCATACTGGACTTGAATTAATAGCAAACATTAAAAAAAATATTTTAAGCTAGAATTTTATTTTTCTTAAATAAAACCCCACCATTATCTCTGGTATCTTCAGGACAAGACCATAGAATCATTCTTACAAAATGCAAGTATATGCAAATACAGTGTATACTTTTGTCTTCCTCTGCACTATGAGACAGCCCAACTTCAAATCCCTTTGTCTTCACAGGAAGCTTCAAGTTCTTTTTAAAATTTCAATCTCCCCTAGCCACTACTCTACCACACAATTTCAAATTTTCCCACTGAAGCTGCTGCCTTTATTTAATGTTTAAAACACACATTTTTTTTCCACAGAGAGTAAAAAGCAAAACAAATGTGGCTTGAGGAGTGATTGGCTGGAAGGGTAGACAATTGCTTTCCAACATCTGGCACAGCATGCATCCCTCCTTTTCCTGTTCCTGTATTTCCTCTGGAGTCCAGTCTTGCATGTCAGTTTGGAGGCAAACCTCCAGAGCACAGGGCTGGGCAATAGATTGCAAAGTCATGCAGTGAAACTGGATGCCTGATGAAGCTTTGAATATTTCTGTGAGCTATAAAACTGTTTGCATGGTCATTTCTCACTGTGTTTCTCACACTGATCCATGGGCAAGAGGCTGGAGAATCTGTGCACTGGTCAGATTGCAGTCTCAATTATTACCCAGTTTTTCCAGAGTCTCCACTGAGTTTTAATTAAAGTATTATTTACCAATTCTCCTGTAAATAGTTTTTACAATATTGTTTAAACACTTACTGTGTGTCTCTTCAGAGAGGCTTTTTTCAGTAGCAGGTTACTTGATCCCAGAATATTGTTTTTCACAAGTGCTCAGACATTTATGATTTACAGCTCTGAGGATGCAAAACATAGCACAGTTGTTAATTACGAATATTTTTATTGATAGAAGTAATTATATTATCACTTCTTTTTTTAGTATTTTATTATTTTATTTATTTATTTATTTATGTGGTTTTTAAATTTATTTATATAAACTGCATTGTGGAAAATGTTGCAGGCCAAGTTTTGTGTGCAGGCAGAGTTTGACCCCGAGATACAGAAAGGAGAGAAATTGTGCCTGAAAATGTAACAGCCTGCATTGTTGAAAAAAACCCCACATGTATACCTGACCTAGTCTCCTAGGTCAGAAGCTATGTTAACTTAATGCTAAAAATGGAGGCTTCCAAGTCCTAATCTTGGGAAACTGAAATCCTCTGCAGGCTGCAGAGAAAGAAATTAAACTTCTTGGCATTTTCTATGAATTCCAATATTGCATTAAAAAAAAAAAGATAAGGAAACTGTAAGGGTTAAATATTTTGTGGCGGCTTTTATTTGATTTCTATTGCAGGGTAGAGAATGCAGTCAAGACATTATTGACAGCCACATCCGCTCAATGTATTTGTCCTAATGGGCACTTAACAGCAAAGTGTGATGCAGCAATGATACAAATGCTTAAACACAACTTAAATAAGTGGTCCAACAACTCTGATCCTTATTTCAGTAAATTTTTTTTATGTAACCATTTCAGAAGTGAATATAAAGAAACTTACATGAGCATGGAGAAAAGTAGTTGTTGAGCATCCATTAGCTTTGTATTTGCTCAAAAGTCTCAGTATTTCCATATATAGAAGGAATGCCAGAACCTCTACCCCATGGAATTGTTTGGGTTTGACTTTAAAGATCATCTTGTTCCAATCCCTTGCCATGGTCAAGGACACCTACCACTAGACCACTCAACCCAAAGCCTCACCATACCAGGCCTTGAACATGTACAGGGATTACCAGTATTGTGGTAAATACCATTTGCCAATTTTCACAAACTTTTCTGTCATTATACCACCAAGAAGGAATAAACTAGTAAACATTTAGGGAAGTACTAGGAACTTGTGTTCTGGGCAGGAAAATCATCGTCACATTTGGTGCTTAAACCACATCAGCAACCCCTAGCTCTTTATTAGTTGTCAAAATGCAGCAAATACAGATTTATTACATATTTTGTTTAAACTGCAACTATCAGTTTTCCTCGTTCTTTACACAGAAGTGATTTGGTGGTAGGGTTTTTATCTGAGTGTACATACACCTATATTAATATTATATAATTTCTCTTATTAATAAAGGAAGCCTGAGCAAAAGAGGAACTCTAAACAAAGCAGGAATAAGACAGCTTTTTCTCTCATTTACTGCTATCCACAGATCTTTTAATAAACTTCCTAACAATAATAAATATAACTCAAACTCCAATACATTTCAGATACAATCTAAGTAAAATTTCTTGCTCCTGGAGACTGGTCTCTTTACATTATGAGATTCTTGCAGCAGTGCACATACCAAATACTATTACTGTGTGTTGGTACAGAAATCCCCTCTAGGAAAATCTTACGTGTTTCATGATATTTGGATGCCAAGTGCCACCAGAGAA
Organism: Onychostruthus taczanowskii; assembly: GCF_017590055.1. Taxonomy (NCBI): domain Eukaryota; kingdom Metazoa; phylum Chordata; class Aves; order Passeriformes; family Passeridae; genus Onychostruthus; species Onychostruthus taczanowskii. The sequence continues at coordinate 9,035,194 of NW_024501237.1, read as the reverse complement.
ATTCACTGCAATCTACTTTTTCTAGAAAGTCTTCTCTGCAAACAATGGCTCTTTAAATCATTGAGACTATCCATGTGACATAGGCCAGCAGGCATAAACTGATTTAAGGGTTTTAAATTTAAAACAGGTTTGAAATCCCTAGTGGATGATATGACTGTGAAAATGAAGCTTATCAGGCTGTCCTGCAAACTTGTAGACAGAAAGCAGTCTGAGCCTGAACGTCTAGTATTTCCTCCTCTAGAAAGGAGGAGAAACAGCTAGCTGCATTTATTCATGGAGGAATCTACACCACTTGGAGGGGAGTTTCTGCTGCTGATTTTGTACACAGACAGCAATGTTTTATCAGGTCAATAAAAATAGTCTACGAGTTTAATAACTATTTTCAAACTACCACCTTGTACATTTTTAACATAACCTCCAGTCACCCTATACACCTCACACACTCTGTATGCCCAGGCTGGAATCAAATAAGCTGGCAGGCATAAGTTTTGTCTTCAGAATTGCTTTCCTGATCCTCCCACTTCTGTGAAAAGTCAGCAGTGGGGAGGCTTAGCCATGCAAGTCAGCCCTTTCCGTGCTGTAGAGGCACTCAAAAAAAGGCATTGGGTGTAGAGGAATTCAGGAATTCAGTGGAGCTTACAATTACACATCAAAAAGTTAGGGCAAGGGAGGATTTCAGGGATGTGCTAGCTAGGTCCAACTAAAGAGATATAAACTGGGAAATTCAGTCATGGCTGGGGTTATTGGGATACGAGATACTCTGCAAACTTATCTATGGGCTCTGCAGGATTAGTTTTAAGGGAAACTGAGTGAGAGAGCCAGGAGGATTAACATGGGGTAAGGGTGAGGGAACTTGGAGAACCAAGCTAAAGCTGGACACTGAAGAAGAGAGAAACTGCAAGGGGAGGGTTGACATGAGACAGAAACAACCTAGTTAAGGAGGAGGAAGTTATGGCCTTGTGAACTTTAGGACTGCTACAGCATGCTGGCTTCAGAGACAGCTTGATGTTGCTGTTCTAAAGCATCAAGAAAACCAGGAGCTGAGAGCAATCCCAGCATGAGCAGCACCCACACTGACAAAGTGCAACCCTACAGAACCTGGACACAGCAGGTTCAGTCAGGTGCTGACAAAGGGATCCATTGTCAGCCCTCAGCATGCCAAGGTGACAAAGCAGGATGAACATCGAGGGACTCCTGTCAGCAGCAGCTGGATATTGGCTGGAGGCACAGCTACAAAGTCAGTCCTGAGTCGACCCTGAGAGCCAGAGGACAAACACTCCTAGAACAGCTGCCTGCTCCAGTCTGAGCCCCTGGAGTGAGGGGGAATGGGACAATGGAACCCAGGTGAGGCTTGTGGGGCCAATAATGCCTATTAGTTAGTAGGAATGAAGAGTAAAAACAAGGAAGAGGTGTCAAATATTTAATGAGGTGTTGGAACTTCTTCCTCTCAGTAACAGACGGCAGCTGGACGAGGCTCAAGTCGTGCTGGCATTTAAAGGTGCTGTGACAAACCTCCCAATGTGAGGTCCTGGTATTTCTAACCAGTAAAAGGATAGCCTGAGCTCCTGACGTGTAAATAAGGTGAGAACCTCTCTATTGTTCAGGCATCAGCAAATGCCTATATAAGTTCAAATGTCCCATCTACAGCACTGTAAAACCAATAAGGAGATTAAAGTTTCCTTTAATCAAAGAAAACAAATTAAGCTCATGCGTGCAACAAAATTTTTGCTTTTTTGGGGTAACATTAAGCAGGAATTTTTCTACCTAACACAAAAAAAAAAAAAAAAAAAAAAAGGAAAGAAATTATACTTTACAAGGGCAATTTTCCAGAACAAATGTATCCGTTTTATGCCCATGTTGACTTGGATTATTCCAACAGTTTTGCACAGTTCTGGTAAAAAAAATATGCATCATATAAAATATCCATCTGCATAAATGCAAACGATACTGGTTTTTACGGCCATCTCCATCTCTTAACACTCATGAAATGAGCACAGGGGGCTCAAAACCCACCCATGTTTCTCAACTGTAAAATCCATTTGTTTGCTACTAAAAAGATCCCCTTGTGCATGCCAGGCTAACAAAAAATAGTTTTGAAGAAAGGAACTAAAAGGATGACATTGACTTTTATCTTAGCAATATTAGTTACATCACCCCCACTATAACAGCACCATAATATAAATGACTTTTCACCGAGCTTCAGGACAGAGAGAAACCCCACTATGGAAGAATAGGATGCAGCCAGAGCAAATGTACCTGCTGGCTTGCCCTTTGCTAGGAAGTTCAAGCATTTTTGTACTGATTTGCAAACAAAAGTCAGGCACACTTACAACAGAGAATATAGCTAATATAAAAATGTAGCTGCTGTGCAGAGGCAAAATATAGCTGTTTTTCTGGAAGATGCAACATTGCTTTTATTTTGGTGTCATTTACAAAGATAAAGGAGTTCATTGTAATTTTTGTATTTACATAAATTCAGAATTCAGCTTGAGGTCGGAAAAGCTGATTTTATTGCTGTCTTTCAAGTATACACTGCTGACTTCAACTGGCTTTGCAGTGTAACAACAGGACAACAAATTTACATTTTTTTGCAGAGATCACAGTGGAAGACCCATCACAGAATTCCATTATTTGATCACTGGGGAAAATACTTATGTGCCAAAGACAGGAAGACACCAGCCTGCAATAATCCATTACTTAAATGAGAAAATTATTCTACAGACCAAAAGTATCAAAATAAAAAAAGACATTTTAGGTTTTGTGGGAGTTACAATTCTTTATTATAAGAATAAAACATTGCAAAAAAGGTGTTGGATCATTTACTGAAACTAACATTTGCATAACTTTTTCAGTGTTTTGAATTTGTATCTGAAACATTTGAAAGAAATAATAAGGGAAAACAAATCCTTCTTCTTGTTTTTTTCTTTTTTTTTTTTTTTTTAACATGCCTGTGTGGCAAGAATGCTCTAAGTTTGACAAGGATGGTACCATCTATATACATTTAGGAAAACATGCTTGCTGTGGGTGTACAAAAATAAAATTTATTTGTTAAATTACACATAAATATAAGATACAAATGTATTTTTAAAATACAGATAAAGATAATCACACTTGCATTGTGTACATATGAAAATACGGTATTTTAATATTCAACATACACAGACACATTTATGATAAATGCAACTAGTTGGCAATGCCAGTTCTCCTCAGTCTATTTATTGTTCTTTTTTTTCCCCCTTCCAGTTTTCCATAAAAATGGAAAAATAGGCTTTTGAAACAACTAGTTCTGCCGGACATCTTGTAGCAGCTTGTTAATTTCTGCCACCAGCTCACTGGCATCCATGAGTTCATGTTTGCCATCGCTGAGGTGGTTGAGCACATTGTCAAAATCATCCTCTTCATAATTCTCCGGGATCTCCTCCATGGCTGGCAGCCATTTGGACGAAGGCTGCGCGCCCGAGTGAGTCCCTAGAGCGGGCCCGTTGTTGGCAGGGTTTTGGAAATGTGTGCTGGCTGCCCAGGCTGCCACCCCTGGTGGATAATTTACATTCTTGGCTGGCAAATGTCCCTTCCTGCGCTCCAACGAGTTGGAGCGATCTATCTCATTGCACTCCGTGTAGGCGTCCAACGAGGGAGGCAGCAGGCGCTGGAAGACACTGCTCATTTCAGAGAGGAGGGAGGAGGTGCAGGTGTCCCCTGAGTCCTCCTCACTCTGGCAGTCCTTTCCAAATGTTGAAAAGCTCTTCTTCTTCTCACTGGTGTCAGCTGCCTGGGCATCCTCCTCGAGGCCCTGGTGATGCTGCTGCTGCTGCAGGTGCTGCTGGGGTGACTGGAACTCCTCCCCAGGGATGAACATGTTGCTTCTGTAGTCAGAAGAGGGAGAGGGCAGCGGCGGCATCCAGCACTGATCGGAGTGGCCCAGGACCCTGCACTCCTCCGTGCACAGGCGCATTGCTGCAAGAGAGACATGAGGAGAGTGAGCACACCCTCCTGCTGCACACAGCGCCTGCACTCACAGGAATTCCTGTCACCAGGACTGAACTTCCCCCAGAGATGTTCTAATCCAGTGTTTGGTTTCACTCTGTGTGTGCAGGAATGTGGCAAATACAAACAGTCTGGTACCTCCATTGCCAAGAACGAGAACAACCAGTGTAGTTCATATAAGAGAGTAATGCAATCTCTTAACTAAGGCTGAAGATAAACAGGTGGAAAAGCAAGCACTTGTGGCTTGAAGCCACATGAACCCTTTGCACCGTTCTAGCTCATTAAAAAATATAAAATAAAAGGAAGAAATTTCTACCTCCAAGCACTCACTTGAGTTTTAAAGAAGTCTTCCACATTCAACAACTGAGGCATATCAGAGCAATCAAGTGAGAATAAATAGACAGGGGAAATAAAGAACAAAGAATAATAACATGCAGAGGGATTTCCATTAAACAGCTCCATTGTTCTGACAATGAAGTGTATGTACAACTCAAAGTGATCCACTGCCATATTACCTTTTTAAATAAATCAGTTAAATTTTAATCTGATTGTAGTCTAAATTTTAGTCTAATTCCCAGCCTGTGTGACCTGGTATTTATACTGGATTTATACTCTCAGGTGCACTTGGAGCTCTGTACCTCAAATTACTGGCCCATGCTGGCTCAGGCCTGGCATAAGGAGGGGATGGGAACCCACTGGATGGGAATCCAGGGCAGCCATGAGCGCTGAAGAGCAAAAGGTAACAGGGCTGCTCTCCCTGCTTGTTGGTTTATTGATGTCTCTCAAGTAGAAGCAGTGAGATGGGGCAAATGACTGTAACCCTGAGTGCTACGCTGGTCCATTTTTATTTGGCCCATGAAGGGGAACTGCAAGGGTCCTTTGCAAATATTCCAAGACGGGACTGGGAATGGTTCCTAGAAGTAGGGACAGGCAAAGCCCAATTTTACAGACCTGCAGAGAGGAATGTGCCAGGAAAGATGCTAAATTTTCCAGCCCAAAGGGAACTGATCATAGGACACAAAGCCTTGCCACAGGCTGTGTGTCTGTGTGCCTGCCAGATATGTTGGAGAAGATCTGGGTGCCGCTGGGGCCCTAATGGATCTGAGTCACCAACATCAAAAGACAGCTTTCAGAAATGACAGACTCTTTGCATTATGCATATTTTGACCGTAAGAAACTCCTGCCCATATCACTTAATGGTTAGATTATCCCACACAGAATAGACTTTCTTGTTCTTTCTCAGCATGTACTGACTGCAAAAGAAATGTTTGCAGTCATGCCCTGGAAGTTTTCCTTGCTCCCTCAAAACATCTCCCATCTGGCTCTGGATCCACTTCGTTTATCAAAAAAATTTTCTGTTGTGGTGTAAGCAGAACTGAACAGAGTATTTCAGTTTTGGATGTACTAGTGATTTGTAAAGTCCTACTCTCATACTGTCAGCACTATATTTTTGCACTATACACAGCCTATCATATTGTTTGCTTTCCTAATGGCCTTTCCATTCCTATGAGTATAAACTTTCTCCATGTCATGCATGCAACAGTATGAATTTCTTCAAGATTACGAGCTTAGACTGCAGCCTGGATATTGCTCAATCTATTGCAAAATAACTGCTGATCCAGGAAGCTTCAAACAAAAAAAGCAAACTGGAATATACCAGTGGCTGAAGTTTTGATACAAGTGACTGAAATGCCTGTAAGTGTTTGTTCCCATATATGACATTTGACTGAAAATGCCCAAGAGTTAGAACTGTCAAAAGACATCTAAGTGATCCATGACCAGTTTTCAAGTCATCCCAGAAGGTGAAGATTATACTTCTCATTAAGAAGATTCCTTTAAGACTCCTTTACATTCATTAGTAGTGAAGTTTGTCTTAATGACAGTTTTGCAGCCATTGTTATCAGGAATGGTTTTGGTTTAAAATAATAAATTCCGACGTTCATGAATATAAGATCAAAAGATACTCTGAAGTAACTGAATGGTGACACAATCTGTCCTTAAATCGGCAATAAATTTTAAAATGTCCAGATGCACAACAGCTCTATTTTTTTTCTCTCTTTTTATTTTTTTTTCCAGAATTTAAATCATGCTGGTTAAGATTTAAAAAGAAAAAGAAACAAGTCTTTCAATGACAGCTGTGGAACTTTCCAATCATGTAATTTGTGGAGTTTTGAGGGACTGGCTCCATTCCTTTCTTGTTCCACCTTAAATAGACAAACTGAAAGGACCTTCCCACAGCATTTTTGCCTGTGTCTAGACTGACAATGCAGAAACCTTTCAGAATGGAGAACAGGAAACCTTCAGGAAGTTTTCTTTTCCTTTTCATATATTGGGATTGTAGATCAATACAGGTCTCATCTGAACACTTTCAACAGAATTTTCTGAAGGATTAAGGCCACACATAGCAATAAGTGGACATCTGGGTGAGACTAAATACCAGTCTTGATAGCCCAACCCAGTTCTGTCTGCACTGAGAGGAGTTTCCCTTACTTTGAATTTAATTAGCCTGGCATTTTTAGAAATCCTATCCTTAGGCTTACTGTTTAGAAAGGGAATTGTAAAAGCTGAAAATGGGTCATGGGCATTTCAGCTAGCTAAGAGGACATCCATTCCTGTCTGCTGGCAGCCCCCAGTTGCTCACTGTAAAGGGATCAGTCTTCCTTGGCAGGAGCAGGGCAGGATGCCAATACAAACACCACTGCACTTCAAGTTACCCAGGCCAACTGAGAGCTCCAGCAGATCCCTCCCTGCCTCCTTTCTAAAGCAGAGGAGAGTATGAGACATGCCTCATGCTAGCTGGCAGAGGAATAAGTAGTAGGAGTTAGGGAGAATGAGGATAAAAATATATTAGAAGTCAAAATTTAAGTAAAATATTCTGAAAACAGAGTAACTCCTCAAGGCCTCTGGTTTTGAGCACATTTGAGGAGGTAGGTGAATGGCTGGGTATGTGATACAAGACCTAACTGGAACAAAACATGCACAGAAAATTTTCAAGTTAAAATGCATACGAAAAACAATTTGAACTTCTGGCATTCTGTCTTGTCTAGCATAACAGCCCTGGTTAATACATGGGAGTCACTTTAGGAAGGGAATGTGCTGCACCACCCTCCAAAGCAAAGGGCCTCCATTTATAAAATTACTTTCCTAAACTCGTTAAATTTATAAACATGGTTCAGTGAACCCTACTGAAATTATCTGGCCCTCTGGTTATACAGAGAAAACTAAATATGATCTGAAGAACAAGATCTAGGGTACAACCAGAGGCTCTATTATTATTAAAGTAATTACAAAATTCTTCTATGTGTACTAAGCATGAATTCCCATGACCTTTTATTCAACTTTTATTGGGGCATAAATTTAAAAGCAATACTTCATACACATGAATATGTACATATATGTTTGTCCTACTTTCACTCTCCCTTTTCTAATATTTTTCTTTTCTGTGCTCTGCCCCTGAATTGTACCTCTTAAGCTCTTGTTTCCAGAAATTAGGGTTGCAAGATTTAAAATATGGGAAATATTTAAAACCTTCTCTTGCTAATCAAGTTCATTTTTCAGTGGGAATAACACTTTTCTTTCTTCTCCATCCATATTTCTAGTTTACGTTCACACTCAATTTCTAAACGGTAAAAGTTTGTGTCATATGGATCAAATCCATTGCGGAAAACCTATCACCCAAATTATAGGTCACTGTATTTTTAACAAAGCACAACTGCCTGGCTTTGCAAAAACATCCACCCAGTCATTAAAAGTCTAAGGACTTGGAGCAGATCATACTTTTAGGAGGAATCTGGAGCCAGCTCATGATATAAGTAACAAAAAAGTAGGCATTGCTCTGGGTAGATTTGCAGCTGTATCTGAGGTTTCATTTTAGTAGATACATCAAGGCTTCAAGTCAATATTTATCATGAAGCAAAGTAAAAAAGGAAGGAAACACAGGACTTGAAAGCTAAAGAATTTTTGCTTTCTCAGTAGTAGTTTTATCAAAGTGACAGCCAGGCAGAACTGTAAATAAACTCCTCAGCTTCCATTCTGCTCTTACCTGCAGGAATTCTTCCATCTGTAAGGAAAAGGTCACTGAATCCTTCCCCAAGAAGTCTGTCAATTGGAGACTCTCTTCCCAAATCATAATCACTGTCTCCAGCTTCACTATCACCCCGGCCACTGTCTTTCAAGCTGAATTTATCCATATCTTGTAGGGCATATCTGTAAAGAGAATTGTGGAGAGATACATTATCTCAAGTACGTTATAATCTACTTTTGTTTAAAAATATATGTCTCTATATTTCTTATTCATGTACACTCATATGTAGCAGAACAAACTGGATTTTTACCTGTAGCTTCGGGAATATTTGTTTCCTCGAAAACTTGGTCTCGGTTGATACTGGCCCTGATGAAGCATCGAGAGAAGCTGGGAAACCTGTGAAAGAAAAGGTGAAAGGACTGATTCCCTGAAATGAAAGCTCAAGCTCCTAGTCATAAAACCACTAATTTGCTTCTCAGGTTTTTTTGTGGTTTATTTGTTCCCCTTTTAAGATTTAATTAAATCAAATTCCTGCACATATTTAATGCAGTACAATAGACTATTTGGTAGTGTAGCATCTGACACAGGAAACATCTGAAGACTCTGTAAAATGAGGAAGTTCAATGCTGTTCATTAGCCTCTGAATTCATAATAATTAATTCCTTAACAAGTAAAACAAGCAATTAAACAGAGGTGGAGTTTTGTTTTGGTTTAATATGTTAGAATGAAGCCTTTAATATTCCAGGATCCTAATTCAAAACAAAACAGCCTTGCTTTACATGTAAAGAATTACCAGGACACAGCTCTCATTTATTTAAGCCATGACCCAGCATTTGCAGTAAAAACTGAGACAGGGAGTCTCAAAGTTTGGGATACCATGCAGCTGTATGTTACTGCAGCTGTACTCAAGTTGTGTCAGAATGTTTTAGTTCTGCCACCCCCATTAATGAAAGAGTTTCCTGGATTGTTTCTGAATATAAATATTCAGGCACCCTTTCTCAGATGGAGCTGTACAGATAGGAGGGAGAGGGAAGGCAAGGAAGAGTGAACAGTTAACCAGTGCAGAGCACTATGTTCCACTCCATTGTTTTGACCTTACAGGGAAGAACCAAGGAACAATGCTATTACCAGTAGATTTAACCCTGTTCCTCAGGGCAATGGAATCTGTTGATATTGGAATAAAACTGAAAAGCTGTGACACCGAAGAGAAATCCATGACACATTCTCATGAGGCATAGACCTGGCTGCCTCTTGCTCTCACAGACTGCACACAGGGTGTGTGTAGGCTTCCAAATGAGTGTCTACATAAATGGATATGCAAAACCAAGGTCGGGACCTTACCTCGACAGCTGGAGTAGCATGGGTGAGTTCCAGGGAGAAACTTTCAGGCACATGGTTCGAGGAGATGGTCACCAGGCTGTTCAGTGATTGGTGGCTGTGGTGGCTCTGCCGGCTGCTCATTTGACCCCTCTCCAGGGCTGGGGATGATGATGGCGAAGCTCTGTGGTGAGACCTGATGGGTAGAGTGCCATTAACTGTTGGCACCAGAGTGATGTCCCCTTTGTGGATCTGCCTGGAGGGACGTTTTGGATGGTGCTGGTAGGTTGATTCGGCCACGCGACAGTTGTAAGACCTGGTGTCCTTTTTCTCTCGATTGCACCTCGTAGCAAAGATAACCATAATAACCAATAACACGGCACATATAGATCCTAAGGATATAATAGTTATCATGGAGATGTCGAGGGAGGGCTGGCTTACCAAAGTTGCTTCGGTGCTTGAAAATGAATAAACATGCTCCAAAATGGTACATTTCAGAAGAGCTTTCGTACTAAGCTGAGGGCTGCCTTTATCCTGGACTATTACCAAAAACTCCCACTGTTTTGCTGGAACTGTTTCAACACTCACATTGATAGAGATGTCACAAGTTTGGGGATCCATCACAAAGATGCTGTTTTCCTTGTCAGCTGCTATGGAGCAGCTGAGTTCAGAGTTCATACCAGAGTCTCTGTCTGTAGCCCTTATCCTGGTGACAAGAAAGCCAATTTCAGCATCTTTAGGGATTGAGATTTCTGCTGTGCTGTTGCGTAGTGCTGGCCCCACGATGACGGGAGCGTTGTCATTTTCATCAATGATGGTGAGTACAACCGTGGTGTTGCTAATGAGCTGTTGGGTCCCTCCATCCCTAGCTTGCACCATGAAGGCAATTTGATTTACTTCTTCATGATCAAAGGTTCGCAGGGCATAGATTGCCCCATTGGAGGGATCAATGGTCACATAGGTGGTTATAGAACTTCCCAAAACTGAGTTTTCCAAAATAGTGTATGTCACCTGCCCATTGTCACCTAGATCTGGGTCTGTGGCTGTGACTGATGTGATGTATGCTCCAGGAGAGTTATTTTCCAAGATAACAACTTCATATCTGTTTGTCTGGAAGCGGGGTGGGTTGTCATTTTCATCACTGATTTGGACAGTAAAGTGTTTCACTGTGGAGAGACTTGGTGTTCCCTTGTCCTCTGCTATTACAGTCAAGATGTATTCAGATCTCTTTTCCCTATCTAGAGTGGCATTAGTTAAGATTAAATAGTTATTTTCATAGGTCTTTTGAAGTTTAAAGTGGCCATGCCCATGGAGCTTACAAACGATCTCTCCATTCACACCAGAGTCCTTATCTTGCACTCTGACCAGGGCAACAAAAGTGTCCAGGGGTGACCCCTCAGAAATGCAAGCTACCTCTTCTCTTTCTGTGGACATCAGATTTAAGTTGATTTCTGGCTTGTTGTCATTCACATCCACAACTTTAATTATAATTTTGCAGTGAGCTGGAATAGAATTTGGCCCCATATCCTGAGCCTGAGCGTCAATTTCATAGGATTTGGTTACTTCATAGTCCACTTGCTTCAGCAGGGTCAGGTAACCTTTTTCTGGGTCTATCCTAAAAGTTTCTATAATTTTGGCAGACACATGGCTGCTAAAGGAGTACACAACCTTCCCATTGGCGCCCTCATCTGGATCAGTAGCATTGAGGTCTATGAGCAAAGTCCCAATAGGGGAGTTTTCCAAGAGCTGGATAATATATGACTGCTGCTGAAAGACAGGGCTGTTGTCATTGGAATCAGAAATGCTGATTTTAAGGAGGGATGACCCAGATCTCTGAGGCACCCCTTTGTCAGAGGCAGTGAGTTGGAGTTCGTAAGTCGATTTCAACTCGCGATCCAGCTCTTTGACCACAATCAGCTCTGCATACTTAGCACCATCAGTCCTGGTTCTCACATCAATGCTAAAAAAATCGTTTGCAGAAAGGGAGTAAGTGTGAAGGGAGTTGTCTCCCACATCTGGATCAAAAGCACTGTCCAAAGGGATCCGAGTTCCTACAGCTGCACTCTCTGATATCTCAATAGGAATCAGAGCTCTGGAAAACTGCGGAGAGTTGTCATTAATGTCCAGCACTTCAACTTCAACATGGAAAAGCTGCAGATGTTCAGTGGGCAGAGTAATCACATCAAACTCTATGGAGCAGTTTAAGTTTTTCTGGCACAGTTGTTCCCGATCAATTTTAGCTCCTATGCTGATTTCTCCATTATCCTCACGGACTACAAGCAAGGGAGAATTTCCCCTCTGCATGGCTCGAAACCGAACTGAGGAAGGGTTAGGCATTTTTAATAAAACATCAGCAACATCCTCCGATAGTCTTGCTATTACTGATCCAACCCTCTGCTCCTCATAAATCCTGTATTTCAAATTCTTGCCCAGCACAGCATTATTGCAAGATATTATCATCAGTGCAAAAATGAATAAAAAGTGCATTTTACCGTCGATTCGATACATTTGTAAGTTTATGCAATTAATTTCTCCCAATAAGTTAAAAAGCAATTATTTCGCCTTCCTTCGGTACCTTAAATCCAAAGCACATCTGGTCCTTTCCAGCTTGAAAACGCCTTTTCTAGCCAGCCAAGTATGAATAACTTACAGATCAGAAAACTTTTGGCTTTTTTTTATACACACCGTTTCGGGACATCCAGATACAATCTGCAAGCAATCCACGCTTTCTCATTTGACTCAGCGCTCTTCTTCCAGGCTGAGATGCTTCGGGGCAGCGTGCTCCTCTCCCACCCTCAACATCCAGGGACGGCCGGGAGCCGGCGGGATGGATCTGCAGCCCGTCCTCCCGTCCTTCTCCGCACTCGCCGCCGGACTGAAGGGCCTCCCTCGCCGACTCCAGCCTAAATTCCTCCGCAACTTCACTCCAAGTCCCCAGACAAAGCTTTTGCCCGGTCCGTGCTGAGACCAGTGCAGCCAATCAGCCGGGGAGGCGAGAGGAGGGGAGGGGAGAAAAGGGGAGGGGAGAAAAGGGGAGGGGGCCCGCAGCCCGGCGCGCCGCGGCGGGGGGACCGGGAGCGAGGGCGGCCTCTCGGCCAGCACCCGCCAGGGATGGGGGTTGGGGGGTACAAATGACTAATGGGCAACTTTAAATCAACGTCTCTGCTCCCCACCCCCCGAATTTTCATGGCAATTCCAAGCGGGGTTTTGTGATTTTAATTCCTCCCCTTCCTGCCACGAGAAATGCGATCGCACTCTTTATTTACATACTTTAGGTTACCCCTTGTTTAACTCGCAGGGAGCCTTTAAGTGGGTTTGCTTAGTGAAAGAGCTGGGGGTGACGTCTCGCTATCCTTGCCGCAAGAACGTCTTCTTGCTGTGTGTTTACCTACAACCTGCATGCTCCCAGTATATGTGCTCCTGCTCGGAGCCCTGCGAGAGCTCCTCCACTCCACGAAACCTTGTCCTCCTTCTTCCCAAGTCAGGAACATTTTGCATTCTCTGGCTGCCTCTCGCAGCATCTCTGCCCTCAGTGCAGCTGCCTCTGCCTGAGCCCCGTTCCTGTGTGTGTTCATGTGTGCAGTTGTCTCAGAGCTTTTTTACTTGCTGTTCCAGTGCTACTTCAGATGATTTTTTTCATCCTGTTTGAAATAGCACTTCGTGCTCCACCCTGACAGTCTGTGCTAAGCACACCTTCTACATGCCAAGTATTTTAAAGGAAAAGAAGCCATAAGACGGATTGTTTAGAAAATGACAAATTCCTCCCCTCTCTGATGTTGGAGAAAACTACTCCCACACATTTGCACACAAAAATATAATCTTAGGTCTGAGACGAGCATGCATTTTGTGCACACCAGAAATGTTACAGATCCATGTGTGAGCTTCAGGCTGCTTTCAGGACATGGAAGCTGATGCATTCTTCTCACTTCAAATGTATCTATCTGTGTGACTTCTACTTCCTTTTTACATATGCTTTTATCATTTTATCCACAGGCTTGCTATGTTTCTCCTTGTTTTTCTGCTAACTTTGTCTGTTTGATTATTAGTGTTGCCCATAAGGATATCATCACTCTTTTATTGCTCTTCTCCCTCTCTTATGTTCCCCCCACAGCATATCCCAAAAATGTAAAGAGTAAATCTCTTATTTGCTGAATTTACTTGCTCTCAGCAGAGCTCAGCCAAAGTTACTAAGAAGGTTTTTGCTGAAAAAAAACAGAGGAGGCCCAGTGTGAACTCTCCTTCTCTTTAAGCATTCAAAAGCATTTTATAAGCCATTGTCTCTTTTTTATTTCTTCCACAAACTAGCACCGTGTGGCAAATTGTGCAGAATAGAAATGCCCATAATGAATGTATTTAGTACTGGGTCACGCTGATGAACATTCTGCCCCCATGAATAATACTGTTTTACAAGTTTGCAGCCCTTTCAAATTGCTGATCCCCAAAACCCTATAGGCAAACTAGAAAAGCTAACACAAGCAACTGGGACTTTAGAAACCCATAGCCATCTGGCCTAAATCTCTAACAATCCAAGCCAATAATTATATCAATTCAGGCTTTAGTGAACCCCTTTGCAAACACCAAAAGAGCAAAGAAAGGAATTAGTGACCATTCTAAGTTCTGGTGTAGAGAATTCAAAGATAGTATAATTCTATTAGTTCATGGACAGCTTTTTTTGCAGCTTTGATAAATCTTCCTAAAACATTTTTCCAAAGTACAAGTGTAAACTCTTTTCTGACGATAATTGGGGAAAGAGGTTCAATTAAGTGCTGTTCTTAGTGTCAATAAAAACTATTTTGTTGATAAAAGAAGTCACCACCCCTTCCCATGATGAGTACAGGAGATGAATAATTCATAGTAAAAATAATTCCACTGCTTTAAAACTATTATGTATACTTTCAAATGATTACATGTTCTTTCAAGGAACTGTTTAGTAGACTTAGATATGCAGAGCTAGCTTTATGCAATTTTTATCATTTTCCAAGTAGTAATTCCACTTTGTCAAATTGGTCTTTCTCAGAGACACACTCTGTATAATAATAGAAAGCAGGATACCTACCAATAGGAATTACAGCACCTCTTTTCTTTTTTTTCCCTTTTTGAATTTATTTTTTATTTTACAACTTTATCAGTCATATTACATGCCACATTATCACTTAAGTCCACACTGTCTTGCAACTGACCACTCACACTTAGGATGATAAAATGTAATTGGCGCAATAGTCCTTACCTGAATTCTTAACTAAAGTAAGGAAAAAGTCTCAATTTTCTTTTTTTAATCTTTTCATTTGCTAAGCTAAAAGTGAGAAGGAGCATATCTTCAGATTGTTTGCTTAGATGGAGCAATATTTAAGTATATTGCACTTCTGGAGGTGATGCTTCTCCAGTGTGCTTAGGAGCAATCACAGCACTCCCAAGGTTGCTATCTCCAACATCCAGTGAAAAGAGTTTTGTCTGAAAGTGTCTTAAACTCCAGTCCACTTTTTACATGACAGACTTCCCTCACAAAGAAAAGAGAGAGTCCCATGTGCAGGCAGCAGATGCTTCTTAGTGAGCATGGTATTGTGCGTGCTCTTAGGCACATGACCAGAGTGCTGCTGGCCTCCTGGAGACTAATCTCAGTTATTCCCACCTAAAAGACCTATTCACCACAAGCTTCTTCCCAAAAGTTGCACTCCAATTCTTCACTAATGTACTAAAGAAAAACAAACTGACTCTAAATTTCACATTCATTTGCCTACAGTACTGCTTCAGAAACCACAGCTGCACAACAGATTAATTATTTTTCACCTAGCTGAAAGGAGGTTTATTTCTGTGGTCGATACACTTTAAAATCTGTCTTGTTACTGTGAGGAGTTTTACTGAGCTCTCAAGCCTGTATTTTTTTCTAAAATTTTATGAGCCCCTAGATGCACAATATATATGCAAAAATTAGGGGAAAAATAATTTCACTTTGAAGAATTATTTTGATAAATAGTCCCTCAGCAAGGATGGGAGAGAAAAAAATATTTTCTTAACAATGATAGAAGCACAGTAAAATTAGCACTGTGCTATTTGGTTCATCGCCCTCCTCAAGACACATACAGAAAAATGAGGTTTTACTCACTTCTGTATGATTTATTACCTTATGTTGCATTATGTTATAAAATGTCGCAAGAGCTATGCTCCAGTGCACAAGACACTGCAAGATAAAATTTGATTTGACACCTGTGCAATGAATGTGAAAGACAAGTATTCCTAAGTCAGTAGTGTATTTTAAAAGACATTTCCATCACAATGAACCACAGAAGTGAGAAACTTCATCTCTTCCTTTGCTTCTTTCTTCCTCTCTCCCTCTCTCTTCCTCCATCCCTCTTCAAGAGACCTGTTTCCCAAAGTAAAAATATTATTTCTATCTGTTGCAGCCTGAGTCCAGACTGAGTGAGGGATATTCTTGTAGGCAAATGAATGTTGCTATTTTATACTCACTCTTCGGCCCAAAAAGCTGATCAAAGGTAAATGTGATGCTGTTCTTTGGACTGGGTGCAAGGAAGCTGACATTTCACTCCATTTTTTTACATAGACAACCATATAACAGAACTCATCACAAATTAATGCTGTATTTGTCCAATTTACTATCTCATCAGTCACGTTTATACGTGATTTTTTTTCAGAACTGAGGGACATCAGAGGCTGACTTACTTTAAGAGATATTAAAGGCAGAACAGACCATTGAACTATCAAAAATACAGACTCTGGATCACAGTCTTCTTAGTTAAGACCAAATATCTCAGGCAGAGCACATGTTTTTGATCTGTGGAATATTAAACAACATGTCTCAGACATCAGTTACGTAGTTCACATGAAAAGGCAGTCAAAAATTTAATAAGAAAATTGGCAGAAAAATCAGAAAAGCAAAAAGTCCACATAATGTTATCAATTCTGACCTCCACAAAATCTGTATCTTGGCTATATACATGTATACTTAAGCCTTACAGTACTTCCTGCTGAAGATAATCTGTTTTAACAGTATCTGTTCCCACCAGAATACTGCCTCTACTGTGCAGTGTCCTCCACAAGCTCTCTCAAAGGCCACACCGTCACCTCACAGACATCCAGGATTACCTTTAGGTAAAGGTAATAACTGTACCAGGAAAAAGTATTTTCCTGCCCCAACAAACAGCCAGTCAAAGCCCTGGAACAAAATCCAAGACTTAAAAGAAGCAGTAAACAGAGAAATTTAGTTCAGAGCCCCGACCTATAATTTTCACTTTTTCAACTTGCTTTAAAAAAGATGTGGTGGTTCATTAAAACACATCAAACCACCAAATTCTGTACACCTGCTGATGGGAGAGAAAGTTTTTGAAATGTGAGTTTGAAATTAGGTTTTACATTATCATCAATCATCGTAGCAAAGGGCAGGGGATCATGTTTTCTGCTACATGAGTAAATTTCCAAGGCAGTTTTGCAGTGCAGCATTGTGTATATAAATCATGAGTTAAACCCCTCTATGTTCCATGCATGGTAAGTACCTAGATATTCAGTCTCTCTCTGCACCAATAAAATTTTTATCTCTCAAAGATTTACCAAGTGAAAAGAGAGAAATATGCATAAATCTTACAGTTTACTAAATCTCTATTGTAAACAAATGCCTGCAATATATCAGCAGATACTTTTGAATTTTTTTTAAGATTAGTTAATAAAGCAGACTATACAATGGAAATTCCACTGTGTGATCATTTTAATGCATTTGTCATTTTGTTTAGTTATTGCCTTGTAAAGTATGAAGTAAAATGTCTCTAATTGATAGCTGTTTACCCAAAACTGCCTTTTAAGAGCAATACATACACTAGAGCCAAAAGAGGGTTTGAACATTCTGTATGTTTGGGAGAAAAGGCACCAGTCAGGACTGCAACACATCTCTTTCCCACTACACCCAAGCCCACAAAAGTAATGTTGTGTGGCCCTGTTCCACTTCCTTACCAAGCCACACAAACCAAGCTGTAGCTCCTGTTGTGTACAACAGATATAACTGTCCATTTCCTAAGGCATAATTTTTTCTTATTATCCCTGCAACTGAAATACATAAAATGTAGAGAGCCAGAGGCTTCAGAGAACCGTGGCCAAAACCTTTGGTTCATGCAAAGCAAGGAGCAAAGCTGTTCTTTCACCTCCTGTGCCCCAGGGGTGCAGCCACCATGAGGCTGAGGTGGTCATCACTGCAGGCAGAAAGCCCGGACCTCTTTATTCCCCACAGGGAAAGCACCAGCAACATCTGTGCTGTCAGCCTGAGGTATGGTAATCAGTCCTACAAGGTGGTGTCCTGGCACTGGATTTCCAACATCTGGTTTTATTCCAGATGTTAGCAAACTCATACACCACATGAACTGGAATTTGAAATACTTTATATGAATAAATTTGAAAGGCTTTTTGTGTCTTAAACTGCTGCTAATCTGCTTTGACAAATGTACTGCTCTTGTACCCTGCAAACACACTCTCTAGGATGTGATGATACTTTCAAGGCCACTCTTTATAAAGAGCAGAAAGAAGCAGCTGCATTTGAGATGCTTTTCTTTGCAGGAGTAGGGTTTCTGTGAAATAAAAGATTTCAAGTTTGATGTAGATGTGAAGTTAGTAAGGGCTGCAATACCTAGTCTGCCAAATTACTGGCTCAACCCAAACTTTTCATGGGGTTGTAACATCCTTCATTACCCCTGGGAGTTTAAGAAAGGAACATAATTGCTGTTTTAAGTGCCTTTTTACCTGAAAATGCACATGTTCAGTCTTCCACTGACAGCCTAAGCCAAATGATCCAGATCCACTCGTACCTACTTCCAGCAGCTGCTAGGGACTAAAAATGTTCAAAGGATATCAGGGTCTCTCAAGTACAAAACGAGTCAATCATACTCAGCACAGCTAGAGATCAGCCATTTCAGCCATGGTGGAGCCAGAGGTAGCTCCAGAGTTTCTAAGATGCTTTTGTCTTCTTTGTAGATATAGTGTTGGTGGATCTGCCAGTTTTAGGTTGACAGTTGGACTTGATGGTCTTAGAGGCCCTTTCCAACCTTAATGATTTTATGATTTTGATGCCAAGGCTGACAGGGAACCATCCCAATGCCCAGAAAGATTTTTAACAGTGTCAGAGTCAGTTAAAAATGTCTTGAAGAGTGTGAACGCCACAGGACTGAAAAGCTGGACACAAAGTTTTGTGGCAAGAATATAATCAGATTTCCCCAGAAACAGCTGCTATTGGGCAAGTATTTTCTGGAAGGATCTAAACCTCTCTCTACTGCAGAATTCAGCAAGCTTGCATTAAAAACTATTGTCTTTAAGGAGCCCATAATTGCCTTTCTCTCTTCAAAACCCGAGGCACAATCCACCACCCAGTGTTGTGCTTTGTGAATAAGGAACAAATATGTTGTCTATTTTATTTTACAGTAAATATTTATACAGTACTCCACATGGGTATCTGCATTTTTTTTCTTCTTGACTTTTCTGGGAAAAAAAAAAAAAGAGAAAAACATGCTCCCTGCTCCACTGTAATGGGAAAACACGTGAAAATTTAAACCTGCTGGAGGAAGCAGGCACAGTGGGAGCTGTAATGGGAAAATGGCAAGCACGGTTTTTCAGCAGAATATTTAACATATACTGAACATCTGGCTTCCCAAGTAAGTGATTAACAGTGCTCAATGAAAATATTTCTCCATAAAGAATCAGTTATTCCTTTTTTTTTTAATTGTTCAATAGCGGCAGTGTGGTAAAATTAGTGCCATAAAGTCATTGCAAGACAGCAAACAACTTTGTTATCATAATAGGCACATTTTTCCCCTCCTGCTTTTTTTAAACAATGGCTCTAGCAGGTGGCATGTGGCTGAGACCGGGTCTATCACCATCTCCAGGGTGCCAAGACATCCCTCAAAGCTTCTGTGGGAGGAATTTGTTGGTGGGATTTGGATTGTAAAGGCACGTGAGCATCTGCTGCCTGCTTGGTCTCATTACCATTGACACAATTAGCTCCTGCAGCTCTTGGCCAGGCAGCCAGAGCAAGGACTCAATTTTCCTGCCTCTCTGACAATGCTCATTATCATTCATTTGAACCTATGGGTTCCTCTGCCTCTGAATCTGGGTAGGGGCCTGTGAAACAAATCACACAGGGGAACACTCAGGGAAGGAAGAGCAAATTGAGATAATAGCTACAAACAGCCTAAAATGAACAGCCTTGCAGACAGCACTGGTGATACACTTTCAATATTAATGGTAGTTTTTCTTTTCCCTTCTGTCACTTCATTCCTGAAAATCACATTCTATGGATCTGTGCTATAATGTATGCTTTCTGTAAGTAGCCTATAACCTTTTCCTGTGATTCAGTAGTATTGTGTGTAATAACATCACTGTTGCCCTTCTGTATTCCCAACCACTTGCTAAGTTCTGAAAAAGTTTTTTTTTCCTTTTTTTTTTTAAAGATATGCTGTAAAATACATTTTCCACCTTTGAGTTAATTTGGAAACAAGACTAAAAAGTAAAATTTTTGCTGCTTATGGAAAGTAGGACCTTCTGTTTATTCACATCTTCCTCTGGCAGCCACAGTCTAAACAAAATGTTAACTCACATCTGCAGATAAAGACTTCACATTCCTCTAAGTGTCCTCACCCCACATAAAACTGCAATTATTTTACATTTCCTTACAATAGAAGCTGCATAATTCCTCCTTGCTGGCCTTAAATTCTTTTATTATACAAAAAAAGCCTCACCCCATAAACGGATGATTAGAAAAGTCACACATTTTTCAAATAAATCACTTGTCTAAAAGCAGCAAGGAGGGGAGGGAGGAAGAGGGAGAGAATTTAAACCAATCTATCTCCTGTATATACGTCAAGGATTTCTGTCTATGAACAACGAAAACAGAAGGGCTTCAAGGCCTGAATCTGCAATAATTTTGTAGTTTTCAAATGTTGCATAGCTAGTGACTTGTGACCTTGCTGGAGAATATTAGATTAAAGCAGAAATACTTTTACCACAACACATCTTTCCTGAGACTGAGCCTTTACTAGTCTTTGTAACACAGGAGAATGGAAAACATCACAGAGAGCTGGAGAGGAGGCAGGGGCATGACATTTGCTTTCAGATGTTTTTAAAACTGAAGGAAATGTTATTGTTTCCATAAATCATGACTAGAGGTTTATTTTCCTCCCCCCTTGCTGTCTTGTTAGAGAACACATAAGATGAGCATTGGCTTTGCTCAGGGCTAAAAAGAAATAAATGGGAGCATTTTAAAAAGTTTTTCTAAATGTTGACTGTCAAAGTTTTAATCCCAAATTCCAGGCATTAGAGAAATTGTGCAAGCTTGGAGCACTGAGGAGAGGAGGGACAAGGCCATCTCCCCCACTGATGATGTCCAGTGCCTATGCTTGTTTGCAGAAGTGCCCTAATTCCCCAGGCTTTGTCATGGAAATATTAACCCTGAAAGAAATTTATGTCAAATTACAAATTATATTATAGGGGTTTAAGTAATTGTTTGCTGACTGTTGTCATGCACATGTGGTTTGTTAGAAGATGATGTAATCGTTGTGGCAAATTTCCACCAGCAAGAATCAGCCAGGGTGAACTCTGAAATCAGCTGCTGTGGGGGTTCACATCATGCAATTACTGGGTGAAAGACCAGCATGTACACCCTTCAAAGTTAATTTACACAGACCCATTTTAGAAGTAGAGCATTATGTATCAACTGTATGAAATGTATTGTGGACATTCACAAAATTTATTAGAAGCCCATTAATTCAAATGAAAGAGCTCTGCTCCTTTCACACTATACAGTTTAACATCGTTATGGCCAGCAAAAAGGTATAAAGTGCATAGAAAACATAGCAAAAGTATGGACCATGCTTTTCTGGAACCATTTTAATAAAGTTTTCCTCTATCAGAATGATTTTTGTTTCAACTGAATGTCAGTTGAAATAATTATGTAAGACTCTTCCAAAATAACCTTAACTTACTGGAATACATTCTCTCACTAGGCTGCATAAATATGGGTACACCCAAATTTTTCTCTCAATTCTATGGTCCAAAACATCAGATCTTGGAACACTTCAGTATGATGTAATGAGGCAGCTGGCATTTGTTTTACATAAATTCACTACACCAATAAATAGTAATACTGTGGTGACTGAAACTAAGCATAAACTGAAATACTCGCTTTTCAAATATAGCTGTGTGGACTTGTTCTTGAAATAAATTGTTATATATAATATATATATATATATATATATTTATTTCTATGTATTTATGTATATATAAAAGTTTTAGAGAAATAAATGCAGTAAAAAATCTGGAAATGTATCTTGATAACCTGCCTTTACAGTTTTCAGTCTTCGTGGGTGCTTTTCCTTTGGACATCCATGTTTTTAAGATATTGGTCTCCTGTTGTGTTCTTTTCAACTTTTTGTAGACTTCTATCACAAAATGAAGCTACAAAGGAAATGCAGAATAAATGAAACACACCCAGTATGACATATAGACAATTTCAATTAAAGGAGTCCAATAAATAGATAAAAAAGGAAAATTGGTAAAATAAATTGTAGAATCTAAGTGGATTTGCTGTATTACTATCAGGATTAAGTGCTACACAAGTTAAGCTCTGCTGCAAAGATTAGTATTGCTGCTAGGAGCAATCCAGCAACTTTCAGGCTAACTGTGTTGTTTTAGCACTGATTTTTAAAATATATTTTAATATCTCCTATAATGTAGTTCAAATATTATTTTTTAGTCCCTTAATAAAGAAATGGTTCAATAGTTAACAATAAAAATCCCTCAAAATTTGTCACTTAAATTCTAAAAGCTGTGAAACCAAGTGATAATTGTACAAGCATGTATTAAGAAAACCTCAGTGTTTTTGACACATTTGAGGGGGTTTGTGGTTAACTTTGGTTTATAATCGCTTTACACAACACATTTATTCTGATTTTAAACCAGTTAAGTAATATGCAACCTGCTATATAAGCCATCAGCATGTATTTCCTCAGGCCTGTTTGAAAAGTAAACCTGGGTGCTTTCTTTTTCAGGTATGCAAACCTTTATCTTAAATAGTTATTATTTGTCATCAGGGATCACCTTGGCTCATTTAGAGATGTCAAAGAACCTTTTCCTAAGATGGCTCTGACGCTAGCTTTCAATTTCAACTTATTATTGAGTATATAAACTCCAAAATCTTTGTTGATCTGAGCACGAGAAGGGTGGAATCTGTTGACTCAGATATTTACATGCACTGATGAATAATAATTTCAGCCAAAGTGCATATCACGGATAAAATTTAAAGGTGGCTCCTAGATCATATGGATGTCTCATACCTTCAACCAATAACATTTTAAGAGCATAGCTTTGGAAGTTACAGTTTATATATCCTCTTGACTAAGTTCTGCTCTGATATCCTCCCAAGAGGGTCAAGCAGCATTCAAGCACAAGAACAGTTGATCTGGTAGTTATCCAGCAAGGTTATGATCCCTACCTAGTACTTGAGAGGACATTATTCTTAGAGGTACTCCTTAAACATTATTGCAGTTCATTAGTGCCTGATGCTTGGGATGATTTTACTTGCTTGTGCCATTAGGGACCTCACTGGAGGTGAGTCCCATTCTCTGACTTTGTTCTGACTTTGGATGTAAAGGGCCATCTCTTCAGTTACATGGAGTAAAATAAAATACCTGGAGGCTGCAGGAGGAGCTACTGTGTTTCTGGTTTCCTTGGGTTGTATATATTAACAGAATACCTGAGTACCTGAATGTCTCTAAAGTCCCTCTTTAAAGTCCATATCCATTTAAGTACAAAAAATTCAGACCATTCCTTTAAACAATCTATTTTGCTAAATTACTTCAGTGAATGACAGCCTGTTATGTAACTTATAGGGTTGTTATGGTACAGAAATGCTATGAGCAGTAATAGAGAAAATACCTACAACGCTAAATATCAACATCTACCTTGAATGGAAAATCCCTAGGAAAAATACATACATCAGTCTTTTCCTTGAGATTTGAGGAAAAAATATTTCCTTTTCCCATGGTTATCACTATATTTGATCTAGATACCTTATGCTATTTTTTGTTTTATCAGAGGAATTGCTCTTGCTGTTTCTCTACTGCTCATTGTGATATGTTTTCTGAGCCAGAAAAGTAGTTGATACATGTGTAGATATACATATATATGCACACACACATATCTTTCTAACATTAAGTATATTCTTGACTGAGCCAACAGAACTACATTCATTTAAAGTGTGTGCCACATTTGGGGCTTTCTCCCTTTAATTTTTTTTTTTTAGTAGAAAGAGTAGATCCTTTATAAAAATAGATGATTTCTATGTAGGACTTTATCAAGTCTATACTTAGATTTTGGCACTACATTTCATGGGAAGTGAAGAGAGAATGGGCAACTCCAGTGCTGTTGAGTCTGTATAGCTACAGAGGGAATTTGCTGTGTTCTGAATTCAGTTCCTTTTTCAGGGCCAGTTGACAGGAAAATATAGTCCACAGAACAAAACAAAAAAAAAAAACCAAAACAAAACACACAAGGCATAAAAAAGGTGCTGCGAAAGGGATGTCATGTTTCATGGCCTTGCACACAGGAGCAGGGCAGTTGTGCTGATGCTGAGGCCCATATGCTGGGAGCCAGCACAGGTGGGGCTCATTAATGCCCATCCAAGTTGCAGTTAAGACCAAAATCTGAGCAGTGAAACACTTAGGAAGAGCCCACAGCTCAAGAAAATATTTTGATTGAAAGCTTTGCTTTCTGGGAAAGGCAAGGGAAAAGGAAATGGAAAGGGAAGGTGAAGGGGAAAGAAAGTTCTAAATGTATTTTGTCAACAGTATGAAATTCTTCAAAAGATTGAAGAAGCCACATGACTTGGAGGTGCAATCTAATAGAACATATGAACAATGTCATATTTCTTGTTCAAGGGCCTGCTATGACATATAAACTATCTGTAAAATGCATCTTATATTTCACACGTCTGTATGTGCACCTATGTATACAGATGTGTATATATAGGAATAAAATCTGTCTTTTGAGTGGAAGACTTTTCAGGTCCTTAGAAAGGATGAGCAAAGTCAAAAGGTTAATATATTGATAGAAATACAGTTGCTTTAATATTTTGTAAGGAGTTAACTTTCAGAAAATGTGAACAAACATATTGGCATAAAAAAGACAGCCTTGGTAAGTCAGCTTTTCTAAAAAGTATATATCATTAAAATAGTCCTGAATCACTGGATTTAAGAGCAATAGAAAATCTAGACACAAGTTTTAATTAGAGTGTGGCGGATACCCCATGTGTGGAGACGCGAATCTTGACTCAATGTTTCAGAAGGCTGGTTTATTATATTATGAGATATATTATATTAAAATATAATACATTTAATACATTTAATACATTTAATACATTAAAACTATACTAAAAGAATAGAGAGAAAAGGATTCATCAGAAGGGTAGAAAGAACAAGAATCAAATGAAATAACAAAGGCTCCTGACTCCCCGAAGAGTCTGAGCCAGCTGCATCTGTGATTGGCCATTAATTGGAAAACAACCAACATGCCCCAATCACAGATGCACCTGTTGCATTCCACAGCAGCAGACAGTTATTGTTTACATTTCTTTCCTGAGGCTCCTCTCCTCCTCAGGAGGGAAAAATTCTAGCAAAGGATTTTTCATAAAATATCATGGTGACATTAGAGCAAGTTAAGATCCACATGGAAACAAATACCACAGTGTGGAAGTAACCTTAATGCCAAGACTCCTCAAAATCTGACTGAACCAAAAAAGTACAAATGATCAGAAGAAATGAGGGACATTTGGTACTTAACAGAAGTAGCCAGTTCCCATTTCTTTAGTCCACATAATAGCTAAAACTGACAATGTGCTGTTGTTTTATAAAGCTTATATTTGTTAGAGGAAAAAAAAAAAAACCTCAAACAGCCCGAAGCCTTCATGACCAGCTTGATGTTTGTCTTTGGACTGACCCACTGGAGAAAACCCTGTTATTTAAATACCAGCTCAGTCTTTGTACCT
The DNA here is from genome assembly GCF_017590055.1 of Onychostruthus taczanowskii. Taxonomy (NCBI): domain Eukaryota; kingdom Metazoa; phylum Chordata; class Aves; order Passeriformes; family Passeridae; genus Onychostruthus; species Onychostruthus taczanowskii. Next base: position 9,009,842 of record NW_024501237.1, on the reverse strand, counting down.
CAGTTATAATAATTGATTCATTCTAAAATTTTAAAAGAGGTTCTTGTCTTTCATTTATAAAGCTTTAGTTTTGCAAAAATTTATCATTTATACTCCAGGTCAATTCCAAGAAACAGGATCATTATTATTCAAAAGTAACTCCCACAACAGTCCATGCTGCCCAGAGACTCACAGACTCACAGTGGCACTTCCATGGCCTTTTACAAAGTCTACTTTTTGCCTACCTTTATTTTTGCAAAACCTAATAGAATATGACCCAATTTTTCTATGTACAGGCATGTATTTAACCTCAAGGAATAAGCTGCCTGAAATAAAACACCCTGCACATCTCCTTGACAAAATGTGACTTCCCTTGCACAGCTGAGCAAAGAACCCACTCGGGCTGTGGTGGCGAAGAGGGATTCAAACATCTCTCTATTTCATACATATTTAAGGACTCATTTACACAGGAGTCACATACATATATTTTTTACTCTAATTTTCAATCTCTCCTTTGCAATGACTCCTTATTGATCCAAAAGAAAGGCATCTAACCTGAAAATCCACTTTGCTTCTATGTGGCGAGATGAATGGCAGATTAAAAAGTAATCATTTCCTCAGAAAAAAGTATACAGGGAGTGGAGAACTTCTGGATTTGAAGATCTTTCTTTTACACTCTCGGGGAAAAAGAGCATTTATAAGAAAGTTTTAAAAATATAATAGATATGAACAAAACGTAGGACTTAAAATGCATTGCTAGAACAGATTGCATCTACAGTTGTTGCATTAAGTTGCAACAATAAATCAGTAAGTATGATCATAACTCTTTCTTTTGTGTCACAACACAACTTCTCAGTGAAATTTCATGCTGTATTATATTTACTAATGTGGAAAACAAACCCAAATGCCAATAATAATAATAATAACAACAACAACACTACATAAGTTGTTTCACTGCATAAGAACCCTTATATCAAGGGCCCTGGTAATTCTGATAATTTTAATTTTACTAATGCAATTTTACTTATGTTTATCTAAATATATCTCTTATTTCTGAACACTGCACACTCTTTGTCACCTAAATTGCACTAATCTTTGCTTCTGCAATTTTAAAGATTGGCTAAAAAGAAGATAATCCTTCTTTACCTTTTTTGTAAATATGTAAATATGAGTACATGAATACACATACACACATATATAATCAGCATTATACTTTAATTTTGTTAATAGTTGCACTTGTAAGTTACCATGAAGCCAATGAAGCTACAATTATTTTGAAAGCTAGTTTTCATTTTTGTTTAAAGAGAACTCAAATTTTGTCATTGGAAAACAGAAGAAGTTGACATCTTTGCTTTCAAATGCTTATGCCCAAATTTTCCTCAGAAAAATCCATCACTGTCTTCTAGCAGTCCCCAGCAACAGCATCGGGTTCCAAAACAATTGTGGAAGGATGTGAACTCAATGGCAGATCAGATTCAAGGGCTATTTTCCCTGATTGTTTTGTGCCTGTATCTCTAGGTGGACAGGTTGAGTTTATTCATTCCAGTCAGTGAAATGTCTGTGACAAAATCTATCCTGAATGTAAAAAATTTGTCTCTGTGAAAACTTCTGCATATGTAAGTGTATATGTATGCATGTACAACATTGCAAATGTGCTTTTTCTGCACACTGAGCTATATTCCATAAGGCCTTTCTGGAAGAAGCAGCCAGTTTATATTCAGTAATTCAATATAGTTTTACTCAGGTTGTTGCAGGTAGATGCATATTGGGACATCTTACAGGAAATTTTTCCTTGTTATTTCTGTTTAGCAGAAACAACAACAACAAAAAAAAGTTAAGGCTACAAAGGTGTACTTCTCATGGGATTTGAAAGTTTATGAAAGGTTGGAAGAAACTTCCTTTTGAATTCTGGACGGAGAAGAAGAGCTAGGAAAAATTGTTTCAGTGGTAGGAATGTGTTTAATATCCAAAGCCACAAAGGGTGTGCTTATTCTATATAGATGCATACATAGTTTCTAGCTAGGTACAACAGTCTCTTTCCTACAACTGGGTAAGAAAGAGCTAGTGTCCTAGATTTGCATATCAAATTGAATACACAGTTTAGTGTGCTAAAGTAACACCTCTGAAACATGAAATAAAATAATTAAAATTTATACATAAAGTCTAGTTTTCAAGGGAGCTTCTCTTAGTCTGGAAAACTGGTGTGAGATTTATCAATGCAAGTGACCATTTTGTTAAGGAAACACTCTGAAGCAGCAGTTTAGGACACCTAAGTATCAACAAAAAATCATCCAATCTTCCCCAGTAATTTCAAAAGTAAAAGCAAATTTGTGTCTAATTTCAAAGACTTCACAGCCTTTTATAGGAGCTTTGTGGTGAAATTTGGATAAGGTCTTCAACTGCTAAGCTGCAAAGCAGTGAAAGCTGTCTGTACCACCGAAGTGCTGGGCTCAGTTCTATTCAGGAGCTGGGATTTAGCTCACCAGCTGCTCTGTCCTTTCTAACCGTGAAGCAAGACCTTCACCCCTTCTCCTTCATCCTCTGATTGGCAGAACAGCTCTCTGTTCACAATCAGAGGAGCAAAAAGACAAGTGGGAAAGGGAAGGAAGAGGAGAGAATGAGCAGGAGAACCTTTCCAAGTACACACATCTCTCCTGCAGCCTGTTTGACAGATCTCAGTGGAGAATGCACTGTAGGAAGAAAAACATGTCACTGCTCTGAAACTGTCTTTTCTAATTCAGTGCATCCATGTATTGTTATGAATCAGTTTCCATGCCTCTGAAAGATACAGAGACAAGAGAACAACTTTGACTGTTAGCTATCAACTCAGATAAGGAAAACTTTCAGCATTAAGATGCCAGTGGATGAAAAAAAAAAGACTGAACATATAAATTAATGCTGAATGTTTTGGTTAGGAAAGGGTTCCTTCTACTCATGTGCTTATGCTCATAGGAGTCAGACATTTACATTTATCCCTATTCTGGGATTTTAGAGGGACTTTTACAAGCATCTGGAATTCTTCATTACAAATTGCAGACATGTAATGCTTCCATATCCTTAAATCCTAATCACAGTGTTGCTGATTGGCAAAGCTGTTGTACAGTCAAGGATCCGAGCTTCATGCTTGAGGTTAATTTATTACCATTTTATTAGGGGATATCATAGAAGGATATTGATAACACAGTATACCTTACACTTGGGAGTCATATTTCACAACCAAGTTCCTTGAAATTGTTGTATACATACACACATTTCTTCGGGGACACTGGCAATTTTACTATAAACTTATGATCAATTGAAGAGTTGAATAAGAAAGGTAATAATATTTTAAACACGTTATTGGAATGATGTACTTATCCCAAGGTCAAACATAAAAGCCAAGGGTATTTCAAATGAATAAATTGAGGTTTATATTGACTCTGAGAAATTCTTCCTTCTTGTATACACCTCACCACTGGGAGTGGGTAGTGTGCCATTAACTCACGTTTTTTTGGATAAAGAGTCAGGAACACTGGGAATATATATTATGCCCTAGCCTCAACTTGCCACTTACTTTTGGCCAAGTAAGCCAAAAGCTATTATCCACAAGCATCTCAGGAAAACAATAGACCCCATTTTCATATTAGCATCTCTGCTTTGTTTGACAGCAAAGATTTATAGATGCCACCTAAGTCTCAGGGCAGACATCTTATTTATGTAACTTCAGTTCATCAGTTTGCTTCATAAAGAATGAAGCCTTTCTTTAAAGGATAATCTTTTGACCTCTAACAGGCTAGTGATTTACAAAGCAACAGAGACAACACAGTGCATTTAAAAAGCTTTAAGACATCATTTAAAGCTTTTATAGTGAAACCTTGCTTCTAACAATACACTTGCTGCTCTAAGTTCAGACACTTTTCTAAATGAAGAAATACCTTTTACAATGAAAAATTTACTCATGTTATAAATATATTTTACTCCAACCTGTGAAAAACAGCTCAAAAAATATAGCTACAATTTCATGGTACCTGGTAGTAAAACAAAGAGCAGTGAGGGCAGAGCGGGAGAAGAGAGAGTCTGAATGAGAAATCCGTGGATGTCTGATGGAAGATAAAATGACATCTTTGATGTAAAAGCACACTAACAATGTAAACTAGAAGGATGATGTACATAACCATTCTAGTGTAATGGACATGATTTTCACTTGGACAGATAAGATGTTATTTAGATTCTGTCATGAAATATAAGTCTTCATTTTCCTTATACATTCAAGTAACTAGATTTTCCACTCAGCAAAGCAGCACAGTTAAGTAAGTCAAGGGATGGCATCAGATGCTCAAAGTTTAAACACCTTCTCTCGTGTGGGGCTGTATTTTACTTACTCTACTTAGCTGAATGTAGTAAATTCATTTCTAGGTATCTCAAATGCACAACTCCCTTTTCCCATTATTATTTCTGGATAAAAACTAACTTGTGCTTCTGTTCATTTTTTTTTTGTGTGGAATGGTGTGGAGGAAACAGGACCTTGTACAGACCAACCTCTTTGTGTTAACAGCCAGTGCCAGCACAAAGTGATGTATGTGTGTCTGTGTCTGTGTATCTGTGTGTCTGTGTAAGGGATGTTCTTTAAGATTGGAATAGCATAAAAGAGTGGATAATTCTTTTCATGCAGATTTCAACCTATCCTTTCTATATGGTTAAGACCTACATTCAGAGATCTTCAAAGTCAGGATCTTTTCCAGCTTCAGATCTGCTTAACAGAAAAATTATCATAGTGCATCATTACAAAATAACCACATAGTAAGGATTTCTTTCACTTTTCTTTGTTTCTTTCCAAGGGAAGGTTCTGTCAGGAAATGGAAGGTTTCACTTTGTTATATACTAAAGTAGCTAGATTTTCTACCCATTGCATCACTTTAGGAATAACAATCCTGGACATTTCCAGGACGTGTTTTCTCCTCCAGCTGTCAAAATATTTAATGTTCACAATTAGGCATTGCAATTGAAAGCGCTACATTTTTTTTTCTTCAGCTTTGGGAAGAAATGATACCTTGGTCCCCCTGGGTCATCTAAGAGCAAGTTTCTGCAAACTTCTGGGATAAACTGTGCCTATATGCAGGGTACTCAAAGCCCTAAGTGCTGTGATTTTCAAAAACAGCTTGAGGAGCACTGGCTATTAGTTTACCTTTCTTGGTTGGACATGTGGATTGAATTATCACTTTCAAACCTCAGCTGTGTCTTTTGTGAACAGAATATGAAAAGATGAAGAGAGAGAAAAATTCCTTGCCAGCTGGAAAGAAATTGTGGGTTCCATCCTGGGGAATAGCAGTGACTGAGCTCAAAACAACAGAAGACGTGGAAGAGAATAGAGCTTCTCCTGAGCTGTGGGACATCTCCTAATATGTTCCGTGACAGAAAACAGTCCTGGGGTGAGGGGAGCAGGAGAAATATGCAGCATGCCCTGGACTGGGCTGTCCTTGATGCTTCAAGTGACAAGAAGAAAGGGGTCCCAGGGTCCACGTTAAAGAGCAAGGAACGGAGTGGAACAGAAGCTGGGAAAAATGCTGCAGGGAGATCAATTGGTAGCCAGCAGTACAGGAAAGAGAGAAACTCCTGGAAGCAGCAGAACAGAGACCGTCACCTGGCAGAACTGGGGAAGAAAGGACCTGATGAGAAGCTGCAGCTTCTTCCTTTGCTTTTCTGATGATTTGAGCAAGAACACATTTCTTGTGCAGATGCTTCAACAATATAAAAGCATTCTGCAGTCAGCACACTGCAAACCAGCCTAACGACATGGCATAATTTCTGTGTTCCTGCTGAAGCAGTCTGGGATGCTTTCAACTAATCATAGTTTTTAGCAAAATATGCTGCTTCACCTAAATTAAGATATTTACTAGAACCTGTTTCTCTCAACAAAACTTTAAAAGAGAACTTGTCTAAAGACTATTATCTTCCAGTATATTTTGACCACAGAAGTATCTGCTTCTGTTCTACTCCTTTTCTCAAAACATTTGGAAGGTTTTGCTTTTATTTCACTTGCTTATCAAAGGAAGTTAAATTGCAGCTCTCAGAAATCTTTCACAAATGGGAATTTATGAAGAAAACCAAACAAAATCCAGTTCCCAGGTCTGAAAGAGTAGGTTTCAAAATCGTGTTTCAGTCTGATCTCTCCGTTGCAATGCCAGGAAGGGAGCATCTATGTAAATCAGCACTGCATAGACCTCAGTCAGTGTATGGGTAAAGGCATCATGGAAAGGAGCAAGGAAAATATCAGAGAGACCTAATAAATAGCAGTGGCTAAATCTGAAGAAGACTTTAAAAGTAAGATGGATAGCATTTGTTACAAACTTCTGTAATCAATTTTCATATTGATGTATTGGTCCATAATATCCATAATATTACTTTGGCTGAACCAGAGAATCAGTAGAAATTTCAGAAATGTCTTAGCAAACTCTGAAATTCCATCTTGCAAAGGCAAGAGTTTGGAAAGATGTTTCATGTCCAATAATCCAAATAATTGCTGCAGGAATCTTTGAAGGTACAGTACCATGGATGGTTGGTCACTTAAACACAACTGAAATACTAGCCCAGATAAATATTTTTACACTTAATGCCTTAAAAAAAAAAAAAAATCTAGTCCTGGCAGCTCATCTGTCATTCAGTAACTGAAAACTCCTAAGATTCTTCAAGATTTCATGCAAATTTTGCTGTGTATTACAGCAAAAATTACAAATTAATCACTTCAGGCCATAGGGATGATGCATTAATAAAATCCATAATATGTATGTAAGATGAGGGGAGGCAGCTGTAGATAATATTGTAGAGAAGTAGAGAAATGAAGATTTTAATTATTTGGATGACAGACACAATCCTGGAATTTACCTTTTTTAACAAAGTGAATTAAAAACAGAGAAGTTCATCTCTTTCTCATCATCTCTTTCTGGACATACCTTGTATTATTAATAAAAGACTAGATTACATTCCTCTGAAGAAGGAGTACTGTATCCCAAGCAGATGTGCTATTAGAGCTGACACTTTCCCATATTACAGCAACTTTTCAAGCTTTTATTTCAGGATAATGTAAAAGTGTTATTAAAGGATGCTTCTGGAGAGAGGAAAAAGGGTTAAGTGGCATATGGAAGAAGTTTTGAGTAGTTTAGTTTTTACACAGTATATTTTCTTCAGGAATACTTTTGTATAGTTTTCTGGTCTTGTTTTTTTTTTTTTTTTTTTTGTTTTTTTGTTTTTTTTTAAATATTTATTTCATAATCACCTGGTCAGGTATTATCTTGTTGAAAAATTGAAGTATAAACAAGGAACAAGGGATCAAGGAGAGCTTGAAAAATTTATACATTTAGGGATTATTTTTATACTGGGTTATAATATAGAAAGGAAATTGCAAACTGAATGTATGAAGATAAGCAAACTATCAAGAAGGACATTAATAGGACCACTACAGAACACAAGTGGGATGCAGGTGATGCAGCTTGATATTGTTGGAGAGGCAGCATTAATTCTTGTCTTAGTACTTCCAGAGACAGCTAAAGGTCACATCCTGAAGAATGCAAAGGTGAAGTGTTAAAAGTTTTATGACAATGCTGAAGCAGACAGACCATTAAAAGTATGTGAAGTTTGCAAGGCTTTAGAAATTCAAGTAAATTGAGCATAAAATAACACAAGATTTTTTTTCTGCTTGCTTGAGAGTCTGAGTGATTACTGCTCAAACAGGATGAGTAATTTAGAGATGATATTTATTCATAAAACTCTGAGTACTACAGACCTATACACACTCAGCAACATTAACATCATTAAGAAATGAGATATTTACACATAATTTAGAGCTATGTGAAATCGCTAAAGGCAGTATGGCTTCAGGATATAAATTTTTCCTTCAATGACGTTGTGGCCAGAGGGAAGAAAAACTGCCATAGTAATGCATGGGTGTAGTACATAGGTAATAGCAAAAGAGAATCCTATGGAGGCTTTGAATTAGTTCTAACCTATGATAGAGCTTCTCCTCGAATTTGAGGGTCACAAATCATTGTGTTCTAGGCCAGGTTTGGGGTAATCTCTTGCTATATGAATGAAATAATCAATGGGTATTTGTTTTGAAGTCAGCCACACTATCACACTAGCAATTTAGCTAGCATTTCATTGTGACCAAAGACTTACTTTACATATATTACAGAGCCACTAAAGTTATCTGAATTTGTACAAACAAACGTAAAGTTAGATGAATTTTATCAGTGATGAGCTCTGCATTGACTTGCAATAGTCACTATGATATGCCGTCCAGCTTTGAAGTAAGTGCTGGATTTCTGCAATGAATTTTAGTACTTAAAGAACTTCTTGTTGTGGTCTAGAAGAGCTTCTACTACATCTGGTGCAGTTCCCATTGTTTCAGGACACTTTTATGACTCAAAATCCAGAAAACCTGGAAGAAACATACATGCACACACAGAGAGAAAAAAAAAAAGTATAACAGTAGGAACATTTGATCTAAAAAAGTATCATTGTTGAGGAAGAAATGAAATAGGCTAGCTCAGGGTATCCAGAAACTGTGTTTGGAACAACAGATCTGGTTCATTATCAAAGATCATTTTTAATTGTTTTGTTTCTCAAGAACAGTGAGAAACTCAGTGGGGAGTAAGATAGACACAGGCACATGAAATACACTGTTGCTTTGAACTAGGACAGTTGCACACAGGAAGTCCCTGCACCTCACCTCAAACCATCAGACAGCAGAATAACTTTTATGCCTTTTGCTATTCAGCATTTTATTCTAAATGCTCTATTTTTCCATCTTAACTCACACCTGTATTTCCAGGCCCATGCTGGAGTCCGTGTCTCCGCCATCACCCCTCCTCCTCAATTTGCAGACAAATGTAACATTGCATAGTTGTTAGAATAGTTGTTAGAATAAGAGAACAAACATGTTAAATTTAGAAGAGATTTCCAAATTGTAATCAGACAACTAATTTTTCTAGGTGATAAAACTTCTAATTACAGTGTGTGTTTCCACTGTGTGTGTGATTATACTATGGACAAAATAAGTAAAATCAGTGTGCCGGGCAAAGTTTGTCAACATTGTAACACTGACAGAGAAGAGACAGTGAAATAAATTTATTAGATTCAGAAAAAAATAATTATAGAACAGTCATCACAAGGAAAGCTCTTCCCATCGAGCTCTGAAAAAGAAAAAATTAGTATATTACCCTTTCTAACCAAACCTGCGAAGCAGCCATCTAAAGCAATTTCAACTGGTCTGGCTTACTTTTGGCAGGCTGTGAGATCAGGGGAGATCAAGGTGTCACTGGTTCAGAGCCTGAGTCTGGACAGATTTACTATTGGCCATAGAGCGCTGGTATTACAAAGATGCAGACTTGGCATAGGTTGGAGGTTAGACTTTTTCAGGGTTTTTTCCTTCTCTTAGGGAATTTTCTCCCATTTTCTTGCTGAGAAACAATAACAACCAGTATTTAAAAGAGACAAAAAGAAGGAACCACAGAGGAGTGCATCTAGCTTTACTGTGGTAGCTGAGGGGAATTCTCTTGGGCAGGGCAAAGATACCAGGAGATGTGGGCTGGGGAAGCAGCTCGGCACAGCTCCTCGCTCTCCCACTGTCCACTTGGAGGAGGATGGGCGAGTTGCTGCTTACTGGGGGGAATTTGCTGCTGCTGCCAGAGCCCAGCCCTGTCCGGTTTCTTCTGCTGCGGCCTTTGCTTGTGAGAGTAGCCATCAAACTGGGACCTTACTAACACCCTACCTCACTAAAAATAAAAGGACCTTCACCATCTGCTTGGGTACCTCAGGGGAAACCCTGGGACCCTGAGCCCCTTCCCACTCTGAGGGAACATCTCCCTGCTGTGTCTCTGCTACTGCCCTGTCTCTGCTACTGCTCTGAAGTGTTTTGCTACACTGTAGCCATGCACCCTCAGCCTGCAGGGACCAACTCATTGACCGCTCTGGGATTTTACTGCTCCCTGCTGTTCCAGCTTGCTGCTTCCGAGGTTCCTGCCACAGCTCCCGTTACTATCCGGAGGGGGCACCAGGATCGGCCATGCCTGTGGGTTTGTAAAGGAAGTCCCTTATCCACCTCTTGCTGCCGCCTGAGCCACCATGGCCGTGTGGAGAGGCGGGTAAAGGAAGTCCCTTATCCACCTCTTGCTGCCGCCTGAGCCACCATGGCCGTGTGGAGAGGCGGGTAAAGGAAGTCCCTTATCCACCTCTTGCTGCCGCCTGAGCCACCATGGCCGTGTGGAGAGGCGGCCGAGCTCGCGCCACAGCGCCCCCTGCAGGCGCGGGGGAATCATCGCAGCCGCCCCGCCCGGCCGGGAGCCACCAGCGCCCCTGCTGGCCGTGACCGGAACTGCACGGAAGGGGAAAGCGCCCGACGGCCGAGAGAAGGCTGCGGGTGGGTTTGTGCTTCGCTCTGCTGCTGTGCTGCTGCTGCGGCTCTTGCTTTGCCTTGCTATACATACTACTAAAGAACTGTTATTCCTTTCCCCTTATCTTTGCCTGAAGCCCCCTAACTTCAAAGGTAAAATAATTTGGAAAGGGGGTCATAGTCCAAGGGAGGTTCCCACCTTCCTTGGCAGGCACCTGTCTTTCAAAGCAAGATGGCACACTGCCGTCAAAGCTCCAACATGACTTTAAAATGCATTTCCAACCTGGGTATTACCCTAGAACAGATAACGCTGGGCATAATTCTTATCTGGAAGAAGAAGCAGGCAATCTTTGTTGCATAAGGCACACTAGCATCAGACGACAGCCTCCCCTGCTCAAATGAAAATAGTAGTTCCTTTTTCCCATATAAAGTTAGGATTTCTTTTAACAACACACTCTATATTTCAGCCATAGAACAGTTAACCTGGCATGAAAAGACAGGGCATACCTGGTGTATCTTTTCAGCTCAGCAGTGGCTCAAATAATTGTCCTCACACTCCTGTCACCACTTCAGCTCACCAAGACAAACCAAGACATGTTGCCTTTCCTCAGAGTGCAGTGAGTGCAACCTCCCCACTACTAATTCTTTCTGTCACATTACTGGCATAATAGCTTATTTCTTATTTAGTCACCTGGATTTTCTTATTAGGATTTTTTAAAGATATACTAAAAACAAATTCAAATCCTTGCTGGTTTGAGTTGGCTTTGTTTTTCCCTTCAGGAACTAGGTCTTGAGCACTATCTTAACAAAGTTGAATTGTTTGTTTTCTCAGAACACCTTGTCTCTTGAGAGCTAGAGATCTTGCTTGTTAAAAGCTTTTCCCTGTCTTAAGTAGATGATGGACTTTATAGGAACTGGAATTAATAAAATACCCTGCAAACAGAGAGTTTATAGATATCCCTGAAACAGCGTAATTTGGAAGATGCATTGCATTTCCACAGATATTAGATTGGTTCTGCTTCTCCTAGAGATAGGTGTCATGTTTTTGTCTGTAGAATATGGAAATTGCTTTCAGGTCTGGAGCTGAAAATAATACCTGAGTGATGTATTGATGAGAGTGACTACTTGTGTCTCAGCTAGTAATCATGTTTGTAAGGCTGTCATTATTGCTGCTGGTTTGAGCTTTGTTAATATAAATGTATTCTTCAAAAAAGGAGTACAACATTTTCAAGTCTTGCAAAGTGAACTATCATCTGATGCCTCAGTTAAGAGATAGAAAACAAGCATGGTAAAGACAGGAGCTATTTCTCCTTAACAATTGTAAGATGTTTGCAATACTAAGGTGTCAGGGAATAAAAAGATGAAAAAGAAAATAATTACTTAGCAAATAGGCATAAATTAATATAAAATGTGGATAAATGGTTCTAGCTCCTTCTAAGGGTAAAACTAGGCCACTAGACATTGTGTTGTGCTACAATCAACTCATCCACTCAATCCTGACCTTTAACTTTATAGGTGAGACTAGTGGGAGCAAAATGTTACCACATAGCCAACACTGGGAAGTTTCAGAGCCAATATTTCTGAATAGAAATGGATATTCAAAGGCCCCTTTGACATAATGAAGGTTAAATCCTATATAGAATTTTGCAGGCCCATGTGAGTGCTGTCTGACTGGGCTCTGAAAGAGCCAGAGTTCAGCGTGGCTGTGAGATGCCTGGGAGCTCGTTGGCCATGATTAGTGCCGGGCTGATCCCATGTTCAAGCTGGAGAAGAATGGAGATTTACATGGCATCTTACAAATGCAGCTACACAAGGTGGGCAGAAATACAGCTCTGAAAGAAAGAAAATATCTGTGAGACATTTATATATATAGAGAAGTTGTTAGCCTGCAAATTATGTCACACCTGACTCTTATAAACCACATCAGGTATTGCCAGCTGATTCTACCTGCAACTGGCCAGCTCATACCATCCATGTGCTGTGATCCTGTCTGGAAAGCACTTCAGTGTTTGCAGCTGCACCTGCTAAGAAGGGAAAGAAAACACCATTTTTTCCAAAGGACAAGTAATTCCAGACAGAAACTGTAATTTAAATTCTGCTTTTTAGGAGGAAGGGGGGGGGGGGGGGATTAAAAAAAATTTTAAAAAAAAATTAAAAGGGAAAAAAGTAGAAGGGTATCACTTCAAAGCAGATTAAAAAAATATTATAATCTTTGTATAAGGGAGACTTAGCAAATTACAGACAGCATTTTTGAGCAGTTTTACCCCATTTAATTCACAGCAGTTGTTCTTAAGTTTAGAGGTCTTCCATACCTAGGCACTTACATTTATCTGCAAGTTGAGGAAGAGGGGTGATGGTGGAGACATGGACCCCCACATGGGTCTGGTAATACAGATGGTAGATGAGTTAAGATGGAAAAATAGAACATTTAGAATAAAATGTTCTCCATACCCATGACTAAGCACTATAAGAAACCTTTGTATCTGGAACCTAGGACCACTTCTAACATCTTGCATTGATTTAAATTCTGAACCCATTTAGCTAATCTGACATAAACCCCTATATAATTATTTTGCATCAGATTTATATAGGTATAAAAATATATATCTGTTCCTTCAGCAACAGTTTCAGTCCAGAAATTGTAGGCAGAGCATATAAGCTTGTGACCAGCCTTCAGCATTAATAATTGTATAGTTTTGAGACTGAAGCTTGTAGAATCCATGCATCTCAGAGGCAACTCTAAATCACACTTTTAATACTTGCGAGACCAATTTAGTTTCCATATAATAGAAAAAGAGATATATCAGTACCTCAAAGTGTGAGCTGTATTTACCTCATACTTTCACTGAATTGATAAAAACGCTTTGTGTCTCATTTTTACCACTGTACTTGCAGTCAGTGTGTAGATGAGTCATTCAGTGAGCTGCTGTTGGCTTATGGCTCATAACAGTGCTGGTGATTGCAAAAAGACAGAACAAGAAAGGTTTGTTGTAGTGGCTAAGTCCATAGCCCTTTGTTACCCACTTTTATAAAGGTGCTCTTTGTTATGCTTTCATATTTTTATTTATTTGGTTTGGAAATGTCCTTATTTGTTCCACCATATTATGAAAGTTTTGCTCTGTTTCCCATCTGCTGTCATCAAGAGATTCAATTTTAGATCAATTCATCCATTGAAACGTGGCTTTTCTGCCACAATTTCTCTAAAATCCATTTTGCCAGTCCCATGTAAACTGAAATGGGTCGATTTTCATCAGCCTTGGCAATAAACCTCTGTCCTCTCCTGTGAACCCTCTCCAATATCTTAAGAGAGGTTGGAGTGGGAAACAAATTATGTGACTCTTAATTCTGCTTTTCTCATTCAGATGCCAGTACATCAAAACTAGATATCCCTGGGCTAGAGCACTTTTTCATGTTACCTGGAGTAACACTAGTTTGTGAATTATGCCTGGTCAGTTTAGTGTCTCCGTTTCCTCACATTAATCTCTTTGAATCACTAGACCCTACCATCTCATTTGTCATCTTGCAGAAAGAAGCTGGCAGACATTTTGTCTAGTGCCTGGTGCACAAGACTGACCCTACAGCAGTCAGACGAACCCAGAGGTCTCACAAGCAGCATCAGGACCACCCACTGAGGGTACCCAGTACACAACCTCCACTATCTCATCCATTATTTAACAACCATGTAAATGGTATGTTAATCCCAGATGATGTAAGAGATGCCATTTCACATACTTTAGCAGATTAACAGCTCACCCAAAATGCATAAACTTTGGAGAACATTATAAATTAGTATCATTTATCATTACTAGAGGTTCTATATTTATGCACACCATTGTTATCAGCCTTAAGGTGCTTACCTGTTCTTGTATTTAGAAAATAGCCAGCTAAATATAATGCATTCAGTCTGGGTACATAATGTTGATAATCCCCTGATGCAGGTATAATTTTGAAATTCCATTATTATGGATCTGTCTGCATTCATTTGCCTTAGATCTTCATATGATCCATGAATTAAGAAATATGATTCATAATTTCAGTAAATACCTTAGAAAAATCCATACAGAGATTTCAGAATTCATTTGGAAGTGGAACATGTCATCCAGCCAAAGAATTGGTTTCAACTGTTTTCAGTAAAAACAGATATTTCAATGTGCTCCTTTTTAAACTACTAAGTGTTGAGATACGTGTTTGTAGCTATGATATTTTATGAAAAATCCTTTGCTAGGATTTTTCCCTCCTGAGAGCTGAGGGCCTCAGGAAAGAAATGTAAACAATAACTATCTGCTGCTGTGAAATGCAACAGGGGCATCTGTGATTGGGGCATATTGGTTGTTTCTAATTAAGAGCCAATCACAGATGCAGCTGGCTCAGACTCTGAGAGTCACAAGATTTTGTTATTCTTCTATTCTTGTTCTTTCCAGCCTTCTGATCGATTTTTTTCTCTCTGTTCTTTTAGTATAGTTTTAATGTAGTATTTATATATATATATATATATATATCATAGTATAATAAACCAGCCTTCCGAGAAACATGGAGTCAAGCCTTGTGTCTCCACACATGGGGAATTCCCAACATGGGTTGTTGTTTTTTTTTTTCCCAAAATGACAAGTTGTGTTTAAAATAGAGCCTTTTTCTGTTAAACATGTGCAATTAAGAGAAGAAAAAGCTTTTCTGCTATTGAAAATTGTAAAAGGTATGGATGGGAAATGAATGTACCTACTACTGCTACAGATGTCTATAGTCAAAAGCACCTAGATACTGTTGTATGGTGTCAGCTCTCAAGATATTTTGGAATAGAACAGTTGAGATGAAATTACCATCTTGGTCATCTAAAAACTAACCTGCACACAATGCAAGAAATATTAAATTGCTTAGAGTATCTATTTATTTAGAAGCATCTAAAATAGCATTTTATCAAATTAAAAAAAAAAATAAAAAGAAAAGAAGTACCTTTTAATCTTTATTTGTCTTTTACAGTTTCCTCTGATTTCTTAGCTTCCCTGATAAAAGCAAGTGGGTTTTTTTTTCTAAAACTCAGAAAGTAAACAAATAGATAAACAAGATTCCCATGAGAAAGAAGCCCAAGTTCATTAATATAGTCCTATCACTATGTATTCCTTTTAGCTTTTGAAAATTGCATAAGCTGATAACCTAAGATTTTGAGAGAGAAACTTAGTATGAGCTGAAAAGTGCAGTTAGGCCACAGTCTCCCAGAGACTTTTCACAATTTTGAGAAATGTATCAGGATTTGATTTTGCCTTATAAGTAAGTATTAAGTTGCTTTAAAAATAGAACTATATTTATAAATTGTAGAAGGATGACATTCCAGGACACTGCATGATGAATTAGATGTACTCATAGTGCTGGTAGGGGTGCTTCACAAGTAAAGCAGTTATATCTTTAGAAGACGGACTAAAGGGGAAGGAAAGTTGTCCAAAGGACAGCAGCTGCAAAGAGAATAGTTTTTAAAAACTCATCTGCAATCTACATTCAGACCAAATCAAGGGATTTGTGAATAATGCAATATAAGCCACTACTCGCTGGTTTTGTATCTGTTACAGAGGCTGATACAGAGCTGAAAATGGAATAGAATAAATTGTGCAAGAACTAAACTGGGATTTCTGGTAAGCAGGTTTTAAAACACAGTATGATTTGTTCTATTAGGATCTACTTCAGTCAACAGTGAAATGGAAAAAAGGAGAATGGAATAGATAGTGAAATACCAGTCCTAGTGTTTCCAAGGGAAATCTTATTTGTTTGAGCATGGCAGAGAGCTATTAAACATTATGAGCCAACTAAAATGATCAGTAAAATCTGGGTTTCCTCGTATACTGGGCATGGATGTTCCATTGGGTATGCTAATAACTGTGTAAAATTCAGTCTATTTCTCCATAAAGATATGCCTGAAGCAGATATTAAAAAGAAACTGAATTATGGATTAGGATCGACTTCGGGGGAAAGAACTGAGAAGAACTCAGATGTGAATAGAAACCAATATTTTATTGCCTAAAGATCAACTGTGTTTAAAATGGTGAGAAATTCAGAGCAGGATATGACTTTGAAAGAACTACCCTCAGGAGGGTATGCACAACATCAGGACATCAGGACAGTAAACCTCCAATTGCCTCAAAAGAGCTTTTTCCAGGAGCTTAGTTACAGAAGTTTATTTCCTCAAGGCAATTTGTCAATCAGCAAGTATTCTGTTCAAATACTTCTGAGTTTCTTGGTGATAGATACACCATAAGTTGAGAGACAGAAATCACAAAGGCTGGGTCACAAGTGGAAAAATATTTTAGAATATCTCAAGATCTGCTTTGCTTAGCACAGTCAGGGAAATAAATACCTCTCTACATAAAAGAAACAACCACTGTGTTAGAGCCCTGCTATTTCAAAATCACAATGTTGACAGCAACCCCATATGCCAACAGAAATGTGAATGAAATAGTGAGGAATAACTGCATTTATAAAAGGACTCTATTTGTCACTGTTTGGCTCTGTCACCGATATGCTCATGGAGAAAATATTGTTTTTGGGATTTGCTGACCGTGCCCAAAAGCTCTGTGGCTAGTGAGAGAATAAAAGTGGGAAAATTTTAGGAAACTGCATTAAAAGCTGATCTTTACTTTGGGAAATTGCATCAGAGATCAGGTTCACTGGAAACAGTGAAGTGCTACTCTACCTAAAGACCACTTCCTGAAGGGAAGATTTGATCCCAGAGTTCATGCAGCATGTGGTACATTTCTGCTATATTGCAAAACATTAGTGTCTTTATACATACGCCTGATGTTCTAGACAGAGCAAGTATCAATGTTCAAAGCAAACCTGACATGGACAAATCTAGGATTTCATGTTTAAGCATGCAGGATGGTAAATTACACATATATGAAGACATAAGTCACACCGCAGGTGTCTGCACTCTTGCACTCCTAACCTCAAGCATCGGTTTGCCTGTGCCAAGTAGATTCTCCAGACTTGTCACTCAAGTGCAAAAATTAAGTGGCCTTCTGGGTGG
This sequence comes from Onychostruthus taczanowskii, assembly GCF_017590055.1. Taxonomy (NCBI): domain Eukaryota; kingdom Metazoa; phylum Chordata; class Aves; order Passeriformes; family Passeridae; genus Onychostruthus; species Onychostruthus taczanowskii. The sequence continues at coordinate 8,992,485 of NW_024501237.1, read as the reverse complement.
AAGGCTTTGATCAATCAGAAATTAGGCCAACTTGAACGTGGCTTACATTAAAGAGAAAAGTAGAGAAGAAGAATAAATTATTGTGCTGAGGCTCCATGCCCAGGACAGCATGTAACTCTCCAGCTTCCAAAACAGCAGCAACTCTCTAGCCCACAGTATCTCTCCGGGAGAATGCTCCAGCTCTAGGACATACTGACAGGGAACTTGATCTCCAATTTAACAATTTAACAGCAGAGAACAAGTCATTCACAAAATTGAAGAAGGTGGCCACCGTATCATTCTTTTGGGTAGGCTGATATGGGATGGAGTGGCTGGGAAGTAGATTCCTCATTAAGTGGAATGTATAAGTCAATTACCAGCTTCATTGCTGGTCCTCAAATGTTCTACCTAAAATTCATCCATGTTAGACATTCAAGTCTCTGTTTTCTTTCTCTGTTTTCCCAGAAGACTTCTGGGAGTCCTGTTGAATCAAGGCAAGGAGCTTGAAATTATATTAGCACTGAATTCAGACCTCACAAAGGACTGCATGTGGGCAGACCAATTGTGTATAAAATCTGATTTTCTTTGTTTTCAAATACATTGTCTATATTATAGAAAGTTTATAAAGCACTATCTCTTTTTTCCCCCTAGAAAAATCATAGTTCATTTTTTATGTTCACTGTTAAGTCTTTGCAAGAAGAAAATTAATGGTTCAGGGAGGCACATAAGTACATTTTAAAAGATTGCTAGGAAGATAGAGTAGAAATATGTGTGAGCAAGGTACTATGACAGTTCTTCTGGAGCAATAAAGTATATAATGAACATGGTTTAACCCTGATAAATGGCAGCCATCTGCATCCTCCATCCTGCAACCTAAGAGGTTCAGGTTTCCTGGTGATTTTTTTTTGTTTGTTACACTCTTACTACACTTTCAAAGCAGAAGCATAGCTTGCATTGTAACAGTCAGTGCTGTAAAACACCTGTTAGTTAAAGGAGAATTTCCTAAATAATGTCTCAAGCATAGAAAAGTATTGACAGGATTAGATTATTTTAGTGGGGTCTCAGAAAACGGTACTCTGATTTGTTGAGAAAAACCTCCTGGTAACGGATTCAAAAGTCAGAATAAATAGAATAAATAATAAAATAATAACTTTCAACTGAAAGTCTTTCTGCTCTCTTTAAGAGAGACCAACATAGAGGTTTTGAAAGTCTGCAATGAATGGCATCTGCATTTGACTTGCAGCATGTTATGCAAAGGGTTTATGTTAGGAATCATTACCACCCAAACCAGCGTCACCTGATATTTCAAAAGTAAAATCCTTTTCACAGCAGCAATTATGGCAATATAAGAGGGGAGTCTAAGCTCACAATCACCCACTAGGGCTAGGCAGCATGACTGTGACACTCAGGGTATGGCTGAGCTCTCTAATTGCCACTGTACTTTCTACTGGGGCAAGGCTGCTTAAGAAGTTTGTGTTAATAGCACTGCACTGCAGTTTGTGCTGAAAGCACATAGTGAAAATAGTATATTGTAACAGTAATGGCTTCCTGACTGAAGTACTAAGTCATACATGTCAGAAAGTAATAAATTTAAGCTGGAGAATGACCCATAATGCTAATCATTACAGCAAAGATAGATCTGAAAGTGTTGAAGAATAATGTGGTTACTGCTGGTTCTGGAGATAATGATTTTGAGAACTGCCTATTTTGTCTGGTAATCTCCATTATTATGGTTGATTAATATTTGCTCTATCAATCTGAACAATATAAATCAAGTCAATTGACAACGTCAATCTGCCTTTTTAACATCTCTAGAGCAACTGCTAACTTTGATACAACAACTATGGTATCTGCTTTGTTTAGCAGATGCTGTGGCAGAGAGTCCTAGAAGATTTCAAGCATATTTGTTAGTTTGATATTTGATATAAAATGCGTCAAGGAAGCATATAGCATTACTGCTTTGTTTCCTCCTCTCAAAATTGCAGCTGGGCCAGTAACACTTAATACAAAGTTAATTTAGTCAAGATACTTGAGAGCCACTTGGCTCTGTTTCTAAATTCCTCCCTTTGTCCTTTGCAAAGCTTTGAAGTGTTACTCTGTGAGGTGGATATTGTAATGAGCCTGTTTCTAAGAGGATCAAAGTAACAGAGCTGCCCAAAGCAGCATCAAAGATACACAACAAGGAGCCCTTTAATGAGCAAGGGGGTCTTAACTATTTTCCACAAAAATAAAACCTTAAACCAGGATTTAGATTAAATATTTAAAATTGAAAATGATTTTATTTTGTCTGGAGCTTGCAAGCAGAAAGTTAAAACCTCAAAGAGGAAATTTCTCCAGCTGACTCAGCTAAAATTTAATGACTGTCATTTGCTGGATAGTTTCACCATCACTTAATGGAGTCCAAATACCTGTGGCCTAAGCTAAAACTGGCAGTGAAAACCAGCATGGGCACGAGCAGGATAGCAGCCTCGTGCTAGAGCAGATTCTTTCCCATGGATATGAAAATAGAAAGCAAATATAGAGCAGAAAGTTGCAGCAAGCACTGCAGAGTGAGAAGACAGCTTGGAAGAGGAACAGGGGGGAAGGGTGGGAGAAAGAAAAGGCGTGGGAGGGAGGACTGGACATATAAATTCTATGCCAGGAAATGAATTCCTTCTAATGTCTCTTGCCAGCAGCTAAATCCTAGCACATGTAAGTCATCTTTTTTCCCTTTCTTTTGCTCTTTACACAGGTCCTCTGAGGATCAGAGAGGAAGGAGCAGGGACAGGAAGAGGGGAGATTCAGAGGAATAAGTGTTTACTTACTTATTATGTGACGAAAGAGTTATATGATCTAGCCGTAACATCAGAAGGCATGTGACACCTAAAAAGACACAAACGGGATAATATCCTACTTCTCATTAGATGGGATTTTTTCATCTTACTTTAATTTGCCACAGGGATTCTTCAATATGTTGTGGGGTTGAAATACCAGAAGAAATGTGTTTCTGTTCAGAGACTGAATGTACTTACTGCACTGTACTAGGTAATGAAACGGAGACTTGTTTGACTTTAGAGCTATCTGTGAAATATGGCCTCTGCTTATGTTTGGTTTTGTTTAAGGAATTGCCTAAAGCATCTTTCAAGGCTGTAGAAATGTATGCCACTGACCTGTGCTCAACCTGGGGACAATATGACAAGACTTATGTTCGAGGTTGGGTGTTTTTTTCAGCATGTAGCAGAAAACATATGGCAGAAAGTTTAAACCTTGATAGCAAACCAAAGTACACTTCCAGCTTATAAAAATCAATGAAATATGATGCAGTAAGCAGAATGAGTAATGAAGCTGGACACAAAGTAATTATTTAATGCACTAACATTTATTGGGCATTAAGCATGAAAGGTAGTCCTTCCATATTTTTTTCCTTCCCAGCCCACACAGTTCAGGATACCACATATCTCAGCGTGTGCAATGACATGGACAAAACCAGTATCATTTTCTTTGAAGATATATTGGGTGTAAAAGCATTGGACACTTTCAGATGTAAGGAAACATATACTGTCTTTTTTTTTTTTTTTAATTAACTACAACAACACTGCAATGCTTATGAAAGGCTGTACGTAGCAAAATTTTGTAACTTAAGTCAGTAAAGTCATGTAAGAGGCTGCTTTCAACAAAAGCTGCTAAGAAGCCAGGAGTTTCCAGAGAAAGCTGTCTGATGGATCTATATAGTGTCTTGAAAAAAAAAAAAAAAAAAAAATTATTTTTAAGAATGACTGAATGTTAAACCATTTTGAAGCACCATAACTTCTACTGATTTCTTCTTCTTCAGTGCCAAGGATAATCTATATTACTCAGTTTTGGTAATACCTTTAACACAGGAATTAGAATTTTTACATAAGAATGTTTTCTTTTCCACATAGACTTAAAGAATCCCTAAGATTCTTTTAAGCATTCTGCTTGTATTCTACTGATCTATATCATTGCTATCCAAATTATTACATTTAAAATTAAAACAATTTGTTTTAATTGGAGAGCAGAGTTCTACTCAGCATTTAGATAATTTCTTAACAGAAGTTATGCTTCTAAAGGCTGAGTAGAAACAGAAATGCTATCTTAGGCATTGTCTGCCACACCTGTAAACTGGATTCATCTTGCTATTGGAAATTTTGGGTACAAAATGAAAAGAATGTTTCCCTCAAAAGCATAGGATTAGCTAGTGTCAAGTTGTGGGACACTGTTCTCCCAGGAATTTACTGCATTAGTTTAGCTATGCAGTGTCTGAGCTATTTACTTCAGTCTTGCTGAATTAATGCTGCTAAAATGAGAAGAATTTGTAGCAATAGGTGATACATTAAGTGTTCCAAAAAATCTTCCATTCAATGTAGAAAAGGACTTGCAGCTTTGTTGTGTATGCATTTCCAAATGTAAATTTTCAGTATTGCTATCTATAGCTTTTAAAGGTTTCTCTGATAAAATAGAAGCTGCCTAGACCTTTCTGAGCAGTTGTTTTCTCTGAGTATCATCAATGAGAAACCTTTTTCCCAAAATCCTCTTACACCAGGAAAGACTCAAAAGCAATTCCAGTTCCAAACTGTAGCAATGACCTACCTGGAGGCTGCAAGGCTCTCAAGAGTAAATGAGTGCTCTCAGTTAACTTCTCTCAAAAAATGCAAAACAATATGTACCACAGGCTCTAAGTATATCACATTATGTTTAAATATAAAATATGCATCTCTTTCTACAGATATCCCATACTTCTTGCTGTCATTGCTGTTGACATCATTTTTGCAAAGTGAAGAGATGCCTAATTAGGGTACTTGAATAAAGCTGATATAATAATGCCTTCATTGTCAAAACCATACATGAGTAACAACAACTGAAATCAAACTCAGTTTGACACTTCTGTGCTACTCAGAATCCTGCACTGAGATGCCTGAGTAGAGCAATTCTTGTCTAATGTCCTGTCAAATGATTTTCTAAAACTCTGGATTCAGTGAAAATCAAGATAAATGTCATATCCTTAGGGATAAATATTAATCCAGATCACATGGCCTTAGGATTCTCTGTAGCTGTGGTACCTGAAGCAAGATCTCTTTGATGCTTTAGCATCCTTTTTTCTAAAAACTGGACAGAACTACCCCCATGCTATCAATTACTGTCAGTTTGCAATACAGTTTCACAAGCAAGGCACACTGGGAATATTATGAGGCTGCTGAAACATTTCATGAATTAAGATGCTTTACCTACCCTCGAAGCACCAAGATTCTAGCTCCTTCTCTGCCTGTAAGAATTAAGGAAGTTTTCCCAGTAGATGAAATATAATGCATAGACAGTAATTTTAGGAACAAAGACATCTGCCTAAAGGAATTTCAATTTCTATTCATTCATCTAATCTATACTTGAGACCGAGTTCTTATGAAAATCAAACTCTTCAATAATTTGCTTGACCTTGTTAAGAACATTTCACTTCACTTGTGTGTCATGACCATATGATAGTGCATAAGCAGTTCAATTAGAATAAGGCAAGGTGTTAAGTACTTCAGCTGTTTTCAATTAAACTTATGAACACTTCATTTTTTGTTTGTTTTATTGTACTTGGCATTCTTGAGACAATTAAACTCATAGCTATATATGTTATATCTTAAAACAAATTGTAAATCTATTTCAATATCACAAATTATGCTAGTTGGTTTAAATCTTATGTGGAAACCAAGAGCTATCTGGTCAAATTCTTTGATCCCATACAACATATTAAAGGGTGTACTTTAATAAACAATTTTCTTTGCATTGTAAAACATTGATTTAAACATTATAAGAATGTATTCTTTCACATCAGTTATTTATATTTTCAGTTTCCTGTCTAGAGGTATTAGCAGGTTAAGGATTAGACAAACTCATGGTCAAAAGATCATCAAACAGATTAAAAAGGGGGTACATGCCTGCCTAGTCCTAAACCATATAGTACCACACTTCTGGAAGTCCAGGGTCTGAGGGGACTGGACTTCTGGAAGTACAAAGGCTCACATGTCCTTCCCTATAGCACTCCTGGAAGCTAGGCCACTAGTCTCACCCAGCAGAGCATTTCTTCATTTCTTAAGTGAAAATATGAATCAAAATAATACAATAATGGTGATAAAAGAAGAAAAAAAAATGCCTCTCTGTTCTTTTGTATGAAATTATTTTTCTCTTCCTACTGTAAAATTAGCTAGAGAAGATGAATACTGAATAAATGTGTTTGTGACTAACACTGATTTACCATGCAGAGCTAGAATTTAGCTCAAATGCTGCTTTTCAGTTTTCAAAAAGTAGCAGTATTTTTTAAGATGATTAGCAATGGCAGTGTCTTTTCATTTGACAGAAAAAACTGCAATAACAACACAGTAATTCTTTTGTGGTCACCATTTGCTTCTAAAAATATTATTTTCCTTTCCTTCATTCATTTGCATATATTTTTATTTGCAGAAAGAAAATCACAATTATATAGATAATTTAAATTATGAAAGACATGAAACTTGGATGACTCATTTAGAAATTCTCAGAAATAATCTTGGTGAAGTGCTTTTATTCATCTCAGTCTACCTTTCTCAAGGGCTGACATGTGCATAAAAGGGGAATGTGATCCCTTGCACATGTTCTCCATGAGGGCTGTGTGTAGCACCATCATTAACTTAAAACAAGCTTTGCTGACTCTCACTCAAAGGCATTGCTCAATCCAAGCCAATGCAATTCAGACTGGCATTTCTCCACCTCCTCTGACAAGGGAATAGTGTGGAAGGATAATCTTGTTTCTCTGCACCAAGTTTCAGTGGACCTGTGTGATCTGTCCCAACAGATCTGTTGCCATCTGCAATAGTCAATAAATGAACTTAAGCAGCAGAGTTTGGGAAATGGAAACACCAACCTTTGTACAAGATATTTATCTGTAAAATAATCTGTAATTTTTTTTTAAATTAAAAACAAATTTTTCCATTTTAAACATAATGTTATGTTAAATCCAAGTCAAGTAATTAATTTTTTAGAAAAGTAGCATTTTGTTTAAAGTCACTTTCAGGAACCACTTGAGCTTCCCTTATTGTCTCGTGGGATGTGGACTGGAGTATTCCCCTTTGAGAGAGCTTTCCTTTTCTGATACACTTCCCAAATGCTTCAATATCTTTCCTCCAGTTAAACCTCAAAAGTGAACTACAGAATTAAACATATGAATGGCACCCAACCGGATGAACAGAATAACAAGGGAGCCCAACTTACTGGAATTGATAAATATTTTATAAGAACAAAAGAAAAATTATACTGGGCCAGATAAAATGTTAATTTCATACACATTTGAGCATTTACAGTGGTAAGTAGAAAAGGTAAAATGATACAAGAAAATTAGAAATTGATTGCCTCTTCTGACATGTTGTCACAGTTCCCAACATGCACCATTTCTAGGACTTCTTGAGCTACACTTTGCATCTAAGGTACTGTAATATCAACTTTATTCTTCTTCAAATGAATCTGCTTAAACCCATCTATACTTTCGACCTTCAGAATTTACAGTAGCAATGAAAGCTTCAATTTAATCATGCATAGTGAGATTAAAGAGTTTACTTGATATATTTCAAAATTTTTATTTTAAATTGGTGTTGGGTGTCTTCCAGTCATTTACTTGAGCAATAGTGAATGGTTCCCTAGCTACTGTGCCTAGCATGATTTTTTAAACTTGTACTACATCCCTCTCATTGCCTCTTCTGTTCGTGTATCCTCTCTTCCTGTGGAAATGGTCTCAATCTTTGATTTTCCCAGTCCTCTCACATGTCCCTTGAATTGTAATTTCCATAACTCTCATGAAGCAGTTCAGGAGACAAAAAATTACCTTAAATGTATTTAGAACAAAATATTTCAAAATTTCCCAGTAATGCAGTTGATTTCCTTCCTGTGCATTCTGCATAATTTAGTTCAGTCCCACAGGGATATTAAATTAATTACACAGATTTAATGATTCTTCTGGGAATAAAAACTGCAATTCCAATCAGTTTTATCCGAACTTTTTCCTAAATTTTGAGAAGCGTGTCCTTATATGTATTTTTCTTATCTATACTGACATCAAGACCAAAGTCAAATTTGCCACACAATTTAAGAAATTACAATAAGAAATTATTTTGATTAAGATACACACCTATAATTATTTTCTTTTTTAAAGCTGAAATATTTGGTCACCAAATCTGGAAGTCAAAGTGGCTGCAGGCAGGTGTGAAACAGACTTCGTTTTGAAGCTGAATGAAGTAAAAGACAGGAAAAATAACACATAGTACATTTGAGTCAGTTAATTATTCTTATTTAATTGAGGAAGTCACCTTGGTAAAACAAGGTAATGACTTATAAGTCTGAAAAACTCGGTTGATTTTAGTGCATTTGCACTCACTGAACAGAGAGAAGAATTTATCATCTGATGTTTTCCTTTAAACAGTCCTTTTCCAAACACCATGGTGAAGACAAATATTTTTTGGAATCTTCTAACATTGTCAGACTAAAGCTTGACAGTTATGCACACATGGTAGGGCAGAGAGAGAAATGTAAAATCTGAGCCAGGCTGAGGCAGCTGAGATCCTGTGCTGAGGCACAGGGGCTGTAAGACTTTCTCAGCTTTTCTCAGCCAGCATTACCAAGATAACAAAAATGCGTACGCTTAGTTTCAAGCTCTGTGCCTGGAGAACAAGCATAACATGGCTGTCATCCCAACAGCCTGTTCATGTCCTCTGGAGACAGTTTTCTATTCCAAGGCACCCCCCTCCCCTCTCTCTCTCTCCACCAATCGTAGTAGCTTGCCTCCTTCCTTCACTGTGAAAATAAATCAGTCTCATCTGCTGCTGTTCGATCGCTTTCTTCTCCCTGCCTCAGCTCCTCGGTCCTGCTCTCCCTTTGAAAGCCCCTTTCCAGTGCACCATATGGCAGCTGGGAGAAGGCAGAGCTCTGATCTATCTTATAACAAAAGAGGCTGTGGTGTCAAAAAGCCTCATGAATGCATGAGACACCTTCATATACAGAGAAATGCCTCTAGCTCTGTCAGGGGGGACTAAAGAGGAGTCTGATAGGCCTGACACCTCTTTTGGGTTGAGAAAGGCACCAGCACTCTCTGCAGCTCATCCCTTCCTCCCTCCCCTTCTTTGGTTTCATGCCAAAATCCTATTAGATCTATTAACGACATGAGACACAAAGTCAGCGTGTGTGGCAGAACAAGAAATTAAGTCAGGCCACCTTATTTATTCCCTATCACTATTTTTGAGACAAAATCATAGTACCGAAAGAAAAAATAGCCACAACAAACTAGACTTTAATAGTGTGCCAAAAAATAAACAAGCAAGTCCTATCCCCGCCAAAAAAGGGATTGCGTGCACTCCTGTACATTGCCTATGGTGGCAGATTTACAGCAGAACTGCAAATTGAACGCTGGCAGGGTGACCCTGAAATACTGTTTAAAGCACGCTGCTGGGCTCATTTTGTTTCCTCAAACTGCTGCTAATACAAAAAAAAATTACTCTGTGGTCAGAAAATTAACTGGACCTATGACTATATGTGCCCTTTGAGCTGTTACAGAGGAATTGCACCTAATTTTTGACTATGAAAGAAATGCAAACTGGCACTTACAAAACACACATTCTTTTACCCTATTTCTTCTGTTTCACTTTCTCATTTTCTGTTCTGGTGATGTTTGGCATGCTTCATTTCACAGAAATGAATGAATGGCTATAAAATGCATTCATGACCTTCATGCACACAGTTGGCACAATGATAGAATTTACAAATCTGAAATACACAAATTACAAACTTTTATCACTGCAAGGGAGGAGGAAAAACCACCACTCCTGTGCAGAAGAATGCAACAGTGTGTATTTAATGAATAACAAGTTACTGAACTTAAATATTTCATGAATAACTTCAGTTTATAAGCTTCATTTATTTCATTAATAGCTTCAGTTTTTGAACATAACTGGGGACAACTGTGCTGTTTTATCTCTGTGAAACAAAGTCTGGTTAAACCCCTAAACTAGAATTAAGTTACTGTTTCTGCCTCTTCCCTACAAAGGCCTCAGAAATCACACAACTCCCTATCCCTGGGGTTACTTAAAGCAACTTGGGCAAGCTTCCAAATGCTCATATATGACCTTTACAAGTATTCCACAATACCAGCTCCCAATGAAATAAATCCATGAACATGCATATAGAAACTCAGCAGTAGCATGGGGGTTAAAAGATTAACTTCTATCAACACTGTTGAATTGTGTCCCTACAATCAGCTCAGAAGTTTAGTTTAGAAAATTTACTTGAACATATGTAACTGCATAAAATATGTTTGTAGTATCTCCTGAGTCTTCCTTCTTGGAGTGTACTTAATGTAAAGCTATTGAACACCATCATATATATATGTATATATTAAAGATACTGTTTATATGTTCATCACATGTCACAGACAATTTTCAAAAATAAACTATAATGAATTATGAAATGTAAAAGTCCCACTGGATAAACTTTGAAAGTGTCTGTTTAAAATTAATTCTGCCATATTGTTGGGGGGAAAGACCCTCCTATAAACTGCTCAGGAAAGCTTCTGGAATGACTCTGGGGAGGTGAGCGAGTGTGGTATTTGATAGACTTAAAACTTCAGTGCACTCCGGCTCCCTTGAGTTGTAACAGGCAGAGTTTAAGCTCTCATCTTAGGAGAGGGACTTGTGCCGGGTCCCTGCTGGGAGGGAGGGAGGGAGCCCGGGAAGGCAGGGAACAATGCCGCCATTCAGTCTCCCCATTCAGCCCAGCCACATCTGTTTACATGGCCTGTGCCCACCTCTGAAAAGAGTGTTCCTCCCACCTCCATTTTAGCTCTCATGGCCCTGAACAGTGAGCGATCTGAGAGCTTTTCTGCTGGAAAGTTGCAGTTTCGAATTTATTTTATGAGGCCAGAGCTGACACAGGCTAACAATAACATGTGCACATTTCTGGAGTCTGGTTTGTATTTTATTGTAATCTGAGAACAACTGCAAAATTGTCCAAAACTCCCCAGTTTCAAAATAAGTCTAGCAAAATATTGACACTGAACTTGGGGAGCCAAACTTTATAGTCTTTCAGTTACATTTTTAAGGAGTTTTTCCTCTAAAACAAATTTTGAGCCTCAAATATTTTTAAACAATACTGACAGCACTCAGAGAAGGACTAAAAAGTGTATTTTACCAAAAATCATTTATGTCTTACATTTTGTGGTCCATGGTTAGACTACATAGCTGTACATTCTGCACGTCAATAAACAGTTCCTGTAGAAATACTGTGACTACAATAAATTTCTGTTTGGATACCAGTTCTGCAACTTTCAAACTGAGCATTACTTTATATAGAAGATACTTCACAGGAATCAACATACTAGGCTAAAATGATTGAGGACCAACAGACCAACCCCCCTTTTTATTTGAATTGAAACTAGCTGATATAGGTTGATGCATGTATTTCAGAGTGTCAGAAGAAGCCCATGATAATCAGGGAAAGCAGGAGATGCTACAAGCTGACCACCCTCAGTGTACCAGCATGTGATCAAGTTCTATGAAGTAATGCATAAACACAAAGCAAACTTTATGCATGCAGTGTCAGCATGATTTGTCTCTGCTGATTAACTCATGAAGTTCTAGAAGTTTTCCCAAATAAGAAATGTGGGCTCATATGTCTGCCAAATACATCACAGTAATTGCACTGTAAAACTGTTAAGTTTGCAAGTGTACTGAAATCCATGCTGTAAGTGGCATGATGTGGTATCACCATACCATACTGAATATATAATAGGAAAAAAATCCAGCAAGTTCCAAGGAAGATTACAAAGCAAAGTTCTAAAAGAAAAAGCAAGATAGTCTGCTACTTATAAAGTATAAAATAGCAGAAAATGAGCTAAAGACAAAATGTGAAAAACCCAGAAAAGAGTCTCAAGAGAGGATTATTGAGATGTGAACCCTTATTCTCAGGTGAATTGCTGTTAAGTTGTGTAGTGTTGATGATTTGCTGTGCAGACCTTGTTGAACATTCAGCTCAGTCTGACATTCCTGCTTCCAGAAGCCAAACTGTATTCAAGATTAGCTTACATTACATTATTTCTTTTCCTGGTGCTTTTCTTCTAGGTTCATTCGTTATCCCGATAATGGCAAGACCATATAAGTAAAGAGAATCTGAGCTTAGAAAAATTTGCTTATTCAGTATTGAACTTGCTCAGCAATGGCTGTCACATTGTTTTGAACTTCTCTTCCATGAAGACTTTTAGCCTAATGATTTCTTTATGCACAAAGCAATTATTTATTGAAAGGTCCTAGCAGAATCAGGGACTGTTGTTCAAGTGGAGCGTCCTTGTCTCCCCTGGTTTTGTTTAATATAAATGGGACAGCCTGAATATAAAGGAGCAAAGGATAGAGAAGTCCTCTTCCTTGTTCTCCATGTTCCTCTATAGTACAAGAAAATATATCATCTTGAAAGGTCAAGATTTGCAAAATAAACTTTGATATAGCACAAAGAACTTGCCTGAACATCTAAGAAAATAAATGTTTTAGAATCTGAAGTATAAATCACACACTGTACTGCAGCTAACTGCAAAAATAGGCATCGGAAGGCAAGTAACTGAGCAAAAGGAGAAAAGTAGAGGTTTATAAAATTTGCAGTACAAAATCTACTTCTTCCACATTTATCTTGCAGAAGGTAAACTGTTACTTCTATTGAAGAAAAGAAAGTAATTTAGTTCTAGCAGAGTATGAACAGCATAAAATTCAAGTTAGGTACATATTTTTTAAATTAAAGGACCATCACACAAGAATAGATGGTACAATATTCGGGGTTAATTTATACACAAACTTCATTAGCTTTTTGCCTTACCCTTTTCTCCATTGTTAGTTGGTTTTGTTTTGGTCTTGTTTTTCACTTCACTCATTACTGTTAACTTAAATGTAGAATATGCTCAGTGATTTTGGTTATTGATTTTCATGCTGTTGAAACATAGCCTCTAGATCTCATTACAAGGATTAAAGGACTTTATTTCTCTACTCAGCAAGCACTAATAACATAGAGGAAAAGGTAACTCCTCAACAGCTTTTACTCCACAATTTCTCATATGATGTCTTAAGTAGAAAGCTGTCTAAAGCAGTGTGTAGTTCACTAAGGTTTCCTAAAGCATTTTTATTTACTAACAGTCATGATCATACTCCTATGATATATGCATGTGTTACACTAAGAAAACAATAGGACTGGAAGCAAAATCCATCAAAATGTCTCTGACAGAGTACTGTGTACTAAAAATTAAGAATAAGAATCATATCTCTTCTGTGTCTTCACAGATTTTTAGTTCACATCTGATCTTTCCTAATTGAAGCAAACAATTGTGTGATTTGTAACAGATATTAAACTACACTGCTTTTTTTTCTGGATGATGCTTCTTTTCAAAATTTACAAAATGACCGCAAATATAATGAGGTTTTTGAAAGAGCCTGAAAATAAACAGAAACATTTCAAAGGGAAGATTTCAATTTAACTCCAGTGAAAACAAAGAAACACTCACACATCCCCAGCATATATTTATTCTCACAGAGGTAACACTACTAGGCAGTGACCACTTTTACTACACTGCCTGTTGAAGATAAAGGTAATTTAAATTGTGTCTGTCTGGATGCTTATGCTGCTTACTTGAACATTTGAACCTGTTGCTTGAAGGGGAGGGAGCAGGATGAAGGTGAAAAGACTATACAGCATTGCTAATCCCTTGAGCCATCTGGTGACTTGAGGCCATGCTTTAGGTTATGTGTATATTGAAAACCTATTCCTTTCATTCATCCCTTTCCTATGCCAGTTTGTCATTGGCTTTTTTACTGTCAAAGGATTCCTTGAAGTTGATCACAGTGAGAATCAATGTCTTTTTATGCCACAGTAAATATTCACACTGGAAAGATTATTTTTTACTCATTTCTTCCCCTCCCCTCTACTACTTGCAGTGATTTGTAAAAATTGCTGATACATTTTCACAAAGCTGAGCTGAAAACCATGGTAACTTTGTCTTTAGTGAAACGAAAACAATTAATTTTTTTAGCACTTCTGTGTAATCTGGATGACTTCTAACAGATGACATACTCTGAAATGCTCATGTTACACAGGGCTGGAAAGAACTGCACCTAGACACCACCTTCTAGCTGAGCTGAGGCAGCATTTGCGTGTTTAATTATCCAGGAACCAATCTGCATCTACACTTGTACACCACAAGCCTCTCAAACCTGCCAAATTTGCATCCATACCAATATAGCAGATTGCACATTAAGCCTGTCCAAAAGACTGATGGTATTTTTCTAGAGTGTGCGTGAATTTTTCATCTGTGTACACACATGGTTCTATATGAAACCAAAGCAATCGTGACTCTGCCATGAAGCAGCAGAGACTTCACAGCTGCTTGATATCAATAAGTTTCCTACAGACTGGACAGAATGACACCTCACAATGTTGCAGTTAACTTTCAATGCCTTTTGTACTATTGCTTGATTTGTGCATCAGATTGTTTCTTATATTGTGTTCCCTGAAGTAGCTGCAAAGTAAATCTGTCATAAATGTGCTGATTCTGTGCACTTTGAAGTGAAATCATGTTCTACTGCATGCTCTTCCCATATATTAATTAATTCTTTGTCATCCTTTTCTGGCTATAGAGCAGATCTGATTTGTGAACCTTTCTTAATTTGATAATATTTTAACAAAAAAACAAAACCATCGTTTTCACTCTTAGATCTTTTGGTGAATATCAAAATGAAAAGAGAAAATTACAAAGTGCAGCAAAGATAGAAAAAAGTAGCTCTAAACATCTGAGAAATGGTCTGAAAGACCTCTGGAATTTGGGAGTCTGAGCAGTTTTTAAAGGTAGTCCAAGAGGTCAATATCTGTTTGGGAAGGATACTTGAGTTTTTAAATATTTGTTGGGGAGCAACCCCAGTAGGAAGCTAAGCCCCACACAATTACTCCCATGCTCCCCTGTGGTGGGGTGGGGGAGAGGAACGGGATAGGCAAAGGGGAAGAAAATCCTGGGTTCAGATAAAGACGGTTCAGCAGAGGACAAAATCTATACATAAAGCAAAATAAGGGATTAACTCATTACATTTCAGCAGGAGGCAGGTGCTCAGCCAAGTTCATTACCCATAAAGGTTGCTTGGGAAGACCGATTCCATAACTCCAGAACCTTCTTTCTCCCAGCTTTTATGGCTAAGCATGATGTCTCTGCTGCTTCATGGCAGAGTCACGATTGCTTTGGTTTCATATAGAACCATGTGTGTACACAGATGAAAAATTCACGCACACTCTAGAAAATCACCATCAGTCTTTTGGACAGGCTTAATGTGCAATCTGCTATATTGGTATGGATGCAAATTTGGCAGGTTTGAGAGGCTTGTGGTGTACAAGTGTAGATGCAGATTGGTTCCTGGATAATTAAACACGCAAATGCTGCCTCAGCTCAGGCATGGAATACCCCTTGGGTTTGTTGGGCTGCACAGCTCTGACTCTCCATCGCCTGGATGCAATATAGGGACTCAGCTCTTAAGTTCTTGTTCAGTCTTTCAGAGCTGAGACAATCAGTGCATCAAATTTCATCTTACAAGATAAAAATGTTCACCATTTTGGCATGAAAGGGAAAACAAATTATATGATTAAAAACTAAAAATAACAACATAAAATATACAAACCATTGCTGACTGAGAACACCCCACTGCCTTGCCAACAACAACATATTGTAACTCATCAGTTGGAAACAGCAGCCTGAAATCAACCCAGCTTGTGCTTAATGCAAAACTCTGCAAACTAGAAATTGTTATTAAGCAGTTGGTACAGTAACACCTTCAAGAGGTACTAATGAAGGTGGCACTTTGCTGTGGCAAAGGCTGTAGAAACATGCAGTTAGACACAAATGAGATCAACAAAGCCTTTGGGATCTGAGCTACTAATTAAACTTAATAATTCTGAATTACAAGTTAGGATTCAATATTATGTCTGACCTGCACCAAAGCAAGGCCCACTCAAACAGTAGTTTCTTGTCAATTCAGTTTTAGTGTTAAGATTTTTTTCAGTTTCTGCTCTAATGAGTAAAAAACTAAATTCCCACTGAACTAGGGTGAAACATAAAGTCCAAGCTGAAGTACAGGATGGTCACTGGAACAAATAATTAATTTATTTCTGTTAACTTATCTGGAATGGGTATTGCCTTTATATCATAAAACATAGAATCCTGTGATTATTGTCAAATACAAAAGTGAAATAAATAATTGAAAAAGGTAACACACGATAAGAAATGTATTTCTACCACCACTATTTCTAGAATCCAAGACCAAAATAATGCTGAATAATTTAGAGACTAATATTATTGGATAACAAAAAGTAGAAGAAATAAAAAAAATGCTCATTTTATAAGGCATTAATGAGCCACTAATTGACAGGAGCTAAAAAAACCCTTCTCTTGTTTTCTGGTTATTCGGCTGTGGGTTGTGGTTCTGTCCTCTGCAGCATCTGGTACTGGCCATTACCAGAGATCACATAGAGGACCAGATGGTCTCTTGGTTTCACTTATTACAATGGTATGACCACTGAAATGAAAAAGCTCTTCACAGAACCAGAAGGAGAGCATTTACCTCTGAATGCCTGATCTCTTATAGAATACAAAAACAAACAAACAAACAAACAAAAAAAAAAGAAAGAAAAGGGGGAAAAAAAGGACTCATCATACCTCTGCGAATCCAAGAGAACATCAACCCTATTTACCTCAGAGACACTTTGGAGCAGGAGCCAAATTACTTGTGAAATTTTCTCACTGAAGTATTTGAGGATCTGGCCTCAGCATGCTTTTGTGGCTTCAAGTTTATATTATTACAAAATAGTATTTTGTAATAATATATCCTGAGAATGATTTGGAAAGTAAAAGCAGGAACTAGTGGTATAACCCAACAGGACAATATCATAACACCCCCTCAGCACTGTGCTGTATTCCTGCCTATCAAGTAAAGTTGTCTGTGATTTAAAAGCACCATACACGATCCTGTGGATTTGCTTCAAACCAGAGGGCTGAAGGACTAGAATAGGTTAGATGGCAGAAAAATTCATACCCAAGAGGGGAAAAAATTGGCATCTTATAAAAGGGTGGTATGGGGAGCCTCAGATGTGCTGAATATGTGGTAGTTTCTTTTTTGCTGCTTTCCAGAGTCTTTCTGATGTTCTATGTAGGGTCATAATTTAAATTATCCTTTCTAAAAGTGTAATCACAATAAAATATAGGGACTTGACAGAAGCAAGGGAATTGGAATAAAGAAGCCTCATATTTGGCCTTGCTTTTTGGTAAT
Source organism: Onychostruthus taczanowskii (assembly GCF_017590055.1). Taxonomy (NCBI): domain Eukaryota; kingdom Metazoa; phylum Chordata; class Aves; order Passeriformes; family Passeridae; genus Onychostruthus; species Onychostruthus taczanowskii. Next base: position 8,975,170 of record NW_024501237.1, on the reverse strand, counting down.
GAGCCTCCAGAACACTTCCTCCTCTTTTCCAATGTCTCCAAAATGGTGGATCTCAAAGAGCTTGGTCTTGAAAGCATCTCTCACTCCAGCAATGGGAAATAATGACTGCTCTGGCTTCTGCATGTAGGAGTTTGAAGATATTTGTTTTGGTTTTTGTCTCTTTTTAACATCTAAATAAGAATAATTTCTGTCTGAGTACCGTTCTCTTAATTCAAATATGAAGAATTTGAAATGTTTGAACATAGAGACTAGTTGGGGTACATTTCAAGTCATTATGTAGCCAGAGAATGTGTATCTGGAAAGATGATTATCGAAGAAAAACAAATGTTAGCTATTCTTCCTTGGATAGAGGAGCAGGATATGTGTTCTCCTTATCATCCCAGTAATTTATAGAGGAAAGCTGCTCTCCCAGTGATAAAAACCCTCAATATGCCAGACCTGGAGAATTGTCCTCCCTCTTAACACATTCTCCAGAGAGAATACATTGCCACTTTGTTTTCTTTTATTCCCCCCCTTCCTACTTCCTTACTATTCTTAAACCCTCAGAGATCATTTTGTGGGGGAAAAAAAAAGCCCAAAAGCATCTGCATTAACTCAGGCATTGGGAGCTCCAATTGTGAGACAGCGACTTGTCTGTCTCGAGTCTTTTAGGAAGAGCTACACACTAAAAATGGTATTGAAAAACACTGATTTGCAGTATAAATCAGCAAATTACAAAATCATGCCCTGTACACATGTAGGCAATGGAAATCACTATTGCATATGACATTAGTGCTGATGCTCATTAAAACCAATACTGCATGAAAAATACAAGCTCTTCAGCACCTGTTTTTGTTTTGCTTCAAAAAATCTCCATGCAATGGAAACTTCTGACCAGCAAGGCTATTATTTAGAAGGGGAGGCAATGAGGACAGAGCTGTGAGCTCTCTTGGAAAAAGGGAGTGATCCCACATCATGGCTGGGAACAATTGTACCATGATGCAGCTCATTTCCTTCAGGCAAGAAGGGATGTAAATATTCATACAAAGACACAAATCCCATTTTTCTGTAATATGAATTTAGATGCCTTGTTATCCACATTACCCAAAAAAAGGCCTTAATAGAAAACACATCAAGGTGTTTTTGTTAAGATTTCTATAGTTTCCCTTTCCCTTTTTTGTTTGTTTCCCAGATGGATCAGATTTCCAGTGTGTGATTTTCAGACACAACCAGAACTGACTTGTAGAGGAAAGTGATGGAGAACAGCAAAATATGAAATAACAGGTCTTAAAAATAGCCAGTACCTTGGATGATAATGCTATTAAACTACTTTGTACCAAATTCTTTCTCACCACTTCATGTTTATTTTTCAGAAGGGATGAAAAGAAGAGAAGCAGAGTTTAAGAAAAGGTCACACAGGAAAAACCTCTTAGAAAAATCCCTACTAAATTATATATTTATTACTATGGCTTCTCCAGTGTACTGAGGATAGTATAATAACTTACATATTGGTGGGAAGGCAGAAGGCTATTTTGGAAACCTCTGGCCAGATATATGTTTTCAAATACATGAAAAATAAATTTCAAGAACTGTAAGCTGGGCATGACAAGAAATTCAGATATATTGTCATATTCTTTAGATGGAAAATTGAACCAGAAAAAAAGAAAGAAAAGGGAAAATTGGTTAGATATACTTTGTTCAGGTAGCATTAAAAATGAGACATGATTCTGCTTTGCTTCACCACGGTTTTTCTTTTGGGGCTCAGTACCAATTTGCAAGTAGCATGTGATCTCAGTGACAATCTTTTTAGCTTATTTCAGTGATCCTGGCTTTTTCATTATATAAATAATAGGGAAACTGCATAAATTCCTGCACTTCACATCCCACTCCAGCTCCCAAGGCTCCTTCCTCAGTAATTTGAAGAACCTAACATAAAACAGATGAGGATATTCAGTTCTCAGAGACAGTATTTTAAGAAAGAAAATAAGCTGTGAGGTATCTCCTTCCCCTCCCCAAATTCAGGAAGTTTACTTTCACACCCACGTAATAACAAAAGGGGAAATCTATACCAAAGTTACAATTTTGCTTTACAGCAAATGCCACAGCATTAAAATATCAACTGAGAAATAGTATTCCCAACATGGGAGTTCAAAGATCAAAAAGGTGCTTACATTTTTAACAAGATTTGTTTATTTTGACTGAAAAAATAAATTCCTTTGTAGGCATTATAACATGTGCCACATTCTTGTAAGTATTGTTTTCTGGTGAATTCATAATTACTTCATTAGAGATGATCAAAACACAAAGGTTATTAACCCATATTCTTTCTGTAATCCTACCAGCCTGTGCTGTGTGAAGCTTTAACTGGATGTAGCTCTTATGTTTGTGCAGGAGAAAAAAGGCACCTAAATTGTCCCCTGAAGCAACCACAGAAAGAATTTTCACTGACAAATGTATGTGGTAGTGCTCAATGGATTAAATAACCAAATAAATAAATGAGAAATACCTGTCCCTAACCAATTCCTCTTTGACTTAGAGACATTTCATGTTATTTCATTCTTCTCTGTTTTCTCCCTGTTTTTTGTCCATTGTGGTAGGGCACTGGGGGAGAGAGAATATTTGAATTCTTAATGAGGTTTTTCTGGTATCAATTTCCTTAGAAATGTGGAGAAATTTTTTTATTAGAAGGGAACTCTGCTATTTGAGTTCTCACAGGAAGATTTATAAATCAGGAGGTAAAATTATATTACCTCCCTTAATTCAGGGGGTACAACAACCACAGATATATAAAATACATGTAATTTCCAGTTAACATTCAAATACAGTATGTTTGAAAGTAGCAGCATTTGCCATGCACCTTTTCAGAAATAGGAGATTTATAAGAAATTACATAAGAAAAAACTGTTCCTATCTACCTTATTTTATAACAATTTCCAAACAGAACTCATACATTAGAAGAAATACAATGGTATTGTTGCTTTCCCTGCCTGAAATAGTATTTAATCATTCATCCATCTGCAGGGATTCTTCCAGATTTGGGCAAAAGCAAGCAGGCTGAGCTCATAAAGCTACTATTACTCTGACATCACTTAGGAACTGAAGGTTCCTTTTCAAAAGCGATGTGTGGCATGCCCACACAACAGCATAAACTGGAATAATTGCCCCTGGGGCCCAAGGATCTGGGTTGGCTTAGCAGGAGAGATCTGCAGACACTTTCTAAAGCCGTCTTCATGGTTTTGTGTTCTTGTTGCACTCTGCAGGATATGTCACTGAATTTCTGAGGACATCTCCTGCATGTTGCAAAGCTCAGCTGCTCTCTGGTTAGTCGTCAAGCTATCCTTCTGGGTATGGAGCAGGGAGGGGAGGATTTGTGGGAACTGACTGTAGGATTATTAACACTTACTTTTTCAACATTTCGCAGTATTCCAGTGGGAGAAAGCATAAATAGGAGCAGAACCAAAGCGAGCTAGTCAGACCAGAAAATACTGTTATTGTTGTTGACATGTACCTTGGTGTATTGGTGGGAATGTGGGAAGACAAAAAAAAAAAAAAAAAAAAAAAAAAAAAAAGAGGAGTATGGTAATACCGTAGTGAGTGCATATCCCAAAGGATTTCTATCTATTCAAATGTCAAAGCACTTTGGCTGCCTAATCATCTGAGACAATATCACCAATTATACTAAATCTCTGAGAATTAGAGGGCCTGGAAGCACTCTTTAATTACTTGAGAAAATACAGCTGACAGGGATTCAGAATGCTAAAATGAGGAGCAAGAGCTAATCCCTTGAGACTATTGGTTCAGATCCGAAGCGGAGACAGAAGTGTATTTCCTTCTTCACCCATCTCTTTTATCTATGTATAACCCATTGTAGTAATTTTGTAGTACCTTTATCCTGATGATCCAAAGATAAAAACTGAGAGATATAAGGTTTCACATCTGCTGACAGCTTGTTTCCTTCCTCCTCACTCTCTGTTACCACTATTTGGGGGATCATCAAGACAGAGATTCTCATACAGAAGAATGCAACTTCTGTAATGTGTCAGTCATGAAATTATCTCAAAGAAAAATCACAATTGAAAAACTAGAAATCCTTTAAAGACAGTGACATTAAACAGAGATGACACCCAAAAGAATACAGAGCAAATCTATTGTGATTATTCATATGGAAAAGAGTGCCATAGCTTACGAATGATTTTGCAAAAGCTGTGGTTTATAAAAATAGCTGGGTTTCTCTTGAAAACAATCAGACCCAGGTGTATGAGCATGTCAGCTTAAAAGTGAGCACAGCCGCACAGCCACAGATACACAGAACCACAGAGCCACAGGCAGTGAGAGCCTACAGCTGACCATGAGCCTGCCTGTGCTTAAAGTTGTGGGCAGCGCCTGTAAGACATCATGCGCTACCAAAAGCAATCAATTAAATTAAAAAAAAAATGATGGAAGCTCAAAAAGGATGGAATTTTTAGTCATCACGAACCTATTCAAAGGTATTTCGCTTTTCTTGACACATGGGTTCTTTGTGTGACAGGCCAGATACGTTTTAGACAGCACAGTGTTTAGAGGAAAAGTACAATATGCAGTCACATACAAGTTACTTGCTAGACTGCACATTTCTGTATGCACAGCAAGGACAAGGAGAAGCCCCTTGGGTGACTGTATAACGGAACTTTGCAATTCCATAGCTGGATTCATTACTTTGCACAGTATTCAGAAAAAAAAAATAGCTTCTGTCAGCATTGATGACAGCGTGGTTTCATAACAAACTTACTTTAGAACAATGTGTTTGTTGTGAGGCTTTTGAGCTTCCAATATCTGCTGTGCCTGGAATAATATCTTCACAGCTAAGCATGGCACCAAGAAAAGCTGGGCCTAAGGACTGAGACTGTTTTGGATGCGCTTATAGGAGAAATCTGGATATAGGCTACTTGTGACAGCTCTTAATCATGGAGGGAAAATGTTATCTTCAGCAACTAAGCAACTTTATTTCCCCAAGCTGGAAAAACATGGTATAGAAAATGTCCAGGTTCCCTGTGAGGCAATGCTGGATTTGATACTGAGAGAAATTTTTGAAAGTTTTGTCTTTCAAACCCTTTAGACAAGATCCCACATTACTGTTACTCCATGTGAAAGGAAAAATAAAAGCATTTTCTTGTGAATTAATCATTATTAAAAGAAAGGGAACAAGTTAAATATTCATTTTTCAGAAGTGATTAAATATTTTTTTCTGTCACAAGTCCTACATGGACCTGTATGGAGACCCAGAGTGTTCAACAGAGTCATAAACTGTCAGAAAATTCAGATAATGAGTAGCAAAAGCTTGAAGATAGTACAAAACTGCTCAAGGTAGTCAATCTAAAAGTGAGCTGTAAAAAACACTCCTTGATTTTAAGCAGCTAGATAATGGAAACAGACACCGAAGCAACATTCCTAAAACACATCAGAGCTCATAAACTTATCAACTACACAGTTAGCCTGGTGAGTTAATTCCTGGACAGGTGTGCCAGAGAAGGGAGAACCATCTCCCTGCTGTTTTATAACTTCTGAAATCACTCACTTTGTTAACAATTGGCAGAAGACTGGTATGGCATGAATCAAGGGGAAAAAAATCCAAAAATGAGAATGACATCGTTGGTGCATTAGGGAAAGTGGCAGGTTTTCTCAAAAGATTTTTTTCAGTCTTCCATAATATGCAGTTTACAGTGGAGTCTGTCTGTAGAAGGGACTGTCAAAATCAAGGTCCTTATCTCTGACACAACATCACTTGGCAGTTTTCTTACTGTCACATTTGGTCCTTTCCCAAGGTTTGAGTCATCTTGTGTTGTGGTACTCAGCTGTCATCACTCCACTTAAATGTGCCTGTCCCTGAGTGCTGCTGCTCCAAATGATGTGTTACACTGCACAGCACTTTGAGGTTCTGCAGAGTATCCAGTGTGACATAAGAAAACATTTTATAAATGCATTTAAAATGAGCCTACTTGTGCTAAAGATGATGATTGCAGATTCTGCTGCTCAGCCCACTCTATTCAGCCATGCATGAAGTATTAACTGTTTAAAATTTTTCTGTATTACTATGGTAACCCTTATTCTCCAGCAGTCTCTTTAAACAGCACACAGAAAGGCATTCATTTTCCAGGAAAGCTGATGCTCCTGAGAGCTCTGAAATGCCTACCAAACTCCCATTACATATAATTTGACTCAAGAACACACACCAGTTTAATCTGCAAAATTAATTTAGCTCATGACCTGGCCTATTGTGCAAGTCCAAGTCTCACAGACAGCTACACTCAAATCACTTGGGTTTACTGTTGTTACAGATTGAGAAATAACCCTATTAAGCACTGTGTGGCTTTACATAGGTGACTGAATGGCCCCCAGGTCTGATTTTACTCAAGATCATTGAAAATCATTTCCTCCTATATCCCAACCCTAGAGCACAGGACAGGAAGGGGAAGGGAGAGGAGAAACATCATGTAAGGAGGATGGGATGAGGGAAGTGGAGAGTGTGCATCACCATGGCCCTTGTCTTGCCAAACGAATAGACAGCAGAACAATCTATGATCTTGAAATATCTGGATATTTGCTAGGTGTGAATCCTATGTAGAAATAAAGTACTTTAGGGTCCCTGAAACCAGCCAATGTCTAAATATAATAAACTGCAAAGCAGCTCTCTGCAAGATAGCATATGGTTTTCACAACTACCAGGTCTGCACCTCATCAGGGGTCTGCAGCAGGTTGGGCTCTTGATGTTATAGCAAAAATATTTTTTGCAAAACCAAAAGTTGCTTCTTAAACTCATGCCATTGCATTGCATGCTATGTAATAAATCAACAAAGATAAAGCTCCTGTCTACATCTCAGGGATTTATTTTCCTGGAAAGTATGGTTCTTCATTGTTTCAGATACATGGAAAAGACTTCTTGTAAAGACTTTTCTCTAAGCAATTCCTACATTAATGAGGAAAAATCTTGACAAAATAATGAATCCAGTCTCTCTTGCAAAGGATAAAGGAGAGTTATTTGTCAGTTACAAAGAATAAAACTATTCCTTCACCATAACTCACCATAACCTTTTCTTAGGGATCTCATATATGCAATAAATTGCAAAGCTAGTGCTCTCAGTGTCCTGTCTGAATTCTCTTCCCCACACTATGGAGGTCCCTGAGTAGTTGCTTTTTAATAAACATAACCTGAAAAAAATATTGTCAGTTCTTCCTCCTGCAGATCAAAGGGGAATGGCACATTGAGCCCATTATGAGTTGGCTGTTAGAGAGTCATCTCTATCAGCTGGAAATGTTTTAGGCACTTGTTTGAACTCAGTTTAAACTTGGAACCAGAAAGCAGAAGCCTGAAAGAACTGCAAAGGGGTGTTGTGTCTCTATGACTTTGGGAAACCATCATCAACAAGTCCAGACAGATGTGAGAACATTTTCATCAGTTCATTCCCAGATACTGCTGAGTTAGTAAAAAATCCCTCAATTTACATGGAATCAGCTACTTAAAAGCATATCAACATAGTTCTCAGATATTAATAAATTTAAACAGCTTTCATTCACATAGAAAACTATTGCATCCAGGGATTTGTCCTGCCTTGTGAACAAATGATCCTCTTCCCAAGCAAAGCTGGCTGTGTAGCTTCTTTCATCTTTCCATGGTTTTTTTTGTTCATAGTCATCTGAATGTTGTGTTGCTTTAATAAAGGGAAAGCACTGCAAGAAAAATGTGCTTCTTCTTTCAAATATTTTCATTATTAGCTATTATGTGACCTAAAAAATGCTCACAAACACACTTTTGAAAGGATTAGGTACTGTAATAGCCACTTCAATAAAAAATGTCTTTAAAAAAGCCCCAGTACTGCTATTTCAATAAATGACAGACAGGACACTTCTCACTTTGCCAAATACAAGCATATTTGAAAATCTGATTTGTTTTTCCTTAATGCTGGAATTTTAATTCCGTCAGCTGCATCTCAGTACCTACTACCCACTGCCAGCCATGCTTTCTCAGCCATGCTGTCTTCAGCTTCTCTCTCCTAGGCAGAGGCTATCTAGGCTTTGCCTGGGGCAAGACTCTTGCTGGAAATGGCAGTGCCACTGACTGAAGCTCAGCTCTGCCACAGATAGTTTGTGGCTTTTCGTGGTAGCCCAAGACCCCTGTGGTGAGCAGCCTGCAAGGCTACCAGCTCTCACCCATGGGCGTTTTTTCCTAAGTAACCACACTAGGAAATGCCAATCCACTGGAACAAAAAACACAGTAGGGAGAAAGCACAAAGAAGGTTTAGTGTCCTCCTTAGCACCAACCTAGATTTCCAGGGACGTGGATTATTCCTTGTAGAGGTCACATAGCTAACACCTTTTCAACATACAGCTGTTAATACCCACCACATCCTCACTTGCATCTCGTCTGCTCCAGTCATATTTCTCAGCATCTTGCCCAGAGGCTGATGGACTTTGATCAAAATTATCAAATTTTAGAAATTATTATGCAAATTCACTCATCAGTGAATGTGCATTGAATGACAGTGAAAATTGCACCAGCCATGGCAGCCAAAACACCTTGAAGCCTGGCTAATGATGTGTAACCCCCCTGTTCACATTTCTCAAGGAAATCCACCCATTTTGAGTTTGAAAAGCTGAAATGGGGCAAGAAGTTGGCAGTGGGCTTAAAAGGGGAGGTTACAAATTGCATCAGTCCCAGGAAGCATTGAACTGAAATGCCTGTGTCCAAGGCTCCCAGTACCGCCCACTTGGAGTCAGGAAACTGATTCCCATTACCAAGAAGATGCCTTTACTTATTTTTGAACTGCAGAGGTCCTGCTCAAGTTACCTCATTCCCCTGCAAGACCAGTCTGAGGAGTTTATTACAGCACCAGGGTTTTGCTGCTCAGATTTATTGGACATGCAAGAGCAGACAGGCAGACTCAAGATAGGAAATACTTTCTCAAGTTTCCTCTCTACAGCTCCACTAAGTGTGGTTTTTGGCATGCACATTGGAAAAAAATATTTTCCATTAATAGTCTGGACTAGTGGATTAGACAAATACACTGCCTTCCAAGAGTGGTGAGATCCAAAACTTGTTTAATTTATTCTAAATAGGACCCCAATGATCTACAGGACTTCCTGGATATTTGTATATGCATGTCATTTTATAGAGAAAGATACAGACATATGGTTTGCATTTTCCCTTAGCTAATTATTTTTTCAGAAATTTAGCATTAGAACTGATCAGAAAAAAACATCAGCAGAACCATGTTCTGTAGGGAAATACAAATGTCTTCAAATGGAAAAAAAATTATTAAATTCATCATCAAAAATTTTTTTTTCCAAACCTTCACTCTGTTCCAGCAAAGGAGCAGATATGCTCTATGAGCTGCACCTCCAGAGGAAACTGTGTGCACAGCAAACCCTCATGACTGCTGAAATGCTTGTGAGCAAGCAAGACACTGCAAATTATTCACAGAATTTATTCAGCAAGCATGAAGGAAGACATTGCCCAACCCCACAATGTGATTGAAAGCCACTTGTGAGCCAAGAGAGAGGCCAAAAGTCCTTACTAATTGTTATTTCAACCCATGTATCTGGACTAAAGGAATGCCCTGAGATTTGTATGCATCCCTCTCCCTGTCTTTTTCTTAGCTGAATATTGCCATAAGGTGTATTTGCTTCTTTAGAGCTTTAGCTAGGTCTTCCAGCATGTTTAGACTGCACATGAAACAAAGCATAAAAAGTCTGTCACCTTTCTTTAAGAGGCCATTATTGTGAATCTTCTTTGCCAGATTTTAATCCAATCTGCCACTTTTGGCAAACTGAAATGTTAATATCCCTTTGATGCTCAGCTATGTTTTTGCCAAGCTGTATAAAATAACTTATGCTGGAAGCCTTGGTAGCAGCTGTCTGTTGAATATTAGGATGCCCACATAAGATAGGAATAAAATCCTGCAAGGGGGGCTATTTCAGATCATCTAATTTCTAAATGGGAAAAAAAACCCAAACATGATATTAAGTATTGTGCAGCTTTGTAATTTGTCTGATAAAACTGCACAGCAGTTCTTTAAACAGATGGAAAGAAAAAAATTGTTAGGATGCAACCACTGAAATAAAACAGAAAAACTGAAAAAAGTGACAGCACATTTTACAGCCAAAAAGTAGAGTGGAAGAGGGAGGTTAAGGCAGTTCCTTATGAAAATATGAGTGTTCTTAATGGCCAGATAGATTTGTCTTGAATGAGAAAGCCATTCCTGGAGAAAAGACACGGAATGATGCTTTTAATATCTGTATACCAAAGCAAACTATACTGACATTTTTCCTCATAATGTAGCTGAATTTTTCTTGTAGCTGTTGTGATGATGTTGTAATATTAAAAATCATACAGATTAGAATAATTGAAAGTCTGGTGGTTTATTTTTTTTCCCTGTTCAAACCAGACTCAAATTTGGCTTTATGGAGGGAAGAACTCTAACAATGTAGCTCTACTGATGTTTTTCACAAGAAAGGAAAATAAAAATATTTTCTTCTCTGAAAAAGCAAATCTGATTCCTGGCAAGCTCACCAGCAAGTTGCTTTGTATTTATGATTACAAAGAAACTACATAATACCAAAAGTGTAGTATAAAAAATCTTTGTAGTTCAGTTTCTGTATGGGTAGAAGATGCCAAATTCAGAATCCCAAAACTGACATTCAGAAAATTTGTCTTTGAACCAGTTTTAAAATTTCAACTACCTTAATTTCTCCTTTTTTTTCTGTCTCAGTTGAAATATCTTTAAATAAAAATACATTATCTTTCCTTCTTGGTGGTATTGAAAACTGTGGAGATTTGCAGCTCAGGCTACATGATGGATTTTAAGGCATAGTAGGTCTGTGATTCAAGATAGGCTTAAGTAACAAGCAAACTTAATTCTGAATTTATTAATCTTCAAAGCAATGACAACACACAGACTGCACCCATTTCTCTGTTCCCAGATGAGCTTCAGACACTAGTCCTGCAGGATGAAGTCCCATTCTGCAAAATGGTGGCAGAAGGTCTTGAAGTGTTTGGTTTATTACCTATTGTTTGGATAAACTGGGCTGTAGTAAGGTGTGGAAGTGGCTTGGAAGTCTGCAGAAGGTTTGCTCTTTGATCTTGTAACAGTCCCACATGTCACATCTGTACATGACCAAAAGGCATCAAGTACTGAGAGCAAGAGAAAACTTTCAGGAATTTATTTAGATCTTTGACTAAACAAAACTTACCATTCCCTTTTTATTTGGCCCATCAAGACCTTTCTTAATAAACAACAGTGTAATAAACAAGTTATATTCCAGATCTGGCTACATGGGCAATTCTAAATATCCTTTACATCCATCTGAATATGCAGCTAGGTTCTAAAAATGTGTTTATAAACAACTATTTTTAGATATTGCCTAAACATTTAAAACTGAAGTCTTTCTGAGCAGGAAATTCTGGGAGGTCAGTCCCTCGGCTTCCGAGATACTAATAAGGAACACATGGAAAGGATATCAAATAATTCCTACATTGTTTGAAGCAAAATATTAAATATTGATATGTGCCAGCATAGAAGCTATATGTAGTGGTAACTCCCAAATCACGGGGTAAAGGAATAAGCAAAAAGATAGACAGACTAACTATTTGATTCAGACAAGGCTCCACAATTCTGATGTATTTAAAAAGATTATCCAAATTTGTCTGAACTTCCTGATGCCTTTCTCTTTTCCTCTGCTTGTCTCTACTCATATTCAATTTTATACATTCATTTTTAGGGGCTCAGACAACCCACCACTGACCAAACTTCCATAAAAAATTTAACAGGTTTCCAAATTCTAATGTCCCATGCTCCACAGTGAAGACACATAATTTAGTCATTTTATTTCATACTTAATTTGCAGGTTAAAATTTCAATAATGGATTAAAATGCCATTTTCTCTCCGCTAATTCCTGATATGCTTTATGTCCTGAAATTTTAACATGGTAGCATCTGTTTGTTTTTCGGGTTTTAATCTGTCCCAGAAAACCTGTCATAATTCTCAACTTATTGCTGAATTATTGCACTGCTGATTCAAGGTCATGGCATGAAGATTTGCAGTAAAAATGTGCAGCTTCATCTTTTTCCCTTTTCTCTGAATAGCTGCTTTTGTCCTCTCTGGATATACAGCATAGCTATGCTATACTATTCCATAAGGTTTTAATTATTCTTCCACAGAATTTTGCCATTCCCCCAGGTTCCTCATGAAACTGCTCCATCCAATGTCAGGAATGTTGGGAGTTTTGCATCATGACTTCAAATGAAATGGAACAATTCTCAGTTAGAGAAAATGTGCACTGGAAAAGACAGAACAGATGCATTTGAACATATAGATTCTTCCCAACATGCCTGAACATTTCTTCTCAGCCTAAATATTTCAATATATGTAAAAGCATGTAAAGGAGTGGAAGGAAGGGAAGCATGAAAGGGGTAAAGTTGGTGTGAAATAGCAAAGTTTAGCTAAACAAGCTTTTTTCTTTTACTTTCTTCTCAAGCTAAGCATGTTACTTCTCATAAGAGTCCAACATAAACTGAACTAACCTGAAGAAATGTTCATTTAGTGGTCAGTCCTGCATGAACAGGAATTACTGCTTGGAAATCTGAGCACTCAGAGGCAGAAAGCATTAATCATTCTACAGGATCAGTGTAATGTAAATTTACCTATTTTTTACTTCTAATTAAAAAAAAAAAAAAAAAAAAACCAAAAAAAAAAACAAAGACAACCTTAAAATATTAACATTAGCACCTTTGAGCCCTCTGCTACTATTGCCATATTACTTTAAGCACTGAAAATATAAGATATATAGTTAAAACACTTTAGAACTATGGAAGTTTTACAAATAAACTTATAATATTCATATAATTGGTCCTTTTTTTCCAAGTGCTATTCCTTGAGATTCACTAATTGTTTATGTGTTATTGCATTACATAGTCATATCAGTGCCTTATAACAGCACTTACCAAATTCAGTTCAAGACATTTTGCCTAGGAACAAACTATGCACTCTCAGATTGTTTAAAGAACAGTTAAAAGTAAAGAAAAGGGGAAAAAAAAATCAAAACTTCTTTCCATAAGCCCTTGGTAGGTGTTCAGAGATTTTGCAGTTGCTGTGTGCTATTGCTGTGGAAAGAATATTTAAGCCCCTTTTTCACTTCAGCTTTACAAAAGCAGCAATTAAGAAGAGAGAAGAAAAAGAAAGAAAGAAATCAGAATTGCAGTTAAAGTTGAGAAGCAAAGGGGGGGAAAAAAAGAAGAGATGCATAAGAGAAAAAGAAATAAAAGTGTAAAAATAAATGGAAAGTCATTCAAGTTTAAGAAAGTCAAAGCCTCTGAGAGCACAAAAGAAGCTTAAAAGTCCCTGACAAGAAAACTAAAAAACCCAATTCCTCCACTTCAAATACAATTATGAAAATATGCTTGAAAGTAGGTAAGGTTCATTATATGAGGTGTCCAGCCATGGAGAAGTGTTGTCCTGTCTTTGTAAAAGCAGTTCCTTTCTGAAATTTCTTTCCTTTTCTTTGTTTCTTGCTTTTTCCTGATTACCAGCAGCAAATAAGATATGTATGATTGGAAAGTATTGCATTAAGGAGGACCTAAATCCATCCTGACAATTTCTGTCCTGAATTCTTTTCCATGCTGGGCCATTCTTGAATTTGTGCACTCCTTAGACATTCATATACAAGTGAGCAAGGATCTTCAGACCCATATAGCAAATGTCAAATTCTTCCATGCTAAAGAAATGGAAATACAGTATTCTGCTTCTGAAGGAATAGGGCTGAGGGCTAATTACCATATTTTATTTCAGATACTGACATTTTCCCAGCATGTCAGATGTCTCAAAGAGTCATCAGTTCTGACTGGTTACTGAAGAGACAGTTCTGAAGATATTCAGAGCCTTTCAATAAAAAGGAATTCCTTCTCTGTCATCAAGTAAGCTTTAGAAGCAATTTGGTCTAGATAGATACTTCCGTCCATTGACCTCCTGGGATAAGACAGACCCTATTTCCTCTCAGAAATATGTTTGAAATGTGAATTCCTCATTGAAGAGAAGCATATACAGACTACAATTGAAACAGTTCTTGAGAGTCTGAAAGGCCTTTTCAGAGACTTGAAACATTATAAAGGGAAATGCATTCTTAGTTAGGTCTTTTAACAAGGCTTCCTCAAAGAAACCTGATGCAAAAATTTCCTGAGAAAGAAGTCTCAGAAGAACTGCAAACAGAATAGATTATTTCTACTCCAGGGATAAGGAAATGCCTGATCTGTAAAGTATTTCAGTGATGAAGAAGGTCCTGATATTTATGTCTGTTATTAGTTAAATTATTAATTAAACAGATAATTTAGAATCAAACTAACATCTCCTGCACGTAACTTGGTCTGCGGACAGTGGACCAATTTCAAAGAACAGTACTTCTCTGGATGCCAGATGCCTGCTAAACCTGCTTATGGAAATGTATTGGCCTAGGACAAAGACAAAAAATGTTTTTCTGTGAGTCTGTCACAGCCAGGCAAGGTTTCCAATACATCAGTGTGGTGACTCAGCTCTAGCCTAAGGAGCAAGTTGTATGTCATAGGTAGAAAAGCTGGAGTCATGACACCAGGGGCAAGACAACCATCTTACTGTGTTGACATACCTACTTTTCTCAGCTTGCTCATTAACAGGACACCACTTTCATTCTGATCCCTGATTCTAGAGCTCACTTGCTCAGAATTATTCTGCACCCCTGTGTAAACTTGTGCAGCTTATGGTCAAATGTCAGATTTTTTTCTGGAAGTTGCACCATTTCACTTAGGTATACTGACAGTAGGGCACTTTGAGTCCCTACTTGTGGTTTTGCTCTTACACACTTTGCTTTTTCTCAAAAGCCAATACTATTTCTTGATTTTTCTGTCTGTCTTGCAGCTCTCACGCTCTTATATTATAGCCTCAGACCCCTCCAGAGGAGAATCAATGCAAGTTCTACCTTACTGTCAAGGGACACTTAGTCACAGAACAAGCCAAAGCCATACCCTGGGAGAAGTGTGAAAATGAAGTCTTGAAGGTGCTCTGAGATGAGAAGTGTTGAGCAGCTCATAAGCAGCATGCAGGTGGTGAGAGATCTTCTCAGCACATGACATGAGCATTGCCAGCCCATAGGAATTAATGCAAGGAAAACTGAAATTATAACAAAAGTCACTTTTCGTCCCTCAATGACTTGAGCACTTAGATTGTGAAGCATAATCCTTCACAAACTCTCAGACCTGCATTTCCACATGGCAGGAGTGTGCTTGTCACAGTTAGTTATCTGTCAAAGTACAGGCTGGGCACAGGGAAACTGAAGAAAAGCTGAACTGAGGAATGTTACTTGAGAAGTGCCCTGGTTTGTACTTGTGTTTCCACTGAGCTTGTTGACAGAGTTGTGCTAGAGTTCTGCTAAAGGAAAAACAGATGAGTTTTCAACTTGCAATCCATATGGTCATCACTTTCTCATGCCCTTAATTAGAAAGCCTCTTGCCAGAAAATTAAAAAAACTCTAAAAAACTTTGCTGCAAATGTACAATGCTTAAGCCGCATACATTAACAAGGCTTGATGCCAGCTCTAGCAAGAAGCCCTGGTAAGCAATTAACTGTGAGACAGAGGAAGACCCCTTATACGCATTAATTTACTCATAGTCCTGTTAGGTCCATTGACACTTTACTAACAGCTGTGAATTGATTTCCTTGAACCATACAATAGACTCTGTGCCCCAAATGTAAAAAAATATATATAACACATGATTTGTTCAAATTGTGTTAACCCTTAAGTCCTCAGGGCAACTAGAACTGAAATTGCACATCAAGTTGAAGCCTTACCTGCTGCACTCTTTCTCACTTCAAAATATTTCTGTCTCTTTTTGGAAGGTGATTTAGAAATGCAGGAATCACTCCAGGAATTTAAATTGTGTACCAAAAAGTCCAATAATTCTCTTGTTTCTTTAACAAAATTGAACATTTGATAAATTTGTGTAAAAGAATATATTTGAGTGTTTCCTATAATGCCAGATAATAGTATATGGCTGCAGTTAATTTGCCAGATTTGAATTGCATAAGGCACACATGAAATGAAAACTCCTGTTGAAATCAGTGGAAGTTTTATTTCAGGAAGACTTGCTGGGATTCAAAATCCCTTAAGAGATTGAGTCCAAAGGACTCGGTTTCAAAACCCTCTTCACTCTTCAGATCAAGTTCCACTTTTTCTGAGTAAGGTTGAGACAAATAGTATTCAACACTTAGCACTTGTGTGCCAAAAGAAAGCTAATACCATGGAGAAAATAAGTAGCTAGAGCAAAAGGAATTATAGGCTAAGTACAAAAATAAGTACTGATGTTCTAATAGCATGATTCTGAATAAAGTGCTCTCAGCAGAGTATTGAAACAAAAACAACAAAAAAAAAACAAAAACAAAAACAAAAACAAAAAAAACACCAAAAAAACCCAAAACCAAAAAATAACAAACCTAACAAAAAAAAAAAAAAAAAAACCAAAAAAAAAAAAAAAACAAAAAAAAAACCAAAACAAACAAACAAAAAAAACAAACAAAAAAAACCCCCCACCAAACAAAATCAAACAAAGAAAGTTCTGTTCTGGGGAGAGTTGTGGGTTTGGTTTTTTCCCAGATGATTGACAAATATTAGACACCTTCTCACTTTTTCCTCATCCATCACAAAAAAAAAAAAAAAAAACAAAAAAAAAAAAAAAAAAAAAAAAAACCAAAAAAAAAAAAAAAAAAAAAAAAAAAAAAAAAAAAACCCACCAAACAAAATCAAACGAAGAAAGTTCTGTTCTGGGGAGGGTTGTGGGTTTGGTTTTTTCCCAGATGATTGACAAATATTAGACACCTTCTCACTTTTTCCTCATCCATCACTCACTATTCCTGCAAACCAAACAAATTCTTTCTAATCCCCTCGTCCAGCACTCAGAAACACAAAGCTGTGATGTTTACTAGGCACAGCTTCAGGTAGGCCTCAAATCATGAGTCTTCTTTTCTACTTTTAGTTTTCTCAGAGATGAATGATCTTTCCAGGCTTTCAGTGACAGCATATCCCTAACCAAGCCAAGAGCAGAGCACCCTTGGATCTGCTAACCCATAGATCCAAATTTGGTCTTTTTCAAGTCCACCCCTACTTTGGTGGCTCATTAAATAGTATATTGTTGTCTGATCTTGTGGAATATCAAACATGGGATTATTTTAAAAATACCAGCAATACAACAGGAACTAACCAGAAATACTCAACTCAGAATTGGATTTGGGTTTTGAAAATCAACACACACTATAAGAGCTTAGATATTGGTCAGATAGAGAGAAAGACATTTTAACAAAAATCAGGAATGTCTGTCATGTAAGAAATACTGCTGTTTCCCTGACTGCAATGCCTTATATTTCTTGTAACAAATAATGGAATCACAAAATGATTTGGGTTGAAAGGGTCCTCAGTGACCATCTAATTCTAATCCCCATGCAGGAACACTTTCAGTAAAGCAGGTTGCTCAAAGCACCTTCCAAGCTGCCTTTGAACACTTCCAGGGATGGAGCATGTTAAAGAAGTCATTGAAACAAGAGATTTTTGTCAATAAGGTGTCTTACCATCTAACAAAGATTATAGCTTTAGCACAGTTTGGGTGGTGAATCTACCAATGAGTGCTAAGTAAAAACTCGTATCTTTCTTATTCATGGGTACTACACTCAGCAATAAGTATTGGTCCTCAGGAAATTCCCTAAGAAAGTAGCATCATAGAGAGATACTTATTATACCCCATTCTATTAGTACAAGAACAAAATTGCCATTTACTGGGCACTAAGGTAAATAACATTAGGAATAAAAAATAGAACAGAACAGTGTGATACTCTGTTCTGATAGCATTACCCCTATATCAATGTGAAAGACAATTCTTGCTTGCAATTACAGAAACATAGAATTACTTCTGAAGATGAATTTCTAATTAAATTTTACAGTCCATAGTGCTACACTAGACAAACACAGAATTTTTATTTACAAGCAACTACTACTGCCTATTTTCCCCGATTTAGTATCTATTGATTCGAATTCAAGGTTATAAAGCAAAATAAAATATTTATATTTCCACATTTTATTAGGAGAATCATCCAGAAAAATTACAAAGCAATGTTTATCAAGCAATTTTGATTCTGTAGAGCAATATTTTTACACCCTTGAATGCAATTATTGCTCAGCTGTGAAGCAACAACTACATAATACTAGACACACAGTAAAAAAAAAAACCAAAAAACCAAAAAAACTAAAGAGGTCTTTGCCAGTTTATTAGAGTGCCTAAGAAAAATAATATTTGTGAAGCATATATCTCCACAGGGTGATAGGAGTCCTGGTTTTTAAGAAACCAAACAAAATTTTCTGCATTGCCTGTAATTAATGCTAGAAGGAAGGGTAAGACCAGCCTTAGTTCTTTATTGGACAAGGGAGGGAACGTAGTATCTGCAGATGAGGAGAAGGCAGAGTGCTTAATGCCTACTTTGCCTCAGTTTTTAGTGGGAAGATGACTTGCCTTCAAGACACCGGTCTGCCTGGGGTGGTTGATGGTGTCAGGGAGCAGAATCCCCCCCATTATCCAAGAGGAGGCAGTCAAAGAACTACTGAAATGCTTGGATGTTCATAAATCTATGGGACCAGAGGGGATCCACCCCAGGGTAATAAGAGAGATGGCAGATGAGCTTGCAAAGCCACTCTCCATCATTTACCAACAGTCCTGGCTCGCTGGTGAGGTTCCGGATGACTGGAAGCTGGCCAATGTGACACCCATTCACAAAAAGGGTGCAAAGGAAGATCCTGGTAATTACAGACCAGTCAGCCTGACCTCAGTACCTGGCAAAATAATGGAACAGTTTATATTAAGTGCCATCACACAGAATTTACAGGATGACCAGGGTATCAGACCATCAGTCACATGGGTTTAGGAGGGGTAGGTCATGTTTAACCAACCTGGTCACCTTTTATGACCAGGTAACCCGCCTAGTGGATGCAGGGAAGGCTGTAGATGTTGTTTATTTGGATTTCAGCAAGGCCTTTGACACTGTCTCCCACATCCTCGCACTTGGTGCCATAACCTAGTTGAGGTGTTAGAACATGGGTTGGACGCGATGATCTTAAAGGTCTCTTCCAACCTAGAAATTCTGTGATTCTGTGATTCTGTAATCTTAAGAGATATATTTCCACATGCACCTGTAACTCAGAAAAATTAATTAGTTGAATTGATACTTCTAGGATACAGTTTTGTGTTTCTTGGCATTCTAGACAATTTAAATCTGATGTAAACACATTAAACCTGATTTATCTATTGCTTTGAATGTTTAATTACTTTCTTGCACACATTAAAATGAGTGGCTCTTTAGGGACTATTTAAAATGGGACGCTCAATTTGAAATGTATGGCAGAATAATACATTTTTAAACCTCATTAGTATTCCAGGTCTAGTCATAAATGGACTATACATTTTAATAGCCAGTATATTTTTATAAAAATCAATGTCTGTCCCACAGCCAATATTAAAAGTGGGCAGTTAATAATGATTTTTTTTAATGTCAGGGTTTTTTTAGTACATTTTTCCAGTTCAGATACTGTTTGAATAAACCAACATGACTATTACTGCTGTGCCTTATACCAACAGTAGGTAACACATTCAGGAACAGACATGTGATTGGTCATTAATGAGAACCAGCTTGTAATATGTCGGAACCCAGGATGTTCCTCTGTCTGCCTGGAGGACTCGAGACCCTGGCAGGGGGCTCAGAGACCTTGGCAAATCAAAGTCAAAGACACCTGTGCCTTTGATTTTAACCCATGGAAAAAATTACCAGCTTTGTATGAAGATGTACAAGCCACGAGAGTTTAAGTAGAATTTGCCACAGGGTGAAAAGTAGAATTTTTGGGTTTTAAGAATGGGGGTTCAGGAGGCAAGATGGAGGGATTTGGGCATGCCCTGTCCTTCCTCCTTCTCTTTCCTAGCCTCCATCTTCTGCTGTGATGATGACGCTTTTAGACTGGTTTAGAGTAGAGACAGACTGTCTAACATAGGTGATAGGTATTGGAAAATTATTGTAAATAAAGTACATGTGGTTTTTAGTATAAAAAGATAACACTGTCCCAAGGGCGGTCAGTGTGCCACGAACTGACCTGCAGGACAGACCTCTGCAGGTCAGAAAAAGAATGCTATAGATGAGAAAAAATAAACAACCTTGAAAAGCAGAACCAATGCATCTCAGCTTCTTCTTTGGTCACAGGGCTGGGAAAAAAGACTTCAATACCTCAGGAGCTATTTCAGCAACCCAAAACCCGAGAGTAACAGTCTTAATCTAAGAAGTCTAAAGATTCTGTGAAGTTTAAAAAAGGAGAGAGACTTCCCAAAATTTAAATGTGAATGAATGTTTTTACCTTGCAATAGCCAAACACTTAAGGCCATGTTAGGTGTTCCTATGTCAGTGACATTAACATGTCTAGAAGAAGCTATTGATATGAGCAGCAAATGCTTAAAAATACCTAATCTGAACCCAGGTGTAGAATCCACCTATGTGCTGTTCTCTTGACAAATTATACTGTTAACATTTCAAGAAGAGTATTTTTAATGATTTTCAACAGAAAAAAAAAAAAAAAAAACAAAAACAAAAAACCACTATTTTTGAAGTCTTAATTTCTTTATCTGCTATATTTCACTGGATTACGTACACGAGTGAGTTTTCTACACATCACAGAACATTAAAAATCTCAAATCATATATACTTTCACCAATCTTTTTTGCAGTAAATTATCACTTTTCCCTATATATTAAACTGCATCTGAAAATAATTTTTCTTTTTTTATACCTACACCTGTAGGTATTTTAACAACTGGAGTTGTTATAAATTACAAAATCTGACATTTTATCCTTCTTGATCAATACTCCTTTCTAAATATTTTTTAATAGATGAAGAGAAATAAACTAAATCACATTGAAATAAATTACCTTTAAGACAGAAATCATATCAGGTGTCCTTTAGAACAGGATCACATATCATCTGAAGATACTTTTCCATGTTATTGACACTGCTATTCACTTTCTTCCTCCATCCATATTTAATTGTCTCAGAGTTTGAAAATATGTCTGAAGAAAAATGAAGGCTCTAAATCCCTTCTGGGGCACCTAATTCTTTCAAAACTTTTCTTTCAAATGTGTCACTTTAAGAAAATTTCTGGGAAGCAAGAATTTACTGACCTCTGCCAAAATTAGTACTATAGAAAAGGAAAAAAAGGGGAGGTCATGGAGACTCAGCCAAAGAATCCTTTATAGACCTGACTGCCAATTCATCCTCCTGTGGAGACTATTGCCTTATTCCATTCTGACAGAGCAGCCTACCTAACCACACATTGTTCTTTGGTCATTATTCAAACCCCGCTGATGGATTTGGGACCCTCTCCAGGGGGCTGAGTGCACTTTGGATTGCAGCATAAAAACACCAGTCAGACAATGTGAAAGTCCTGCATTACCTTCAGAAATTAATTTGTGACTGAAGTTATAGGTTCTAATGAACCATTCTGTTATACTTGAAGACAGTAAGAATATGGTTTGTCCCATCTTATGCTTAACATTAGAAGTATTTTGTCATTTAATTTTATTTATGTGAAGAACTGAGGCTCAAAATAAAACCATTTCTGAAAAAATGGAAATAGTTAGATACAAAATGGATTCAGCAAATAGATGACATTCCTTAAATAGGGAGAAGTGAGGGAAGGGAAATGATTCATTAAATACCCAAGTGATTTAGGGAAAAAGTCTTATTTTGTTAATAGGACAAAGACAATAAGAGACAGTTTTAAAGCTACTTTTAAAGCTACTACAGTTTTGTTGATACTTATGGAAATAAAATCATTCAAACTTGCATAGGTGTGCAAAAAACAGTCACTAAATTAGCTCATGGTGAAAATAGGACACAGACATTGAATATATAATTTAAGTCATACGAGACTATAATGGAGGATAGGTGGAATTTCCAAAAGCATTTTAGCACTACTTGATTGTGCTCACTTACCTAAGTAACAAAAACTTACTGTCTCTGGTAAAAAATCAACCTGTTCATCACTTAGCTCTTCCAAAAAACTCATCCATAGATGCCAGAAATGCAAATAATTCTGCCACTTTGCCTTAAAATGCAGACCACACATCTGCAAAAACATTATCTTTCTTCTTATTATTTAATGTAATTTTTTTGTGAATGTGCTTATTGATGACAGTGAAGATCTATTTTTTTATATCATATCTGCAAGCAGTAAACTGAAAATATATCTCTACATTAGTGATCTGTTTCCAAAGTAGGAAGGATAGAGTGAAATCTAATTGTGTTATGTGCAATTCTGTAATTGTTGCTTTATTGTTGAAATATGGAACAGACAACCCAGGAGATTGGGTTGAACATTTGGCTTTGAGACATTCCTGTGTACTTCAGACAACCAGCCAGAACTAGTGAAAGCAAATGGTAAAATATTAGGCAATTTTTAATTACTTTAAAATCATCTGCAACCACATAGTTTAAGGAGAATCAATGTTCTTTCTCTTGGGTAGAAGTTCTACAGCAGAACTTTCTGTTGTAGAAGCATCCTGACACAGTGCTGCCCTGGGAGATACACAAAGGTCTTTTGTATAACCTTTTAGTTTTATGTAACAAAAGTCCCCTTTCACATTCACCAAGCCCAACATGTGTTTTCACAGTGGTTCGGTTAGCCCATTCCTCAGGGTTAGACAATCTCCCCAGACAAGATTCCTACTCCAGAAACTTTCCAGGCTCACTGCTTTCCTCAAGCAGGTTGTCTTTAATGGAGAGTGAAAGGAGGAGGTCACATCCTGTTCCAAGAGGGAAAAAAAAGCTTGTAGTATGTTATTTTTCATATCAAAAAGCCCCCCATCATCTAGCTTGTGCAATCTGCTTTGATAGTACAAATGAGTCCAGACCTCTTATTTTAGCTGATATAACCGAACTAGATGTAGACATATCAGTAGCTCCTCCAAAAGAAACAGCAAAATATTCTGAAAGCATAAATATTGTTTAAATAGCACTCCGTTTCCTTGCCTCAACATACCAGACTATGCTACTACAGGTTCTGTTGTAAACTTTATTTCTTCCACTTTATTGTACAGTCATGTGATTTAGCAGACGTGACTTTAAACTATTCTATGTGCCATTATTTCAAAGGTAGGTCAATGCAAACTAAATTTAAAATCATGAGTGTGCTAATGACTATACTTGTCTTATTTAGCAACAGAATGGATGGAATTGAGTGACTTGCACTTTGCGCTGCAATCCTACCTTCTTTGCTTTTTTTTTTTAATTAGGAATTAAATTTATTCTCTAGAATAAATCTATATACTGTTGTCTTAGGTTACAATGTGAGATGTAACCAAAAGTATTTATTCTATAACCCTCTGTTAAAACCAGGTGGGGCCATGACCGATCCTCTCTCTGGGAGATATCTTTTGTTAATGGGCCATTGAGTGTCACTGCATGACTGATAAAATTACGTCATCCCATTGGGAGATGCCGTGCCCAGGGGGAGGAGCTAAGCATTCCTACCTGGAGATAATCTGAGAACTGGAACACCACAGGCAGCCTTTTCCCACTGGATTCCCAGAGGAACAACTTTCTTCTCTACTGAATTCCCAGAGGAAGACCAGGCCCATCTACACAACCACTGGACCTTCAGAGGAAAACTATGCAGGATCACTACTCCAATAGAACCAAATCTGTCACTGCAGGAGGACTGCAGCCACCATTTAATGGGACTGCTACCAACACCCTGACCCACAGAGTGTCAGGTTGTACTCTGATTCTGTCAGTGTTTTTGTACTATCACATTTATTTTAATTTTCCTATTAAATTGTCCTTCTGACTTGGAGTTTCTCACCGATTTGCTTTCAAACTGGTACAACTGATCTTTCAGGACAGTATTTTTAAGTGCAGCTTGCACTTGCACTTGCTAACCTGACTAGAGCTAAAACCAGCCAGTAGCACTGATTAAATCAGAACTGAATTAGACTAGTGACAACCAAGTCTAATAATTTGATAATTCTGGCTTCAGCATTAAGTACTTTATAACTGAATGGTCATGTAGGTACTGATTTTAACTTTTGAGTTCAGCAGAAATCAAGAACCATAGAAAGAGAGAGATTGCAAACAAAATGGAATTTAACCATGATTAAAACAATAAGTTATTTCTCAAAGCAAGTTCCTAACACTGAAAATTCATTCTGTTTTTTTTTTTTTTAATACCTTGCTGTGCTCCTTTCAGGAACAGCTTACCCCCACCTAGAGATTTTATTTGTGGATATTCCACAATTATGTTCTATATTTTAACTGAGGACTCACTTCACATATCAGAATAAGATAACTGCAAAGTACATTCCTAAAGTCAAGTGGAAAGTGAACATAAATACAGGCTTGGATGAAATGAAGTGCATAAAACAGACACCCTGACATTTGCAAATCCAGATTAAGTATGCTATTTTGATCAAAATAGTTACTATGTTAAACTTATATCCCTAGTCAAGCCTGAACAGAATCTCTGTTGAGGACAAAGTTAGTCAGGTAATCAGTGAGAAAAGAGGGAAAGGGCGGAAAGGATGGCTGACTGGAGACACCATCAGGAAAAACTAATCTTCCTTTGGCATAAATATAAGTGTTACTAGAAGCTTGCCTGGCCAGAGCAAAGCAAGGCCTTTTTCTCCACACTGGCTGCAAAATGCCACAGGAAGTTTACAAGGAAGAATGAGGCAAGAACTTACTCTTTGCTGCTCTGCTCTTTCTGCAGTTGCAGTTTTCGTGCCCATCACTCATCAGAAGCTGAATGTTTTAGCTGGTGCAGGAAACCATGGCCTCAGGTTTTTCTCAGGTGCTTCTCAGGGTCCTGTTGTGGTCCAAGGACCACAATAATCAGAGAACTACTCCAGAATCAGAGAGCTACTCCAAAATATTTTCTCAGCTTTTCATAACTACTACGCTGAAAATCTCCCACTGCTACAGCACTCATGTTAACAAGGTTCCATATCCACTGTTCACCCCATGAAACACTCAGATCTTGTAAGTTTCTGAGGTTATTACCTCTTCATCTTCATCACAGAATCATGGAATTGTTTGGGTTCCAACCCCTTGCCAGGAGCAGCGCACCTTCCGCTAGATCAGATTGCTCAGAGCAGAGCCCCATCCAACCTGAGCACATCTAGGGATGAGGCAACCACCATTTGTGTGGACAAGCTGTTTCAGTACTTCACCACCCCCACAGAGAAGAGTTTCTTCCTAATATTTGATATAAACCTGCCTTCTTTCAGCTTAAATAATGCAGTACTTTGGGATTCAAGCCAACGGTCAAGCACCATGGACCCTGCTGTACACATCACTGTTAGCCTGAGGTGAGGAGCGTGTCCAGGAAGGGCAGTGGAGCTGGAGATGGGTCTTACACACAAATCTGAGAATGAGTGGCTGAGGGACCTGGGAGTGTTTAGCCTGGAGAAAATGAGAGACAGGGAGACCTCATTGCTCTCTACAACTACACCTACTAGGTGAGGGTCAGCCGCTACTCCCAGGTAAGAAGTGACAGTCCAAGGAAACAAATGCTGCCAGTCATGACCTGTTACAGCCTAGCTTGCCAGCTATTCAGGATATCATCTTTTCTATGATCCTTCTGGGTCCCTTCTAACTCAGAACGTTCTGTGATTCTGTGATCACCTGCCCTTGTGAAAAGTGCCTGTGCAGCTCCCTTGTAGTTCCCCCTCAGGTACTGAGCTGCCCTGTCTAGAGCCACTGAAAATAATGCACTTTACTTCTTTTTAAACAACCAAAAATTCTTTAGAAAAATATTATCTCAAAGAAGGAGCTACAAATATGTTCACTGACCCCTGACATCTCCAACTCAGCTATTGATAAAACAGTGTCTGGAAAATTAAACACAGTTTGTTCTTCAGGTGCAAAAAGCCTGTAGTTAAGTTCCTAAGAAACCAATGAGGGCATCTTATAGAGGAGGCCACACCTGGCAAGAGGAATTGTACCTGCAAAGGAGGAGAATAATATATGAGAGAAAACTGGCCTCTGGTGAAAAATATTTCTAGACAACAGCCCAAATAAACAATGGCTGTATATTAATGTCATGCTACTCTTTGTAGCTCATGAGTGCCTGACTTTCTACTGAAGCTTTCTTCTTTGTTCTCACCTGACTTCTAAAAGAGCAAGGTGAGTCCTGAACAGGGGCAGACAACCAGCCTGACTTTACTCTTTAATGCACAAAGCAGGTGCTCCAGGGTGCTGCCTGTTCCAAATTCAGCATCTCATTTGTTATAAACTAACAAAAATCTCCCCTGGGCATGCTGGACCCAAATAATTCCTTAAAACACTAAATGAATCAAGACAGCTTAGTAGATAAAATAGTGTTTTTACTTAAGGTAAAGAGATGAAATAGGTTTGACATTTAATTTCACGTGACCTTTATCAAGGACAGTAAAGAGCATACAGCTTTTGCCTTGATAACTCACTGTAGCTGGAAGCATTTGACTTTGATAAAGGTCACTCAGGTCCAAAATGTTGGATCATCTTCTGTTACCCTTATCTGAAAAAAAGAAAAGCATTCTTCTCAGTACAGTTGTCCTCATTTTTAGTATTATTTTGTAGAAATTTAAAAGAAATAAAATAATTTTTTAAGTAATTTGGTTCCAGGATGAATATTTTGTTCCTTTATCCAGCATAGTCTTCTATTGTACCTTTTATTTCTGCAAATCTCTCTTCTCTGATCAAATATTACTGACCTCTGATTGTGGTGGATCTCATGAATTGAGCTCCACTGATGAGAGTAAACAGGAACAAACGGTGAAGCAGAGTACAGACACCATGGTTCTTTTTCTTTGTTTGTTTTATAAATAACTCATTTAACTAAATGAAAATGGGCAACATTTATGAGTATAGTCACCCTGTAGTTAAGATAACTGGGCCCACCTCTAACATTCTTCTTTTCTTCTGGAAGAGCATAACATTGCATGAAGCTAGAATGGCAGGATAGACATAATGAAGATGCTGAAGCATGTACTTGAAACCTAAATAATTTTCAATGTTGTTCTTCAAAGAACATCATCATTCTGTCTGTGAAACCTGTGTTTTCAAGCTTATGTTCAGATTTTAATTTTCAATATGTAAACTACACACACTCTAACAACTACTTCTAATTGCTCCCCCTTCTGTGTTTGCCCAGACCAGCCACCTTGAATCAATTACATGGGCAAAGAGTTTATTGTCTACAGAAGAAAATCCTGTCTGAAAATAATTTCTTTCTAGAACTGCCTAGAATTGCACATTCTTCCCTTCAAAACTCATCTCAAGAGCAACTTACAAGGAGTTTTGTTTACATAAGTTGCTGTGTCATGGGAGAAATATTGATTGGGAGACAGGACTGCATCCAGTGTCTGTTGTGACTGACGAAAGATAAGTAAATTAATTCAGACTTCCTCTTCTATCCTGATCCTGTCCTTACCACAAACTGTGGCAAAAAAGGAGGGAAAACAATATAAAGTGGTCAGTTTTCCCTTGTAATAGTGACTAAAGGAAAGAGGAAGAAAGGCAGGTGGGCTGTGACTATACATGGGATGTCATGGATGGGACAGCACGGCCAAATTAGAGGAAAATCCTGCTGTTGGTAGAGGAGGCAGAAAGTAGGAAACAGGACACAGCCTGTGTCTCACTGCAACCTATTCCTAACTTCTTGGGTCATTTGTAGTGTTCACAGATCAGTTCTTGATGTAGCCCACAGTGACTTATTTTAGAAGCTCTGCAGAAAGTTTGTATATCGTATTATATCCATAATCACATCCTTCCACCTATTAAACAATATACATATAAAAACAAACCTTTATTTATGTCTACTTTTATGGCTATTTTCTTCACTGACCTCTCATCCTCTCAAATAAAAATATTCCTACTACTACTGTGATCTGTATTTGGCTGTGTGGGTTCAATGAGCCACTACTGGAGACAGAAAATCAGTCTGAAGGCGGCTTCACAGGTGTACCAGCACCAACAACAGAAAGTAATTTGGCCTTCAAATTTTTTAGGCTGAAGCACATCCTTAGACAAAAATCAGAAAAATCTGTGAGACTTCCTACCAAAGTCATCTGGATGTAAGTTCAAATTACTTCAAAAATCATAGATCTCTTTTTGTTGAGAGATTCTGGACAATTCTGGGTCAAATCTACCCTGCCCTACCGCATCCCACATCCCACACCTCCCCTCCCCCAGTTATAATAGAAGGGTAATCTGCTACACCCTCATTTTTAGGAATCTCATATCCATAAAATGGTCACTTCAGATAAAACAGCTTTGAAACTAATTTTTTAGGAGTTGCTTGGAAGCCAGTTACAACTCTACAAACATAATTGCTGTAATTTCCAGGAGAAAAACACCATCTTTGTAAAGAAAAGAATCTAATATAGGTGTTTTTGTTTGTGGACAAGATTCTGTTAAATCTGAAGTTATGGTGCCTTCAGCCATCTTGTATCCTAGTCACGGAAGCTCACTCTGTTTCTATGAAGCATAAACTTCCAAACTTCTCATATGAAATTGTGGTCAGCTCCAGAAATAGCATGTTTAAGAAGAATGCTTTTAACTCAGGTTGTTTTGCTTCAAAGAAAGAGCCTCATATGACTGTACTTACATTAATTATATGAAGGTTGTATTTTTGACCAGAAAAATGTGTATTGCATTAGCTATGTTTAGAAGAAATACATTAAATGGAATTTTTATTATTATTATGCCAAAAATATTTGGACCAATTCACTTTTGCAGGTACTTGTCTCTACATCTTCCAATGAGACTTTTGACATTCTGGTCTTTTATATTGTCAGAGACTGAAGTTGTTCATGCCTAAACATTGATACCAAGTTTTGCTCATTATAACAAAAACTGTATAAAGAAGCTACAACCAAAGAAGTCTCCCTGAAGGTACCTGACTGGGACTTTGGACTGAAAGTCGAACTGCTGAGATTAGATAAAGGGAAAACCCATTCTCCAATTACCTGAAGCAAACAATTTGACAAGGAAAAGAATGTGAGCCAAACCAGCTGCTGTGCTAAGAATCATCTCTGGCTTGCTTCAGGGTGGGGGAGGCCGTAGCCCACAGACCCCTTCGCTGGGAGCAGGTTTGCCCAGATTTGACCCCAAGCAAGGTGGGGGGAGGAAGTTTGGGTGTGTTGGAACCTCTGCTCAGGGGCAGGGAACCCATCCCCCCTTACACAACCTGGTTGTGGAATCCCCAGTGGGACATTCCCATGAGAGGAGCTGAGGAGATGCCTTAATCCAGCAAAGGCTCCCAAAGTGCCCCTGGAGTCATTCCTGAAGCCTGGAACCACAGAACTGCAGGTGATGCCACAAACCCAGAGTCTCTTGTAAGGGACAATGGCAAACTCCCCCCGACCCCCACCCTTAAGGGAGGTGCCTAGGTTTTCCTACCTGGCCTGAGCATGTATTGACCCATGAGATTCTGTGCTTTTTGGGGGCACCTTTACCACAAAGAAGACCAGCTGGAGAGGATCATTGTTGGGATCCACAGAGTGGTGACATTTACTATATTGTGTCCTTGTTGCTCTCTTTCTGTGCCCCCCACCTATTTTCCCCTCAGAGGATCCTACATGGACGCTCAGTATGGAACACAGCTGAGTCCTACTCCCACAACAGCAAGGGCAAAAGTCCTTGCCATTTACTCTATATAATTATTATTACTATTACTATTATTACTATCCCAGGGGAGCAGCAAAAATAGCATCCCATTTTGCATCTGGCTTCCAGCTTTATATTAGCAGAAATGTAGGACACATGGGAAGCAAAACAGGCCACACAAAAGGGGAACTAGTCAATCTGATTTTATGGCTTTGATGCACTGATTCTCAGTTTTCCTCAGCCCTGAGGAATGGTAACTCTCAGAAAAAAGATGCAGCTAAGTAAGCCCATGTTACCCAGCGTGAATGGTTAACAGAGGAGTTACAGGGCTACTGGGCACCTCATCACTGACTTACTAGATATGGCATCAAATGCATGACATGTGGCTGGTTGGTGACTGTCCCTTTAGCAGCACCTATCAAATGATGTCTCAACTTCGCTCAGAGCAACAACTGTATTTAAATAAGCCTTCACCAGTCCAAGACAGTAAGCTCCAAGTCACTGACATGCTGACAAAGTGAGCAGAGCAAATCCAGCCCACACATATAGCATGTATCAAGTCAAAGTACACATTCTGAATTCTTCTGATAAAAAACACCAACTTCATGCCCAGCTCTTTACACAGATCCTATCCAGAACTCAGAGAAGTCCCTGAGCTGGCACAGACTAATTAAGAAGAAAGGGGAGGATTATATTTATGTGTAAATGATATGCTAAAAAAGAAACACTATTAATAATGTAGTAGTATAATACGTGAAAGGAAATGGATTTTTAATTAAGTTTTTCAACATCTTTATTCAGATAAGAGAATAATACTTTGAAATTGCTATTCACGCTGACCACTACCACTTGTTAACATTTTGCCCTGGGGAGAAAACATAGCTTAGCAGTACAAGGGCTCTATAATAAGCAACTTTATCTCCTTGGGATTCTTGTTATTTTTTTCCTCAGTACTGTAAGCCACATACCACTTGGGCTGACTCACACAGACTTCAGGAGGAGGACACAGAAAAGAGAGCTGTTTTCTCATGAGAAGTTCAACATGGTGAAATTCCTCTTCCATTTCAGCAGCTTCAAAGCCCATTTGCACCCAGCTTGACCTGGCAGATGTGACGACTCTTCTTTCACTCCTAATTTGTCTGCAGTTGGCTCAGGTTCATAGCTGTTTGGAATGCTCTAATGGCTTTCCTGGTTGGAGCTATAGAAAAAGTCTGAGCCTACTCAAATATCAGCACAAGGGCAATATCATAGGCGCTCCTTGAAAGTGGCAGAAATAGTGGGGCAGATGACCTGGCAGACAGCATTCCTGTCCTGCCAGCTTGGAGGATGTAGCCCACAAACCTATCACCATATGTTTGGCTCCAAACTGGGGGGCAGAGAGGCCAGAATGATGCAGGGAACTCAGGTGATTTTGTTACCTCTCAACAAAGACAGGGAGCTTTGAAGCTTGCAAGCATCACCTACGTTCTCTGTCATTCCGTTCCAAAGCGTTAGTTCAGAGAGCTAGCAGCAGGAGTCTTCCACTTAGATACTTTTAAAGATTTGTTTTCCAAAAGAGTCTTTGTTCTACCGTGGCTTTGGATATACTGCCACTCTGAATTTGCTCCTGTTTGTTTTAATACAATGAAGGCTTTTACCTGCTGTGTTAAAGAAAATTAGAGGGAAGGCACTTCCAAACTGTATGTCT
Organism: Onychostruthus taczanowskii; assembly: GCF_017590055.1. NCBI lineage: Eukaryota > Metazoa > Chordata > Aves > Passeriformes > Passeridae > Onychostruthus > Onychostruthus taczanowskii. The sequence goes on along the minus strand of NW_024501237.1, from coordinate 8,943,789 downwards.
ATCCCATGGACTTAGAGCACGTAATGGAGTACTCATGTAATGGGGTTCAGAGACTCTTGATTTTGGCACTGGAACAGGTTGCTGAGAGAATCTGTGGATGTCCCATTCATAGAAGTGTTCAAGGCCAGGCTGGATGGGGCTTTGAGCAACTTGGTCTAAGTGGAAGGTTTCCCTGCCCATGGTGGGATGTTGGAACTAGACAATAATTAAGGTCCTTTCCATTGCAAACTGTTCTGGGATTCTCTGACCCTGTGATCTAGTTTAGACGCAGCAAATCTCTGCAGTTCAACAAAGTGAACAGTGTCAAAAAAAGTAGAATCAGAAACAGCTACAAGCACCAGGCTAAACATTTGCACTCAGACTCAACTGGTCTGAGTACTCAGTAGTGATGAAGGTACACCTCAAATGCTGTGTCCACTTCTGGGAGCTTCAGTTCAGGAAAGACATTGAGATGCTGAAGAATAACAATGCTCATGAAGGGTTTGGTGGGTTAGTCCTATGAGGAATGGCAGAGGGACTTGGGGCTGTTTAGCCTGGAGAAGAGGAGGCTCAGGGGAGACCTTATTGTTCTGTAGAGCTCCCTGAAGGTAAGTTGTAGCCAGGCAGGGGTCCCAGATAAAAAGTGACAGGACAAGAGCAAATGGCCTTAAGTGGTCCCAGGGAAGGTTCAGGTTGGACATCAAGAGGAATTTCTTCACAGAAAGGGTGATTAAACATTGAAATGAGCTGCCCATGTGGGTGGTGGAATCCCCACCCCTGGAGGTGTTAAAAAAAAGACTGGACATGGCACTTAGTGCCCTTAGTGCACTTAGGGCCTAGATGACATGGTGGTGTTTGGTCAAAGGTTGGAATGGATGGTCTTGGGACTCATTTCAAACAATTGACCCTTTGAGTTTGTGATTCACCCCATTTCAGGTTTTGGAGACAGTAAAGGCAGTTTTCAACAATAAAGAACCTTTAATCACATAAATTTAAGGTCTTGTTCGTCTGCCAGTTTTATGTCTGTACCACAAGAGCCAATCTATTATACAAAGCAAAATATAAATTGAACTGCTACCGCTACAAATGATAGTTAAGATTTTTTATTTGGTTCTATATTATTTTGCATACCACCTCTACTTCCACATTGGGTGGACACAGGCCTAAAGGGCCAGGAAAAAATATCTTACATGAATTGAGATGAAACTGAGGAAGGATAAGAAAACATCAATTACAAGTTACAAGGTTCCACCTTCTACGGCAAAGGCAGGTGGGATTTGTAGGCAGCATAAGTTTGAGCTGCCTTGGAACAACACCAATGCCCTCAAATGAGCCACTGACACACTGAACACCAGTGCTCAGAGCAAGGTCAGGTCATGATCCCAGGGAAGAATGCTAACCTCAGTTAGAGGGGTACAAGGGTGTTAATTCTACGTAAATATTCACCTCCTGCTCCTTTTGTGAGGCTGTAGTTCCACGTACCACCACTCCACATGGTAGCACGGCTGCCACCACTTCAATATGCTGATAAGCACTGCTTTCCTAAAGCACTGCCGCAGCACTGCTGGTAGCTACAAATATGTATATATTTTTGTCACTAACATCTGACCTTAGAGAATTTATTAACGAAAAACATTGCAGCTTGCAGAGGAAAACTGCTTTAGCCTGAAGCAGACTGTCACTGAGGTCAGTGAGTAAAGCAACATGAAGTTAGCTAAAGGTGACCTAGAAAGGAAGAGAAAAAACATGTGATTTTTTTTCTTTATGGCTTTGTTATGGCAAACAAGGACTTTGTGAAAGGCTTTTTTCTATTTTTAATGGGTGTTTTTCTTGTGCAATTGCTCAAAGTAGACATCTAGGTATAAGATGAGGGTGGCCAGAACATTTTCTACATAAACACATCCACCTGAACAGTTTTAGGCAATGTATATAATTTTTCTAACAGGTGTCTGGACCTCAGAGTTGAAAACTTGCTGTTCTATTTTTGTTTTGTGATGACTGAGTTCCAGTTCTAAAGTTGTAGTAACATGCAGACTACACAGAATTATTAGGTTATACAAAGTCACTGGTTTAGTAAATGTCGGTGACAAAAGAACACAACCTTTTTACAAAAAAAGAAAAAAAAAATCACTCTTAGCACTTTTTCTTGAATGGGGATCAGCCTTTCTGCCCAACGTCACCTTCAGTGGAGCTGAGGGATAATACCAGGCTGTAACAAAATCCTGTCCTTCAGGAAGTCATTTGGGCCCCAATAGGTTGTTACCTTAAATCATTATTCATTTCTCCTTCAGTAAAAAGACAAAATTCCACAGGCTGAAAACCAGCAAAGAACAGGCTTAATCACATCAAAGAATGAGAGGGGAGACAAACAGACCTGTTTCTATCTTGGCTTTATTACTGTTCACACTTATGCTTCCAAGCAGCAAATAAACCCCAAATCTAAGCTTTTGAAAGCAGGACAAAAATTGTAATCCCTTTTCTCTTGCTAATACTGAAGGGAAGGCCAAGAGTCAAAATATTCTCAAAGTAAAAATCAACTATTCCAGAACCATGTGAGTAAATAAAAGCAAAAAAAAAAGCAAGCTGCAAAAGTCATCTTAAAAGTAGGACAAAGACCTCTGACAAACTAAAATATGGAAAAAATAAATAAATCTTGAGTGTGCCACATTCTGTGATCTGGGAGACTAAAATAACATTTGGAGAGCCATGAATCAATATGAAGTATTTAAAAACTGTTGGCTCTCTCCCAGACACATCCCCAAAGACATACTGTGGGAACATTCTATGCACAAAGTATTGTAGCTGAAATAAAGTTGATAGCTTCCCATGAATTTATAGTTCCAGGATAACTGTAAATAAAGTATGGTAAACAAATTTAAAAGAAAAAAGTATTTCAATAACAAAAAGACCGTATACTGAAAGAATTCTCAAAATGAGCTGCCCCTGCTTTTTTGACCTTTAAAAGACCAAATGTTCAGAAATGCACAATGACAACTCCAACTTAGATGTACCACTGCCACTGCCAGCATCACATGCATCAACTTATGCCTAACCATGTAATTTACTGGGTTGGGGGAGCAGGGGAGTTTAAGTACCATTTAAGAAAAGGACTCCATGATCAGCAAAATGGTTGAACACAAGATGCTGTATTTTATGAGACAGGAAACATATTTCTTGGTTTAGAAAGCTTCTCTCCTACCTTTTTCTTCCAGCACATAGCTCCGATCTCCCACCCTACCCCTAATTTTAAGACTGGTTTTAGTTATTTCTCTCTAATCTTCCCAATAGCAGCACCCAAATCCACTACAGTGAATGTTTATGAGGAATTTGCCAGTGCTGAGTCTTTAAAAGCAGCCAAAATTAGTAAGTATAGAGTCTGAGGTCAGAAAAGAAAAAAGAAAAAAAAAAAAAAAAAAAAAAAAAAAAAAATGGGGAAAAAAATTCCATTTCCATTCACAAAAAAAAGAGTCTAAAAGGATGCAGAATATGTTCTCAGTATGCCAAGGCAAAACACATATTTCTTCTTCTCCTGTCCATCATTTCATGAGCACGGCTGCCACTATGGCTTACACTTAGTAACACCTTGCTCCCCAGGCAGTCCTACTGAGACAAGGCAGGGAATAGCATTCTCATATTGTTAATTCTCAATATTAACGGCAGTAGTGGTGCTGCCCCTTTGTCAATCATCTGTACTTTTATTAAAATAGCTGATATCTGTGCTGACAGTTTCCAGCCACGGCACAGCAACCTGTTCAGTTTGTAAAGGGATTTAGTGCTCCAAAAGCTGCAAATAAATCTTGTAACTTCCCAATTATCACTTGATGGCCACACCCCTTTGGCATCCTAGGGGCCATGTCACTGGAGATAAACTCTTTATGCTAACTTGGGATGTATAGCATACCTCTATGAAGCTGGATGACTGCCCTTTTGCAGGGTGTTCTGTACATTAAAATAATGCAGCCAAGAGCCCTGAAGGTGTTGAAAAAGAAGAAAAGGCTTTTCATAAAGCTTAATCCAATTAAAGCACATTAATGAAGGTTAGGATCATCTGTCACATTATCCAGACACATCCTTTCGTGCATCATCATCTAATTACAAAGTCTTACTTTCTTTTAAAGCTTTTCATCTTCATCAAGAAAATGTGATGGGAAATTCAACATTTAAAATACAGGTGGCTTAGAAAAGATTTCTTCATCTTTCCTTTCTTTTTCCGCTCTTGTCCCCACCCTTCCCCACCAAAAGAAACATGTCTTTTTTTAAATAGTGGCTTGTTTCATCGAGTAATATAAACTGGCATATATCCAGTACAGCCTAGGAAGCAACCCCAAATAACATCGCCAAAGCTTTTGTTTGAGGGATTGTAAGACCTTACTGCAGAAGAGTAGAGGAAGAAAAAAAGCAGGGAAACACCACATACTGCAAATGAATAAAGGATGTCAGGTGATGTGGCTGCTGGAATGGTATGAGGCTAGATTTCTCTAACAACTTTGAGAGTACCTTCCTACCATCATCACATTAAACACAGTTGTCAGAGAGAGCTCTACCATCCTCGACCAAAAGAGGGAAAGGCAGATTCTCATTTCTGTGCAACCCTCTTTATGCAACTTCAGCAGGGCAGGAGATAGGAGAGGAGATGTTATGCAGGCAGGTGAGCATGCCTCTGTGAAACTGCAAATTCCTTCTGAATTTTCCTGGGAGCAGCTGGAGAGCACAAATCTTCTGACTTAAAAGAGCCAACACTAGAACCAAGAGCAGTCTAACTTCTAAAACTTGAGCAATAGGTAAATCCATTAAAGATGGGTGTGACGAAAATCCTACTGGAGAAGAATTTATTGGAGAAATTCCATAATGCCTTGAAAATACACCTTCATCTCATCATTATTCTGTGACACAAGTATGACAACTTCTAACCATATCAGCTCCCAAGTTGGTTACTGCTACCTCCCCACAGAAGGCTATTGGTTTTATACCACAGCTGTTGAATTCATCACTGCACTCCTTATCCATGTTAGTGCAAATGCCAGTTGCCCATGTCACCTGGCACCTTGGATTAACTCTGCTAGAAGACCTACCAGAACACCCAAGCTGTCACCCTCAGGAATAGTCCCATTTGCTCACACCTACTTCTCAGCCAGCTACAGAAAGAAAATAGATTATTGTAAATATTGCACTGCTGACCCTCAATGTTCAGTCTTTATGTCTTGAAACTGGTGCTGCAGGGAGACTGAGGCAGGAAACATACATGTATTTTTGCTTTCCCTTCCAGCCAACATGATGAAATATTTTATTTTCCCAACAAATCCCAAAAGGCTGCACAACACGTAGTTCCCACCAGTGGCTTGATCCAACTGCTGATGTTGTGCTCTGAGCACATATGCTGAACTTTGTGCAATCTGTACTCTGATATTTGCAGTGCTGGGTCTGAAAGAAAGAGGCAAGTGCTAGACCTGCTTGGCCTGTTCAACAGAATTAGTGAGAGACTGAAAGGATTAATGGAATATGTAGGGAAGGAACTGCTTATTAGCATACAAGGAGCATCTAGAGTCTACAAGGAACGCTTGGGTTTTAACAGATACCTTCTTTGGGGTTTATTAAGTTTGCTGTCTACTTCAAGCAAAGAAAGCAATGCAGGAGGCATGACTAGTGCGCTTAATTTCTCACTTTCATATAAATTGTTAATGAAGAGTAGGCCCTGCTGAGGACTACATACATTTCTGAAAATTCAGCTTAGACACAGGTCTCATGGTCCACTACCTCATAGACTGAAATGAATGTTAATGCAAATCCAAGCCAAACCAACCTCTCTCAACCTTCCTCTGTGGAAAGGAGGGGAACCAACACCCAATCTTAGAACTTAAAACATGTATGAGTACTTATAACTGAAGGTATCTACAGGAGTGGTTGATACAAAACCAAAATGCAATAAAAAGGCATAAATTTTGCTGTGCTATTTTTATCTTCTTCATATTTCTCATGAGTCAAGCAAGTGCAAGCACTACAAATACATTTCCCATGTATTTGTACTTAGGACACTGCAGACATAATTTGATTAAACTCCTATCCATTAACCTACTGGGCACAGACATTTCCTGGTAAGCAGGCACAACTACCAAAAGTCATTCAGCATCAGGGTCACCATCTGCAGCTTCACCCACTTTCCCTGAGACTCTCTGCCTTTTTCTGAAAGCTTTAGCCAATGTAAGAGATCAAAACCACTGTGAACTTACCCCCAAAGCTTTAGAGATGGATGCTTCACTGGCTTGGGTCAATCTAATCTAATTCTAATGTTCAATACAGAGCATATATAACAGACACCTGGAAAGCTAAGACAACTTGCTGTATACATCCTCCCAGCTGCCTATATGTTGACAATTGAGATCAGTGGCAAGAAGAGAGGAAAATCCCAAAAAGTCACTTCATTATTAACAGTTACCTATTCTGCAGCAAGATGTGTGTGCTTTCCTAATGCCTTCAGTGCTATGTTAATTTCCTGGTGCATAAGGTTTCTTTAGCATTCATGGAACAAATACAGATTTGGCACAAATGTTACTCTCTGAACATGTAGAGTCAGATAGCCTTAAACTCTGGAAAAGCTGGCACCCCATTATAGCCCCTTTCTGTTTTTATCCTGTTTCTGGTTATCACTGGTCACATTTATCACCGTATGAATGTAATTGTTATATTGTCATTTTATGAAAGAAAAAGGTTGTCCTTGTGACAGGCTTACTTTTCTGTGTGCCATGGTTTATATGAGTAGTAGCAGCCCTAACAAAGAGCATGTGACCTGATTTCCCAGATGTCTGTATATGTACTTGGCGTTGAATTTTAAATTTGACTGAATTCAAAGCTCTTCATATGAAACACAACTCAAGTTAACTTTTATCTCTATTTTTTCCCTTTCTGTCTCTCAGCAGCTGTTCTTCTTTTATTATTTCATGTGCTATATTCAATATGCAAAGTTTCCTTGTTTGTTAGAGTGCATTACACTTTCTAATGCATCTGTCACGCTGAAAAACAAGAAAGTAGCATAAAGCCTCTCTTGTGAGTTTTTTCCCCCCAGTTAAAGGAAGGCTTAGGTAAAAGGAAAAAAAAAAAAAGAAACAAATGAAAGAAAAGAAATTTGCCTGTGAGCATCTAGAGAGCTTAAGAAAAAGGTTCTTCAGCTGTATGAAAGTTTAAAAGTTAAAATACCAGTTAATTTAATGCTTAAAAATTACAATGTCTGGTCCTGGGAATTTTCCTTAAAAGGGTGATTTGGGAGCTAAGACACAGATAGGAGACCTGGATTCTGTTCTACATCTCAACATTTTACTGGTTAACCTCTCAGATTATGCCAGCCCTGGAAGTAGTTAGAAAAATAATTCACATTCTCATCTGAACCAATGCAGGGATCTATGGGAGTGGGGGTTTTAGATACAATATCTAGACCTGCTTTTACCCTTCCTTATATTAATTCTGCCAAAACTGAGCCAATAACATACAGTTCAGTCTTGCCTCAGAAGACTTTCCTCACTAAAGCTTTCTGGATTATAAACCATTTGGAGTTTTGTTGTCAAGTTTCTTTGGAGCAGAAAGATCACAAGGGTTGGATCTGGGTATTTCTTTGTCATAGTCAGGATTATGAGGCTGTAGGAGAAATCCGGCCTGGGCTGTACAAAAATTAACTCAGGTTAATTCACCCTCCCAAAGTCCCAGCAGCTGAAGATCGCTCCTTCAGAATTCTAGATGGACACTGCACCCCTCCTTATGGAATCCATCCATATCTCCACAGCATGCCACACAGCACTGAACAGCTTTCAAAACTGTGCACACTGTAGGGCATTTTTATTAATAAATAAATTACTAATTCCTAGTAATAAATAAAAATCAAACAACAGAATTAATGGGCATTTAAATAAACAGTAGGAATATCACTAGTTACTGGGGCATGTATGAACTATATCCCTATGAGTGTGTTTATAACAGGTGCATATGAAAGGACAGTGTACTTAATATTTTTATGCAGTTTTTTAAAGGGCAGGCTCAATCTAACCAACAGAGCTAAATATATGAATTTTGGAAATGGCTGTAGCTCATTTCCAAAAGCATGTGGTCACAAAAAAAAGTTTATATCCCTGACCAATTTACTGGCCGGTGTTACTGGTGGTTTCCAATTTCAACAAAGTTTCACAGGGACAAAATTCCTCACAGCTCTTTTCTGGCACCTGAGTCAGAGGCTGGAGTGTGTCTCCAGCAGCTGGCCAGGCAGTGCGCTTCAAAGTGCAGCCCATATTCTTTCAGGATGTATTTTCAAAGGTGTGCTCTTCATTTTGGAGCAGAGCAATGTGAGATCTAACGCTACCCTCCATGAAAGAGAATAATCTTATTCTATCCACCACTTCTTCAAGTCCAAATATCACCCATATTCCATATTAAGCAGGTTTTTTGGTCATCAACAACTGAAATGGAGCCATCAGGTAAGGTTACATCACAGACGTTGTCTGACTTCATTCAAAGTTCAGTGTTGAACTACATATATGTAGCTCCACAGTACGCTGTGCCTCTGGCCAGCCTCTCCAGCCCAGCAAACATTAACCCCTTTCTAACTGGGTCACTGTAGGCTGTGTTGCAACTCATTCATGCAGCTCCCTTGTTTTAAAAGCTCAGAGTTCTTGTCTCTAGATCCAACCACAGCACATTCACAGCAGGACCTGCTGGAAATGGTCTGTTCATGGGCCAAAAGCCCAACATAAAATTGAAATGCATTGCAACATTTTGGGCAAAAAATTATAAACTTGGTACTCAACCTATAGCAAATATGTATTTTGTTGCCAGGCTATTTGGTCTTTCTGAATGCTATCTTAATGTTTTGCAAATACTATTTCTCTCCCAATCTATCTGCATGCTAACATTTTCAAGCAATCTGAAACCACAGTTTGAAATGGTATTTAAGTGCCTAAAACCCTTTAAAACTTCTAATTGCCTTTTAAGTATAGGTCTGATTGACTCAGAACTATATCTACAATTAGCAATTATGAGCTCAACATGTTTCTCATTTTAACTCTACAGCCACATAGCCAACATTACATTTATGTACCACTCAGAGATTGCAGTTAAGATTGGATTTCAGAGAGGAAACTAAGCTAGAAAATACCCATTTAAAAATACCTTCAAAACTATGATGGAAATATTAAAAAAAAAAAAAAAAAAAAAAAGAGGCTGAAAAAGGAATTAATTAAACTTCACTGCTCAAAACCACAAAGGATCTTGATGTGCACTGCAGAGAAAGTGCATATTCAGTTGGTAGGAAAATCAGATCCTTCAGATTACTCTTCTCCTTCAAGTACATTGGATCTAATTTAAAGTGTCCTTTCCTTAATCCACCAAATATTTAATTATTCATATGAAAGAGTAACCATTTCAACAGGAGTGATTTAGAAAACTCCAAGCCACTGGCCACAAGTGGCCTGATACCTGAGTCACTCCAGACAAGGTAGTAGCTTAATTCCCTGTTCCTCTCTTTTTGGTGACTTTCTTGCTCAGACATCATTAATAGGTCTGCATACCTTCTGAACCAGGTCTGCCTTGACACACTGCAGAGGAAGAACAAAACCAGGCCACAGCCATCCACCAGCTCAGTCTAAAGTGAGACTTAAGTGTTTTAGACCATTGCAATCATAATAATTCACTTAGTCCCATGGATGCTTCTGCCTCCTGATCCACCAGATGGACAAAGGTGAGCCTGAAACATCTTAGAAAACACCTCACTCTACTACAGTAGCAGGGGTGGCCAAGAGGAAGGGGAGAGAATGATGCATCTGACTCTGTATAATCAGAAGGCTAATTAATTACTTTTTTATACTATATTACATAAATCTAGACTGAATCTGCCAAGCACTCACTCTGTACACAACTGCACAGAACTGCACTCATCTCCTGGCTGTCCCGGGACTCTCAGCCAACAGTCCGGACACACACACACTCTTGGCTGTCATAGGCCAAGGAAACAAAACACCATCACTCTGGGTAAACAGTCTCCATATTGCATTCTACTTTGGAACAACACAGGCACAGCAAATGATAAGAACTGTGTTTTTCCTTTCTCTGAGGTTCAGAGAATGGGAATCTCAGAAATCCTTGTGAAGAATTGTGTCTTGCTTTTCTCTGTGAAGAGAAATGTGGCAATACTCTACTCCAGCCCTGATGTGACTGCAGATCATAACATGGTTCTCTGTTGTGACCCCAAGGTCTTCCTTTTTGTTCCTAACTGTATAAAGGAAAATCCTCAAGACTTCTCTCCCTAGGAGACATCAGCACCAAGAGCAGCCAAGAGAATAGAGATGAATATCCGTACATGATATTCATACTTCCTTACATTTCTGAGGCCTTTTAGGCTCCTGAAAAGCTGGTGTCAGTACTGTACAAACATTCAGTTTGCAGCTGAATTCCAGCAGTTCAGAAATCCTAATGGAATCACTAAAAATAATAGCTCAAAGTAAAAAAACGTGATGTCTGATCCACAATTTCACAGGTTCTTCCATATCTATTAGTTCTTTTGTGGCAAGTAGTTTATCTCTGTTAATGTCCCAAACACATCATCTCTATGCCTGAGGAGACTGGAAAGCACTAAATAAAATGCAAGACTAAAACAATAGAAAGAGTAGAAATAAATCATATATTTCTGTATGCCTAGGAGTACAGAAATTCAGAGTTTAGTGTGAGGAACAGGAAGATAGGCTGAAGGAGGAAAGAAACAGGATAACTCTTTTAGAGGTAGGAAGGGCTAAAATCTTATTTCAGGCACTTCTGTCTAGGAAGTGATCAGCAGATGGAAAGCTCACAACATCTGGCATTTAAAGAGAAAGTCAATATTTAACAGGATTTCCTCTGTCTTTCAAAATATTGATTTTTGAAAATGAACAGGTTTTAAAATGCACATGCATACGTACAAAAAACCAAAAAAAATCCCCAAAAAACAACACTCAAAAGCAAGATAACCACTGTACTGGGCCTTAGTACATCATGCAGCTATGTGGCTGCATATGTTGCTACCATCTGCCCCAAGGGTGGATTTAAACCTGACAGACTAGAAATTAAGGAACAATTGTTCTCAGTGGATCAGGTCATATTCGTAATTCAACCTAACCTTAAAATCCATCTGCAATTCTCAGGGCCATGGTAAAAATATGTGTTATGTACAGCTGAAAGATGCATTGGCCACAAACACATCCTGCCTCCTGCCCCAACAGAAGGAGCAGGGCAAGAATGGGGCTCACACTCCTCCTTCTCCACAGCACTCTGGTGCCTGTGTTTCCTGCCCTACCCGTGTGAGACAGCAGCAGAACAGGACTGCAAAGAACTATTTTGCAGGAAAAGATGTGTGTGTGAGGTGTGGTTCATAGTTCATCATGCTCACAAGGCTCCTCTAGGCTGTGCTGGTTGTTCTCCTGAAAGTATTGTGCATTTAGATACATAAATCAAGAGCTAGGGAAAAAGGCTAGGTTTATCTAGTCTCACAGGAATTTACATATTTCTATACATATGTATTTCTTAGATGCCAATGATTTAATAACGTAGAGAAGTATTTCTGAGAAAGTGTCCCTCTTTTAACAGAAAATAATCTGAGCGCTCCAGATTCCAAACGAGCCAATCTCTCCATACACTCAAGCCAGTTAAATCAGTTGTGACTCTGACCAGAACTGCCATTGCATTCTCATAAACAAGGGTCTAATGATCTATGCAGCTGTCTTAGAAATGAATTATAAATACCTTTTAAAACATGGTAGTGACATTTCAGTTTTCCATAGCGACTTTTAAATCAAGTGTTGCCTGCACATGTCAAGTCTGTGGCCAAAAATATCATGTATGGATTATCTCAAAAAGGCCCTGTTTCAGAAAGGAAATTTCTTTTTCTGCTCCATTTCTTAATCTGAAGTATACCCTTTTTCCAAATTGAAAAAACTTGTAACATGGAAAAAATGTAACAGGAAACTTGGATGAAGGAGCTGGAACAGGAGGTCATCATTAAAAAATTCTAAGTTTAAAGCTGAAGAAGGCCAGGAAGTGTCATTCACTCCTTATGCCCTGGTTACAAACCTAGACTTGGGTAGGAAAAATCTCTGTCATAAACAAACTTCAGTATGTGCCCAGAGTGAAAGTTAAATAAAACCCAGGCCATGTGGACTGGGTTTTATTTAACCCAAAACTGTAAATCAAATCCTAAACAATGATGTCCCAAAAGAGTCAACAACCTTCGTCCAAATAAAAGCCAGCTTAATTTTTTAAGTCTGAGTACTATTCAGTTGTCCTAGATGCCATCTCAGCCCCTAAGCCTAGTGTTTCCTTTTTACTAAATGTTTTTGAAAGCCTGAAGTAGCCAAAACACCAAGTACAAAGACTCGTGAGCAATTTTGGCCATGATAATAAGTACTAGATGATAAAGCACTTTTCTCTTCCAATTTTTTTTTTCCTCTCAGTTAAACCTACCTTACCCCAAGCTCCTACCAAGAAGTTCAATTTCTCTGCATGAAAAGGCATTACTAAGAAAGAAGAGGATGGATGCTGTCATCCCTCAGGTCTCAAGCTTTCCTTGCAAAACAAAGGAAACAAATCCTTGCAGAGTATAGCGTACAAACTCCACCAATGCACAGTTCACTGGAGCAAGGGGTACTGAGAATTCACAAGTTACAAGTCTGTATTCCCTGAAGAACTGCATGATAAGGAGGCATGGACATGAGCCAGCAGAACTGTTTCTTTTCCTGTAGCAACTTATCTCCTATGCGATTTCTTTCACTTCAAAATCTTTCTTTGAAAAATGTTGTGGACCTAAAGCAGCAGCTACAGAACACTGCTGCTGCATTCCTGGTTTGCCTCACAAGCCACTCTGGAAAGCAACTGAGGAGGACTGGATAGTCTGTCTCCTCTTCTACAATTGTCAGGATCTGCCCATGCAAATGGTTGATCACTAGGAGTGGGCCAGTATTAAGGATGGCTTTTGAGGATGACTCCATAAGCTCCAAAATCTCACTGTTGCAGCTAAACAAGCCATTTGTAAAATCCTGGACAGAATTTCTTTTGGATTTCTTTCAAATTTTCTCCCCAATTGGACATACACAGAGTATGCTTACACTGCTTACACTGAAAATGCATTATTTCCTTCTGTGCATTATATGACGGTTCTCAGATGCTAGACAATTAATTTTAATTTCTTATCCATTTTTACAGGATCAAACCTAACAACATAATCCTCAGGTTTATTAACGTGACCACATGTTCTGCTCTCTCCCTTCTCTCCTAATGACCTGGGGCTGTGAATAGGCTGTTGTTCTGACACTACAGGGTGTGAATGGCATGTTAACATTCAAAGTTAGTGCAGGACCTGGTTGTTTGGCATCCCTGAATTTATGCCCATCTGTCAAAGTGGTTTTGTTCCCACTCAAACAGTCATATGTCGGTGGCAAGAGACAGGACAGGCACCAGGTGTAAGTTCAGAGTAGATGTGGCTAGAGTGTTAAAAGGGAAAAAAAAGAAGGGGAGAAAAAGTATTGCTTTGCAAGGAGCTACTTCTGATAGCAAGTAATCAAAATATATGGAGATTACAGACTCAGATTTCTTGCCATTTTGAGGCATTATGCCACAAAAAAATGCTTTTATCCTTAAAATGTTTCATTGCTGGGAATTTACATTTGAAAAGCCTAATTAAGGGACAATATTGTCCCCCACAGAAAATAAGCAACCTCCACAGATTCAGTGCATATCCTTTGAAGTATGCTGAAAAACTTATCCTTACATAAGATTTCATTTTGTTAGCGGAGGGCTGATGTTTCTTCTTCCTTCAAATAAGCTATAAGCACTCAAACAGGCATAAGCCTGGTAAAGGTGTCCCATGAAGAAAAGAAAAAGCGAGATTTGCATTTTGGGAACACCATTTTCTTTATTCAGATCACAGGGAAAAAAAACCAAAAAGGATTTACTACTTCAACAGTAAGCAAACTGAGATTTGTCTAATACTATTTAGTTTAAGGACATGGACATGTGCTAGAGATTCAGTGGTTTGAGAAAGGATGTTTAGGAGATCTAGTCTAATAGAAAGTACCCAAATCTCTGACAGGAGACTCCAATTTTTCTCCCTCGGTAGTTGAGAAGAAAGTCTTCCTACCACATGTGACTTTCAGGAGTACAGGCCTCTAATGGGAGAAGGGTCACCCCTTAAACATACTGAGAGAAGGTAGAGGAGAATCAGAAAGGCAGTGGGACTTAGCTAAATGGAATGGGGGAACAAATATTGGGAAACATGACACTAGCACATTCTCATCATACCTTGGGTACGCTGAAAAGAGAAGGTGCTTTTTGGTGCCAAAAGTATACTGGAATTCAAAGTATTATCAGGTGTTGTGGCTCCCACAGCTGGACCGCTCATGATGGATAAAGCCCTGAGAGTCGTATCCCTTACATTTCTTCATGTAAAACTGATGTGCAGCCCACACATCCCTCAAGAGGTCTGGGGGCATCCTCAGGGCTCACAGCCCTGACAGAAGCTGGGTGTCTTCACTGAGACATCCTTCAAGGACAATCTGTCCCAGCTAGCACATGTTACTGGTGCTTTGGAGGACATATATCAAGGTCCTGTGTCCTGCAATAAATTGACCTACCACTCTTCAACAGTAACTTTGCAGGAAAAAGAAAAAGAGCATTGAAGGAGTGTCCTCTTTGATGGAGGAGTGGTGAGTGAGTGTGAAAGCATCACTTAAGTATCAGATTATGCTTTCAGTTTGGCAGATCTAGATAGAAAATATTAGGTTTACAAGACTGTGAGTAGCTAGCAGGCAAAAAAAAAAAAAAAAAAAAAAAAAAAGGGACTTAGTAAAACCTCATGCTGAAGCTGTAATAAAAAAAATAACAAGTAAACATTTTTCTCCCCACATCAAGGTAGCTTGTAAGTTAACAAGCCAGAAACAGGTGTTTGGTATCTTTCAGCATCAGCAGCTCCCCAGAATAATTCCTGAGTTTTGTCATCTTTGGTGTTCTGCTCAAAGCCAACAATTAAGAGACAGAAAGAGTTCTGACAGCTCTATGGTGACTGGTGTTTCCAGCTATGCTTTCTTGCCCGCAATTAAAACATTATGCTTTATACCCTTGTGATAATATTTTTTTCTTAGCATCCAAATAGTTAATATATTCAGACTTTTATGGGAGTTTAGGATATTACTATAGAAAATAGGAAAATAAAAGAAATGTAAAAAAAAATGTAGAGGTGATGGAATAATCCCATAGTGCCCCCCTTTTATTCCCATGATTCTCAGGTGCTGAGGGCTGCTAAACCCTTTCAGTTATGTTAACATAAATTAAAACCATATTAAGGTGCAATTCCAACTCTAGCTAACACATTAAGTTAAGAAAAATACAGGCAGACTACTCTAATGTTTATTGGAAATGGAAAAAGACACAGAGAGAGGGGGAGAGCAGAGAATGTGATTGCTTCACAGTAAGTGGAAGCATTTCTGGATGAAATAGTACTAGCAGTACTTATTAAATTTCATAACAGGATGTTCTCAGCTCAAATAACCTCTTTAGTCCTTGACTTTATAACCGAGACTGACAGAGCAAAACCACTACGAAACCAGACAAATATAAAAATCTTACTTATTTTAAATTGCTTTTTCCCTTCTAGCATTGCTGCACCAGACTCTCTGGATCCCTGAGGTTGGAGTGCACTCCTACGTAATTCACTTCATGCACCAGGAGATTTACCCTTCCAGATTCCTTCATTACCAGTTCTTGAACCATCTCTGCAATTAGAGTGTGGTTATCCTCCGATCATTTTGTGCCGTATCGCAACATTATCCTCCATGTCTTTGTCCACTCATCCCTGGTCCCAGTCCCTGTCCTCCAATAAAAATACCTTTCTATCCTCTGAGTTTTCAGAGCAGATAAAACAGTCACCTCTGCACACTTGACAGATCAAATAACTCTAATAAGCTGGCATACAATTCTCAGCTTTATCATAAAACCTTCACAGAGAGAGGTTGAGAGTTTGACAGACCCTTTGTCTTTTATTGATCCTATTCCTCTTTGAGAATCCTCAGGTGTAAACACCAGGCCTTCCCACTTTCTCTCCAGGAGAAGTTAGGAAGGGCTGAAGCCTTCCTTTTCTCAAGCAACCCCGCACTATCCCTTGCTTTGGATATGCCAATATTTCCTGTGTCTCCTCCAAACTGTCTCCTTGCCCAGACTGTTAATGACTGTTCCAAGGACTGCCTAAGTCTTTCAAAGGCTGGTAACTCATTACAGGGTAAAAATGTCTCTTTTGCAAATGAATGCCTCCAACATAAAAGTTCTGCCTTGCCATAAATTAATCCTTGTATTTCACAGCATATTTGTACATAACCACATTTTATGCATACCTACGTGACTAATACATATGACTCATGACTAACTATTGATTAAGATCAGATAAAGAGCAAATTTCAGGGTGAGAAGAGGTTTGGAATGATATCTGTCTCCACAGGAAACTGATATGAACACATAATCAGCCTGCTACGACTTACAAAAAATATTGCTGTGACCATCTGCATTGCGCTATTACTTTTTTTTTTTTTTTTTTGGGGGGGGGTTGCATTGTTTTTTCCTACGTTGCCAATTTTGTGCTTGAAAGGATTTCCAAATTGCAGCTCTAATAAATTTTTATTTTTGCCTTTTTTTTTTTTTTTTTTGGGGGGGGGGGTTGCATTGCTTTTTCCTACGTTGCCAATTTTGTGCCTATTTTACTTCCATTTAGATTACTTCTTGTGCAACCCTTCTCATACTGATTGAATTTACCAAAATAAAATGAAAATTTTAAAAGTCCAGACCACAAAACACATTGATATTTAGCCAGAAGATTAATAACACATTTTGACATATAGCAACAAAAAATTAAAAAACCATATCCAAACAAGCATTATTTTCAGTGTATCATTACTTTATCTTATATATATATATATATGTGTGTGTGTGTGTGTGTGTGTGTTTGTATATATATATATATGTACACATGCTACACCTGTTGTGTAGTGAGGTGAGGTAAAGACTCTCTTTTCCTATACCAACAAGTAAGCACAACCTATACATCCATTTCTTAGGCACTCAGACTAATAGCTACAACAGTCTGCCCCACTGCTCGTCTCTAACCCACCTGCAGTGCTGCGTCCAGCTCTGGGATCCTAAGCAGAGGAAAGATATGGACCTGTTGAAACAGGTCCAGAGGAGGGCCAGAAAAAAATTACCAGAGGATTGGAGCATCTCTTCTGTGGGAAAAGGCTGAGAAATTAGGGAGTGTTAAACCTAGGGAAGAGAAGGCACCAGGGAGATGATATTGTGACCTTTCAATACTTAAAAGGGACTTACAAGAAAAATGGGGCCTTTAGTGATTAGACAAGGACTAATGGCTTTAAACTGCAAGATGGTAGGTTCAGACTAGACATAAAGAAGAAATTTTTTATGGTGAAGGCAGTGAAACTCTGGAACAGGTTGCCCAGAGAGGTACTAGATGCCCTGTCCCTGGAAGTGTTCAAGATCAGGTTGGACAGGACTGACAGCAACCTCATCTAATCAGAGGTGTTCCTCCTCATTGCAGGAGGGTTGGGCTAGCTTACCTGTAAAGGTCTCTTCCAACCCAAACTATGCTGTGATTCTGATTCCAAGCCCTACTGGCTCTGGGAGTTGAGCTTCCGACTCTCAGAGACATCAGGTTTCCAAGAGCCAGACTGAAGGAGGACCTGGAAGTAACCTCAGTGCAGCATCTCCTGCCTTCCCCTTCAGAGAAGCTTGCAAGTTAAATGTCTTGCCCTTCATCCCTGCCACTGTCAAGACTCATACCTCCTTATCCTGACTCTTGCACACTGACTTGACTTTCTGGATCATGCCCCAGGACCATAAACTTGCTGGGATATCGCTGAATCAAGGCTGATCCAAGTCACTGTCTCTGAGTCTTATATGGTGCTGATTGAATTCCAGGCTCCTTGTTAATGTCATAATGGCCAGAGGTCACACTCAGCCCACAGCTCACTTGCCCTTTTTGAGCTGCCAGCTGTCACTGATACCCCACAATATATAACAGGTTTCTGACAAAAAAAAATTATTTCTTTTAAGTAGCAGCTGGTCCTCAGGTCTGTCCAGGATCCTGACACAGAGAGATCTGCATTACCATTGGTAGCACCAATGGCATTTTGGCCAATCCCACAATTAGCTGCCAAACAAGAATGTCTTTTGGAGAAACTCTCACTTGCTTTGTGTTCACTCCACTCTGCTTGTCCTTGGGAAGAACTAAGATTATCATATGTTTTAGGGCATACCCAGAAATTCAGTTTTATTCCTGGCTCTTTTCTATAAATAGTTTAAAAGAGAGGTTAATACTATAGCCCTGGCATATGTTATCTGCAGAAGCTCCGTCGGTGTGAATATAGAGATCACAGGTGTTTGGCAGCAAGTGCTTGTTCTCTTGTGTCTACTCAAGAAGACATAACAGCAACACATATCAAGGCTATTGATTACAAATTCCAGCTCTGGGGCTCCCATAGAAAAGTCTGTCAGCTCCCAGCAGGTCAGAAGGAACATTATACAGCTGAAAGTCAACCATGAGTCAAGTGATTCATAGACAAGTAAAAGGGGATTCTTTGTTATGTTTTTCCTCCCTTGAAACAAAATTATGTTTCATGGATTGACAGGTAAAGAGGAGCATCTACAGAATTCGTTGTGAATGCCTTCCACAGAATTCTAATGTATGCTAAGTTGAACCATTAATATTCATAGCTCAGTGTTACTGCCAAAAGAAATAATTTTTACAACAAATTTAGCTTACTGCATTCTAAGCTGTCAAATCTCTTTGGGATTTTGATGCTCAGAGACTCCTTTTAAGCTCTAGCAGAATCCAGAAAACAAAACTGTCTTGTAACTTTAATGAACTTCAATTGTTATATCTTTCTTGCTCCTTTTCCAGAAAAACAAATCATATGGATTCAGCTTCTCAATTTCTCCAACTCACTATGAGTTTGAAGAGATCAGCCACTACTGAAGCCATCAGAGAATATCCTTAGATGGTCCTTTAATATTTCAAAAGGTTTTAAACAGATTTTTGTCAGACAGATAACACAATACTTTTAGAATATACTGTTCTATTCACTGCACTTAATTTTTCAGATTTTTTTTACTAGCAGAAATGTCTTGAATTAGGTTGTAATTTCAGTAAAAAGACTTAAAACAGCTTTAGCCAAAGCCAGAATATATTTATTTTTACTTTTATCTATTGAATTTTCTTTTGAGGCTACTTTCTTCTGTCTAGATATTACTGTGATTTATTAGGCTCTTGTTCAAACCTTAGCAGAGGACACCATAAAATATCATAAGCCACGTGGTGGATTTCCTATACCCCAAACACTCAATTCTATTCAATAATATAAGAGCAATGCACATCTGAAGAAGCCATATTTCACTTTTCTCTAAGGAAAAAAAAAACCTCAGTCAATAAAACTACATGTTTTTTGTCATACTGAAGGAAGAGGAAAAACAAAAAGGTAGCAGTTACCTAGTACCATTGATGTCTCAAATCAAGCTGGATAAATTCTTCTTCCTTTCACTGGACATTTATACCTTAAAAATTAAAAAAATTCCTTAGATGGAAGCATAGTTTTAGAGCTGTGGCAAATTGCACGTCATGAAAGTATGTGAAAATGTGCTTAAATGCAATCCTTGCATATGTGTTTCTTTAGAATTACATAGTGGGAGAGATCTTTTCCAAAAACTGAATATATTTAAAAGAAAATCATAGGTGCTAGTTCTTACATTAAAAAAAAATCTCAAAATCACCTGATGTCCAAAAACTTTGATGGCTAAGACAGAATTTGAAGATGAAAAAACTTTGAGACCAACACCTCCTGGAAGCTAGAGATCCTTTATTTGTGTTCATCATTCATATCAGATTTTCTGGAGTGCGAAGATAAGAATGTGGCCTTGAGTCAAAGCAGCCTCACTGATGTAACACATTTCCATAATTGACCTGGCAGTGAAACTAAATGCCACTGATCTATTTTCTTTGTAGGCTTACAAACCAGGAGCATTGGATTCCATGCAAGTTCATTGCCTGATTTGATTTTCAATTGAATTGCAATTTGTAACAAAGGATTTTGGAGAATGTCACAAGCATGTTTGCGGCAGATTCATACTGCTGCAAATTCATGTGTTGCAAGTTGCAAAAAAAAAAAAAAAAAAAAAAAAAAAAAAAGATAAAACAAGACTTGGTAGGTTGTACTGGGAATACTTTAAAAATAAATTGTGAATAGTCATCATAAAGCTTTGAATGTGTAAACGTGCATTTGTTCAGTTCTTTATACCATAATTTCCAGCAGCAGAGCAGCCCTTAGAAAGCTGATATGATTCCTTGTCACTAATACAGCTGGTTTTCCTAGTATGTTTTTCATGCCAGTTATATGTGCTAGGAATAAGTTTCAACATCATGCCAAGATTTACAGAGGGAAAGTTGCATGGGCTACAGATGCACTGCAGATTTTTGTGCTTTAAATGCTTCTGCCTGGTTCTCTTTTGTAAGTCAACCACCCTGCTTCTGGAATGCAATATAGGACCATGTGGCAATTGCCACAGTATTCTTCAGCAAGCCTGTGCTGCACACTATGGTGGAGGATACTGCAGATTATTAAACTGAGCCACAATGTATGCATTGCAAACAAGGTCAGGACTGCACCACATATGCACCCATATGTGCATCTATCTATAGCATGCTCCCCAGAAATTAAATGTTCTGTACTCAAATGGTGCTGTCTATAAAAGCCAAGACCTGTATAAACATAGAAGTTTAGCATAAAGAATAATTTACCATATGACCTGCACTCTCTTTCTGATTACACTGTTAATTTTAATGTAAATGCCTATTTGTATTCTGAAAAAAGATATTCCAGTATCTGTGTTGTTTATAGCTGGAGTAGGGAAACACTTTATGGAAAGTAATTTGTTCAAATTAATTCTTCAGTTGCCCATGAATGTGGCATACTTATCATTAAATTTATTTCATATTAAAAATTGTCGCTGAAAAAATGGTAGTGTATAATTCTTAGTTTGTAATACATTTCTAAGCACTTCATTGCACAGAACTCACATTCTGCTGTCTAAAATTATGCACAGATCACATGCCATAAATTCTGTCTCGATTTTACATAAGCAATTTAGCAATTATCCAAGTATTTTCCTGGGCAAATGTATCAGAACACATACATAAAGTGAATGTAAGAGTACTCACATACTGTCACCCTTAATGAGAGTAGAAAGACTTCACCGATATCTTTAGAAAAAGGAATGCAATTTCACAAATTGAGTGGTCCAGAATCATTCTTTGGGATAAAACAGAGGGAAAAGAGCTTTTACAGGTGTCACTTGGTGTCTAATCTTTCCTTCTGCCCTCAAGTAATAATGATTTCAAAAAACACATGTACTGGAAAGAAATATGCCCTTAACAAAGGCCAAACTCCTACAAACACACAAGCTATGTAAATATATAGCTGAAAATTATGTCTATAGGAAACTATTGGACAAAAGTGTATGAAATTCATACAATATTTTTCCCAATTAATGGGGCCCACATGGGAGGATTTGACAGAACAAAAATAGACAGCTACATTGCAAAAGTCTATGTCTGAGATGCTTTCACTAGAATCTCATCATATCCCATGGAGATGAGTGGCATTGATGGCTCAAGATTTTTGCTCTTTTTTTGATATATTTTACATATATTTGTGGCCTTATAGATTTTTTATATATAGTTTTATGGTTTCTAGAACTTTTCCTGCCCTATCTCTCAATAAGCTAACCCTTATTACATATTCTTGAAATTCTGTTTAGTCTTATACTTAAGAAGAGACCTGCTGACAAGGACATCTTGTTTTCCTCCAGAACTTAAGAGACACAAGAAGAAATGTGTCAAAGAAGCCCCTGGACCAACTCCAAGGGGTTGGCTGAAGGGTGGGTTACCAGGGCAACTGATCTCCTATTGGATGTACCTGCTAGATATAGTAATTAATTAACCTTGTAAAAATTGCAGAAATCCTTTATCACACGTGCACAGAGCCTTTTTTGTAAATCTGAAAGCTTTCATTAAAGAGTTGCTTTTTACCACTTAAACACTGTTAAAAGTTTTGGGTTTTTTATTTTAGGCAGCAACATTACAATGGACTACACATCTCTCTCATTTAAAGAGAGATGCACATAAAGCAAGTCAGATGATTTATCTCCATTTAATGTAAGCACATTGCAGGCCTTGTAGATAAGATAAATTGCAGACCTTGTAGATAAGATGAATCCTATCCCATATTAATAGTGAAACTTGTGAGTGTGAAAGCCCCTCTACTAAGTACCCTTCAGCAAGTAGAAACACATTTCTTGGATCATTTTTTGGATTCTGCTTGCCCACAAATAGAAACTTGCATGCCAGGGAAAAATACATTTTTGCAACATGCTCAACAGGAAGAAGGCTTCAGATTTTTCCTAGAGATAAATAAACTTAATTAGAATTCAAAGGAACACTTTTTAATTTCTTTCTTATTAAGGGATAGAAACTTCTCCATTTATGGAAAAAGAGTACATCTACTAATGTAAAAAATGTGGAAACAAGATGGTTTGGCATGCATTTCTTAACTCTGTTTCATCAAGCTTCTATTCTTTGTGTAAGTACTCAAGTTGCTACATGAGCAAATCTTACACAATGACTGTTATTAAACTCTTCATTTAAACAGTTGATTCAAGTGGAATATCATGGTTCTCTAGTCTGCCAGATAAGCACTGGGAAGTATTGCTTTGCTATTTGATATGTTTCCCTTCTTTTAAATTCTAAAGAATCCCATGACTTGCATAATAAGCAGCTTTACATTTTAAACTCAATGAGCAGAGATACTGAGGCAAAGGAGCAATCTGTCATTAAAAGAACAAACATCTCTGTTGACGCTTCATTGTTGAAAGGCTTTCTTGAATAAAACAAAAACATTTTCTTGCTTTGAGACACAAGTGGATTTCCAAATCTCACAGTGGTCAGAACAAAAACTGAGTTCAAGTCCAATAAGTATGGAGTACCTCTGTAAAAGTAAACCCTGTCAACAAAGGACATTGTGTTTCAAAGTACTATTGTGATGGAAATTAAAGACTCTGGTGTTTTTACCCATGTAAATTCACATCTCAGTCCACAAGTACCTTCATTGCATACCTAAATAAAAGGATACAAAGAGTTTATGAGCACATAGTAGACTACACTGTTGATTAAATAAGGTGCTACAGTTTGGGATTGAAGATAGGTTGCTTTCAGCAATTGCTTCAACAACAGAATCACAGAGTGGTTTGGGTTGGAAGAGACCTCAAAGTTCATCTTGTTCCAAACCCCTGCCATGGGGTTTGATCCACTTAGACCAGGTTCAGAGCCCCATCCAGCCTGGCCTTGAACACTTCCAGGAATGGGGCATTCACAGCTTCTCTGGACAACCTGTTCCAGTGTCTCACCACCCTCTCAGGGAAGAATTTCCTCCTACTAGTCAACCTGAACCTGCCCTCTTCAGTTTGAAGCTATTCCCCCTTGTCTTATCGCTATATGCCTTGTAAAAAGTCCCTCCTCTGATGTCTTGAAGCCCCTTTAGGTACTGGAAGGTGTTATACTAGTCAACCTGAACCTGCCCTCTTCAGTTTGAAGGTCAGGTTCAGGTTGACTAGTAGGAGGAAATTCAGGTCTCCCTTCAGGTCTCCCCAGACCCCGTTTTCACAGAAGAGGTGTTCCAGTCCTCTGATCAGCAAAAGAAGAAAATAGAAAAATTGAGAATAGGCCTAAAGAGCATTTGCACAGCAACTCTACAGAGTGAAAAAAATACTCCAAATAAGTAAATTTTAACAGCAATCTCACAATTCAGTTATTTTCCTTTACTTGCATACTGCAGGATCACTGTAACTATAATTGTTTGCATACATTTATATGACTGAACAAGAGCTGAAGATTCCAATTTCAGCCATTTCTTAGCAAGGAATGATCTTACAGTCATTTATATCATACTGTCATTGATTTACACCTTAAATCAACACACGAATTGCCCAAAAACCCAACAAACCAACACACACAAACTCACCCAAGAAAACAAACCTGGTTGGGTAACAATAGTTCACAAAAAAATCTTGGAGACAGATGCTTCTTTTGTAGCTGAAGGGAGCATTTATGGCTATGAAGAAAAAAGGGTTTCTTGGTTCTCCACAGTCTCCATTTCGTCACTCGCTGAACACTTTTTTAAAAAAATAATTCCTCCCATTCTCATGTTTTGTGCAGTCTTTGTTTGCAAAATATCCATTTATTAGAGAAAATGTTATGTTTAGAAAACACTAGTTCTAAACTAAAAAGCTGACTGGCTGCCTCTTTTTCCCTGTTCTCCTTTACAGCCTTGGTTTTCTGGCTATGTAGCTGCACCAAAGGTAGTGATATAAAGGTAACAATCTCAGTGTTCTTATTTAACCTTTAACTGCTTTTTAAAATAAAGAGTAGAAGTAAAAGAGCTGGTGAGGAAATACTGCCCATGGCGAAGATTCCAAAGGCTTTGGCTTGTTATTAAAATCAAGAATTAAAATCTTCACCCTGTGAGGGTGACAGAGGAGTTTGCCAAGGAGGAAAACATTATTTACTTTTAGATGTGTTTATAAGCTGGTTATGCATGAATGGGGTATGGAGGACACTTCTATTTACAATAGGTATTGTCAATGAGCATGCAACAAACTCATTAAAGCTGTACCGAAGTGTGAGTGCAGTACTAAATATCTGTATTTTGTACTTGAAGAAGAAATGTTATTGAATATCTTGGAGATCACTGAAACATTGTTCAGCTTGAAAAACTGGAGGGACAGTAGGAAGGACTTCATATATCCTTTATCCATATCTTTCATATGCAAAGTAGGTCATATGAGAGTATTCCAAGGAGCACCATGTGTTTAGCATTTGGATACAGAAGTGATGCAAGGTAACCGTCATTCACCACCCATGTAAATCACTTGGAGAATTAGCTTTAATCCAGTATTAGTATCATATAAGCATCAAAAACGATTTATTATTCTTTCTTTGGGTTTCACCCACATGAATTTTAGAGGTCTTTTGCTGTGTATAACCAATTCTTGTAATTCATCTCCTGCACAGGTAAGCAAACCCATTCCCCAAAGCAGGAAAATGTCCCAAGTTTCTCTGAATTTGAAAGGTGTTGCTTTTAAAGACATTTACTTAAACACAGTCACCACAATTTCCTCTTCCCCAGCAGGTAATTTCTCAGCAAAATTTGGCTGACTTAACTGGTCTCACCCTTGATTCTAGAGAAGCTGAGCTCCAGAGTGTTTTTACAGCAGTTAAAACACAGAGACCATTATCCAGTCTCTGCAGAACTACAAGATATAACCCAAATTCTAAGAGGCTTCAACTGTTTTCCTTCTTAAAGAAGAACCCAAATATTGTGGTATAACTTTAGAAAAATATCTTAATTAAATCTTGGGAAGTACAGAATACCCAGGAGACCACAAATGCATGGTAAGATCAAAATTGAGTTTACACAAAATAGGAATTGCTGAAAATTGCTGAAAATTGCATTTCAAAAGTTGAAATGAGTAAAAGATGAAATGTAAAAGAGAAAGAATGTGAATTCACACTTTGTGTGGAAACATTTGTTTTTATGAATCTGCTCATATAGTACTGTATAAATTCAAATATTTCAACAAAGTTAAAATATCATTTTACCATTGTGCATACACAAGACCAAAACAATTCACTGATCCTTCAATGATGTGTTCAACTGTGTAAATTAGAAAGGTTTAGGGAATATAGGTAGTGGAAACTCTTCCTAATACATGGAAGTTTCAGAAAATTTAGGAAAAAATTGATTAAATAAGGTGCACATTTCTCTTTACTAGCAAAACACAATCTATTGTGAAATTGCAGCATTTTAAAAATAAGTAAGAAATCTCTTATAACCACTTAATAAATGCACAGGTTGAATATTGAGTATTAATCTTTTTTTTTTTTTGTGTATGACCTAAAGACAGTACAATTCAAGACACAACTTTATTACAGCGAAACTGTAAAATAATTCTTGTTAATGAGAACTTGCTTGAATTCTATTCTGAGTCATATATTGAGATATATGTGCTTCCTTGAATGATTACCTTGCAGTAAATATTCATCCTCCTGAAACATAAATTCTGCAAATTATTTTCAGATAGGAAAAAATGTAGCTCAATCAGAAAAGAATGAACAGTTCAAATAATGTAAAGGAGGAATGATTAAAAAAAAGTGGGCCTTGCAAATTTTCAAATTATGTAATCACAGGGAATCTGCTTGGTACTGCCTGTCCATAGTCTTGATTGTCTTAGAAAGATTATATCCTTGGAACGACACTTGTGAGCTTGAAGAGAGAAGGCAGCATCTCCACAGCAGCTATTAAGACCAAACTTTTACATATAAGAGAATAAGGAGCTTTTACTAGGTAAGTATATCCTCTTCTAGGGTAGAAAGGCACAGCAATCACAAAGAGTCAGCTTGGAACATGATAGACAAAAAAGGAAACCGCAACACCACTGGAGTGTTTTTATGAGTTGCCCAAACTGCAATTTACTCTAAAGCAGAAATCATCTGCAAATGGTGAGCAAGGCACTGGTTTAAGCACACAGTCAAACTGGGTAGGCAGTTCCCCCGGGTGAATCATCTCTACTGGTTTTTTGCCAGGATAGGACTGAATTTCTTCCTAGTAGCTCTTACAGTTCCTGCGTTGGATTTGTGACCAAAACAGCATCCCTGATAACACAGGGATTTTTTAGCTGTTGCTGAGCAGTACTTGCAGACTCTCAAGAGTGCCTTTTCTGCTTCTTTTCTCCCTTTTGCCCCTGATTGGTTTGACCATAACTTCCCAAAACCTCACTTCCGGGTCAAACCATGACACCACCTTCTCCAACATCCTGCTGTGTGAGAAGAGAGTGAGTGCTTGTGTGGGACTTAGCTTCCTACCAAGTTTAAATTACACAATTAGACTGAAGTTGACCAGATCATAATATTTTTAAACAAAAGGTAAACAAAAGACTAATACAAATAGAATACTTTCAGTGCATCACCTCTAGAGTGATTAAAAAAAAGTTAACCTCTTCTAACAAATATTATCAACTTGCACCATTATTGTATCCAATCCAGAGCAGTATGAACAACAAGACACACCTGACAAGAGTTTAAAACACAAGACAAAGGTGGCCAACTGCAAAAGTAAAAAAGGAGGGGAAGATAATTTTAAAATTCACTGTGATGATAGTATCACATATGACCCCAGAAGTAGCTTGTATTGTACCAGGGTCTGTACAGACTTTTCAGAAGAATTTTCCTACACTGTTTAAAATTATCAAAAAATGAAGGGAACAAAGAGGCAAAGGAAGAACCAAGTAAATACTGCAATTACACTGAGGTACTAGAAATTTTTGTTAGGCCAGTCATGAAAGCCAGGTATGCAGATCAGCATGGTAACTTCTAACTTCTGAACAGGAAAAGAATAGAGCCTTTCCTCAGAGTATGAACACTACAATGCCAATGTAATGACTATTCAGTGGTTGTAAAGCAACAGTGTTTCAGTACCACCCTATTACTTACCACATCATATTTAAAATTTTCTATTAAAAATGAGTTACAGATGTACATTCCCAATTCCCAGACACAGGTCTCACTGGGTCTCATCTGCACCACCTGCAGATGCAAAGGATCCACAAATGAGAAAAAAATTCCTTTTCAGACAGAAAACACTGTCCTTAACACTTAAGAGACATAAATATACCAAGAAAATAATATTAGAACGTGAATCCAAGCAACTTCTTTAGAAAGTCTTTAGCTACCAACAAACCTCCTATGAAACCTTACAGATTTCTGCAGCCTTTGACAGCCAGAGGATAAACCACACAAATAAATGGCTGTGCTACCCACAGACTTTAACTGTTCAACCTTTATTTAGTATTTCAACCAATTTTGAATAACCCTCCAGATGTTCATTTATCTGCTTTGTCAGGTCCCCATTCCTCTAACAAGAATTTTGGCTTCCAGAACTAAGGGTTTGCTCCCAAGAGTTCTTGCAAGAAAAGGTCCTTACCACAAGCAAACCATTAAACCAAATCAGGAATATAGTAGCTGTCCTGATCCAAAACAAAGACCTTCTGAAAACCAGAGACAATTTAGGCTTTGTACCCAAATATTTTCCTGAACATGTTCACTTCACTGGTACTAAACACACTGTGTTTCAGTACTGTCTGACTTGTCCGAGGAATATACAGGACACGGTTTAACAAATAAACAGGAAATTCTGTAAGAGGAAAGTAACTGAATTATAATCATCAGGGTTTGTAGAGAAATGGGGAAATTCCTTCTTTTGAAGTAGGAAACAAACACAAAAAATTCTTGCAGCACATTCAGCCAAGCTAAGTTTTCCATATGCTTTCCATACTCTTT
Source organism: Onychostruthus taczanowskii (assembly GCF_017590055.1). Taxonomy (NCBI): domain Eukaryota; kingdom Metazoa; phylum Chordata; class Aves; order Passeriformes; family Passeridae; genus Onychostruthus; species Onychostruthus taczanowskii. The sequence continues at coordinate 8,915,315 of NW_024501237.1, read as the reverse complement.
CCTCAAAAATCACGGAGATCCTGCCAGTAAAGTTCTGAACTGACATTTTGTTTAACTAATACTTTACCATTAACATATTACATCAAAACTTTTCATATTCATAGGAATAAGGTCAGGCCCTACTCACTGATGTAAATCCAGAAAAAGCATCACTGAAACCTGTAGATACTGTTTGTGCGTGCAAATCACAGACATTCTTAATACTTGGTTGTTTACCTAACTAAAGAATTTAGGTCCATAAAAAGAAGGGGCAATTAAAAGCTCAAAAGGAAAAAATATATCACATTTGTAAAATAAATTATATAGGAGCTATTAATTTTCAGTCAAGCTAGAATTAGGATTTAAATGGTCATTGAAATATATATACAAGATTTTTTTTCTATCCTTTGCTTACTATAAAAGATTGGAGAGCAGTATGGCATTTGAGATTGCAGTTTTGTTCTTACAACTATTAAAATATATAAGCAAAATTACTTGTGTAGCTGTTAAGGACATTCTTTGGGGAAATCATTTGAATTTCCACGTAGTCTGGCAACACATTTGCAATTATTTTGTTTTATTTAGAACTCATGTTTCATGAAATATAATTACAATTAAAAAGCTGATTCATATTTAAATTTGAACATTTGTAGTTTTTGTTTAAAAGCTGAATATTGATGTCAAAATAATACAAAATAGGATTATTTCAATGTATTGAGTATGGTATTATGATTACAACTGATTTTTGTGTCTGTAGCAGTTTTTATTCCAGAATTGCAATATGTTAATTATAGCTTCTGTTTGAAAAAGCCTTTGTCTCCAGGAAGCCTGTTTAGCACATTTAGTGAGATAAATGCATAAGCTTAAATTTAAGTTCATTTTAATGTGATTTTCTGAACAGTGGTGTGGCTTTAGCACATCAGTAAGAGAGGTTTTTGCTTTACAATTAACTAAACTTCACAGTGTTCCTGAGGTCTTCTTGACTCATATCTCTTTAATGGATTTTGCTCTACTGTAATTCAGAGAGAAATGAAACACAGACAGATCAAGACACACGTTTTTCCTTCATTTGGGTCAGATTTCAGACCTGGGACTTTTTCAGACCTAGGATTTCTCTGGGAAAAAAAATTACTTAACTGTGAAAAAGTGGGAACATAAACCCAAATCTGAGGTTACTCAGATTTCCTGGTTCTTTCAGATTTGCCTCTAAAATTTCAGAAAATTAACTTGCTGTAGGAACATTAACTCTCTGGTCAAAATGCCAATAAGAGTCATTACAGCTTCACAAAGTCAACAAACACGTAACAAAAATGCAAAACATTTGGAGAACATATAGAGACATAGAAGTGTGCTCTATTCTATCATTGTTACATGTGCTTCAGGAGCTTCTCTTTAGGTTATATGTACAAGTCTTGTGCAGAGTAATTTAACCAAGTAACATATCTAAACCAGACAATTCCATTCCAGTTCCAGGACCCCAGTAGACACAAACCTGATCTCCTCTAGAGGCAGACAAACATGTTAATCAAAGAATCATAGAATAGTTTGTATCAAGAGTACTTTTAAAGGCTGTCTAGTCCAACCTCCCAAGCACAAGCAGGAACATCTAGACAAGGTTGTTTGTTCAACAATGAATATGAGTCAGCCTAAATCTCATCAAATGGCACTGTTCCTTTTTCAAGATGCAATTTGAAAACTATTGCAGTAGATTGTAAGAAGGGTTGGATAGTGAGCAAAAGGGAATGAAAAATCCACTCTCCAGCATTTATCTGTTTGGTGATTGCCCAGCCCTCTAATTTATCAAGGTCTCTTATGGTTGAGCTGACGGGGGCTCCTGGGATGAGTGAAGCGATCTGAATCTTGACTCCATGTTTCAGAAGTCTGATTTATTATATTATGATATATGTTATATTAAAATTATATACTAAACGAATAGAGAGAAAAGGATTCATCAGAAGGCTAGGAAGAACAGGAATGGAATGAATAACAAAGGCTCATGACCCTCAGAGTCTAATGCAGCTGCATCTTTGATTGGTTATTAAGTAGAAACAACTCACATTGACTAATCACAGATGCACCTGGTAAATAATGTTGGTAAATAATGTCCAGACCACATTCCACAGCCATCAGATAGTTAATTGTTTACATTTCTTTTTTGAGGCTTCTCAGCTCGAATAGGAGAAAAAATCCTAGCAAAGGATTTTTCATAAAATATCATGGCTACAGTCTCTGCAGGGCCTCTCTGCCCTTGAAGAAGTTGACAGCTCCTCACAATTTAGTGTCATCAGCAAATTTACCTTCAAGTCCTGACCATGCAGGTTGTTGTAAGTTGTTGAAGAGCACAGGATGGAGGATAGAGCCCTGTAATCCCACTAGTGACTGGACACCAACTGGATGTCAACCCATTCCCTCTGTGAATATGGAAGATTTCTCAAAGGGAAATCAACTCTGTTGGGAAAATCCTGCTGATGATAAGCAGGAAAAAAGGTATGTGATAGTAATAGACCCATTGTTAAGAATGAGGGCATGGACTCTTGCTTCTTCCAAAGAGAATCAAGTGTATTGCCATAAAGCAGTGTCTTACATACTGTACAACTAGGTAATACTGTGCTAAAAATACTCTGGCTATAATTATACCTGTTAACATTCTCGTGAACTAAAACAAGCCCTCTATTGGCAGCATGCCACCTCCTGTGTTGCTGTCCACACATCCTCTTGACCAGTCAACACTCTGATCATGCGGTGTACATGTGCATGTTAAATAACTTGTTTTTAGTCTTCATGTCTGCTGCACATTCCCCACAGTGCTTTTTGTGTACAGAAGTAAACAGAAGTGAACAAAGGTCCTTTATTCCACAAGACTTTTCTTGTCTCCTGCAATCCACAGCACTTAAGCACTTTGAATCAAGTATATTTGTACATCCATTTTTCAAACACTGGAAAAGTGATGATAATTCCTATTTTCTTGAGGATAAACAAATGCCATAAGGTAGGAACCAGACAAAGGAGAGGATAGGGATTTCTGACAAACTCTACCAACAGTTCCTTACTGATCTAACTGATCTGAATACAGGCTCACTACCCAGTGCTAAGCATCAATACACACCAATGTATTTCTGCTTCTTACTCTAGTTTGCACAGAGGACAGAGGCAGTTGGTAGCCCATAAAACTTTACACTAACTCATCAAAAATTTACACTATTTATACATCTCAACAAACAGAAGCATCAGCATCCATTGGTTAAAGATTATGCAAATTTTTCATTCGTTAATACTCAAACCCCTATTTGCTTATTGTATCTCCTGCTTCTTATGTTAATTAGTCCTCACATGGAATTCTTTCCTCCACTTGAGTCAGGGGCCCATTTTTAGTAGCTGGTCAACCAGTCACCGCAATCTTCCACTGCCATAATTATCTTTTCCCCAGTTATTGCTCAGTTCTGCTCACTTCATTCCTAGTGGCTCTCATCCAGACAGCCCATTTATATTGGGATTCACTTTCCTATTTCATAAAATAGAGAATTGGCCAAGCAATTGCTTAATGAGCTATGCTTAGCTATAACTACTGATTAACAACTTTAAAAGAAATGATTGAAAATTTTTATTCAAGTCTTGAGGGCTCAGATCTTGGGGGGCTTGATATCAGTACCACAGAGCACTCACTCAGTGCAACACCTAATGCATAAAATTGTTGAAAAACACTAGAGGTTTTGTCATTTCAAACCACAACTCCTGCCTGTCCCAGGAGCACAAAGGGCTGGTGGGAAGCAGGGAGCGAGCAGCACAGAGCAATGTTTATTAAGCCAACATCTGGGATCTGTCCCAACTTCTATTTCTAATTTCAGAAAATAGCCTCAAGCAATATGTCATTACTTTTCTCATATTGGAGTAAGAGTAACATAGATAATCACAATAACACCATTTCTGCAGGAAGTCTCATTTTTCAAAGTAGAATGCAAGTCACCTTGCCCAGCCCCCGCTAACACTCACACAGTTTGAAACTCCATCTGCTCTACATAAAACAAAATTTTGAAAACATAGGCTTTCTGTGAAGCTGGAAACACTCAAAAAGGTAATATGATCTTGAACAGACAGTTATTTTTATAAATATGGTATCCAAAGAGGGTACTTGAGAGGTACTCTCCATTTGGGATATAGTTCTGGTGCATCTAGCAGTGAAAGATGAACAAGAGATTAGCATTAACTCTGGTTTGTCACTGGTATCTCTGAATGTGACAGATTTAATGCTTTCCCATGACCTGAGCACACAAGGCTACAGGTTGTCAGAGATGGCAGCCTGCCTTATGAAGGTCTCAAAACAGCTTTAGATCTGAAGGGGAAAGATTATATAGACCATTGTTGTTTCTTTCAATACTTCTTCAATGCTTTTTCAATACTTAGAAAAAGAGACAAATTAAGACCAGAATGCCAGCTGGAGAGATCTGTACATTGACGAAGTTACTGAACCTGGGGTTTGTGGATTTTTCATTATTTTCCAGGCATCTAGTGCCCAGGTTGAGTTGCTGAAGAAGAGTCCAAATGCTCTGACACCCCAAACTTAGATGCTGCCATGAAAATCCTATTGTATTACAGATATTTTAACTGTCAACAAAAAGTCAGAAGTTGCTCTGACTGATTTGTGACAACAGCAAAACATTATTTTGCAATAAACTTAATAAAGGTGTAATAAAACTATTATTAATATAATAAATATAATTAAATTACCAGCTTAATAGTATTGAAAACCTGGCATTGTATGTTATTTCTTATGCTATTATCAATAAAATAAATATTTAGGTTTATAAAGCTGCACACAGTCAGAAGATGCTTTTTTAAATTTTGTTTTGCTTGACATCAAAAGCAGGAAGTCTAAATTGTTTCCCACCAAGAACATCCTAGAAACCCTCTCTGGGAATTGCAGCCCCCTCAGAAATACCACAGTCTGTCGTGGAACACTTATTTAAAACACTTGGAAGAATATGAGGCTGACACAATGTATGAGAATATTCTTGCAGTCTGCCCAGCTTGCTCTTTTGTAAGTCATTTGCCATCTTGCCAAGACATTCATTCCACCTTTCATACCATTATTCATAATGAGAAGATTTATTATTTGAACACTGTGATCAGCATGATTTTGCAGAGTGCACATTGATCTTTTTAGATTTGTGTTCACAGAGGTGTCTTGACTAATGTGAGCTGGCAGATGATGCCTTCAGTGACCAGGAGGTTGTCCCAAAAACTGCAATCAAATAGTAGGTCTGATGACAATGTAGTATTTATATTTTTTCTAAATTGAATTAAGTCCAGGTTGGCCAGAGCTCTGAGCAACCAGGTCCAGTGAAAGGTGTCCCTGCCTATTGGAGTCCTAGATGCTGAGAATTTTAGATGGGGGGTTGGAACAAGAAGAGCTTGAAGGTCACTTCCAATCCAAAGCATTCTATGATTCTTTGAAAATAATGTCATTTTACTAAGCCAGTCCCAAAGACAGGAATGCCCCTCAGCAGCAGGAAACTTCTCCACGGAATTCAAGCAGGCTGAAAAAAATGTGTTCAATTAAATACATCCATTAAATGGAAAGAAAGGACAAAAGAATTAAAAAATAGTCCTTTCTTGCTATGAACTGTAAAAAGATGAGGCGAAGCAGCATTGTGGCCATATACTGCACTGTTCTAGGAGCTAATCCTGCAGTCCTAAAAGGTGGCAGAGCCTGTTAATGGAGATACCCATTCTGAAGTATGACAGGTGAGATACATGTCCAAGAAGGATTGAGGAACACTGGGGGGAAATGTTGCTGCAAGTTCAGTTTGGCTGTATCATTCCTCTGCCTTCATCAATGGCATTGCAGGAGATGTAACACTAAGCTTTGGTCTGCTCTGGTAAGTCCATTCTTATGTTCATACTCACATACTTTAAGGATTTTGTAGCAGGGATTTCATTTTGCTGAAGAGTTTTCTCCTTTTGTTTCTAGATAGCGAGACTTATCAGACTGCTGCCAGCTAACACTTTTCCTTCTCTCAATGATCCATCAGCTGATATTCTTTCCTGAAAGCACTTCAAAGTATCTGAAAGATATACCTATGCTTCATAGGCATTTCATCTTTCAAATCTGGATTCTGTATTACCTATAGTTTTTGAAAAGCTACTTTCTACTGTTATTTCTTCTGTTATTTTTAATACAGGCTACTTCTATACAGCAAGTTCTTGAACTCATGCTTATTAGACATTTACCTTCTGGGATATCTGCACAGATGTTTGAGGAAAGACCTCCCTGGAAGCTGTAAGGCATATTCATTCACCATGGATATTTCATCTGTTTCAGTAAATAACAGGTGGCTCTGCGATGAAAAAGAGGTGAAGATGGTTCTGAAAAACTGCATCTCATTCCCCAGGCAGCAGGGTCTCTAAATCCCTGCAGAAGGGAAAGGCAAGACCTCATACTGCAGCAGTTAAACTCATGCATGCTTTCAGTCAGAGCCCTCTTTTAGGAAGCCTCACTCTTAGATCCTAGAAAAGGTCAGGTATTTAAAGGGATATGAAAAAAATTTGTTGTTGCAGCTTAATTTTTAAGGCTATAAGCAAAAGGTTGCTCATGGATCTTGAAGAAAATGTCAAGGTACAGAGGATTTTTATCCTAAAACCTTTTTGCCCAGTTGAAAGTTTACTGCTCTCAGCCTGGAGTGAAAACAAAAATAATGTACATACTATAACAACCCCAAGGCACAACAAGAAAAAAATAGGATGAATTAATTCACATCAAGGCTAGAGAAACACAACACAAAAACTTACAGTAATGTAACTTAACAGGTGTAAGAAAGAACAATTGATATATTAGATAGGAGTGGATGAACATGTGACACCAGTGTAGCCTGATTCTTAGAGCAGAGGTGTACAAACAGCAAATTACTGCCAAAAGCAGCTTGTGATAGATTGACTTCCAGGAACAGCTAATCTACCAAAGTAGAAGACAAGGGGTGAGATGAGATTCATGTGTGGGACAATATATGCGTATTTCTGGGAGGTACACTGCTAGTCAAACAGAGCTAGTAGGCATCTTCAGGTTGCATTCCTTGACATGATTCTGAGACATTTCAATGGCAAGATGATGTCTGAAGCATGTAGGATAAGCAAAATAAACCCAAAAGTTTCTGCACACAGATATAAAGACAACAGCCTGTACCTGGAGTGGGCCAAAGATAATGACTGAAATGATACACACTACGTGAGGTAAGTGGTTTTTGCATGCACAGTGTGTGTGGACAAATTCCCATGGGAACAAGAAAATGCTGTGTGTCCCACCATTACTCTTTGCTATATTCAGTATCAGGTGAGAGACTAAAGAGCCTGATATTATATCTGAGAACAGACAACTAACTACCTATGACACTCTGAGCTGGACAGAGGATGCACTGTAAAAGTACTTGTCTCATTGTCTTAGGTTGCAAGATGTGGCTGGGGGTGTGTATTCTATTGCCATCTGTTAGAGATGGGGCAGTTATCTTCTGTTAATTTGGCAGTTTTCTTTATCTCTTCCACACCCTCAGGGAAATATCTTCTGTTAATGGGCCATTGAGTGTCACTGCATGACTGATAAAATTACATCATCCATTGTGAGACGCTCCACCCAGGGGGAGGAGCCAAGCATTCCTACCTGGGGATAATCAAAGATTTGGAACACCAGAAACTGCCTTTTCTACTGGATTCCCAGAGGAGCAGCTTTCTTTTCCCTTTTCCACTGGATTCCCAGAGGAAGACCAGGCCCATCTACACTGCCACTGGACCTTCCGAGGAAAACTCCACCCTTCTCCAGGATCACTGCTTCAACAGAACCACATCTGTCACTGCAGGAGGACTGCAGCCACCATTTAATGGGACTGCTACCAACACCCTGACCCACAGGGTGTCAGGTCGTATTCTGACTCTGTCAGTGTTGTTTTGTATTACTGCATTTTTTTTTAAATTTTATTTTTTCCTAATAAAGAACTGTTATTCCTACTCCATATCTTTGCCTGAGACCCTTAATTTCAAAATTGTAATAATTTGGGGGGAGGGAGGTTTACATTGTCTATTTCAAGGGAGGTTCCTGCCTTTCTTAGCAGATATTTGTCTTTTCAAACCAAAACACTGAATTTTCCTCTTCATGTTTTTTCACAGAACTTGAACATGCCTATAAGGAGTTATTGACAAATGCTACTTGTTATCCAAAGTGGCTAGCAGAAGCATGTCCTCCTCACAGCATGAAAACACATTATACTGATATGCTAGAGAGAGCCATAGCCAAACTAACATTTTCTTGTATGCACTATGGAATTTCACAATGATAATATTTTAATTACAAAACTGAAATTCAGGCTGTATTGGCCAAAAGGCTTCCCACAGCTCATGCTGACCCCTCTGCTTTAGGAGAGTCTAAGGTACCTTTGCCGTATTCAGATTAAGAAATGTTCTGCCTTCTCACTCCTTCCAGTCTAAAACTCTTACCTGAGCATACTATAACTGAGAACTAAGGTCAGGTGTTTATAAACTTTCATGATAAATGATAATAACTGTTGCAGCTGGATTTGCTGATGTACATGTGCCATTAACCAGTACAACCAGTGAATACTTCACTGTTCCTTCTTATTCCAGTTTTGTCATCTAATGCCATGAAAGAACATGATTATTTTTTTCCATTGAGGAGATTCATAATGTTGCACATTATTCCATTAGCAAGCGAGCAACTATTTTTTCCAAGAAAAAGTGAAAGAGAATTCAGGCATTAAAAGAAGGATTAGTAAAGGACCTGGTGACTTTAAGATGATGCAAATGTCTTTTCTAACTGCTTTTGAGTTGTACTGCACACATGCCAGTTTCATTCTTCTTTCTAAGCCAACTAACAGCTCTCCTAGCATTGTGATGACACATGCATATAGATAGGAATCTGTCCTGAGCTCCCTGAATGCTTCAAAAGCCCAGAAAGCTTCAAAAGCATTTACAGTAATTATCAGAGCACTTGCCTTCAATGTATATACCACCTTGCAAATTGTCAGTACTACAGAATGCTCATGTCAACTCATACAGGATCAAAATTATACTAAACCTGACAGCAGCCACACTGACGTCACATATGTTCCAAAATAACTCTTGGTCAAAGCCTCAGAACTACAAGTGCATAAATTTTCCTTGTAACAAATCCATCATTTATTTTGTTTGTTGCCCAGAACTAAGACTGGCAAACCAAGCCTAGGTTTCCCTCTGATGCAATTGCTTGCTGATATTGTGCCAAGTTCAGACTAATGGTTTTCATGCATCAGTAAATGTATTTGAAGTGGGGATCCTACAGCAGATTTCATACTAACTTGAATAGATTTTTATTACCAAGTTTTCCATAAATGGCCTGCTTCTCAGCTTGTAGCTCTGCTCTCATAAATATTTAAAATATATAGTTTATCCTTCAGCTTACCAAGAAGTGACATATTAGCTATTGAGGTTTTTTCAAGATGAAATTGATAAAACAAGGGCTTAGTAATGGCTGTTCAAATGAGATAAGGGTCTCATTTTCTGTCTGTCATTAGTTTCAGCTCTTGTGTGTATGTGTGTGTATATATATATGCATATATATATATATATATATATATATATATATATATACACAGAGAGAGAGAGAGAGAGAGAGATCGAGAGAGAGAGAGAGATCATTATAAGTTCATGTGGCTTTATCACATGAAGGAAAATAACAGACCATTTTGTACGAGCTGTCACTAAGCACTAAGGTGCTCCAGCCTTGCCCAGCCTTTCCCCATCTCATAATTTTCTCCTGCAAAAAAACGAAGCAACTCTATAAAACTGTGGGGCAAGGGAAGGGTGTTTTCACAAGATAACCATTTTAGGCATTGAGGAAAATAGGAGGGGGCTTAGTGGAGACATGACAGTGTACTCCAAAAGACAGAAAGAAACCTAAATGTGAACACAAGTCTATGACATAGGTCTTTCTTATGCTGACAAAATAAAGGCCTGTATTCTGAATGTCTTTCTTGAAACTGTAAATCCAGATTCCCCATCCACAGCAGTCTATAAGCAGTTTCAACCTAGAGTGGGCTAGAGAGTTGAAAGAAAGTGAGGCTTCTGCTCCAATGCAGGCTCCAACCTTCCTTCTGTTAGAGGTTTTGAGGTTTAGTGGTTTAGAGAAGCTGGGATTCAGGGCATGGGCTGTCTAATCTTTCACTTACAAAGTCTATTTACAAATATATTTTTGATCTACATTTCCCAGCTTTCTTCTAGGCATCTAGGAGATAAGAAACTTAGCATTTATGCACACATCACACCTTTTTTAAAATTTGTTAATGAATATGACTGTTCAATTTTATTTTCTAGCTCAGTGGAAGCTAGCATATCTGGGGATGGAGGGAGAAGGTTTTATTTTTGTTCTTCTAAGATATAAACCATGAAGTAACTGCATCCACACATGGGAGTATTAAAGAAAGTAATTTTTTTTTTTTTAATCTATTCCAGGAGAACCAAAAAGTTCTGAACCACATGCAGAGAAACCGTGAAGGCAGAGATACCTTGTAATAGGCTGTTTTCCATGGTTGTATTCTGCCTGGAACAAGTTCCCTTCTAATCTGAAATAGCCCAAGTGTATTGACTGCCAGGGGACACTGCAAGGAGTCTGAATTTGTGCAGAGTGTGGTAGAAGAGAGGCATTAACCTGTGTGTGTGGGAGCAGCGCTTTGATTTCTGGCAGAGGGCTGATTTCTGCTTGCTCCCAGGATAAGCTGCTATTTAATTTCACGGTGAATTGTGTCACAGCTCTGTTTTTCTTTGCACTCTAAATCTTAGTAAATTGCCAAACACAATATATGTTTGCTTTAAACAACCTGTTCTCATTGTCCATTGATGGGCAAAATTCTAGCCTACTAAAGTGAGCATAATCCAGTAAAATCATTTTACTCTGTGCAGGCAGCAGTGCATCAACATCTTATGTAAAGTATCAGCCTCTCTCTTTCATACTTAAATGGCCTGAGATTCACATGAACTGACTATCTCTATTTTTAATACACATATCCCCACAGAGCCCTGTCTGGTAGACAATGGATATAGTGACACCCATTTTAAAGATTAAAAATTCTGACACAAACAAGCTGTGGGCCAAATAAACTGTGCCTAATAAGATTCAAGAAGTCATGCATCCTCTACAGAGGCTTCAAACAGTGATAATCTGGCTTCTCTCCACTAAATCACTCTTCTTGCTTTTTCCTGCATGCATTTCCCTACCATGGGTGGAGAAGTTGGAAGCAAAACCTTAAACAGTTTCCAGAAAGCAGGGGTATTTTGTATTTTAGAAAGAAGATAAGAAACGTACTGGGTAAGAAACATCATCAAACCAAGAACAAAGTATAGTGAGCCTCTAAGTCATATATAATATATTGGCAGTTGTTCAATGTTATTAGCACAGAGCTGTTCACCCAAGAAGAGACAGCAGCTGGCATTAGTGCAGTTATACAGATTACAAGAAGCCTAGATGCACAAAAGTGTCAAAGCTGTAAGAAATTCCTGTTCTCACTCATTTGACCTCAGTGGTTGTTGAACTGCTGAGGCTGAGAAGAGATTGATAATTTTATCATAGTTTCTTCTTACTAGGATTTACACAAGCTGATTTTCGCAACAGCATTTTTTCCTATCAGCTCTGAAATTTCTCTTATAAAGTCTCTATTGATCATTTTCTGCTTTGCTTCTTGTCTGATTTTTTTTCCAATTTCTGACTGACAGTTAAGTTATTCCACTGACTGGCATATGAACATTTATTTACATGCTTAAACAAAATGTGCCACATGGTCATCAGACTGGACTGATGTTTCTCATATTCTATCTCTTGCGCATTTCTTTTCTTAGTCAAATTTTAGAAGTCATTTTAAAATGGGGTAATTAGAACTACAGGCATACCACGTCTTTAAACAGTCACATAATAATGTTCTGCTTTGCTCTCACTTCCATGTGATTCTTGAGACTGAGCTTGATCTTTTGATCATCAAGAAGCAATATTCTTAACTTCACTTTTATCGTGTGAAATTCTCAACTAAGTGCACAAAACTTTTTACATAGAGGGCTTTCTGGCATTAGGACTTTTTTTCAGATGGATCAGGGCCTTGAATCCTCTCTTTAATATCCAGGCAAGCACAGAAAATTGAGGTTTGGAGGTGCAAATATATCACCACAGATATAATGGATGCTTTGAGACAATGTTCTTTTCACATTAAAATGTTTGAGCCCTCAACTGACATTACTTTTCATGACACAAAATAATCCAACGTAAGGACTTAATTCAGTTGGGTTCTGATTAAATGGAAAATATGTGACCTGTTAAAAAATGATAACTTCTTTCTAAAAGAAAATATCTCTTCATCCTCTCCATTAGATTACACAATGTTCACAGCCACAGGTACATCTTACATTAATTACTGATGGTCCAAACAACATATGGCTTAGTTTGAATATTTCATAAAGTTCTGCCATGGGATTTAATTTAAGTGAGTCTTAATTCCACCTGAAAGGTCCCCAAGACTACTTCCCTAAAAACAAACTCAAATCAGAGAATGTCTTGGATGGAATCCAGGCAACCTATTATAATTCAGAATTTAAAATATCTGAAGGGATGGTCTAGAGTCACAGAAAAGGACAGAAATAACACAAGAAGGCTTTTTCTCACACATTCTCTAGTGTTATTTCATTTGTGTGAGAAAATATAAAGGAAACAGTAGACCACATATTTTCTGTGGATGAAAACAACATATGCTGTTCAAGAAGAACAGTCTCTAGCAGGCTTTGTATTTAGAGAAAACAAAACACAATCTGTCATTAGTATTCTCAGCAGAAGATATAAAAATGGACTTACCTGTTGTCAAGTGTTCCTTTAAGGTAGTCTGGGACTAATAGGAATAGGGTATGAAAGCTCATTAAGCTCTTATTCAGGCTGTGCTAGCAAAGTACCTTTTGAAAATGCCATATAAATGATCATCAGATATGAAAGATTTCATCTAAATTTCAACTCCTGAGGAGAACTTTCCCTGCATATATATATAAATTCTCTGAAAGCCTGTCCAAGTTTCCCTCTGAAATGGTTAACAGGAACATTAATATCGTAGATTTTACATTTTCATTGGAAAAGTGTCATGCTGAAGATGCAAATGAAAGAATCCCACACTGTTGAGCTACCTGATTATCACCTAGGTTGACTGATCTTTCCATGTGCCTTTATTCATCTAACCTTGCTTTTTCTTCCTAAGTGAAAATCTTTGGCACTGGCCAAAGCATCCTGAATCCCAAAGTCACAATCAAGTTTCTTCAAGATCTTGTAAATATGTTATTAATATATTATTAAGGTCTTCTAAATGTAGATTTTTGTTGCTGCCACTTGTTAGTGCCCTTTATTTGTCTATCTTCTTACTCACATTGCCTAGAGGGGGAAAAATATGTAGGTGCCTAATATTTAACTCAAAATAAGATTCAGATCATCTGGGCTTCTTTTTTAGCTCTGTGAACAGAGGGCCTCAGAGCATTCCAGTTTTGTCATTTATTTTGTATTTGTAAATCCTACTCTGAGTGTAAGGGGATTATGAGAACTGCTGGAGACAAGGGAATAATAATCCTTACCAATATTTCCTTTGAAAAGCAGACCTTGAGTTCCCTAACAGTAAATCTTTCCAGTGGATTAGTCACAGAGACTGACTGCAAGAACATCATATCTCTGCTGACATTAAAAGTATCTTCTAAACATATTTAAAACCATTTATTTCATTTATGAAACAGCTATTTTTTAATTGGTGTTGTTCTGCGTATTGATTACTGAGAAAAGTCATTAAGTTTTCATTCACAGGCATTCAAGGTTATAAAAGATTTTCTTTCATTCATTAAGTATCTGCAGGAAAATGGCCTTTTCTACACACTAGTCAAAATATTGAACTGTTTCACTGATTAAACTGCATTAAAGAAGCACTCAAGAAAGATCTCTTGGGGTATTTTGCCCAAATCATAAAAATATATGAAAGAAAGTAGAAGAGAATTTTCAGGATGCAGTATGCTTCAGATAACTTCATCAAACACTCAATTTAGGTACAGCATTAATAGGCCAAAGAAAAGTGTCTCAAGCAGTATTTTAATTAGAGGCAGAAAGTATATTCACCACTCAGTATTCTAAAGCTGGTCCTTACAGGTAGTCTTTCTTTTAAGACCAAACCATCAGTAGTTCCTTTTTGCCACTAGTGTTTCATGCAACCAAATAAATTAATTCTACTTAGTCATTTAATTATAGGTACTATTTCTTGCTGAATGGTTTAGGTTCAGCACTAATGTGAAGTTAAATGTTCATCTGTGAAAAAGTGCCCCTTTTTATAGGATTTTTTTCCTTTTTTTTTTTCCCGTAGGATTGAATTGAATCACATGAAAGAAGTTTGCAAGAAACCCACTACACCTAAAAGGCAACTTCAGACTGATAGACACCATCTAGCATTTGCACACCAGCTATTTATATCAAGGCTCTCCAAACTTAGACCAGGATTTTAAACAGGACTGAGAAAAAAAAATTAAAATGGACTGAGTTTCCCATTGTTGGAAATTATACAAAGTTTAAAAATTTTAATGTAACTTTAGTCAGTTTTGTTTGCCTTTGCCCGGAGGGAAGGGAATTGAATTTTCTTTTCAGGGAACTGTTCCACCAGGTGAGGTCTGATAAGTTTAACACCTGGACAGACTAAGAGTAGTGCAGAAGATACACAGAAGGCAGCAACCATCAATGACCATCAACTCTGTAAATCACCCCTGGCATGGTCTGAGACGTGTGGTCTGGGAAAAGACAGACAAGAATGAGAATCTAAACAGCACCAGAAGCAAAGAAATCCGTATCCAATAGAAAATCAAATACTAAGAACTGCAAAACTTGGGACCAATGAACATTGGACCAATTAATTTCTATGGGGTTTGACTGTATAAAACATGAAAAATCTAATAAAATTCATGTGTGATGGAGTGATTTTCTCTGCACAACCCTGGCAATGTGTGGATTTTACTGGTGGAAATTACTTCTGTTGCACATCCTGGCCAGAAAAAAATAATGCCCTGATTCTCTAACACTGAAAATGTTTTTGGAGAGTTTTTTTTTTTTTTGGTTTTCCCACAGCTTTGGTGACACCGTGGCAAATACTTAGGATGGCATGAAAAAGAGGAGCTACACCATTACTCATCAAATCAAGTATGGCTGGAAAAGATTTCTTCCCAAATACAGAAAAATAAAATATATCAATTGCACTATTACAAGACAAAAGAGATGGTTAATCCCAATAAAATTCAAGTTATTTTCATCAGCCTTTTTAGCAAACTACGAGGCATAAAGTTCATTGTTAAATAGCCACATGTAATCAAACCAACTTAAAACCAAATCCTAAAAGCACTTTAATAAGGTTATTTCACTGTAGAGACAGACCAGGGAACAAGTGTCGGAGACCGAAATGTTTTCATTTATGACTTAGACATCTTCATGAAAGATTTTTGCCTATTATAGCAAAACTATATAAAAGCTGCAGAGAAGACTCCCCCTCCCTCCCTCCCTCCCTCCCTCCCTTCCGCCACTTCCTTATGCTACTTCCCTCCACCACTTCCTTCCTTCCGCCACTTCCTTCCTTCCATCTCCACTTCCGCCACTTCCTTCCTTCTGCCACTTCTGCCACTTCCTTCCTCCCTTCCCACTTTCTCTCTCTTGCTTTCTCTATTCTCTCTTTCTCTCTCTTTTACTATTAAATGAAAAGTATCAAGTTTTTGGCACAAACATCTTACCTCATTTGGTTTCAATCAAGTTTTGGGGTATTTTTCAAACCTCTCTGGATTCGATCCGTATTATTCACAGAGACTTAATTTTCTTTGCTCCTCTGTGTTTAAACAGTTTTATAACAACATGCAATAAGGAAAGCTGAATTATTATTATTATTATTATTATTATGTATGAACTGTACTGTTATTGCTCCTAGATAGTTTCTTTGTTGTGTGTTCATTATTTTAATTTTATAAAAGCATCACCATGCTCTTCCTTAATCTCACCTTTGTTTCCATACACCACCAGAGTGCATCTCACTAATTAGATTTCTAATTTTTATAGGCTCTGTCTGTCTCTTTCATACTCACCCTGTCTCATTATTTTCAAATGAAATGGCATTAACACTACTCTTAAAAATATTATTCTCAGATGCAGTCTTAACAAGTCCTACCCCAATACCTTCATGAGATTTGTCTTTGAGCAAAGTCATCATTGTGTCAATTTAGGACTCAGAACACTAACTGCTCAAATTCCTTCCAATCCAAGTACAGTTGGCTGAGAATTGATTTTTCCACTGCAATGTGGTGTTGGCATGTGTACATTGTATAGAGTGGGCTGCCTGCCAGCCTTACCACTGCCATGCAGGACTAATATAATATTATATAGACTTACAAGTTTATTTCTTTGCAAGCTACCACAAAAAGAACAGGAACTTTTTCTTAACTAGGACAAATATTGTTATTTGATTGACTTTCCTTCCAAGGGAAGCAAAATCATTAAAAATTCCTGACTGAAATAGAACTGTAATTGACTCCATATTGAACAATCTCTACAAGAGACACTCTTTTGCAGTCTGGTCTATGTTCTCCACAATGGTTTCTAGGGCAGGGATGATGCATTTGCTACCAGGTCATAAATCCTCATCTAACAAGTCTTGATTTTTATTTTAAGACAAAGACTGAAATTGTGTGCTTGATACTATTGGCCCTGTTTCCCTAACACCATCTTCCCATGGCTTATCCACTGAGTCATTGCTGATCCAAAGAAACAGTTTCAGAAGTACTTTAAGCAGCAAAAAGTAGGAATTTCTCTTAAAGGGAAAGATGTATATCCTTGTTACCAGGCACTCACCTACAACTAAAGTTCTCCCTTTGTGCTATTAGAAGTGTTGGATGTACAGTGAATAGGATCAGAAAATCCCCTGGGGCTAAAAGCACACCAATGAGCTTCCCGCATTCATTTCATCTCCAAACTGCTTCCCAAGATGACTGTAGCAACACAAAAAAGGGAGCGGGAAGGAACAGAGAAAAAAAGACGGATTAGTTCTTTTGATGATGTGCCAGCATAAAGCATTCATAAAGCTGCTACCTAAGGGTTGTTTTAAAGTTTGTTCTACCCAGAGAGGTTGTGGCTCAACAGAAGTTTTTCATTTCATAATAATACTCACTGCACCATCACCTCTTATAATCCCTTTGGTACAGGTAAAAGTATTGGGGCATGCACATGAAGGAGCACTTTGGGGGATAAGAAAGTGAATATGTGTGAATATGTAAGACATTTCATGACTTCTGGAATACAGTTGAACTTGAGAGGCATAATTCAGATCCTAGTCTCTACAGAAATTTGTTGCATTTTCTGATTATTTTATTTCTTGATTCTAAGCTTTCCTTCCAATGCAATGCTGAAGAGCAGATCTAGACAATGAAAAATCAAAAGAGGGTGAGAGCATGAGAGAGCAGAAAACTCCACCAAATTTGAGTATCAAAGTCCAAAACTGAGAAGTTCTGAGAACTCCCATTGAGTCCCCATCTAATCTTGGGCATGGTGAGGAGGAGTTCTGTATCTGTTCTCAACTTTTGAATTCATAGAAGCATAGAATGGTTTGGATTGAGACGACCTTAAAGAGAATCTATTCCATGAGCAGGAACACATCTCCTTAGACCAACGTTCTCAATCCAACCTGTCTTTGAACACTGCCAGGAGTTGGTCATCCACAGCTTCTCTGGGCGACATGTGCTAGGGCCTTACCTCGCAGAGATTTTTTTCCCAATATCTAAGCTAAATCTAGTATTTCAGTTTGAACATCAGTTTGAACTCCTTATTCTATCACTACAGTTCCTGATGAAGAATTCCTCTCCAGCTTCCCTGTAGACCTTTCACATACTGGAAGGTTGCTATGAGGTCTCCACACAACCTTCTCTTCTCCAGAGCAGAACAGAGGGGCAGAATCCTCTCCCTCCCCTGCTGCCCACTCTGCTTTGGATGCAGTCCAGGATACATCTGGATTTCTGGGCTGCAAGTGCACATTGATGGCTCATGTTGAGTTTTCCATTAATAAAATCAACTTTTCCTGGCTACCTAGCATTGTATCCTTGCTCAGCCCATAACTGCCAATCTGATAATGTCAACAAATCAAAAAAGACAAGAGAAAATCCTCTACCTAAATTGCTCAAGGATTTGCAGACTTTCTCAGTGCATAACATGACTCAATTTAAAAAAAAAAAATGCACTTTGGTATCACTCTCAAGACTCCATTCCATTTTGCATGAGTGGAATTGGGAAGTGATTCTATGAACCGTACCAGGTACAATATCAATCAGAAAAAATAAAGCCCACTCCTCTTCCCCACTGAGCTCCGTAATAATTTAAATGCCCTAACCACTCACCAATGATACAGTCAGTTTTTCTGGTCCTCTCTTTTGATCCCATGTTTTCCTGAGAATGATCAAAGACTATCTATACATTATTCTTTCCCAGAGTTACAGAACAATCTCAGGAGGAAGAAACTGAATTCATGTCCTGACCTCCTATGTAAGTGTTCTAAAAAAAAATTAACAACCGCATAATGAGAGAGGACCTTGAGGATTGGTTTTAAAAGAAGAAATTAAGTCTTTCACAGATCTTAAAAAAAAGAAACTGATCTTCACTAGCTCAAAAGAAATAAAAAGAATTTAAGACATATATATGGTCAGAAATATTTAACTACATCCATGGCAGTACCATGTGCTTTCAGTGTAATTTGAACCATTTTAAGTGATACCTTGCACAGGGTTCATGCTATCCTGGATTGCATTTTGATGAGACAAACTTTCTCCATATCCACTTGCAGTTGCAGGGGGAAAGAAATTTAGAGTTCACTATGGATGTTGAGGGGTGATACTCATACTGCCTAGCACAGCACCTAAATTGGACTTTCTGTGCCCACAATGACTTGTGAGTTGTAGGTGGCAAGCAAATCTGAGCTATCAGAACTTCACTTTTTGTTGCAGTTTCCTGCATACACTTTCCAAGTCACCAAAGGCACAGATTTCAAGCTGCAGGGAGTAGCACTCACTCTTAGCTTTGGATTATATCAGTTAAGCTGAATAAAGCCTAAAGACTTAGAAATACACACACATTTACTTAATATTTTTTGTGGGCATCTAGAAATGGACATGGAACTAAGTTTAAAATGAGCTATCTGTAGAAGTCATAATCCCTCAGTACGGGTTTACAAAATTAATCACAATTTTCCTAATATCAATAATTATAGTTTACAGAACCACAGAATCATTTAGGTTGGAAAAGGCCTCTGAGAGCATCGAGTCCAACCTTTCACCAATCACCACCCTGTCAACTAAACTATGACATCAAGTGCCACATCCAGTTGTTTCTTTGACATTTCCAGGGATGGTGACTCCACCTCCTCCCTGGGCAGCCCATTCCAATGCTTCCCTTCCTGTGAAGAACTTTTTCGTCATGTTCAACATGAGCCTGCCCTCATGCAGTTTGAGGCCCTGTGCTCTTGTCCAGTCACCAGCTGCCTGTGAGAAGTGGCCAACTCCCACCTGACAACACCCTCCTTTCAGGGACTTGTAAAGAGTGATAAGGTCACCCCTGAGCCTGTGTTTCTCCCCGCTAAACACCCCCAGCTTAAACTAGCTTAAGTTGTCATTTATTTTCAAAGATGCTTCAAAACTTCTCATAAAAAAATCCATTGAAAACAGGATCAAGGTAAAAAGAACTTCATTTTTCCACTGGTTCGCACACAAATAATATATTGTGTCCTCTTCTGACTTCAACAGCACACTGCTGAATAACATCCTCAGATGATGTGCTAGCATCATTTGAAGATACTGTTGCAGGAAGATATTAAAGTACTATTTAAATAGAAGTTGTTAAATAAAAACAGTCTTGTCTGGATTCTGTTACATTTAAGAGATAGGAGAACAAATCAATATTGCCAAATGGGAAAGAATGAGATCAATAGAGGGAGAAAGCATGTTCTCAAGGCACTAAAATTCTGAAAATTTAAAAGTTTTAAAATTGAAAAATTACCTGTCTGCATCCTTTTAAATCAAAGTTCATGGAATTTATAGAATGCTAGATGTCAGATAATACCATGCATCTGAGAGCTTAGCATTGCAGTTTTCTGGTAATGTACCTCTGAGGACCTAGACTTCAAAAAGAGCTTTGGAATCATCAGCCATGATTTGTGGAAGCAGTAATTCCGCTTCTCCCTATATTTCATGTCATTATAAAGAAATATTGGTCTGTCAGTTTAAATTCTCTTTCTTAGGTAGAGCTAAAAAGAACAGTAAAAACTATAAATGAACCACACTTCAACCAAGTGATTTTCCAAATATTAGCTACATAGGTACTAAACAAAAGCCTGAGTTATCTTTGTTATTCAGAGCTCCTTTTCTTAGTTTTATGGGCAAGCTTCCAAAAGGTATATCCAACAGGGCTGCTGGAGCTGGGAGGAGGAAAGTTCTAAGCCTCTAGAAAGGCTTAAAAAACAGAGTTTGGTTATTGGCCTATAGCCCTGGTTTGTATCTTGGTATAGATAAGGAACCCAAATAAAATGAGTCATAGAATACCAGGTGTAGCCATGATATTTTTCTGAAAAATCCTTTTGCCAGGACTTTCTCCTGAGGAGCTGAGGAGCCTCAGGAAAGAAATGTAAACAATAACTGTCTGCTGCTTTGGAATGCAACAGGTGCATCTGTGACTGGGGCATGTTGGTTGTTTCTAATTAATGGCCAATCACAGATGCAGCTGGCTCGGACTCTGAGAGTCACGATCTTTTGTTATCATTCCTCTCCTGTCCTTTCTAGCCTTCTGGTGGATCCTTTCTCTCTATTCTTTTTAGTATAGTTTTAGTATAGCATTTTTAATATAATGTATATATAATAATAGAATAAATCAGCCTTCTGAAACATGGAGTCAAGTCTCTCCTCTCTTCCCTCATCCTGGCACCCTCGAACACAACCATAACCAGGTTGAAAGGAACATCAAAGATCATCTGGTCTAACCTTTCTTGGCAAAAGAATGGAACTGGTTGGCTGGAGAAATAGCTTCTCTTCCTTGTAAAGAAAGACATAAATCACAGTTTCAGGGTCTGATTTCAAGTCTATTTTGGGTGCACACACATATAATTTTGTTTTCCTCTTAGTAAAGGGTAGTCACAGCACTAAAAGCAATTGCAAAGCTTAGGAGAGCTTGAGATAAAATAGATGTGGTAACATTTACAGCAGAAATTCACTGCCCAGTTTGCTAACACCAGACAGTCCTTTTCTAAGCATTCCCATAAGCATGTGGAAAGTACCTTTCTATAACTGGTAAAATTTAGGATGCCACTGAAGTCCTACTCTCTGACCATGCCACTCTCCTGGCTATTCCAAACATTAACCCTGTCCTGGCCACAACCAGAACAATCTCCTCTAAAAGTGATGCCATTTTACTGACCAATGTATATCATTATACACTGAGAATTTTTCCTACTTTCTAGTGCACACCTATACTTAATTTCTCTTCCAAGTTTGCCCTCTGAGTTCAGATCAGCAAACTATAGGTATCATTCTCACTCAGACATCTTGGATATCTAAGTGATTATTAGGTTGGTCAGACAGATGTTTCTCTGGTGCTATTAGCCTTAGCCATTAATTTTTCATTTATTTTTGAGCCTTTATTAATTCTATGCCTTTACTGCTATTTTTCTTAGTCACAAAAAAAGATTAAATGTTTAACAACTACCAGCTAATTTCCAAATCAGAACAGGTTTCTTGCTAAAGCATGTTGTAGATTTGTGAATGAAGGTAGGTATCATATTTTTGAACCTGTGGACAAGAGCTACACCAACAGCGTGTTAAACCCAAAATCATCCATTTGTTCATATACTGCTGTGTCTGCAAAGTCATTCAAATTCTGCAGGACATTTATTCAAAACTTTCCAATATAAAGAGAAGAAAGACAAAAGGCAGAGTGCTGGGAATCCACTGAGAGGCTGTTCTTATTAGGTTTTGACAGTAGAGAGCTGCCACTTTAGAAATGTGGAACAGACACCTGATATTGCAGACACCATTGAGGAATATACAATTCATTGACTCAGCAAAGGTTCTTTAAGTTCACAGAATTCACAGAATTCACTGAATGACTAGGTTGGAAGAGACCTTCAAGATCATTGAATCCAAGTCATGCCCTGATACCTCAACTGAACCATGGCACCGAGTGCCACATCCAGTCTTTTCTTAAACACATCCAGGGATTGTGACTCCACCACCGCCCCGGGCAGACAGCTCCTCACTAATCACAGTCTGAAGGAGCACTTCATTCCTCCTTCTTAACTACCTAATCTCTGTGTTACCCAGAGCATTTTTTTACATAGAAAACTATTCCTAGTTTCCATGAAACTCTTTTGACCGAGCCAGCAGAGAAGGGTGACCTAGTTACAGTTTGGTCCCGTTGCAAATCTTGTCACCAAGAGCTATGTGGACATTACCTGCTTGGAAACACCTGCTGAAGAGCTCATACAATTCTGAATGACCAGACAGAGAAGTACAACACTTGCTTAAATGGCAGAGGTGTGCATTCACATTCCCAATCATTTAGATCTGGTGGCAACAGATAGGATTATCACCAAAAGATAAGCAGAGAACTTCTGTCAAGTGAGTCTTTAGCAGTTCACAGAACAATTAAAAAACCTGAAGCAGCACTTTGGAGCATGTAAGAGAGGATAGTTTTTTATTTTAAAGGGTTTTAAATTGTATTAATGTGGTTTTCACATTATTTAGTGTCTGCTTAAAGAGTAATGCAGTCTCAAACCTCCAGCCCCACCAATTTTGGGGTTTTTTTTCATGAATTGGTAGTAGAAAGCATCATAAGTACCTTTTAAACCATATGGTTAAAAATATTGTTTCAAAATCTAATTAATAAATCCTTGTTTTCATTCATTCACCTGTCCTGTGGTCAACCCACCTTTCTACCACATCTGGACTAGCTACCACAAGAGTCAGTGGGAAACAAGAAGGGGAAAACTCAGCTTGACTTTCAGAAATCTCAGAGCCAGCCAGCAGACATGTTCTTAGAAATTTCCCTGTACAAATGATGTGGAAGAAACTTGCTCTTTGCCTTTCCCATTGAAGTTTCCTGAGCCTGTACTCCTGTTCCCCATCACATTCGTTCTCCATCATTGCCTATCTTATGAAAGGAATACTATAAAGTGCACTTCCTGCAGTCACAGGGGAGATTTCAACATGCAGCCACTAGTTAATGTGCTAGAAAATCCTCCACCAGGATTTAACAGCACACAGGGTGCAAAGACCAGACAGAAACAAAGTCTTGCATATTTCCTTCTGCAAGGAAAAGCACTCAGCACTGATTTCAGAGACAGCAGTACCTAACTTCTAATTACTAGTTCCCCACTGAGTGGGAGCCAGTTTCTTTCTCTCATAATCTTTGCATAGATCCAGCTTTTCACAGGTCTTGGATCATGCTTAACTCAGAGAACATCACTTTTCCTTCCTTGCAATTAGAGTAGTACATACCAGGAAAAATAGAGCCAGCAGTTGTTGGCCTGCTGATGACAATGAAGGGGCATATTATAGGGATGGAGGAAAGGTACTATAGAAGCCATCCCAAAATGGATGTTCTAGATGGTTGGTCACTGTTTCTGCACCAAATACTGTCCTTCACATCTCTGAGATGAAAAAACACTCATTTCAGTGAAAAGCGCACAGGGTGCCTGCAAGCACAGATTCTGTTTTCTGAGACATTGAGAAATAATTTGGATGAGAGATTATTTCACAGCTTTTGTACAAGTCTGTCATTTTTATGACATCTTTGTACCTTAGGAATCTTACAGTACATCATGTAGTTTTGAAAACGTTAAATATACATAAATAAATGTGTGTTTTCTTGCTCAGAGACAAGTCTGACTTATAGAAACCAGGTTTTCAATCTTCACATTATAAATAGCAGCCAGGACTGACTGGCCCAAATTTCTAAATGAAAAGAAATACAACAATAGTTTAAAACAATAACTACAAGGGAGGTATTCCATGAAATGAGAGGCAAGATATGCATCCCACTAATTCTATTTATTATTGGCTTCAATAGCTAAGAGATTTTATTCACCTTTCTAACATTTGATGCAGTGCAGTGACCAGAGAGAGATAAAAAAACCTACAGATTGGAAAGGCCTCAAGGAAACAGAAAACAAAAATTAAAGGAAGCCTTGTATCCTTTATTCAATCTGTCAACTTCAACTGGTAAATTTGAGTTCATTTTACAGCTAAAATGAACTCTTTACACTGAGTAAAGAGAGCCCCTTTACTATGCATAATGTCATAAAATTAATGGAATTCTATGCTGAAAGATAGGCACATATGATATTTCCTGTGATTCTCTTGCCTTAATACACTGTGCCTCGAGAATATGGGCAGAGAACATTTTATTGCTTGATCTTAACCAAAATTGGCTAGGCTATTCCAAAACAGGGGAGTTAAACTTTTCAGAAAATATCTATGCCCAAAACACTGTCAGAATATCATCAGCTAAAAATTCGTGAGAACTACTATTTACTTAGCTATGGAAAGCCAAGACAGACGAAAATCAAAGTAGCACTTCTAAGATCCTTTTGAAATGTTTCTACTGAAGACTGTTATAAATATTTTATTGGAAGAATAGAATTTCCAACTGTCCCTTGAAAAGCTGTTGTGCTGAATTTAGAGATTCAATTCAACCATTAAAGTATCAAATGGAGATTTTAGTCCTGCTTTTATTGGAAATCAAAATGCAAGTTTATCCTGTCGACCCCCTAATGATGCCTCTATAGAAGCAGCATTTTGGAACTAGACTCAAATGGTTTATGCCACTCATCAAACTGAAACAAAAAAAAAGAAGAGATTTAGTCTTGAAATAAAATAGTAATTTTTCCAGACAAAAAGATTGCTGAGAAGATTCCATTTTATTAAATATACAGAAGAGGGCAGCTGTTGTCTTTGATTATATTTACAAAGTATGAATCAGTTTTAATTTACTAAGATAACAAACCAGAATAAATTAATGATCACAATGTGGGGACATATGCAGATGATAAGGATGATTACAGCCTCTCATTTCAATTATAATTTCAGCATGTTGCTGCTGCAACTATCTATCAGGCTTAAGGAAACCACTGCAAACTATCATAAAAAGTTTACCAAGAATGGGAGAAAAGAATCCAAGATGAAAATAAAAGGTTTTGTAAAAAAGTAAATTGAAAGAGGGATCAAGAGCTCCATACCTGAATTCATTCTATTTGTCAAATGACAGTCAGACAGTTAAATTGCCATGTAGTTAAGCTTTGAATATGTGCAAAACAAAGACATTTGTATCCCTTATAGTGACAAATAAATATGTTGGTACTTAAGCCACAGCACCCAGACAGAGCATCCCAAGCCATGTATATTAGTCAAGTGATCATTTTGCAGATGCAGAAACAAGGACATTAAATTGAAAAATATATTTGGTTTAAGGCCATAGAGAATACATTTCTTTAAATTTACTGCAAACATGAGAAAAAGTACATCTCTCCAACACTGAGATACATACAGATTGTTACAATATTCTAAGGATTTCTTGTTCAATTTTGTTTATGCAGTTACTTCAAATGGTGTGATAATTTTTAGCATTTGCTATCCTATAACAAAATGTACAAGTAAGAAAACAATGTTATTTACAAATCATCTCTGACTTCAAAACAGAGATTAATGTAGAACAAGATGAAATTAGGGAGTGTTTTATATTGCACAGAAAGTAAACAGTTCAAATTTGCAGGAATAAGACAGGTAAACACAAATAAGTCTGACTTTCTGAATTAATTCTGCAGGGTATGGACTTACATAATAGGAGAAAATTATATCTGCCTTTCTTTTCACTGTCTACTTGAATATTGATACTCTAGAGACCATCACAAGAAACTCTATAAAAGTCTATGAATTTCATTACAAATTTGCAATACTCTGGTGCAGCAAAATACTGTGAAGAAGAAAGAAGCAATCTCTGAACAGAACTGTAACATGCTGCATGAAAATAATTTCTCTGCGGAGTAGTAAATTGATCCATCTGGCTGCAAACTGATTTGCAATAAACATAAGCACCTAGTCCTGTCTGTCCGTAAGAAAGAACAATTCTTTTTTTTTTTTTTTTTTTTTTTTTTTTGTGAAAATATCTGGAAGGAAAAGGTTGACTTTATGGCTATGTCTGAGTAACGCTATTCTTCTTTGCAGGAAATTGTATAGCAAGACTGTATGCAGGTCACATGCATGGAGCATGCATTTCCACTATATGTATAATGCCTGATTATAAATATTATACTTTCATTTGCCTGATACAATCAGTTACCACTAAGTATTATATTGAGACTGATACGTTGTCATCACACTCAGGATTACCTTTGTAGTGACAGAATAACAAGAGATGTCACACAAATCATGGAAGTTTTATGTCTGCCTGTATTATTACTGACCAATTTTTTAAAAATGCATGTCTAGTAATATCAGTAAATTGCTTGCTCCCTCTGGTCTCCAATCTAATCCAAAGAAGCCAGATTAAAGTCAAAATAGTCAGCTATAACACCATAACCTGTTGTAACACTGTAACAGGCTCAGCCAGCTGGACAGTCCTTTGTCTCCCTCCCTGGATGCAAGAGGTATGCACACAAATCCGGTCAGACACATACATCATGCACAACACCCAAGGGTTCACCAGGTTTGGGTTATTTTGGATCAATTTATTATCCTTGTCATACCCTAAAACTCATCATCTCTGGTCCTGACATCTTCTCTGGGGAGCACAGCCAGAGGCTGCCATTCATAAACAGCAATTTCCTCCTTCCTCTCTACATGGATTTACTTTGGCAGCTATCTGTAAGCTTTACTGGGGAGTACAACCTAATCATTCCAGAAGAAGATTTCATTCCACCAACGACTTCTGTTTCAATCTACTCAGGTGTCATTTGTATACACATTTTCTGTGCAGGGCATACCAATATTTCAAGTTTAGATTTTTGCTGCAGTCCCTCTCTTGGGAAAATGATAAAAGGTGCTCCTACCAGTATTGTATTAACATTATGTATATGTAACCTAATTGTTTCTGAGGTAGTGAATTTATTTTTGCTACTGCACAGGTCAGTTAAGGAGAGACAGTCTCATAGAAAACTAAGTTTATCACAAATTTGTATTAAAGCAGAGTCTGTATGGCTTTCACATGTGGTTAAAATTAGACTAATTAACAACACTACATGATAGCTCATTAACTAGAAGCAAGTGTAAGCTCAGTACCATCATTAAGTGCCAAAGGCCAGCTAAAGCAATATTCCTGTGAAAAATCAGGAACATCAAGGGATGTAGCTCTAGTACTGTTGATGGCAAAAAAGGATCTTACAGTATCTCGTTCAGAGTCACCACTGTGTAGCTGCAAGATTTGTCAGACATTCTTGAGTGTGAGGCCAATTAAACTACAGCCCTAGGGGATAAATATGAGAAAGCAGTGAAAAAAAATTTTTTTCTGATGCACTCCTCATAACAAGGAGAGGTATGACATAGCACTGTACAGAGACTGAACATTTTTACCAGCACAGCAATATACTGGATAAACCAATTATGAGGTTTAGAAAATAAGGAGAGTGTCAAACCATATCAACTTTTTGGTTTCAGAAGAATACCTAAGAAAATCTTCTATTTATATATTTGAATATTCTTAAGTCAGGAGACTATAAAATGACACATTTCATCTTATATTTAATTAGCTTGCTGAAGCAAAGTATTGTGCACCCAATATTGATAGGTTAAGGATTACTTAGGGGCATGGTTCAAAGCACTTACATTTTTCTATCAGTAATCAAAATATATCCATTTGTATTAAATAATTTCTACTCTCTCATTCTTCTACATTTTATATAACTGTATTTACCATTAAAACCATAATTTATTTTCTGATGCAGTCTAGAAACTAGGAAACATATGTATAGATGTATTCCTTAAAGGAAAGTAGGATATTACTAATTTCAGCTAATCAAAAAGATGATTTTAGCCTCTCCATTTAATGAAGAAATGTATATTGCAGAAACATGACCAGTGGCACACAGCCAGGGAGAACAGAGACAAACAGTAGTAGCTTTTAGAAACATTACACAAAATTTCATTCCAGCAATGCCACAGCCTATCAAGCCAGGAAGAAATATCTAATGAATCCATTTTTTTTTTTTTTTAAATTCAAGGCTATGTAATCAAAACAACTGCCAGAATGGAATGGGCTTAAAAGTGCAACTGCCTTGTAAAGTAGGAGATTCTCATCAGCTTCAGGGAAGAGTCGTAATCAAGATTTTTAACATTCTAATTGATATAATGCACTGACTTATTATGTATAATAGTTCATCCACAGCATACAACAAGTGAAATAGCACAGCAAAAGGCAAGTTCTCAGACAGTTGTGTTGTAGTCAAATCATATATTAGCTGTTTCAGTTATCCTGTACTAAACACGCTCTGTATCCACCTTGTACAATTCAGCATGTCTCAGTTGACCAAAGAAATTTCACAGGACATTCTTCATATGTTTACCAGGTATGCAGATTTTATACAAACAAAAAAACCAAACCTAACCTAAAAAAAACCCACACCCACACACCCACACCCACCCACACCAGAATCAACCAAATCCAACACTTTTTTATTTGGCAATAATGCCTAGAAAATTATAACACAAGGATTTGAATTCTCCTACTAAATAAGAAATCAATTCCATGGAAACTAGGGCAGATGTAAAGGAATGAGACAGAAAGTATAACCCATGGTGGCTAAGCTACTTTGCTGGGTCCTAAGAAACCTACTCTACCACTAGCAAATGTGTAGATGGCACAGAGCTGTAAGAAAGTGTTGATCTGTTGGAGGGCAGGAGAGTTCTGCAGAGGGACCTGGACAGGCTGGATTGGTGGGCCAAATTCAACATACGAAGTTTAACAAGTCCAAGTGCTGGGTCCTGCACTTGGCCACAACAACCCCCTGCAGTGCTACAGGATGGGGACAGAGTGCCTGGATGGAAAGGGACCTGGGGGTGCTGGCCAGCTGCTGACTAAACATGAGCCAGCAGTGTGTCCTTGTGGCCAAGAAGGCCAAGGGCATCCTGGCCTGTATCAGGAATGGTGTGGCCAGCAGGAGCAGGGAGGTCATTCTTCCCCTGTACTCGGCACTGGTGAGGCCACACCTTGAGTGCTGTGTCCAGTTCTGGCCCCTCAGTTTGGGAAGGAATTTGAGGTGCTGGATCATGTCCAGAGGAGGGCAATGAGGCTGGTGAAGTGTGGAACACAAATCCTGTAAGGAACAGCTGAGGGAGCTGTGGGTGTTTAGCCTTGAGAAAAGGAAGCTCAGGAGAGTCCTTATCACTCTCCACAAATCCCTGAAAGGAGGCTGTAGCCAGGTGGGGGTCAGTCTCTTCTCCCAGGTAACCACTGACAGGACAAGAGGACACAGTCTTAAACTGCACCAAGGAAGATTTAGCTTTGACATTAGGAAGAAGTTCTTTCCAGAAAAGGTTATTGGGCATTGGAATGAGCTGCCCAGGGAGATGGTGGAGTCACTGTCCCTGGAGGTCTTTAAGGAAAGCCTGGATGTGGCATTTAGTGCCATGGTTTATTTGACAAGGTGGTGTTTGATCATAGTTTGGATGATCTCCAAGGTCTTTTCCAGTCTGGTTGATTCTGTATTCCTTTCCTTTAAGCCCAGAAGAAAACAAAAATGCTTTGTTTTACCATTTTGCATGCTGCAATGAAGAATAATTTTTTATTAGAAATGGAATCTAAATCTCTGTGTTTGTCACACTCAAAGTTCTGTCCTGTTTCTTGGCTTTGTGGGGTTTATTTTGATTTTTTTTTCAGCAAGTATGAAAGGTTCCATATCAAATACATCTCTCCTACTAAAGATTATTTTCTAGAGTTTACTCAGATTTGAAACTTGTATCTATTCAGTCAAAACAATGTATTTCAACAAGAACTACATGCTTTTGCTATCAGAAAAAATCACACACTAATGACTTTTCACTAACGTGGAAGCAATTAGGCACTACAGTGGTTGGATTCCTGGGACTCTCACAAACTACCAGCATCAGCAAGAATAATTATTGATCTAGACATTAATTTATCAGGGTAGAAATGTGCAAGAATTCAAGAATAATAAACCTGAAATGTAATAACTGTTAAGATCAAAGAAAAATGTAATGCACCCTAACATCACACTCAGTCATATCATCTTTCCCCCTAAAAACTCAGAGGATCATGGGCATTACTGTTCTTCGCAATACCTGAAATTAAAGCTACTCTTGCAGACTGTTATCTGTAAAGCTCTTATAGTATCACAAAATTTCTAACAATTCTTCCATGTTCTCTGCTATGGAAATGTCTAGAAAAGTTTGTGATTTTGAATGTCTGTCTTAGCAAGTATGGTTACCTCCCAGTGAAAGCATTATAAATGTAACATCAGTGTGGTGTCCTTGGCTTTCACTCCACATGTGTTTCTTAGCACTCATTTTTGTCCTAAGAGCAGTCTAAGAAATAATATACTCCCAAGCCTGTGACAAAGGCTTTCTAAATGTGATTCTGTGTTCTCCTGTGTTAGTTGTAATTTGAAATGGCATCTCCCTTTTGTTCCATCATAGCAAATCTTCACTCTTGCATTAGTCTTGGCTTGGTTCATTTGGAGATTGTAAGTACCCCAGCTTTTACACTTACTCTAAAGCATTTAAACAGAACATAACCAGTACTTTAAATATTAGTGTATCAAGTCAGAAATGCAATAATGGTTCAATATTTAACAGCAACACCTACAAAGATTTTAGGGAATTTCCTCAACTTTCTTCTGTATTCTTTATCCTATTAACCACTATCTCATTCTTCTTCATTTTACTGGTAATTATCACATAGACTTGCAAACATTTAGACCTGAGAGCAGTTGATTTTTACAAGGTTCTTGAAAATATTAATATTATAAAATGATTTTGTGTTATTTGATTGGGACAGTAGGGGAAAACTTCAAAGAGCTGTAACTCCCTTAGGGTTTACATACTTTAAAATAGCAGTATATCTGTATTGCCAGGGTGGGGAAACAACAGACCTTCAAATTAATATTACATTGGCAGCAGGTTTTTACAGACTATTTTCAGGACTGTGTGCTGATTCCCTAGCTTAATGAACAGTTTGATTTATAGCTTAAAATTATTAAGTGTTCCTCCCAGAGTCATAAATAATGCAGTTTGTAATATTCCTATTGAGCATATAAAACTACATTTCTCTTCCTTTAACAACACTATTTTTAAGTAGCTTGACCTCTTCAGAAATATAAGAACATGCAATTAGTGCAATTTGTCACAGGTCCTTTACATTTTAATAAGACATAATTAGTTGTCTGTTTAGTCTAATTAACTTTGGAACCCTGACAGTTCTTGCTCTCTGGTATAACACACAGCTCCTTATTTGAATTGCTAATACTGGGAAGAGTGCCTCCATACAACAAGAAATTTAAATCTGGTCAGATTTAAATGTACCTTTACAGACTAGGTGGCACTGAACCTGCCAATATTTGCATTAACTTTTCCAAAGTCTTTTTTGTCAATCTATGACAATATATGGGAGTCAATAACATGGAGGAGTCAATGTGGGAGCGTTTAGGAAACAGATGGAATTATTGTACAGTACTACTAGATTTCTACTACTATCACACAACTGAATAATTCTGGCTTAGTAATACTTCTCATATTTCAGACATGATTTAAGAAATGCGTTACAGACTCAGCCCAATGACGATGTACATCCTTTGTGTTCTTTGAAATTAACCTGCATCTCATAAGAATCAAGTGAAGTATCAAACAGATGGCCTCGAAAACATGATATTTTAGTGATCACATAAAGGTATTGGCTGCATAGAAGTAACATTGAACATTGAGGTAAAATCCCCAGAATAGGTAGAGCATGTTAAAAGCTCTGATATTCAAATTTCAAATTTTTTTTTCAGCTATATGATATGACAGTATATATTGATTTGAATGCAAATGATTACTTTAAAATATGACAGATTTATTTTAGATTCTCCTCAGGATTATTTTAATTACTTAGAGGACTGAATTTGCAGATAAATTACACAATTCAACTGAATAGTAAATAAAGTACAGATTTGTCATTGTGTCCTCTACTGAATAAAATAATTCTCTGCAAATATACTGCAAAACTTAATAATCTTCAGAACTGTAGAAATGGGAGAATGTAAGAGTCTCTACAGAAAAAAGAGCATGCACAGAACAGAAATCATTCAATGAAGTGTTGATTTATGTTCGTATAGAGCATATATAACACATTCAATGGAAAGTTTTGTGAGCTGAAATTTTTTTTTTTTTTTTTAATCCTGACAAGAGGAATAATTTCACAGTCTCAGGTTCTGTGCATGGCTTTCCCAAAATGCCAAGTAAGGGGATGTATAAATCTCACCTACTATAATATACAGACACTGACAGGGACAAAATGAGCACCAAAGCAAATATGAAGTAGAAATGATTTTTTATTTAGGTACTTCTTGCTGTCAGATAAAAATGAAAGCATTACTAAAAATTTTACAGAATGACAGCTATGCCTTATGGATAACTACTACAGTTTGATATATGAGGCAGAAAATGTGAAAAATATTGTGAAGAACCACCTTGACACAATGATGGAATGCCACAGGACGCATGCTAACTCCAGAAGAATGTAGTAGACCACTGTTAAATAAAGGAAGGAGACCTCAGGTCCAGCCAAAAAAAAAACCAAAAAAGAAACAACTAAAGACTCTATCTTTCGAAGAACAAAAGTTGCAAAACTTTTTAGACAGCTGCCCATGTTCTGATGGTCTAGTTTGAAAAGGATTATCCCTTGGAGTTTCAATAGGTACAGAGGGATTTTCAAACATTTATATTATACCCTTTACAAAACATTAGAGGGCACAGAAATTCCAGCATCATAGATTTTGTTACAACTGACAATGCATTTTTTGAAATTACTCAGATAAAGCATGTGAAGGCTCAATAGGCAGTAGCTATGTGGCTAAAGCAATTTAAAATAACTTTTATTGTTTATTTGCCAAGTCTGCTCCAAGCCTGACTGTAAACAGTGAAAAGCTGAAAACGAGTAAGTACCAAATTCACTGAACATTCTTTAAAATGCACACTTAATGTCATAGACACATACCATAAACTAGATGGTTCTGTATCTTTCATACTTCAGTATTGTCCTGTGCTCCCCCTTAAAGCCAGGGCCCCGTGAGAACCCCAGTTTGTGCTTAAAAGAAGTTTAGAGAATATCAAAGGGAATAAGACCTACAAAATCTGGCCAAAGCAGAAAGAAATCATCTCACTCTAAGTTCAGAAAAAATATAAGGCCAAATCACATGAAAACAGATTTAGAAATATGTCATATTTGTTATTAACTAAGAGTAACTAATAGGTCTCTACTGGGGATTAAATATTGCATATGTGAGAAGTGAGAAGCAATCTTTCATTTAGACATGAGGAAAACTTATTTTTTTAATCAAAGCATTGCAGACATGCTTAGAAACATAGAATCATCTAAGCTGGAAAAGACATCTAAGACCTAAGGCCTCTAAGATCTGTGAGAGGTGCATTCAATATATTTGTTTCAGAGCTTGTAAGCACTTAAGTTTGTGTTTAGAAGACTCTTCTAGCTCTAGAGCCTTTCTAAGTGTTCTAATCATAGAAAGAAAAGTAATTCCTAATAAGCAGCAACATTTGAATGGAGCATCAGTAGCAACTTAGGAGATATTATTCAGTTTCACAGCACATATTTTAACTGAAATAATTGTTGTGTACCTATAAGGAAAAATCACAGCAAGAGTTCTTACATGAATCTATTCTAAATTAACTTGTGCCAGATGAGAAAGTCCAGTAAAGAATTTTGGCACTGTTGACAGTAGCTGACATGCAGGTATGATTGATGTCTGCCTTCCCTCCAAGGATAAATGGAAAGTTGGCAAATGCCACATATACATAATGTCTGGAATTTTAAGCCAAATTGGTTTTCAGACATCCTATTTGACATTTCCCCCTCATACTTCAAATAATTACTTTGTGCATGTTGCATGTTTATAGAATATGTTTTACTATATAGTCTGGCTTTATCACATCTCCTTTAGGCTTTCTCCAGGCAGCTGCAGTTATAAATTGGCCAAAAAGCACTGCTTGTAGCAGAGATGAAATAGAGATTACTCCTGTCCAAAAAAAAAAGAAAGTAAAAAAAACCCCAAACAGCCAAGAAAAAGAGAGGCCTTTGTATTGAGTCATTAGCAGTACACTGAATTTTTATTCCACTCACTCTAAACTGCCACCCAGGCTACTGCTGCTAACAGGTAGTAAAATAATAAAGGAGAACTTTGGTCTTTCTGATATGTGGTAGGAAGCTAAAACAACAAAAGCATGGAAAGCATTTTAAAGGTCTCATTAGCATAGGAATGGTCCTGCTGGAGCAGTCTAATAAGGTTCAGGGACGATATGAGTTGTGTGACCTCAGGAACGCAGATCTCAGGACATGAAAGATGCCAGTGAAGGTTTTGCCCAGTATCTCCTGTGATTCTGCCACACTGCTGTCTCTGGTTTGTCATGTTCTGTGCCTGTTACTGAACAAAATAAAATGATCTATGCTTCAGGGCTTCCTTCTATTCCTGCTTCTGTTTCATCAAATAGGAAAAAAAAATAGCAGTTTATAAGCTTATGTGTTATCAGACGCTTGTTTGTTTAACCACTGTTAAGCACAGCACATTGATTTGCACTCTGTCATATTCACATGTAAGTAAAATGGATAAAATCCTGAGTAAAGAAGGTGGAACTCCAGATATTGATCCCCAGACTCATATTGACAAGTTCAGGTTAAAACATAAATATGACCAGCCTGAGTTTCCCCTCAAGTTAAATCCCTAGGCATGCTGACAATGTTTGAAAAGTGAGAATTTGCCTACAGGCGAAAGTTTGTTGGAACTGTAGCACTTCAATCAGAGATAAGATGTGTGAGTAGCTGTAGATATCTCAGCAGGCGTTGACCCTGTCTTTCCATTTCTCCATCAATTAAAAAAGAGAAAAGGGAAAGAAAACCACAATAAACAAACAAAACCCACCAAACCCCCAAGAGGTAGCTATCTGGTATCCTACATACATCCTTATTTTCAAAACATTTAAATATTAGGCTAACATTTGCATTTTCTTCATGCCTGAAGAGTAAAACATCAAATCAATCTTGGAATGGATACGGGTTATTCTCTCAACACCTGGAGACTGAAAAACCAGTGCTTCACAAGTTTTCAATTTTAAGATCAAGCTAACTTGCTGCAACTTGTTTTACAGCAATCAACTTTAATATTATAGGCAAATGTTCACATAAAATTCTGATTCCAGGGTCTACTCCGAAATATTTCATTGAACCTTTCCTCCCTCAACATTTTTTAAATCATATTTAATGCACTGGTCATGATGCAAACTGTCCAATTTTGTCCTGGAGTTATGCCTTTGAAATACACACAATATACACAAAAACTTTGTATTAATAGTACAAAAGGAGATATGGTGAACAAAGATGTTCCTTCCCAGCTCTGGCAAGTATTGGAATATTCAAAAATTGATTGATGTAGTGAATACCCATTTATTTTAGATCAAATTTGTTGGTGAAGCCCTGATATGATTCCTCTCTATGCTAGATTCTCCATGCTACCTACTAAATCCAGAAGAAAAAGCATCAAAAAGCACTTGGGGGGATTGAAATTGCATCACAACAGGTAATGTGATACAACCCTGCTGAAAACAAGCTGAAACAAAATGGCTTTAAGCTGTTGTAGTATCAGTAGAGCCAGATCTAAGTTGACATTGAATGCTACTTACTTTCATATCCCTGTAATCCAAGAAACACTTTGATGTGAAGATGACAAATACTTTTAACTATAATCACCATCATCACCTTATTTCTCAAAACTGGATGGAAGCCTTAAATGTTGAACCTCTCATTAGATACTTTCCAGGTCTCATTACCATACTTAGCTTTCCAAAAGTACCGAAACAAAACCTTGCTTAACATCAGAACTCAATAGGTAATTAGCACAAACTAGAAATCACAGAATAGCCTATCTGCAGATAGTATAATAAAAGCAAAAAATATCTAAATTCCATTGCACATCCCTTATGTGCAACCACATAAAACTTAATTCTGAGCGACTGTATTGGTGTTGAGAGCTTTGTAACAAGCTGGCTCCTGGATAAGGGTCGCAGCCAGATTAATCTGCCCGAGATACAGACAGGAGAAATGTAGAGGATTTTGCAGACAGTTAGCTAGCTAACAAAGATCATGC
The DNA here is from genome assembly GCF_017590055.1 of Onychostruthus taczanowskii. Lineage (NCBI taxonomy): Eukaryota > Metazoa > Chordata > Aves > Passeriformes > Passeridae > Onychostruthus > Onychostruthus taczanowskii. Next base: position 8,878,893 of record NW_024501237.1, on the reverse strand, counting down.
TGGAATAATACCATTAGTTAAGCAAGAAGGAGACGAGGATAGGAGTCAGAAATCAGTGTCTAAAAGCAGCAAGGTCACTGTGCCCTTGCCGAAACTTGAGGTTGTGGGAGAGGTTCGTTAGCTAGCAAGAATGAAGGAACGATAGAAGAAACCATAACAAGGTGAACACAAGAATGTAAACGTAGACGTAGTTGACTGATAAATGACTAACCAATGATGAGCTCAATTTTTGCAATATGCATTAGGCTTATTAACTCTGTTATAAATGTGTGTGCCTATTCAATAAACTTTTGAGACTTGTTGTTCATCATCTGGTGTGCAAGTCTTCCCTCTCCATCATATTGGCACAACTGCAAGGGGGTCTTTGCAACCTTCTGTTGATCACTAGCTTAGAAATAATCTCTCCCATTTAGTCTAGAACTCCTATAAGAGGTCCTGGAAGCATTAGAGAAAAGCAGAACATACTTTAATTCTCCTAATTTCTCTGCCACCACACTTCTGACACATTTACTTTGGGACTCTGCAGAAAGGAAAGAAAATAGACATTTTTTTCAAAATATTTATTCAAATTCAAAGCACCAATAACATGAGAAGTGGCAAGAGGTAAACTGCTGCTAACTGGAATCACAGGATATAAAGCAGTCATTCCTGTGTTATAAAATTAAACTGGGTCAAACCAACATTGTCCCAAATTCACTTCACAATCCTGTTCAAAACTTCTTGACGTTGACAGATGGCTGAGTGTCTGAGACCAGTACTAATGCATGCTTCAGATTACACCTGCCAAAATGATACTGATTTAGACAGTACACTCTCAGGTGAGACTTTGCTTTTCATTTTAACCTCTTCTCAAAAAAAGCAAAACAATATTTTTCTTTAGGTTAGTTAAATGATAATATATTAGTTCATACATGAATGAGGCTTGATCACCTTTTAATCCCCCTAAAAGCATAACCATTATAGAAATAAAAAACATTATTAAAAATATTTACCTGTATTTCAGAGACAGAAATATTTGAACTTATTTTGAATTCTACACAATGATTTTTTAATATATGGAAATCTTAATATTTTCTCTCTCTAGAAAAGCTTGGCTGATCAGCAATCCAACAGTCATTTCCTTGCCCTTGAAACAAAACTTAAGGCATTTAATTAGAGATTATTTGTTCTTTACTGAGGCATACTTGCTGACTTCAGTGAGAGTTTAGTAGAGCAGGAACCAGAAATAAAACTGGGTGAAGACATTAACATCTGTTCACCTAGTATTTGTTTTTTCTTGGCTTACTTTATATAGCTGCTGCTGAACAAAACAGCACCTAGTTATTAACAGAATATTGCATAGTTATTAACAGAATATTTCAAAATGGATAGTTTATAAAATCCTCTAGAGAGATTAAGGAGAGGGGATTTTTTTCTAAACTGTGCATTGATGTTCTGTCATCAGACAGTAAGGGTCTAGGATTTCAGGATTTCAGCTGTGTCAAAGGGGTCTACACAAATGTTTCTGGCATACTCAAAAACTTCTTGGATACACTGCACAAAGAAATTCAGGTAAGTAGAAATTATAAAATTAACTTTATTATACATTGCTGAGTTTCCTACTCAAACCACATCACAGCAGTAACTCATAAGCCCCCCCTTTTTTTTTTTTTTTTTGTGGACTGAGTACACAGCTTCTGCTCTCATTCTTCCTTTCTTCCTGCAATGCTAAAAATTAGGGGCTTTGGCTCTTTGTTTAATCTACCACAGATTTCACTTTGGGCTTGGGTTCTCAGGGGAACACTTTGGACTTGTATTTTGCAGGGACATATGGTATAGATGTATCATGGGTCCTTCTAGACTAGAAGTATATATATATATATATATATATATGTATCTCAGTTATCTGTCATGCTAAATAAGCAGACTTACGGACTTCTTGTCCTTATTAACCTTAGTTCCTTAGTAAAAAGTTTTAGCTTCAAATGGTCCTTTCTTCTGGTTTCTACTCTACACATTCCAGTTTCTTTCTTCTCAGTGTAACAGGCTGTTTCAGGAAAAGAGCAATACCAGCATAGCATTAATCTATCACAAATGTCCTTTATAATATAGTTCTCCAAAAACGATCAAAACAAAACTTCTTTAATTCAAGCCTTTTTTTTTCTCCTTCATGATAAACCAGAAGATATCCAGTATCAGTTCCCTGAGATCTCCAAGTGATTTGCTCATACTGACCGAAGCAGCAACTCTGCCCCTGCAAGTATGCACAACAAACAGGCAGAAGGTTTCCAAATATGTGTGCTACCTGTTAGATTTTGAAATATAATTTCAGCACAAACCAGGGATAAATGTACCTTGAACTTTACTACCTTGAAGATAGTAAAAGACAATAGGAAAGTCTGAGCTATTTCTGTATCTGCCTGTGTTTCTTTAATTGACCAGCTATTTTCATTATACTAAAAGCACCAGGTACCTGTGCAACAGAGCAATTTGCAACACAAAACTTCTGCTTTTCTTTTCTCCCCTCACATATTGCTTTCTTGTTCATGAATGTGTCTTCACCGTATGAAGACATAATGGAAAGCTTACTGGCTAATTTGAGCCAGTTTCTTGGTATTTATATTTTAAAATATGCTCCTTCTGCTGATTCTGTCCTGCAATCCACAGATGGCCACTTACTAATTTTCTCAACCATTCAGTCTAGATCAGGCTGAGATCTCTTTGAGAAATCACCAAGTCCTTGAAATTTCAAAATTTGGCAACCTGATCTTCCCATATCAAAAGGTAATAAGCACTCCATTGTGTACTCACAGATTTTACAGCACCACTGCTGTGTATTCTTAACATGAAATCACTTTTTGTCTAAGGCTGGAATACAAACCTACCTTCCAAACAGATGCAGAATCTAATACTCATTACATGTCATCAGAGTTATGTTTGTACATCTCTGGAAAATAGCTGATAGATAAGGAAAAAAAGAACAGTTCACTTGGTCTATTTGGTTTGGCCAGAAAATTGGCCAATAAATGGGGATAAAAATCAACAGAAAATTCCAACTGCTCATTTCTTAGGCTATAAGAGGCTCCAATCTCGTATGATCATCACCCAATACACTCCCAGGACTATGAGGGGTCCAAAAAAAAGATGGATCAACGAGAATACTTATGCTTTTTAGAGTTGTACGGATGAACTATAATTGACATAAGAGTCTAGTGAATTTGAATTAAACTAAAAGGGAGGGCATTTATGGATGTAGGGAGAGAATGTGGTACAAATGTAAAAATGTTTGATGTGCAGAAATTCCTGCAAATATGCTGAGTTATTTCTTCAAAATTTAGATTAATTATTTGTCAGTGTGAGCAAATATTTTGACTGTGTTTGCAGGCAGATTCAGGACTTTGTCAGAAGGTGTAGCAGTGCCTGAAATAGACAGCACTGAAGTGGTATCTTACAGTTGTTCTTTACTACACAAGTTTGCTGTAGTTCATGATTTTTCTTTTACCAATATTGAGACTTTTTAAAAGAGATTATCGCTTTCATTTCCATCACCCACTTCAACCGACAGAGCTGAGTTGTTCCTGATTGTATATAGTTACTCCACAAAAATAAAGAGCAGCTACTATGCACAATTTTTAGAAAAATGTCTAAAAGAGAATACAAAGGCCCTGTCAGCCATCTCTGTCTCTTAGTAGAATGAATTAATATTGATATAAGTTCTCATTTATTCAATCCATTAAAAAAAAGTTTTATGTGGAGTTTTTTCATGGGTTTGAGGGTTTGGGTTTTTTTGAGTTTTGATTGGTGGCTGTTGTTGCTTAACCAGATCTTTTCCGCTAATTATATCCTTAAGTGATACTCAGTGCTAGCAGATGTTTTAGGGCTTCACATAAATGACCTTTTTTTCCAGTCCAAGTGAAACCCTACCACCTCAACACTACAGCAGGGTATTCTTAATCCCTTTCTATAAACCTTAAGAACATAATCTATCCAAGCTAGGCAATACCCATACTAAAAGCTGACAGCTGTGCTACAGTGCTGAAGTGATACAAGAGTACTCTCCGAGTGACAATCTCCTATCCACAAAAGCTATGAACGGATGCCTCCGTGATGCTGTAGAGGAGACCAGCTTCTGTTTCACACTAGACTTATGAGATAGTAAATCACAGTGGCCTTTTTTAAACCACTCCTCAGTTCTTTGGACATCATTCAGTAGTTTATTTCACACTAGGGATTTATCAGAGAGGAAGCTGTTATTGGAAAATATATCTCAGTTTTTTATCACTTGACTTATCTTTAGGAAGTGATGGAAAAATACAGACTAGTTTTTACATGATCCAGATCTTTCATTTCCTTGGCAGAGGAATTGACTTGAAATTAGAAGCTGAAGCTGAAACTCTCCTCTCTTCAATGCTCAATGCCTTTAAACAAACCTCTTTACTTTCAAAGTTATGAACACCACTTGCAACACCCCATTGTGTATTCAGAGGGTCACTCCTATTTCACCCCAGGCACTGAATTCCAAGGTGAAACCAAGATTCTTTTGCTCTGGTTAGATGCAAAGGAGAAAATACCAATGAGATGGTGTGGTACACCAGTTTAGTTGTTCTCTTGCACTGGGTGATCGGGAATTTGCACAGAATAGCAATGCTCCTTGGGAGCACTGGGAATGCTGGGGAACATATTGGGAATATTGCACTTTATAGCTTATGTTATATCACGTGGTTTGTTACCCCTTTTCCCCATCACTTGGTCTTTCCCTCACCTGGTGGTCTCTTCCCTGGGTTACCCCTCCCCTCGCCACTCCTCACTGGTGTTCCATTGGCTGTGGACCTCTCCCTCTGTCCCCATCCCAGGGGTATAAAAGCTGCCTGCCACCAGGGAATGCGCTCTTTTCTCCCATGGGTTTGTCCGCCTGATGTGTGTCTTGGAATAAAGGACAACGTTTCCCACATGGAGGAGAGAGCTTCTCAATCTTTTACCTTTGTCTATGAAGTATCGTGTGGGCAGGGTCTATATCTAGCTGGAGTGGACCCCAACAGCCCAGGAAACATGATTCTTCAATGAGATATTTTCAAGAGGTAAAAAACCCACAAACTTTACTGGCAAAGTTTAGAAAATTAAGGAACATTGGCAACAGTACAGACAACATAACATCACTTATGAGAGCATAGACTTAGCCCACTGGACATAGAAAATCTTTAAACTCATTTGATGTTATATTCTGTGGAGAGGCAGTAAGAAGAATAAGAAGAAAGGGAGAGAAACAGAAAGATTTCTGGAAAGGAAAGATATAGAAGAACAGACATAGCTACCAACTCCTGGGTTCCAGTGATGTAAATCTCCAAGATGAAGGCAGGGTTAAAGGACAATGTGCTTACCTCGTGGTGACCTTTCTTAAACCTTTATGGCCCATCCTGGGCCTTCCTCCCTGGTGGGATTTCTGCTCACCTGGCCACTCAGGGACTGGGTTAGGCAACACTGGGGCTGCTTCTAGTGTTGTCTGATTGACAGACACTGCAGGACTGGGGGATGTTGGGGGCAGGGCACAACCATACCCAATCAAGGCCTGACCCACCCCTCTCACACATTCCAAGCCCCCAAGATGTCTCAGAACAGATCATCTTTTCCAGTTTCTGACAACTCCCCCAAGCCAAACTGGAGCAGGGAGCTGAACTCAGAATATAGGAAGAGAGTACCTGGTATTTATAACTTTGTGGGCTTCCTAGCATTTCACTCATGTGAAGTATGCCTTGGAATTCAAGGGTTTGAAAGAGAATTTATTATTTATCATAATGACCCTTGAGAAACTCTCCTTCCCAGCACTTGATCAAGATGCTGCAGTGTGAGCTGCCTGGATTTCAAGAATATTCTAACCAGGATTTAAATATTTATGCAGTCTTTTACTTCAAGATTTCTAATGTATTTACCAAATTAACATAATATAAAATAACTGTTGTTGCTTTGTTGTTGCTATTATTGTTAAAAACATAATATCTTTATTGGTTTGATTTTTGCCAGGAAAGCAATTGTGATATATTATAATTCCTAGAACTGTTACAGGAATAGTAAATGGAACAGGTGCCATCCAGAATTATTTACTTTCTGCAATAGGCAGAGACACATTTTCAGCGTCAAATGACTTTTGACATTTAATGTGAAAACCAAGCTACCTTATAGTTAACTATCTTGGGGTAATAATGATAGAGCACCAAAGCATTTTATTTCTAGCAATGAATTTTTTGGGTTGCCTTAACTAAATGAAAATACATCTTATGATCAATACCTCATACTTGGAAACTGTCTTTTTTTTATCCGTATTTGGTCTGTTCAAGGGCTGAATCCTCTGCACATTCTGTTTGGGATGGGTGTTTTTTGTCAGTAGAGCTACCTAAAATATTAAGATATTTAAATACATGTACCAGTTATTTTCATATTTTTTAGCAGTGGAAGAAGTCTTCCAAACAAAACTTTTGACAAAATATGTTTCACGCTAAAATAATGTATGAACTTGTGCAGAATATTATTTGTTTTGGTGAAAACTCCAACCATGCTCAAGTTTTACCTCATGCCCCTCATTGTCCTGAGGGTACATAGTCTTAAGTTTTTAAGTCTGTTTTTGAAAGCTATTAGATGTCAAGTACCTGAAGTTATTGATTTCCTGTAAATTCAGATGTCTTATATGCATTTGTATTCTATCCTGGTCTGAACCCTACAGTATTTGTTGTACCTTAACTAAACAATTGGTAAATAATCAACAAGATTTGAGGCAGCACAACAGACCAATATTCAGACAGAATTTGCCATTGAAGACTGTAAGATTCTGACCGATGTGATGGAGCACTTGGGAGTTGCTTTCTAAGCAAGGCACTGCTTGAAGTATAAGGAGCGGTGGAAAACAGGGCCAATTGAAGGCAGCAGTAATATGTGTACAGAGAGTTGACATTATGTATACACACCACTGGAGCAGTTCTTAAAGAATTCATTTTACCTAAGGTTTGAAACTTCCATAATGACATATTAGGCAACAAATCAGTACCTCAAGGAAAAAAGTGTTATACTTTGAACTTCATTAGTATTGAGATCAGTTAGGTGCACAAGGGAGTTTCTTTGTCTAGGAGAGGCCAAATTAAGAAGTTGGGCACTTAGAATGAAAGAGGTATATAAATCAGCTATATAACATTTGCAAGCAAAGTTCTTTATCTGTAAGGGCAACAATTTTAATTAAAAAGAAAAAATAAATAATAACCATCCTCTTCTGATTGTTTCTTCCATCAGCGTTTACTGCAGCTATGAAACAGATTAATTTCACATTTTAGCAGCATAAGCCCAGTCAATTACCAGATGACATCCATTTGCTGTATCTCACAAATGAGCAGTTCACATCAACAATTCTAATTTATGCCTATTTCACACAAAATTTGTTACTCATGCAAATTACCCAGCTTAAAAGTTCACTGGGCCTGTGCACGAACATCAATACTACATCAACTTGCATAGGATTGCAAACAGATACTTATCTCATGTGAGCAATAATTATTTTCTGACCCAGTCTTTGTTGTGAACAACAAACAATACACACTTGACCCAGTTTGTGCTGCTTTCTCAGTCAGTAGTTATGGTTTTAATTAGCCATTGTTTTCACAGTGTTTTAGTTCATTTTTTGGTTTACTCTTTATAAAGCAGAGATGGCATACAGTCTAACTAATCAAACCACTGAAGCACAGGCAAAAGGAAGCAACTACATGTGTTTATGTTAATCTCTTCAGCAACCAGGATTATTTGGATTAAAAGGAACAGCCATTCAAATAGTCTTTTCCTCATCCAGAGACAACTAATAATCTGACCAAAAATACTAGACCATTAAAAAGAAAGTCAACTCTCTACTAACAAAGAATGTGTTTCAACTACAGAAAATCCTTTCCCCTGTGGAAAAAAAATAATTTCACCAGTTTAGAACAATATTTAAAGTGTGAATAACACATTGACCCATGGCAAACTGGGTCAAATTTTAAATATACTTCATAAACCAATAAAAATTTTCATGAAAATGAAAAGCAAAGTGTCGTGGTTTGACAAATGCCAAACGCCAGACCCTCACAAAAGTAATTCACTTACCCTCTTTCGTTACAGCTGGGCAGAGGAGAGGGAAAAAATGAAGGAAGGGTTCATGAGTTAAGGACTGGGAGAAAAAAACATTCTAAGGGCAAAAACAGGCTCAACTTAAAGATACAAAGGGAATTTATTATTAATAGAGTCAGAGGAGGATAATAAGAAGTAAAACAAGTCTTTAAAATACCTTTTTCTCCCTAGACCCTCCCTCCTTACCAATAGCACAAGGAGACAGGGCAAGGGGGTTTTGGTCAGTTCGTCTCTCAAGATCTCTCAAGAGGAGTCTTTTTTCTGCTATACTGTAGAATCCCTCCCACAGGCAAACAGTCTTCCCAAAACTGTTGTGGTGTGGGTCACTCATCCATGGAATGCAGGATAGGCTGCTCTAGTTTGGAAGCAAGGGCCCTCTATCTCTGGAAGCAGGGGCCCTCTCTCTCTCCATTTGGGTCTCCCACTGGATCACAGCTTTCTCTGACATCCACCCGCTCCAGAGTGAGCACTTTTCCCAAGGGCTGCAAGTGGATTTCGGCACCCCCGCTACATGCATTACAAGGGGACAGTTCGTTTTATGATAGTCCTCACTACAGCTTGAGAGAAATTTCTGCTCTAATGCTTGGAGCACTTCCTCCTCCTCTTTCTTTTCCACTGACCTTGGTGCCACCATGTTTTCTTTTACATGTCCTCACTTCCTCCTCTTCTCTGACTAGAAGAAAAACTACTGCTTGTAGGTGCCAACAAGTTCCACCAATTCAAAGATTCTTGCAAGATGCTACAGCACCAATGTTAAAGATGAGTAATGAAATTATTGGTTCACACAATTAAGAGATTAATATTGTGTGTATGTTAAGAGCAGTTTTGTTGATATCTGGTTATATTGCTGTAATTTGTTGTTTGGACATCCTCTGTTCTCCCCATAATCCCCGTTCCCCTCTCTGCATTGTTGCCACCAGGCAGCCTGGGTTGTCTGGGACATGTAGAGAGAAGGCGCGTACCTGTGCCCCTTACAAAGGTTCTTGCTGGGGAGGCGTGGCATGACAACACCTGATCTCCAATCAAGTTGCAAGAAAGTATCCACCAATAAACAGCAAAGAAGACCCCCTATGGGAGGGGTCAGGGTGGCCTGATGTAATTCCCAGGGATATAAAAGGTGGAAACAGCCATTTTGTAGATGAGCTTGTGGATGCCATGTCACCTGGTCCTAGTGTGCGCTGTCCCTTTTCCTTATTCAGTCCTTTGTTGTATTTTGTTAAGGTTTTTAATAAACCTTTTAACTTTTTTTAAATGAGTGACATTTCTCACAGCTAGGAAGTTGATTTCATGTAGGTTCCGTGTCGGGGAGGTGCTCATCATGCTTCCGCTACCGCCAGGCAGCCCTGCCACCATCACAAGGACAGCAGCAACTGATGCAGCACTAGTGGTGTTTAATGCCTCTCTTCATGCAAGGCACTGGTAGGGTGAAGTTGCCACCCCTGCCCCTGCCCTTTCGTCTGCAATGCAGCTAGCTAGGCAGGTTGCGGGCTAGGCAGGCAAGGCGCGGCGCAGGCTGCAGCAAGATGGTGTCAGCTGCAACCTCGGCACCTCCCCACCCTTGGGAAAAAAACTGTGCGTGCACTGTTTTGATTTTCTTCTTGAATATGTCATCACAGAGGCATTACCAACCTCCCTAACTGGGCCAGCAGCAAGTCCATCTTCAAAGCCATCAGAGATTGGCTCTGTCCTACATACCTGAAGCTTCTAGCAGCTTCTCACAGAAGCTATCTGTGTCCCTTTCCTGCTACCAAAAAATCAGGTTATGCCAAATCAACACACCAAGAAAAATGGAAGATAATGAAGATATCTCTGCTAGAATGCTGCGTCAAAACTTCAGTAAAATAATTTAAAAGCTTTCTGTCTGTAAAAATGATGGATCTGTATGTCTAAGTACTCATGATTTAAAATCATAGCTATTAAACAAAAGTGCTTTTCTTCTTTTTAATGAGTACCTAACTCATTAATAAGTTAGCTACTTAGGTTGAAAATTCTTCAGTCTAACAGAAACTGAAACAGTATAAACAGCTCCTAAATGGGCACTTTACAATTATATTTCCCTTTCAAGGACTACTAACTAGACAATAAAAAGAGAGGGCTGGCTTCATAAAATAATTCATCCTCCATATCAAAGTCTAATTCAGCTAACGTGTTCCTTTATTTTACAAGTGGGTATGGTGCCCTAGTGACTTCTGACTTCCAGAAACTGCAGCATTTGACTGTCCCATTTCCTCCCATTCTCTCTTAGGCAGAGTCTGTACTTCTCACTGGAATAATTTTTATCTAAACAAATATCTAGAACTGTATTTGCCTTTGAAAATACGTTCTGATGAACATTTATTATTATTATTATTATTACTATTACAATTACTATGTGTATCATTTTTATCCTTAGCATGAATACCAAAGTAGAAGCAAGCTCTGGGTTTATTCCATGCCATAGCCACCTACACACTTCCTAACTACAACTTTCAGGGCCTACTTCCAAAATCCTGGGTCAAAAATTAAGCATAATGTAAAATTAGAAAGTTTTACTCAAGCCAAGATTTCACTTATTGTGATGGATTCTTTATTATAACCTCTAAATTAATCAAGAGAAAATGGAAAATCATAGATTTCCCTTCCTAATTTGGAAGGGACCCATGAGCAATCAAATAAAACAGTGCCCTAATCCTAAATTTGCTTCCTACCCAATACATTTTATAACTGGTTCAAAACTGCTTAGACATAGAAATTATTTTAACTGGGGTTGAGAAGTAAATTGAATGACTGCTTGTTGAGGGCAAGGAATGATACAAACTGCCTCTATTAATGTTATTAAGACTATACAGAGCTTGAAATTAGGTAAGTACAATTCCACTGCTGAAGTAAAGGTAAAAGTTTAAGGGCTACTATTTATTGTAGATATAAATCAAAGCAGTGAAAAATGCCTATAGTGCTATCAGACACCATCAGAACTATGAATGTAGATGTTGAAGTAAACACACACACACACACAAACACACACACACAGAGGATTTCTTTCACTTCCCCAAGCATCCAAAATCATGACCAGGAACTAACCTGAGATATTTCTATCAGCAACAATTGAAACAAGTTCAAACAGCTCACATTTCTCTTGCATATGTACAGTGAAACAACAAGAGGCAAGATGCAAAACAGAAAATACCGTTCAGGTAAAAGGAAAAAAAGTCTTCACTGGAATGGTCTGTGATGAACATCCCTTAATAGGAAAAAAGCACTTAAGATTCAAAAATGTTCATTGGTTAAAATGAATGACAACATTCAGAGAGTTCTCAATCAATCAGAGAGTTTTATTAATACCTTATGTGCTTGGCATGGAAATTGGTTTCTTAGTCCCTGACCTACTATACAGGAACACAGGAGTGGGTTTGGGATAAAAGAGAAGAGTAAAGGGAAAAGAGAAATTAAGCTCATGACAGGAGGGGTTGGATAAAGGTGGAAGGGAAAAGAGAAATTAAACAGGTTATTTTAAAAGGGGGAGATTAATTAAAGAAAGGGAAAGGAAAAGGGGGAAAATGAGAAAAAAGAGAGGCCAAAAGGGGTCACCTGCCCTTGCTCCAGTGTCAATCCAGCTGATGGCATGCCAATCCTGGTCTCAGCATCAATCCAGGCAATAAGTAGCAATCCAGCTGCGTCGGTCTGGCTGATGAGATGTTCGGGGGCTGGAGGGTACCGCTCAGGTGTGGGGTTGGGGGGCGGGACCTCTATATGAACAGATTTCACTGTCCCAAAGACAGGTTTCGCGCTTTCTATGCTAATTAGTTATCATTGTTCATTCACATATTGTGGGTATGGGTTAGAGAGCTTCAGGGCTCTTGGGTCATCCCAGTCCTGCCTTACAGTCCGTGTCCACTTCCCGCCAATCATTCCTGCACTTCTGCTCTGCTGTGTTGTGGGTCTTTCCTGTGAAAAAGTGCTGCCCTATTTCCACCTGGCCTCCCTTCTCCAGCCAAAACTTAGTTTTTCTAACAGGATTTTAATAACATAGTCCTTGGTTATTACCAACCATCCTTGTCTGTTATTACTAAGAGTTCCTTGGCTCCACAGCCACCCAGTTATCAGTGCTTGACACGCACATTTGCCAGTTATCTTCTGGGAATTGAGAGCTCAAAAAGATCTTGCTTTGGACCTGTTTACTGGGTCTCAAGAGAGTTTGCCTTAGTCACAGTAATTTTGCACTCTGGCCAAACTTCAAGTTGGTAACTTTCATTAATGGTTTGGCAACAAAATTATTATTCTACTTGGGTTATTATTCAGACAAGAAAAAAAGTTTATAAGGCTGCTTGTTAAAAACCAGGTGCTCATTAGACAGCATTAGTTTTTGAGAACAGACGGTGTTTCTGATAAGCTGGAGAGGGGCTTTGTCCAGTTGCAGTTCATCAAGGCTGAGGCCTAATGAGAATTTCTCAGATAACAGTGCAGCCTGAGGGGGGAAGTTATGACTAAAGGCAGCTTCTCTAGGCCTATACATGGTCAAACACTAGAACATCTTTCCCAAAGCAGATAAGGAAATCCCAAACTTCGAAATTTTAAAGCTCAACTGACAAAGCTCTGAGCATTTTGACCTAATTTCCAAATTGCCCTGGCCTGAGCAAGAAGCTGGACCACGAAGTTCTCTCCAACAACCACCTTTCTCTAATTCCAAGATTGGTATTACCTTAAAAAAATGCAAATACCAGCATATAGCACTTTCCAGCAGGTTGTTACCACACAGCTCTGAGAAAAGAAAGTAACAACTTGACAGAAATAGGAGGAAAAAAAAATCTGATCTTTTTCTCTCCAGCTGATCTGTCTTAATTTGCCATGGGGAATTTCACTTTCTGTTATGAGAGGCTATCCTTTGCTTGACTTTATTTAATTGGAACCACAACAACAGAGCAATATCTCTCAACTTTTTCCTTCCCAAGACCTGCCTTCTTTACACATTTTCTGGTAAATAGAGAATTGTTGAGGAAGAGAGGAGCATGCAGCAGTGTTAGAACACTCCACAGCAGGTTGAACATGAGGCCACTGATGAAAGGTTTGGCATTTGCCCTCACAGCAGTACCCAATGGCACCCAGGCACCACTGCAACATTAACCCACTGCAACATTCAACTGTCACGTGGCATGATTCTTCAATTATTTTCTCCATTATTTGCTACCTCACAGACCTTTAATTAATCTGAAAATTTCACCAAGGATTTTACATCAATGTCTGGATCAATCATAGAAATATAAAGTAGCCCCAGCCCCCAGGTGACCATGGCAAAGATGGCATTTCTCATTGATCTCTCCCCATTAGGAGCTTCATTTTGACATCTTGTCCCATTCTGCTGTAAAAGGGGGAGTTGGGTTGGACTCTTTTGATAGACTTCTTGGATGAAAATAAAGCATGAACACAATATTATATCTGAGAACCATTTATTGATAAAGAAGGATTAGTGTTCCTACCAAAGGGGGATAGAAAATAGAGCAGAGAGAGAAAAAAAGAGAAACAGAAGACAAGGACAGATCGTTACCGCTGTACCCTGGTGCCCTGTTAGCATCAGCTCGGCAGAAGGAGCACATGTGCCGCAAGCTGCAATGAGTCTGCCATGTAGCTCCCGTAGCGGGCTGGCGCAATTTCCAAACACTAGCAGGCTGTGTGTCTCTTCCATCGGCAAAGAACAGGTTGCTGTGGCTAGAGGTGCACTGCTGGAAAAGCTGGAGTTTGTCAGGGTTGGGGCATGCAGGCTGCGTACTGGTGCTACATGTGACATCGGAAACACAGTGGCGGCAGCGGCTGCGGCCTAGGTGCAGGCAGCGGCTGCTCCATGGCTGAACCAGCTGAGCACTAGGTCGTCATGTCAACAACCTGCTTTGGGGCAGCGGCAAAGCAAGGCAGGAGAGATGTGGACAGGGAAGAAGCAGGGGAAGAAGCAGGACCGTAGAGAGAAAAAGGCAGGGGAGAGAAGGGCTAATCTAACCCTCCAGGCAAACCCCGCTCCCTCCAAGAAACCCAAGGAAAAATGGCACACATTGTGTCACAGTTAGCTGCTTTTATGTGCCAAGATTCCTCCCATAGCCCAATTTCTCAGGCATTTTTTTTCTGGTCATCTGGGGCTCTGCTTTGCTGGCAAGTGGGGAAGATTTCTCTGCCCTCATTGACACTTCAGGCGAAGTCTCCAAGAGGACAGGGCTGCCAGCACATGTAGAGCCTCTATAAGAATCCTTCAATCCTTTGTATTGTTTTTATAATGATAGGGTCAGAAGAAAAGAGAAAGACAGAGAGAGAGAGAGAGAGAGAGAGAGAGAGAGAGAGATGGAGAGTGAGGCTAGGGGTATCTAGCAGCTTGGGATTTTTAACATATTTATTATTGTGTAGGAACAGAACTATACAATTCACATATAAATTCAATATTCTGCATAGTCATTTTGGAAACCTGCTGGACTTTTGTACTAAGTTCTCTATTTTGACTTCGCACTCAAATCCAACATGCTGTTCCACCTCCAAAACAGAACAATATAAAGAAAAATAATAAAGATTATTAACATTGTAAACAGTTATCCTGTACTACAAACACACTGGTTCTCGGTCCTTTTGGAGCCAGGAACACAACTATAACATCAGAATGAGGTAATAATTCACCTGGAATTATTTCTACCCCTACTAACACATACTGTTTTTTTTCTGATCTCCTGAAGTATTCAATATAATCAATTTGTCAAGTCTTCCATAATCCTTGTCCTTCTCTTAGATGTAGTGCAGTCTCCTCTAAGGAATGCCTCTCAAGCTGGACTCAACATTCCTCACAGGCTGGAATGCATGTCTTACAGTTCTCTCTCATAACTTGCCAGCCTCAGGCACAAACTTCTAAGTACAAGTCTTTTGCCCCAGAGTGGCTTTTTTTCACATGCAGCCACTCCAGGGGGTGTTCCCAGTTGTCAGTTACTGCCTCCTGGTTTAATGGAGTGAGTCTGGTCAGTTCATCTATTCTGTCATTCCACTTGGCCCCTGGATCATCCCCTGTTTGGTGAGTGGCTATCTATACTACTGCAAAGTCACCTTTCTTAGCAAATGCTAAGAAGTTTTGCCACTTCTATTTCTGCCAAACCAGGAATCCCATTTACCTCCCCCTTTTTCTGTTCCCAGAACTGAAGTTACTCAGTACAACCCTTAAAGACAGCAAAGGAATTAGTATAGATGACAGTAGGAGAGAGGAACAGACATTCATGTTTGAAAATACATCATGCAGCCACCAATTCTCCAACCTGGGCACTATCTTTGCCTCCAGTGACAAGCTGTTGCCCAGTACTGGTCTGTAAGGTGGCTGCCCCATATTTCCTCACCTTGCCTTCTCTCTTAGCTGAGATATCAGTGAACTATGTGTTTTGCAAGTACGGGGAGCGGAGTCAAGTAATTTATTTACTGAAGGGATAGTTGTGCCACTCTCCTGATCTGAGGTGCTCCATTTCTGAAAAGTTCAATTTAGTCGTCCCTTCTGTCACTTTGAAGATGTCACAGTAATGTTTTATCTGTGCATACCACCTCCTAACTGAAGCTCTTTAACAAATACACTGCGCAACCAAGAGTAGTCTCCACAAGGGATACCCTATTTTAATTAATACGGTTTCCCTGTCCACCCCAAGATTTTTCACTGAATCCTGCTTCATACACATAAGAATTTGAGGGAAGTAAATGGTTATTCCCTCTCTGCCCTGCAGTTCCTCCACCAACAGTTTCTCTCTGTGATGCTACAGCCAGCAAAGCCCTAAGGTGGTACTTTTTGATCCTAAATTTCCTAATCCAGCCTCTAGCATCTCTTCTGCCTAAACTGGGTGAGGTTTTTAGTTTCCTTGTATGTGATTTGTCTGGTACACCCTCATCCCTGCTCAGATCTATTAAGGCAGGTGCATCTGGCCTTATGTTATACTTCTCTGCATGTGATTTCTTGGACATCCTCTCTGGCCACTCTGACTCTACCTGTTCTAGTTGCTTTTTGGAGAGATTGTTCATTAGTCTTTCCGGGATTTCCTTCTGCCAACCTTGTGACCAAACTGCCTATCTCATTAGTAGATGCTTCTGCCCACCCTGGTTGGAATAGGACAAAATCCTGGGTGAAATTCTTGGACTAAATCGAGCATGTCTCACTCTACAAGTTTCTGGTTTGCTGACTACTGGCCTTACTGGATCCTACTTTCACCCAAAATTAATCCATTCCTTGCCTACCTCTCCCCTGGTTCACACTTTGCCTCCCCAGGCAGTGGTATCTCCTGCAGGGAAGGAGGTGGTACCATCCAGGGTAGCAGAAAGCCTGTATTTTCCCTTGTAATTGTAATGTCATTAGTTTCAGAGAATTAGGAAGCCCTCTTATTAACAGGGTCATCTGGTCAGCATCTACTCTCAGCATCATAGGTGATTCTTATAAAGGGGTTAAGTTTGTTAATACTACATAATGCAGTATTTTAAAATTGAAATATCATGTAATGCTAAATTAAATGCCTCAGAGAAATCAAAGTAACTAATAGTGACACATATGTCTTCATCAACCAAACCTTGAACTCTGCTGAAAACAAAAGCTGACCTGTCTGAGAAGAGGCTCCATAGTGACAAGCCTAATTATATTTATATTGTCTAATTGTTATTTAACAGACTCACAGAGTAGCCATTTCATTCTTCTACCTTGGGTTAGCATCTGGCTAATGTGTACAGCTCCAGTGACTCATTCTTTTTAACCAGCAAAACTATCTTGTCTGTCCTGAATATCTTTTGTCAGTTTTCCAAAGAGCATAGATAAATACCCCAGCTAGACCAGGTTCCTCAGCTCCCTACTGTCTCCCTTGATACATTTGTAGAAACATAATATGGTTTGGGTTGAAACAGTCCTTAAATTCTTCTGTTTCTAATGTCCCCAGCATGGGTAATGGCACCTTCCACTAGACCAGGTGGTTCAAAGCCCCATCCAGCCTGGTCTTGTACACTGCCCAGGAAGGAACATCCACAGCTTGTCTGTGCAACCTGTGCCAGTTTCTCACCACCATATATTCCCAATTTTCATAATGTTCTGTGCCAAGCCTGCTGTCCTCCTCCTGGACCTCATGGCACATGCCACAGCCCTGTAAAAAGCCACACTTAATAGGGAAGGGGAGATTATCCACCAGACTAAATAAAAACAGTCATTTCCTATAACTTCTAAAGCCAACTCTTGTAGATTAGGTAGAGCTGATTCTTTTACCTGGGAACTGGTTTCAAAGCAATGGATTGATTTGTCCCCATGACTTGTCATCTGGGCTGCAGTAACAGTTCAAGTATGTAAAACTTGTCTGTAACCTCTGAAAGGATCCTTTCACACTCCCAACATACGTACCTTGGCACTGCTGCTAAAAGCAGTGCCAGATTTGTGTGGGTCTCTGTGGGGAGAGATAGGATAGAATTGATTTAGAGGCTGTGGGATGTGGCTGCAGAACGCCACGACAGCCCAAAGAAGCTTGTCTCTGCCTGACCTTGTGGGAAAGAGGTAGGAGCTATGACACAGCACACCCCTATGGAGAGGAGGCTGCCAGAAGTTGCTGAACACCAGAATAGCAAGTGATCACCCCATATAAGGACATTAGGAAAGAATGTTGCTGATGTGGCGATGTGTGATAGCTTGCTTAGTGAGAATTACCAAAGAAGAAAATACCGTCTTGAAGAAGTGTATAAAACCAGCTTGTTTCTTTGAATAAAGGATTCAGATTCCCTGCCAGTTTGGGTCCATGCTTCCGTTGTTTACAGGTGATGCCCTGCAACAGGAAAACTTGATAGGAAACTAGTGTTGCTCCAGTAACGATGCTTGGCTGAACTTTACAAGGGACTGAAACAAAGCTCTTGGTGCCAATCAACCTTTCTGCAGGACGGAGGGTAGCAGCCAAGAACTATAGGGAATAGTGTATCCTAGGAGCAAAAGAACATTGCAGAGACGTTGGAACACATTTTGAAAAAAAACACAGCAGGAAAGCTGAATCTTCTGAATTGAACAGACTCTTGTTCTGGGCAAAAAACTGTGAACCAACTTTAGATAGTACCAATGTTTTTGACCCTCGGACATGGGACACTTTAGGGGATGATTTGTGGGACCAAGTTACACAATGCAACGCAGCTCTGACAAAGCTTTTGTATCCAGGGAAGACTGCATGAGAGGTGCTCATGGCTCATGAGGCACCTGAAGACTGGAAAAAGAAGGATGCTTGAGACAATGTGGAAGCTGTGTCAACCCACCATCAAACAAAACACAAGACTCTGAATGAGTTTGTTCGAGGTATGGGAGAAGAACAAGAGCAGTCCCTTGATCCTGGGGGGAGCCAGATCTTTTCTGCCCCAATCCATGTGGTTGGTGTGCAGAAGTGAGAAAACAAGCTGCCACAGAGGTAGATGAAGATTTCAAAGAGCTCACGCCGTCCCATGCCATGCAGCACCAGCTGGAGCTGTGTAGCAGTGAGTGGCTGTAGCTGGGGTGGCCTGGGGGGCCCTATCTGGCAGCATACTCCCTCTCTGCCTGCTCTCTGCAAGAGTCTAGCAGCGGCAGCAGAACTGGCAGGGGCATGTGGGGCCGCAAGGGCAGGGCGCCATAGTGGCAGTGGCGAGCGCACAGCTGTGAGCACATGGCAGCAAGCACATGGCAATGCCGTGCCAGGTAACAAGCACATGGCACAGCCAGGGGACGGCGGTGAATGTGGTGCCAGTGTCACGGTAGTTCTGACAGAGTAAGCTCAGCTCTCTCAGCTCTCTGCATGTGGGCAGTGAGGAGGCAACCCAGGGAACCTGGCAGCACTGGCAGGAACACAGCAGCATGGTCCTGAGCCGCGTGCCTGTCATGGATTGCAGCCTCCTGCAGACTCCCCTTCCTTGTGGGGGCTGCAGCATTTGCACTGGCTTGTGCAGGGGTGGCTGCAGGCTGGGTGTGTTGTTCCTGCAGCTGGTGCGCTGAACTCTCCTGTTTTTGTTATTCAGATCTCAGGGATTATATTTTTTACCATAGCACCTTGTGACCCCCTGCATTGCACTGATTGCTTTTTGTTATGGATGCTCCTGTAATAATTCTGATTTGTAAGCTACTCTTTCAAGCTGAAATTACACAAAACCTTTTCTTTCCTGTATTGCATATTTTCAGTTCCTGTCCATAGGCAGAAACATTCCTTTGTAATTTTAAGTTTTTTCCCAAGGTTCTGTCTTTTTAATCACTGTCTCCATTCCTGGGAATGTGTGTTGCTACCAGTTATTGGGCATTTTGATCTGTTCCCCTGTTCATGGGGAAGATAAGCTCTTGTGAAGTCATGTTCTTATCTGATATTAATAAAGGTTTGCCTGTAGGTACTTTAGGAAAACTCTCCCGGTCAAGGCTTGGGTGCTAGACAGGCCCTGGCCCTGGCTAGTTAGGGAAGTATGCCATCAGACCCAGGTGTTTCTGTGCTAAAAATCTAGTCAAGTCACTTTGACTTGCTGACTTGGTCTTACAAAAGATGGACCCCCTTTTGAGGTAAATTTGGAAACCTTATCTGGAAAAGGTTTTCCAGGTCCTTGCTGTGAAATGGGGCTCCCCAGCGATTGCAGACTATGAGTGATGATAAAGTATTCAGATAGTTGAAGATACTACCTTTCTTATTTTTGTTGCGTGTGTGCTTGTTTTATTAGATATATTGTTTTACTCTTCATAGTAAAAGAAGTGCATGTTATGTTACACACTCTCTGGAATTTCATAGGTTGAAATATGTTCATGTTACAGTTGTTAAAACAAGAAAGAGGGAGTGCAGGGATGGGATACCCCCCCACAAAAGCCTTATATGTTCTTAATTTTTTGAATCGCATTCAGAATGACCTAAGCCCCACACAACAACATTCTTGTGGATCACAGGCTTACCTAGAATTACTTATTAAGAATCTTGAAAATAGAAAATGGGAGGGACCCTTTCTGTTGATAACTTGGAGGCAAGGATATGCTTGTATTTCCACAGATTCCAGTCCGTGATGGGTACCTCCAAGAGTAGTCCAACCAGTCTTGGTTCCTCCAACTTCATCATCAGCTCATGGGGAAGCTGAGGGAAGAAGATGAATAGAGCTTGTTTGGTTCAGGCAGTGGGCCATACATGTTCTAATGTTGGGGGTGGGTTTTTTTAATTATTCTTGTTTGTATAAAACAAAAAAGAGGAAATTGTGGTCAGAGATAGGATAGAATTGAGTTACAGGCTGTGGGAGTCACCTGCAGGTCTCTGCCTGATGTTGTGGGGAGGAGGTGCCACACAGCACAGCCGTATGGAGAGGAGGCTGCTGGAAGCTGTCAAACACCTGAACAGCACGTGATTACCCTGTATAGGGATATGGAGAAAGCACATTGCTGGTGTGGCGATGTGTGATAGATCACTTAGTAAGAATTACTATATAAAGAAATATTGTGTCTTGAAGAAGTGTATAAAACTAGCTTGTTTTTTGAATAAAGAATTCAGGTTCCCTGCCGGTCTGAGTCTGTGCCTTGGTCATTTGCAGGTCTCCCAGGAGTTTTGAGGTTATTCTTTTTGTCCATTTAGTTCCAAGGAGACTAAGGTGCTCATTCCAACTTTTCTGAAAGAAGCATATCAGAATTTTAAAGCCCTGTACACATGAAAATTACTATTCTCCTGACACTTAGAATAATTTTCAGCTTATTTCTCAGTTGCCTGCTAAAGTTTTAAAACCATTAAAGCCCTGCTTCCAGCCTGTAAGTTATTTTGAAATTCAAATCCTGTGACTTTTGAAGTAGAATTGTTTTACAGCTGTCAGGAAATATAGAGACAGAGTTGTTTCTCCCAAGTCGCACAACAACTCAGTATCTTACCAAGAATAAATATTTCTTTATGGGTCAGATCATGAACAATTTATTTTTTCATACACTTACAGACATATAAGCAGTCATGTTGTATAGAAAGGATGTTTATCCTGAAGAAGGACAACAGAAAAATGGAGTGCTTCAAGATCTGATCAACAAAAAAAAATGTTCATATAATGTAGCTTCATAGAGACCAGCACAGTATTCATGTTTAAATCTGCTATTAGAGTAAAAATATCCTGATGCTTTCCTTGGATCCTTTATGAATTTAAGATGAAGAAAAAGAAAAACTCAACAAGAGGAACAGAGAATTCAGATATTTATGCAAAAGGATGGATTAGATTTCAGCATTCTCTTTGCCTAAGGTACACTTCAGAGAAATTCATTGCATAAATATGCATGTGTTTGTGCAAATAGGCATAAATCCCACTCAGAATTTTAACTGCCATTTTAATTTTGAAATGTGGGGGGAAAAGACAAATATCTCTTCACTGTTCTCTTTTTCTATACCACCATATATGGCATTTGCTTTTAAAAGTTTTTTGGCTCCCAAGAAATTTCAATGTCTTAATTTAACTGTGCTATTAGGAGCCATCAAAAAACTCATTTTGACAGCCAGCTTGGTAGCTTTACACCCTACCTCTGAGTGGCAAGAATTCAGGTATCCACTAACTGTCTGTGACAACTCTCATACACCTGCTACTCAGCCCATCATGGCAAGAAACAAGGTCTGATGTGAAAGCTCTCTCCTAATATGAAAAAATTATGTTCTGAAGTTTGTAATGAAACTGCTGCCTGCAGCAGTGGAACCACACTAAGCAGGACAGGACAGGACAGAGTCATTGTACAAACGGTAGTCAAACAGCCAAAAGAAATTTCCATCAGAGGAAGATACCAGTAGCATGTGTCAGCATATCATGGCATGAGCCAGCACATCATGGCATGTGCCAGCACAGCTTTACAGCTTCTTTTTCCCCACTGGAAGTTATGAAGTGTGGGAGCTTGTCCTGGAGGGAACAGCTGAAAACTGGCCACAGAGCCACACTGCAGACAACAAACCTCAGGCCTCAAGAATTAAGAAGCCACAACTAATGACATCCAGACAGCTTGTATATATATATATTTGTTGGCCCCACTTCGGGGTCTTCTGAAGCAGCCTCTTTATGTTTTGTTTTGGGCCCTTGTTTATACCCTTTTATTTATTTAATAAACATCTTTAGTTTTGGCGCTTCAGTTGAGCCTGTCCCTTCCTTGTTGCTGTGCCACATGACCACACCATCATGGAGCTCCCAGAACCAGAGAATTTCCCCGTGCACCCTGCAGATCCCTCAGGGTCTTGTTGCCAGCCCATCTCTGGCCACTCTGCTGCTGGCTGGGTCAGAGAGATCACCCGAAGTTGGACACACACCACAACAATGACGTAAACTAGGTTCTGAAATCAGCTTTGGCCGCCTCATCACCCCGTTGCTGCATATGCAGTGGGAACACAAACACTGTGGACATTCATGTGTCATGCCTGAAAATGTTCAAGGCCAAGTTTGATGGGGCTTTGAGCAACCCAGTCTGGTGAGAAATGCCCCTGCCCACGACAGAGAGTTGGAATGAGATGATGTGTAAGGTCCCTTCCAACCCAAACCTTTCTGTGATTCTGTGATCTGCTTAGAGCACCTATGTATGCCAAGCAGTATGTTTGGGGACAGTGGAAGATTTCAGTCTAAAC
This sequence comes from Onychostruthus taczanowskii, assembly GCF_017590055.1. Lineage (NCBI taxonomy): Eukaryota > Metazoa > Chordata > Aves > Passeriformes > Passeridae > Onychostruthus > Onychostruthus taczanowskii. Next base: position 8,856,235 of record NW_024501237.1, on the reverse strand, counting down.
CTCACCTGCTTAAGTGAGTCAATAAGACAACTCAGTTGTGTTACAGAGAGCACAAGAGAACTGGATTACAAATAATTAAATCTTCTTTCTTGTATATGAAATATGTTTGTACATACACGTTTCAGGTTTGGAAAAACTAGTTCAGTGTATGCTGTATATTGGCTCAGGCTTTAAAATTACTGTATCATGCTGAATGAAAATTTTTAAATTTTCTAAATCTTGCAAATAATATAGTATTTCAATTGTACTACTTTCAACTGTTCTCCATCCCAGTTCTGACATCCAAGACCAGACTTTTGATAGTCTAAATGCCTGTGTATTCTCTCAATTCTTTCTCTTTCTGTGTGTGTTGATTCAGAATTCAGTCTGAACTAACTCCTTCTCCTGAAAGTTTAATTGGACATTAACTGGCAGCCCTTGGGAGAATAGTGGGCTCTGACTGCAGTTTTAGCTAGAGGCTCTGCTGAACACCTCCCCCAGCAGTCCGTATCTTGCAGCAACTGCCAAGTAATTTCTACTATAGGCACTATAAACTGATTTTCTCTACTTTTCAGCAAAATAATTCTTATTCACTGCCATGGGTATAACATCACCCTGATGTTCAAAACATACATGGATTTGCAAGACATTCCCCACATCTTTTTCTCACTACTCTGTGTGAGATCAAATTATGAAATGTACAGAAAGCATATAAAGCAAATAAATAAATAGTAAAAATAAATTTAAATAAAAAAATCTTCTAGCATTCATTTTCTGACATTTGTTCAATATCACCCTAGTTTCTTCTATTTTCTCAATTAATAATATTAAGAATTTAAAAATGCCTTTACTCTTAGTTCCAGATTGAGGATTTTTTACATATAATAGTAATTTCTGAAAATCATAGAGATTACTACATCTGCAGTTGAAATGCTAGCCCCTAAATCTTTGAAAGCCAGTCTAAAATCTACTAACTTTGAAATGAACACTATCAGACCTTTTAAAAAATCTTCTATTATTTTCAGATCACATTTGCTGTAAGAAAGGTAATAACATTTCAGGAAAATTTGATGCTTTATGTTTTATCTGGTATGTGTACAAAACCTAAGAAAAGCCAGTTAGCCAGTTTTTGAAAACTATTCTGAACAATTCTGAAGATGGAATTTTAATTTGTGAGCTATTCAGAACTTCCACCAATATTTTCACTGAACATAAAATCCACCTTTACTGATAGAAACATAAAAGTGGAAAACAAAACCCCAAATCTTTCAACCTGCTTTTACCTCTGTAAATGTTGGAGGTTTGGCACAGTTGCAGTTGCATCCTGAGACTAATTAGAACTTCTCAGTTTTTCCTCAAGGTAGCATTTAATAGAGCACTCCTCTGCAGTATCTTTTAGCTTCTGAAATAAACAGCAACTAGAAAAACAGTTCCAGTAGGGATAGAAAGAGCCACCAGAAATAAAACACCATTTTGAGTGTGAATGTGGGTCATGCAAGAAAGTTCATCCCAGTATTATGACACTTACTTTTTGGAGTTATGCCATTAATAAATTGACTATTTCAGAACATGTAAAACAGAGACTAACTTTTTAATTTAAAAACAAATGAAGTTTCGTACTTTCTTTGTATACAATGGCTTTAAATCACATTTTAAAATATGATATTTTTTCATTAGAGACAGAATAGAATTTCAAATATCATAGTTATATGCACTCTAATCTTTCCTTATTATGTTATAAAGCTCTGACTCCTTAATATCTCACCACACATCAGTGCACAGTTTTTAACAAGCCTTTCCCGACTAATAAGGCCATTCCCGTCCCACAACTGTGTAGCTCAAAAATCACAAAATCCACCAGCTCTGCAACTGTTCTAATTTATAGAGTTCATATCCCTCCCAGATTCCACATCTGGATCCAGATATTCACTTACATCTGAATCAGCAGAGCAGCATACAGAGAATGTTTTGGCTGTAAATCAAAGACAGATGGATTACAGTGAGAATATATTGTCTACTATCTACTGATGGGTTTAACATTCAGCTCTCAGGTTTCCTTAATATCTGTATGTTTTCTGCACTCTTCAAGGTAGGAAAGAGCAAAATAAGATGGAACATGTTCTCATGGAATGCAAGGAACATGGGGTATTCTGATTTTGAAGAGAAGATTGGAAGGGTAAAAGAGAGAGAACTGGTGGGTTAAGATAAAGAAAGTTTATCAGGGAAAGCAAAAGCTACACACACAAGCAAAACAAAGCAAAACAAGGAATTAATTCACTGTTTCCCATGGCCAGACAGGTGTTCAGTCACCTCCAGGACAGCAGGGCCCCATCACAGGTAACAGTGACTGGGGAAGATACCGCCTTCAGTCTAAATGTCCTCTACCTCCTCCTTCTTCCCTTCTCCTTATATACTGAGCATGAGGCCATGCTGTCTGGAATATCTCTTTGGTCCCTTGGAATCACTTATCCAGGCTGTGTCCCCGCTTGCCTTCTCAAGCACCACCAGCTCCCCCACCAGCATGGCTGGTATGGAGAGCAGGAAAGGCCTTGGCTCTGTGTAAGCCCTGCTCAGCAATAACAAAAAACATCTCTGTGTTATCAACCTTGTGTGCAGCACAAATCCAAAACAGCCCCACACCTGCCACTTGGAAGAGCCCAACATTGTTCCAAGAAATTGGAACAATTTCAAGATTGGAACAATTGGAACAATCTACTGTTCCTAGAAATTGGTTAGAAAATAAAATTTGCAGTCTTAAAACTTTCCTGAAATACTAAAATTGTTCCACTTCCTCTTTCTCCCCTGGCCTTATTTAAGTACCACATCATATTTTTTCTCATTTTAGCTGATGAAGATATTTTTACTTTCTCTAAGTCTCATTTTGGAAAAGTGAGGCTGGTTTCATTATGATTTATAAAGCTTTAAAAATATTATGACTTAGGTCAATAAAACTGATTTGATATTGTTGAACAAAGCCTAAAGTGACATGATCACACAGAAGTTATGAGACAGGAATTTTATTAAACTGTCTACACTTTCTTCAGTAACTTAATTATAAGAATTTTGGATAGCATGCTTTCTAAACTTCAGCTCTCTTCCAAAAGATCGAGAATTCAGTTTTTTCACATATTGAAATTTCCTTTCTTCTTCAAATAAAATTTTCTGTAATATATTATTTTAATAATTGAAAAGGAAATATAACATGTAGTGTGCACCTTTGGTTCATTTCATCTACCAATAAAAAGACATTTTCAAATCAAACTAAATTACTACTAAATTTTGTGTAAGGAACTCACTCTGAGATATCTTCTACTGCCCATGGAGTCACAAAATCCACTCTTATTCACACACTGTCATGCTTATATTGCTTTTGAAACTTTTTCTCAGAAGAATCCTTAACTATGCACACTAAAATAAAGTTTGTCAAATAGAATAGGTATAAGCAGCAATACAGGTTTCCTCCAGCTGTCAGGACCACTGTAAAGAGACCAAGCATTCAAGCATAGCTTACAAAGCTGTTAAAAAGGGGGGCGAGGGGGGAAGAGGAATTAAAAAGACCCAAAAAAAGTGACATTACTGTTTTGTTTCTTCGTCTGAAGAAAGCTGATTTCTTCTGAGGTCATTTTACATTAGTCCTGCTGAAGATCTGCAGTTCTTCCACACTTCTACATGGAGTCAAATTTATTTTTCTTAAAAGATATTTAAATTGTGTATTGCTAGAGTGATGCGGTAGCATTCCTCTTTGTCTTACGTTGCAATGCATGATGTAACCAAAAGTATGTATTCTATTACCATCTATTAAAACGGGGTGGGGCAGTGCCGTTTATGTCTTCAATAACCCATCTCTCATAACTCCCTCCAGGAAATATCTTCTGTTAATTTGCCATCAAAGTCTCACTGCATGACTGATAAAGTTATATCATCCCAATGTGAGATGCTCCACCCAGGAGGAGGAGCCAAACATTCCTACCCAGAGATAATCTGATTTGCAATCACAAGCAGCCTTATCCACTGAATTCCCACAGGACAAGAGCTACATAATCACCACTGGACATTCAAAGAAAGACCAAACCCTTCTACAGGATCACTGCTTCAACAGAACCACTTCTGTCACTGCAGGAGGACTGCAGCCACCATTTAATTGAATGGCTACCAACACCCTGATCCACAGGGTGTCAGGTCATATTCTGACTCTGCCAGTTTTTCTGTGTTATTTCATTAATTTTAATTTTCCTATTAAATTGTATTTCTGACTTGGTATCTCCCACTGGTTTGCTTTCAAGTTAGTACACTCCTTCTCATGCCAGAAAGAGAAAATGAGGTTACCTCAAGACCCTGGCATACATCCTGTTCTTCAGTCACATCCTAGCTTTTATGGGAAGAACTCTGGCTATGCAGACTGAACAAAAACTGCTGGTCACTCCAGCAGAATAACTGGATGACAGTGGGAAGATGTAGTGACACACAAACTTGTCATTCCTTTGACACAAATATATATTCAAATAATGAGGATAGTGCACAGGGCTTTCATGACGTTTACAGAAGTATTTTACAGAGAAGCTATCACTGATGCAGCATTTTTCAACTCCTATGAGATGTCAGTAGATAAGATCCATCAATGCAGATACATGTGCATTGGAGTATTACAAGGTCTAGGTACAATCACATTATAATTGCCAGAATTATTTGCCACAGTAAAATTCCTCTTGGATGTTTGAGCATTGAGTCTTGCAGATTCCTTTTTACTATGGTTAATCCTAATTTCATAACTTGGCTTGTGCTGAGGCCCTTAGCTAACTATCTACTGACTTTCTTTACTGATGTTTTAAACATAGTAAACACTAAACCAAAGATTTCCTCAATACACCACCAACACAAACACAAAACTATGATAGTCTGAAACAAGCTTTGTTGGGTTTTGTTTAAATTGCAGAGCAAAAGCTTTATGTTCCTGCATACTGGGGTTTTTTTTTCTTCACCAACCACATTTTCTGCCTGTCAACATCTATTGACTCTTTCTTCATACTGGTAATTCGGCTTAATCTTTGGAAATCAGCACGTTCTGGAAAACTGTAGATGCTGAAGAGTTTTGGAGATGTCCCTGTCTCCTGTGATTACTCCTATTTCCAGGGCTTGACATCCTCTTGGTCCTGGTAGCTACATTTTACCCTGTGGCATATTGGCATTTATCAACATTTTTTCAGCCAAATATTTTATCTTCTTTTCACAGAGCAGTGAGGGTGGATGAAGGCACTTTAGACCTGATGGTAATTTATCTGATAAGGAGCTGGGTGTTATTGTATCTTACAAGCCACTGGAGCATCCTGTTGCTATGGATGCACAGTTCAACTCTGCCCTTTGCTGTCATTATGTACAGTACATTTTAAAGGTATATTTTAGAAAACACACTGGAACTCAGGCATGGATTGTGCAATCACAGGCTTTGTCTACCATGCTTTATGCATGGTAATATTAATAGGCCTTTTCATGTTTACTTCAGTCAGGTTTGTATTCAGAGGGAGATGTTTAAGTATTTCCTACACTTTTAATCAATGTTTCCAAGCAGATGATACTCTTCTCTTGTGGAATTTTCACAAATAAATTAGAAGGGGAAATAAAAGGATTTCCAGTAGAGCAAGGACGATCCCAATTTTTTAGGATCATCTATATTCTGCTGATAACATTCTATAATGTCTTCATTATTTCCATAAAAGTTTCTGATCTACAAATCCTATAGACACCATCTGAAACAGCCCTGAGGTTTTCCCATCCATGTAGAAATTAGGGTGGAAAACAGAACATTTCCAGCTATGTTAATGAAATCTATCTTTCCCCTATAAATTTTGTGTTGACAAAAGAAGGAAGAAACAAATTTTTGTGGGGTTTGGGCATCTTTTCCCCTAAGCCTGAGCTTTTATGTCAGTGAGACACATTCATTTCCAATTATTTTTCCTACATTTTTCAAACAATGGAGGGCTCAAGCTATTCTGCAACTCAGTAGGCAAAGAACAGACTTTGTTGGAGTCACACAATTAAAGTTTTGATCAGCTCTCAGTCAGAATGTAAAAGATGAGCAGCTCAGTCAGGCAGCCACGGGATCAGCACAGAGACAGGAGTGCATCTGCACATTTACAATAGTCTTTGTGACTGAGAGTCCGAAAAGTCCGGTCCATTCCTCTGTCATGTCCTAAAGCATCTTTCTTCCACCCCAGTTCTGATGGGATAATTGGGACTTAGTTGGCTGTTCCCATGGGTACCTCCAGCTGTTTTCTTACAGCAGATAGCTACAGGTTGTATCAATACACCAGTACAGAAATACTTCTAAGGTGAGAATTACCATAAAATGGAAGAAATATTTTATCTGTGACTATTTAATTACAATCTGAGCATGGCCTTGCACTAACCACTTACTACTCTTGCACAGTAAACAGTTTTATGCCACACATTTGCCTATTAAATTTCACATCCACTTAAAAGTAAACTCAGTCTAAATCTGGTAAGGTGAATGTATGGAGTATTTGAATCACAGCAATTATGCTTTTACAAGTAGAACACATGTTCTACCTGATCTTTTACTTACCAGATTTCCTGACCTGCACAAGGATTTCAGAAATTAAGATGCATCCATAGATTGTTTTTACTGACTCTCCCAAACTCCAGCTTAGTGGGCCTTAATTAAGAATAAACCAAGATATTTTCCTGTAAGGCTGAAGCAATCTTTTTCCTCCAGCACCCAACTCATACACGGTTATCTGCTCTCACAAAGCATCTATCACCTGAAATATAAATGTAAAAATATCGTGTGTGAAATAGTAAGTTACCAGAAATTCCATGAGGAACTGAGTACAGAATATGTATATTTTTTTAAACATGAAATGCCTTTTATTACCTCACATCAAGGGAAAGAAAAGCCCACCTAGAAAGGAGAGCGTTTGCTGTAGACAAGAGAAAATAAGTATGTGTTGTCTGAGGTAACAATGTAAGATGTAACCAAAAGTATGTATTCTATCACCATCTACATAAGTTGCTAAAAACACTGCTCTTTATCTTCTCCATGTGTCAGCCATGATAACTCCCTCCAGGGGATATCTTCTGCCAATTGGCCATCAAAATCTTACTGCGTAACTGATACAATTAGATCAGCCTATTGTGAGATGCCCGCCCAGGGGGGCAAGCATTCCTACCTGGAGATAATCTGATATTTGCAACATCACAAGCAGCCTTATCCACTGAATTCCCAGAGGACAAGAGCTACATAATCACCACTGGACATTCAGAGGAGGAGTAAACCCTTCTACAGGGTCACTGCTTCAATGGAACCACATCTGCCACTTCAAGAAGACTGCAGCCATCATTTAATCATACTCCTACCAACAGGTTTGACCTGACACCTTTACCAGCAGGGTGTCAGGTTGTATTCTGACTCTGTCAGTGTTTCAGTATTATTACTACATTTATTTTAATTTTCCTATTAAATTGTATTTCTGATTTGGAATCTCCCACTGGTTTGTTTGCAAACTTGTACAGTATTTTACATTACTAATTGATTTCATTTAGTCTTGAAATATATTCCCATTTTTACAGAACAAGTGCAAATAATCCTTGTACACAAATAATAAAACCCATATAGTTCAGTAAAACAACATCTCCATATACAGGCATTTTTTAAAGACTAAAACACACAAAAATTCAAATATTGCTCCTCCCTATCTGGGCTACGTGCCTCTGTAGCCATGCTAATTCCTAAAGCAACTTAGTGAAGGATTTTCCAAAAGGCAAGATGCCCAGGACTTACACTTCTGTGCCAGAATGGCAGATTTCAGAGCTGCCTGTTTACTGAGGGCAGTGTTATTAAATACTAAACTGGAATGCTCTTGTAAAGTTACACTGGACCAAACTCATGCTATAATTGTCATATAAAAGAGCAACAATCTCCTGAATATTGCTGTATCCTCTGTTCTACCCCCAATGTCACTTATTTTTCACCACAAAGCCTCTATGAAAGTGTACGTAAACTCACCTTGAAGCTGCTGTTGGACTTCTGTAGATGCTTCCCACTGATGTCTCCCATGAGGAACTCTGCAGACTGGCTTTGAATGTGCCAGGTTCAACATATCAAACGTACTTGCTTTACTGAAGGTTATTTTTCCCTGCTATGAATGAATAATAGATATTAAAGTACAACACAAAAACTGTGAAAATTAAAACCACATATGTGTGTTGTAAACACGGTGTTTAAATTGCTGTGTAGATTGGGTATTCTCAAGTGACAGCTGTAGCTTTTTTGTCCACTGAAAGCTTTGAAATAGAAACTAAGTCTTTTAAACTGGTAATGATTTCCAAATGCCCAACAAATTGCTTTTATAATTAATGATTAATTTGAATACTCAGGGGTAAACTCCCCAGGCACTTTGGATTAAAAAAGGATCTTATTCTCAATACACTTGTTCTGTAATGATGTAGTTTAGAAACTTATTCCTTTGCATTCAGGATATTCATAATTTGGCTCAAAACTGATGTGCAAACACTAATGACTTTGCTAGCAATATAATTCCCTAGGAAAACTAGAAGAGTTTGATTGTTTCATGCAAAAAACCCACAACATGTTGAGTACCAAATTACTAAGGTTTACTTAATCACGGGCTTCCAATAAGTACATGCTGAACAGATTTATTGATTCTCAAGACATTTATTTATCACTCTATTCTTTAGCCAAAAAAGAACAGAATACATTAAAGGATTGGTTAATAGTGTTAGTACAGGAATACTTCTGGGAATCTTCTTGTCTTTTCAGGATATACATTAACATTTGCTTGGATTATAGTAATAAAGGGAATCAGCCAAGGAAAATTTTTCCAGTGTCAAAGATTTTTGCCTTGAATGTTCATCATGGATGTGCTCTGCTGGGCCCTTGGTCTGCTGTTTTGGCCCCATATAGTGTTTTAATTAACATATTTTTCTACTTCAAGTTATTGCCTCAGCTCCAAGTTTCCAAGAGTGCTCCTATGATGCAGATTCTCCTCCCACCTTCCTTTTAGAACTGAGAGACTGTTACCTCATGGCCTTTGTTGGCTGGCCTCATGCCAGCTCTACAGATTCACCACTGGCAACAAAACAAAACAAAACAAAAAAAACCCAAAACAATTAAAGCAAAACCCAAACAAACAAAAAAAAAAAAAAAAGAAAAAAAAAGAAAAAAAAAAAAAAACACCTTTCTCAGAGTTCAAACATCATCTACCAACTTCACAGTTATCTGAGGGGTTCCCAGCATTATTGGACAAATCCCTGACAGACCACAAAACACCATCACCACATGCCCTTAAACTTTTAATTGGAAATCTAACTGAAAGCTTGTTACCATTTATTCTGTCTTATTTGAAAATGAAGCACTTGAAGTGCATCATCCTGTTCATGGTTCCTACAGGGGAAGCAGTCTTTTCCAACTCTAAGACAGGCTCACACATTACTAGTACAAAACAAAGGCTTTTCACAGGTATTCCCTGTCAGGAGACAGTGACACCAAGTACGTGCAGCTGCTTTCTCAGCAGCACTAAACATCAGAAAACTACAACCATTAAAAACAAGGAGAGAACATAACAAATATTCTGGTTCTCAGCCTGGATTATCCCACTTGCTGTTTCTTACTGCTGTTACTGGGCTTTGGCCAGAGACAGCCTAAAGCATGCAGAAAAAAAAAAAGATAATACTGCTGTGAGATTTGAAGATCTTGAATATATTGAATGTCAATCACTTGTGACTGTACTTGTAAACAAGTATAGAGTTTTCCATTATAATCTGAAATAAAGGGATGCATTTTTATACTAATTTCTCCCAAATAAAAAACATCTAATTTATTCGGGAAAATAGCTTACTAGCAAAAAAACCCTACTTAGTAGTTCTCTTACCCAAAAGAGAACGGTTTTCGCTGAAACCTCTCAGCATATCAAGTGTTGCATGAATATTCTGGTTATGTTATCTATAGACTGCTCACTATTTAAAAAACAGTTTAAAAAACAGAATCATTGTGGGTTTAAGCCCACAATGATTCTGTGCTAACTGGTAATTTTGCTACACTACCCTGCCATCAATGTGGCTAAGCAAATAAGATGTATTGCTGCTTCTATGAAATGGGTTCTAGGGATTGGCTGCAATGCATTAACTATGGAAACATTAAAAACCATAAATTTTAGACACAAGATGTCCCAAATCACAAGCTCCTTAGTACTTTAAGGAACAATCAATTTTGTGTTCTCAAGGTTTGTGAACTGAGCCATAAACTTTTAAAACAATGAACAGTAAACACCATACCTCTGAAAATGAACACAATATGCTGTTTATAACATTTGAGTCAAATTACTTGGCTTGGTTTTAATCCCATTGGACAGACGAGGAGGGAGCCAAGGTTGAGCGAGAGAATAGCTGAAGTAGTTATTTACTTCATGAAGATTTCCTTGCAAAAAAATAAATTGAAGGAAGGGTCAGGGATGTCATAAATGGGGTTCAGTTTGTGTTAAATTGGGGATGAGTTAAGAATTGTTTCAGGGTGGTTTGATGAATACTTGTTGTGGGCTCTGGGGAGGAGAGGTCTAGGGTTTGGTGGGGGCAATAGTCAAAAGCCGGGTGGAAGGTGATTGGACAGGAGACTTGAACAATCATTCAAAGCCCCAAGAGAATGATTGGTCCAGAATGAATATCAATAAAGACCAATTAGAACAGAAACCAACCGATCAATGCGCGGATCCAAAACCCACCAATCCTGGACCCGATAGGGGTTATAAATTGGGGTTCTTCTCTTTCTGTGACTTACTTTTTTTTGGGCAGAACTCAGTGTGTTTGGGAGACGTTGACATTTTTGAGTTGTATGGAAGTTTAGGCTTATCTCAAACTCTCCGTCCTCTGTAGTTTGTTTTCATAAATGAGAGCCTTTTTCTTCTTGAAGTCTGGCCTCGTTCGTCTATTACAGGGGTATCTTTCTTGAGCACTTTCATCATCTTGGACCTTGAAGTCTAAGAAAGCTTAAGTGGTTTCTGCAAGCATGCAGAAAGTTCTACAAGCATGTCTCCTTGTTTATCTTGTTACGATCTCTGCTTAGTGATGGGACTCCTACATACACAAGCTGGTAAACATACTGATGGTGAAGGATATCCCTGGCAAGCTCACCCTGAGCTTTCTTGATGGGGTGTGGTTGGCAGCATAAAAATAAAATTTGATGGAACTAAGACAAAAACTGTGACAACAAATTTGCCTTCTAGAAAAGCACAAGCTAGCAACAGCTATCTCATGAGCTGATGCCCTACACACAGTTATGTATCTATACCAAAAGGTATAAAAAGTAACTCACTGCCTACCTGAAAGGAGCACCAGACCTCCCCAATGGGATCCTGGCTGGGAAGACCTGACAAACTCCAGTCCAGGGGTGCAGATCATCTTTAAATTAGACTTTTCTGTTATTGGTTAGCGCCACTCCTGGAAGAAGTTTGGTCAGAAGTCACATATTTATAGGTGTATTCAAGTAAATGTTCATTAGTAAATACTTCCTTCACAGTTGGAATTTTGTAGTAATTTGTAATATATGTATATTTACTTTACTTGTGCCATAAGTATACTTGCTTTCCTAGTGGTAATTTTGTGGTGACTTAAGCTGTTTGTGCATATATAATTGGGTTTTATATATATAAAAAGTCACTATATAACTTCATGATCTTCACATACCCGTTGGTTGGTTAAGCCTCATAGGTCATCACTGATCTCTTCCTATTACTTCCCACTTGATCTTAAATCATACTCAGCTATTAAAACTTGCCAACAATCACATACAAACAACAGACATCAATTGAAGCTGAGATTTAAAACCGCAACCAATATCTGCTCAGAGTTCTGCACCTTTGGTGCTCAGTCCTATAGACTTCAAATTAAAATGACCTTTGGTGGGGTTCCCCATGAACAAGGAGGGAAGATCTGGACTTTATTTGACCTACTTCTGACTTCTTTTAATTAACCTTTAGATAGGTCAGAGTCATCCCTTCATTTCTGCAGTCGAGTGTAGCAATCAGAAAAGCAACCTGCTTTATCAGACAAATATCACCATTACCTTTCTAGAGGAAGAGTGTGGATCCTGGATCTCTAATTCAGAATTATCCATTTGATTCATGGATCATGGAAGTTACCCAGGTCTGCTGTTTATCTTGGGTGTCCCCAACAAACAGGTCTGTGTGCTGTAACACATAATAACAGTGCATCCCACCTTACAGGTACTGTGACCTAATAATCTTCCCTCTACAATGATTTTCCAAGTCTCTTCAGATGAATATTTGCTGGGAAAAAAATTATAGTCAGAGTTAATAAGGCAAAAACTGAGGAAATATTTTAAGATTTTTTTTTTTCTTCTCTCCAGTAAATGTTAATCAAAGAGAATTTCACTGGTTAGGGGAGATGACTCTACCCCTCACCTCTGCTGGGGCTCCACCTAGAGCACTGTGTCCAGCTCATTAAAAAAGGCTGGCCAGAGAGTTGGTAGATGCCCCATCTCTGGAAATATTCACAGTCAGGTTGGACAGGGCTCTGTGCTTTGTTCTAGAGGAAAATGTCCCTACTCACTGCAGGGACATTGACCTTTAAAGGTCCCTTCCAACCCAAAATCTTCTATGATTCAAATGTGAATCAACTTTTCAGTTTGCATAGTTCAATTCAAACTCTTCTGACTTTATGCCAAATGTTTCATCTGATGTTAGCTTAGTTCAGTGGAAAACTTTAGGTCAGCAAGCAATGACTTCAACAGAAGAGTCCATCTGCTTCAGATTAAGTGTGACATAAAGAGCTCACAGGATCAAAGCCAAAACAACCACACAGGTAACGTCCTCAAGTATGGAATAATTACCTTGTCCTCCTGGCCCAGGGCACATTGACCAGCTTATTTTATAAAGTAATTATCTAACTAATCTAGAATTTAGCATATGTTTGTTATGAAATTACCGGGGTTTTTTGTGGTTTGTTGTTTGTTTTTTTTTTTTTTTTTTTTTTGGTTTTGTTTTTTTGTTTTTTTTTTTTTTGTTTTTTTTTTTTTTTTTTTTTTTTTTTTTTTTTTTTAAGAATGTAAAAGAACGTAGGGCTCCAGTAACAGATAACAGACTTGTAGAATGGGGAGAGAAATCCTACTTACACAGACCTCCTATAACCTGCTCTGACTCCAAGAGGCAGAGTTTCATGTAGATTCTTGGATATCAAATTGCTTTTGCAGGCTTGGAGTAATTGACTCTGCTACTTCTACTTTTCTATGTTCATCTTAAAGACATTTCCTTTTATGCTCATTCGCTAACAGCATCTTGGAAATGCTTTTTACATGCACTTTTCTCTGATGTATGTTTTTTGGTTTTCAGTGGTTTCGCTCCACATCCTGTGCTTCCATAACTTTGGATTCATTGTTTATGTGATGAAGTTCCCAAAATAGCCATGGAGAGCTTAAAAGCAGCTTCCTCACCTCGCATTATGTTCCTTTCCTCCAACATCTGGTACTTCACAATTCAACATGCCTATTTCATCAAGCCCCAGAGGCAAAAATAATGCTTTTATAGGAAGGGATCTGAAATGCAGGCACAAAATAGTGCGTATCCATAGCAGCTTGAAGGCAGAACTTGTCTCACCTAAGTGGAAAACCAGCACCAAGTTCTGGCATTCTTATTCCAAATTAACCCTTTATCCACATTCCTGTCTCTTTTAATTTTACATATTGTCTATTTGTATTTAAAACCCAGTAACAAGAAAAGCAAACACGGGCATGTTTTCCTTTTGGCCCTCTGGATATTTGCACTGGCATTACATGTACACATACCTTAAAATAGGAAAGATTTTAAGGAAATATAAGAGATCTTACTGAACCTTCTGAACTTATGCTGGCAGAATCTCTCTAGTTGCTAAAAAGATATGTAATCTAGAGATATTTAGTCCAGAGCATTTGCAACTCTGCATAATACACAAGTATGGGTGACATGCAGAAAACTTCCTTTCAGGAGACAGGGAAAAAGTGATGATCCTGCTTTTTGTGGTGCTGGCATACATGACACACAGAGAGACAACATGGGGAGGGCAGGTCTAACTGGCTTTTCTACAGAATTTTATAATGTTAAGGGGTTGGAATGAGTCTTAAAGACTATCTAGTCACTGGCCTTGAACACTTCCAGGGATGGGCCATCCCCAGCTTCTCTAGGCAACCTGTGCCAGCACTTCTCTATTCCTCATGGTAAAGAATTTCTTCCTAATATTCAGTGTAAATTTCCCCTCTTTCAATTTGTGCCCATTACTCCTTGTCCTATCACTACAGTTCCTGATCAAAAATTCCTCTCCAGCTTTCCTGTAATCCCTTCAGATACTGGAAAATTGCTGTGAGGTCTCCATGCAACCTTCTCCAGGCTGAACAGCCCCAACTTTCACAGCCTGTCCTTATAGGGGAGATGCTCTAATCCTCTTAGCAACTTGGAGGCCTCCTCCTCCAACAGTTCCATGTCCTTATCCTGGGGACACCAGAACTGTAGGCAGCATTCCAGTGGGGTGTCACAAGTGCACAGCAGAGGGGAAGAATGACCTGCTTTAACCTGCTGGCCATTTCATTTTATTTACTTTCATTTATATCCATCTGAGAGATTGAATTAACTCCAAAGACAGGATCTGAAAGCTAGGAATGTCCCACTTGGAGCCTAAAGTTGAGTAATAGGAATGGTAAAGTGGGGGGAAAAATGTAAAATAAAAGACCTGGATTAAACTTTTCACTGAGAGAAACAGCACAGTACCCATTGAATATTAAAGAGACTAAGTGTACACCAATATACTGGATTTCTGCACACCCACCCCCACTTCAGCTTTCTTACTGGAAGTGGTTAAACAGTACTGCCTGAGTATCAGAGTGGAGAACTGTCAGTGCAAATGCTTAGACTGGTAATATTTCAATCTGTCCACTTGGCTCAGAAGAAAATATTAAAAAAAAAAAAAAAAAAAAAAAAAAGCAGCTTTAGTGGAAAAAGACACTGGTGATATTCAGGGTGAATCGTGCTTTTTCCAAGGAAAGGGGAAAGGGAAAGGGAAAGGGAAAGGGAAATGACACCAGGGAAAAAGTCTGAAAATAGGAATCTGAAGTAGTTTCTTACTGTGATGCTGTATTGGAAAAGTTGTTGCATAGTGTATGCCCACTGCCATCTACAGACAGAGAGCAGTGAGAAAGGAGAGGAACTGGTGAACCCAGGATGTCCCCATTCCCAAACAGGAGCCACTCAGCAGCCTTTAAGTGTACCACCTCAGCTTTCAGAAACCCACACACATTCTAAAATTGTCTGTGACAAAAGCAGCAAGGAAAATATAAAAGACAGCAACAGTAATGCACTTGATGTGTCTACTGGCAGCAACAGTACTGAAGAAAATCATATCCTCTTAAAATACATTCTAGATTGAAAAACAAAGGCCGTTACTGTAAATACACATATCATAATTGTGTTTACTTTTGGTGAAAATTGACAGGAGCATTTCCAACCTCACTGGGGGAAACAGAGACAAGGATTTTAAGTGGAGGAAGCTGAAAAGATAAATGAATCACCTGTGTTAACATAGCATGTGATGGCACTGAAATTTTCCTGTAAGCATGATCTTTCCTTTCTACAGCAAAATTAAATTTATCTGCATATAACACAGCCAGCATACATGTAGAATATTGCCGGCATCATCTCTTCAAAACAACACCTTCAATAACATTATCACATTCCATGAAATGCTTTGTAAGGGTTTATGATGAATTAAGAAAGTCCAAATTTTAAAATAAAACAAAATGAAAACACCACTTGTAGAAGAGCATGATTTAGAATTCTGCCTCCAGACGAACATAAAGGCTTTGAAAAATAAACAGAAAGCACAATTTCATAATAAAAGTTTCTCCAGTTAGGAATAAAACTGTGCTGAAGCTTCAGGCAAACTTTCCTAACACTTTTTAATGAGCATTTCAAACATTCTTTGCAGAACATGCCCTTTTCTTTACTGGTATGTGTAAGTTTGGGTTTTTTTCCTTCCTCCAAAAAGTGACAAGCAGTGTTTAGATTTTCATTTCATTAGGTTAAAATATGTGACTTTAATGAGATTTTGCTGAGATCAGATAAATAAAGGCAAAAACATTGAATAGAAACTATGTAGAGTCTTTAAAATAGCAGAGTTATTGTCAAGATCTTACAGAAAAAAACCATTTTAATGAAGCAGATATTAGGAATATTGCACATATTTAAATAAATATATTTGCACATACTTTTTTAAGACTGGTGAAACATTTATATTAATTTTATTTGAAAGAAAGATCAAACTTTTAACTCAATGGGGTTATTAAAAAGTAGTTGAAGATCTGTCTCCTTGGAATATCAAATTTAATAAACACATCCGGCAGTCCTTTTCATTCATTGTCAACTTCATACCATTGAAAACATGGTTTACTACATCATCTGCAGGACTGGAATGCCACAGGTATGCAGTAAAACCTGGCTTCTTGAAAGCACTCGACCTCCTCCACAAGAGATGAAGACTGCTGTGTTTAGGTAGTAATAGCATAAGAAAAATTACGTCCAGATCTGAGACTGCCCCTGTTTAGGAAGAATTGTTGTTCTTCCTAAACTGTTGTAAAGTGCAACCTTCCAGCCACAAATTAGTCTTGCAAGGCTGCATGTTGATGAACACTTTCAAATTAAAATATTGGTAACTATATTGCTCACTTATACCACATTTCTCCAAATAGGTTAATAAAGTAAGTTTTACACTGTTTTCAAAATAATAATTTTAGATAATTCATTTCCCATGCTCTTGGCTCCTGGTGTAAAAAGAAGGCCCTCCAAAAAGCCTTAGCACAAGCAGAGAACGAATCAGTATGAATTTGCTTGCAGAATGTGCCTGAAGCCAAAGAAAACTCCAGAAAGCATGGAGCAACTTTATGCACATGGCCTTAGCTTCCACAGCATCCAGTTCGACAGACTAAAAAAGAGAAGTTTAATTGTCCTGGGTAGACAGAGCTGTATTTTATGGAAGAAGTCTGGAAGCACATCAATTTTCTCTCATATGGTTCTAGTTACTGTCTTTACTGTGTAACAAAACTGTCAAGTTCTTTTGGCTATTGAGAATTCTCTACCTTTCCTGTCAAGCAGTAAAACTAAAAATTTCAAAATAGACTCTATTTATCTCTGTTCCTCTTTAAACTGTAAAGGAGTATGGAGAAACCTTTATGAATCACCTTTAATGAGATGCAGAGCATTATAAGTGTATGCATACACGTCAACGACATCAGCCTCATTAAGATTTAAAAACATTTCCTTCAACTGAAGAAAATTAAAATTATGTGGTTACCTGATGAAAGACTTAAAATGAAGCATGATAATTAACGTGGAGGTGGCTCCTTGCTAAACCTTTTGTGCTGCTCCTGGAATGTAAAACACGGACTCTCAATTACAGACACAGCACATATTCAGTGTGTATTAATGCAAGGCAGCATTGCAAAGGTGTTTAATTTCTTCATCCCCTGCTTCTGCTTGTCCAGATAACCTGGAGGACTTTTTCTTTTTCTTTTTTTGTTCTTTTTTTCCTTTTTTAAATTTTTATATTTATTTTATTAAAGCCCCCACACTGGCATTTTGGGAAAGCACTATACACTGCCAGCCAACCTTACCACTTTGTTAATGTCATTTTTTGGCATCAAACTTGTTGGTTATTCTGCCAGAAAAACCTTCACAGAGGAATTGTCAAATCCAATTTATTTTGTCACACAAAATACTTATTTTAGCTTTCCTTGTCAGAATAATCAAAGAAAAGATCATGTAGTATATTCTATTTTGAGACTTAGGTTGGCTTTCTTTTGTCTTTTCAAAGTCAAATAAGGACTGCGTGCTGAAAAAAAGTTCATGACCCAGCAAATATGATGCTCACTGATCTTTAAATGGAAAGACAACTCTGGCACAACTCCCCTGGATATCAAGTGATTTTGTAATAGATCACATTCATTAAGTATCTCACATATAGAAAATATTAATCAAAAATTCACTTTTTTTTTTGCTTGTTCTTGCTGTATAATCATTTCCTCAAGAATTCCCTCAGTTCTTTGTTCATGTTTCTTCAGTTTTCCAGTTATAAAGCATTAAATAGGTAACACGCTCCTAATAACCCACTTCTCTGAGGTGCAAAATAGAAAGTACCAAACTCTCCACTGCTAATCCAAGTTCACATTGCTTAGCCAGAAACTGAGATTGACAAAAATAAACGGTAAAATTACTTTATTTGCAAAAAAATAATATATAATAGATGGTTAAGTTATCTTAGTATGATTTACTCATGGCCTAAAAAACCCATTTTACCTGAACTCTCTAATAGAAGCTAGTTCTGAACTACAAGTTCACATAAGGGTTGAAGGAACTCTGGCCAATAAAAACCCCCAACTTTATAACTTCTAACCAACAACCCTAAACAAAGGCTTCAGGAAAAAAAACATGCCACACAGTAAAGGCAAAGAAAAATGGCATTTCAAGTGCTTCCTGTTGCTAAAACTGGGCTAGAAAAATTTAAAAAATTTTTTTTTGAAATTGTGAAGGGCTTTAATTTCAAAACTGACTTCTTCATAACATTGATTTATTTTATGCATAGGGATTGAGGAACAGTTTTTTTATCCTAAATTTATGCATTCATTTAGAAGAGAAGTAAAATAGTCTTGAAAATACACTTTATTCTACAAAAAACACAAGTTAGTGTTTCAGCACAGGCAAAGAGAAGGCTTTCTACCTTCTGGAATACTGTGTCCCAAATTGTTTCATCCAACATGGTCATAAATTTCTAGCTGATTCTAGATGAACTGTGAAAGCCTCCAGATCACAGCAGTCCTCACTGATATCATGAAGTGCTTCTAATGGAATAAAGAGCATGAATTAGGCAGAGGTGCTCCAGTCCTGGCGTGCAGCATCCCCAAGGAGTACTGCTCTGTAATGTTATCACTTCCCTGCTGCCTTTTTCCCAGCTACTTGGTTCCTGTGCTGGAAGAAGTTATTCTTCCAGGCTAATCTGCCATGGGATGTAATGAAATCCATGCCATTTTGATTCTTGGGAAACAGGAGGACATTTCAATATAGGATTTTAGAAGACATTAAAGGAAGAGGGCAGCTTGCTATACATTTTTTTAAAATATCACTTGTTTTAGAAACTTCAGTTTTCTTACAGCAGAAAGGGTTATGCTGACTCTGCTTTGCCCCTTTTTAGTTGTACATTTCCGTGCTGCCAGATTTCTTATTTCCTATACCTTTTTTCCTGTCTCCTTGACTTTACCTTCTTCCTAATCTGATTACAGAAATTCAAGCCGACAGAATAAGAAAGCACATCATATTAAAATAAAAGTTCATTGTGTTGCCAAGGAATTTAGGTTGGAAACTTAGATTGCTATGACTATGAAAACTTGATACCAGAGAAGACTGTCTGTAGTGAGAATAAATGTTGAACTCTAGGCCCTTGGTGGTAAAGGAAAGAATACAGGAGACAGAAGGGACATACTGAAAGACAGAGATGGAAAGACAATAGAGTGAACTGTAGCCTCTTCCTTTTCATAGTAACTACCTTGAAACCATTTCAAGTTCATGCTGTTTAGAACACATTTAGAACATATTTAGAACACATTCATGGATAGCATTCCAGACATATGTTCTGGTACTGAAACATTATTTACTACTTTATTACAGAAAATTACAGAACATTAATTTACTGTTGCAAAAATTGGTGTTGTATCACTCCAAAGGATTCTGGCTGCCAGCTGGAATGGAGATGAGACAGCAATTCTCTACTAAATTATATGCCACATTAGCAGTATTTCATTGGTATGTATCACCAATCTACATTTCAGGACATCAGACAGGTGTCATACAAATTGACATGAGTACCTCACTTCTGCACAGAATCAGTCCTTAACAACAGAGAGGCAGTTCTAATGGTGCCTAGCAAATTCCCAATGCAGGAACTACAGATGTGAGAAAAATGACAGTGACTTAAAGGCTGTTGCTACACTTCTGTATGAAGAATGTTTATTATACAAAAGGTTTTTTAAATATGGAATTCAGTTTTAAACAGAAAATGCTAGATATATAGTCTCTTGGCTTTAAGAGTTTGTTACTTTATTCAATGTAGAGAAAAGACCGAGAACACATAAATTTTCAAAGTTATCCACAGTTTGCTTAGTTTTTGCCAAATATCAGCAGGATAAAAGCCATGCTGCAGCAATAAGGTGATCTAACTTATGTTACACAGATAAAGCACCTGTGCAAATTTCACTGGTGGTTCAGCTGTTGGTATTTTTCCTACCTGTCCAAATATATAACTTTAATATTAACCAATAGTTGTGTGACCTCCAGCTAAGCCCATGACCTCAAAGGAATGAGGATGCAGGGAAATGTTTTGCCTTACTAAGTACAATGAGAAGACTAACAAAATCTGATAATAACATGTTTACATAGCTAGGAATCACAAGCCACATGCACATGCTCCTCTTGCTTTTTACTGGTCTCCAGAAACTGTGCCCTGTTGATTCCAGCACTGCATGAAAGAAAAGGAGCTCAAGGTTTAGAGGGTCAGTGACAGTAAAAGAGTGTAATCCGATTATAAAAATAAAGTGCTATGTAAAGTAATACACAGCCCAATACATAAAATTTGTGAGAATAGCTCAAGAACTACTCTAGTACTAGAATGTGTATGGAAAAAATAGTGGGCCATTCTTAGCAAGACAGCTCTATACTTTTCCTCTGTCTGGATTTTCCTGTTGTCAGGTTGATTAATGAAATGTCTTCACATTAATCTGCTTTTGGATATCTTAAATCTCAACAAGTCCAATTCTTGTTCTTGCCACCAAGATTTCCAGTAGATTTGTTCTAGCATGTCAGAATGACAGATAAGTTCCTACATCCAACCTTGTAAAGGGCTCATGATTGTTTTCAGACTCATGTATTCACCCTGGAGGTCCTCTGTACAAAGGCTTTCACAGTTTTGGGTCATTTAAAAATCCATGTTGAGTAAAGGTGTCATTTCTTTATTTGAGGAAGCTTTGGAGCAGTGTTCAAGGCCACATTCTGAATTTTATATAATTTTATATTATCAATCCTCATACTCAAAAGTAATTGCAGTAAAGCCTAAGTAGCTCAATGCACACACTTGATGTATTTTATTTATGTGGTTGAAAAGCCACAAAGTTGTTTATGAGGTGCTTGTATTATTTTTCTTTAGAAAGTTTCAAGCTGTCACTGGCAACAAAGCAACATTATCAGTACATATTTTTAATCCAGTTGCAAAATGCTGCTGGTTTGAAGGTTGCGTACAATAATCACTTTCCCTGCTTAAACAGAGAATTTTAAGGAAAAAAGCACAACTGAAATCCCCTACATAAGGTCAAAATAAATTAATTCTTACACTCACTATGCACTTCTGTCTGCAATAGTGAGCTCAATCAGGCTCCAGTGTAGCTGTATCGATAATGGTGCTTTATTGTCCTGAGTTCTTCTCTGAATGAGTGAATTTATGAATAAGTGATGAGGTGGCAGATTGGTCAATCACTTGAGAGAGATCCTGCCTCCGCTCCACACTGTGCCATCATTCATACTCCAGAGTTCATGACACTGGCTCACAAATCTGGGAGCAGGAGGAGGAAGGCAAGAGGATATTTATCATCTTTTATTTGAGTTTGAGGGCATGAGAGGGGATCCTTAGTAGGAAATGTTCCATATTCTTTGCTGTCATGATTGGTTTTCCTAGTCTGCAACTAGAACCTGATACAAACAAAAAATTTAAACCATGCAGATATTCCAAGCAATCAGATCACAAGTAATACAAGACAGAAGAATAACATGGGTTGGAATTAGGTAACTACTAAAAAAGTTTATATTAATTGCAAGAAACACATTTTATAAATTAAAGCTTAAGTTTCCTGGTCAGCTCCACACATGTGTCTAGAAATTGCTTCCACATTTAAACCCCATCTACTGCCTGAGATCCATGCAAAGCAACTTAAGGTACCTGCCAATTATACACAGAACTAATGGCATTAATATACAAGTGTACACATCAACTTTGTGTAAACAAATAGTAAGTTAATGTATTTACAAAAATATTTCTCAATTTTATCATCTCAGAAAAGTAATCTGCTTTGCCAGCTGTAGCTGCCAACCAGATACCAGAGATATTTTTGCGAGTTCTCCTTCCTTCTAGAGCAAAAGAAGGCTTTTCCCTCCATTCCAGTCAATACCAGCTACTGGACTGTTTTCCTGGAAGCATGATTTTACAGTACAAATCTGAGTTTCATACATAGTGAAGGGCACTTCTCTCCAGCTGAGATCAGAAAAGTTCCTCAGAAAACAATCCGGTTAAAATCACATCCTTTTCCTGCCTGGTTTTCTGAACTGTCCAACGCCTTTTAGCCCACACAATTATAATTCCAAATGATACAGTAAGGAGCTCAGAGTAGGCCTCTATACCATGTTTTTACCAAATTCTTTAGTTCAATCTACCTCTCAAAGCTATCTGTATGCCTTAACATTATTAACTATTTGTTTCTATTGAGAGGATAACTTTACCTCTTAAATTTTGGGTTTTTTTTTTTTCAGCAATGGTCTCAAAACAATCAAAAGCTACAGCTAGTAAAAGTGTACCAACCCAAACAGAACCCCCCAAAAAGGATGCAACTGTCTGGACCCCTCCCTGTACAGTGAGTGTTGAGGCAGTCAGTAGTACCAGAGGTCAGTGCAAGACACCTTCTTGTGGTGCAAACAGGTGAATGATCTCGTCTGTCTGGTGGCCCAGCTAAAGGAGGAAGTAGAAAGACTAAGGAGTATTAGGGAAAGTGAAAGGGAAATAGACGGTGGAGTTTCACCCTTTCATCCCTGAGAGAAGCCCACCTGGAGTCAGAGGATTCCCATGCCTCCTACCATCAGGCAGAAGGAGGAGACCTAGTAGCTGAAGGGGAGTGATAATATTTTTATTAACTCCCTTACTCAGGGAGTTAATAAAAATTCCTGCCAACCCCCATCACCTTCCCACGTGCCACTTCAGAATAGCTATGAGGCCCTGGATCCAGAGGGTCAGCCAGTTGACATCAAACAAAATAATTTGCCTGGAGAGCCTTCCAATTATACTTTGTCTGTAAGATGGATCACCACCTCTAGCATTAAAAAGAGAAGGGTAGTTGTAGTGGGTGACTCCCTTCTGAGGGGAAGAGAGGGCCCCATATGTCAACTGGACCCATCCCACAGGGAGGTCTGCTGCCTGGGCTGATTCGGCCCTCTGATTATTACCCGCTGCTGGTACTCTAGGCTGGCAGTGATGAGATTGAAAAGAGCACCAGAGCAATTAAAGGGACTTCAGGGCTCTGGGTTGATTGGGTGATGGATGGGGCAGGAGCACAGGTGGTGTTCTCCTCAGTCCCTTCAGTGGCAGGGACAAATGATGAAAGGAGCAGGAGAACCCACATTATCAACAAGTGGCTGGAGGGCTGGTGCCATCAGCAGAATTTTGGGTTCTTTAATCAGCACCTGGCCTGCTGGAGCCAGACGGTCTCCTTTTGTCTATCGAGGGCAAAAGGGTTCTAGACCATGAATTGGTGGGACTGATTGAGTGGGCTTTAAACTAGGTTTGAAGGGGAAAGACGATGCAACTATGCTCCCCAGAAAAAGCCCAAGGGTGGTAAAAGCCAGAGTCAGGGGTTAAATGAGAAGCCCAGTTGAAGTGGAGGTACACTAATGCACACAGCATGGGTAACAAGAGGAGCTGGAAGCCATGGTGCAACAGCAAAGCTGTGATGCAGTCACCATCATGGAAACATGGTAGGATGACTCAGGATGGCTAGAGTGCTGCACTGGATGGCTACAAGCTCTTCAGAAGAGAGAGGAGAGGGAGAAGAGGTGGAGGGGTGACTCTGTATATTAGGGAGGCTCTCAATGCCATGAAAATTGAGATTAATTATGATAACGTCGAGTGCCTATGGGTAAGAATCAGGGCAAAGGCCAACAAGGCTAACATCCTGGTGGGAGTCTATTATCATCCACCCAACCAGGTAGAAGAGTTGGATTAATTATTCTAAAAGCACCTGGAGGATGTTTCAGGATCACCAGCCTTTGTTCTTGTAGGTGAATCTTGCCTGCCAGATATCTGCTGGTACCTCAACACAGCAGAGAAGAGGCAGTCTAGGAGATTCCTAGAGTGCATGAAGGACAACTTCTTGTCACAGCTGGTGAGCAAGTCCAGGAGAAGGACTACACCAGACCTACTGTTTGCAAACAGAGAAGGGCTGGTGGGAGATGTGGTGCTCAGAGGCCATCTGGGGCATAGTGATAATGAAATAATAGAGTTTTCAATATTTGGTGACACAAGGAGGGGCACCAATAAAACTTCCATAGCGGACTTCTGGAGGGCAGACTTTGATTTATTCAGAGTTTCTTGGGAAGCAGCCCTTAAAAACAAGCGAGTTCAGGAAGGACAGGCATGTTTCAAAACCGAAATCTTGAAGGCACAGGAACAGACTGTCTCTATACACTGAAAGGTGAGCCAACAAGGAAAATGACCAGCCTGGATGGACAAGGAGCAAGGAATTAAGGAAAAAAAAGAGGGTGTATCACCTTTGGATAGAGGGTCAGTTGCTGCCACATTTCACAGAGAAAAGCAAGACACAGTTCTTCCCAAGGATTTCTGAGATTCACATTCTCTGTACCTCAGAGAAAGGGAAAACACAATGCTTATCATTTTCTGGGCCTGTGTTGTGCCAAAGTAGAATGCAATATGGAGTCTACCCAGAGTGATGGTATTTTGTTTCCTTGGCCTATCAGGGCCAAGAGTGTGTGTATGTCTGGACAGTCACGAGAGAGTCCTGGGACAGTCAGGAGATGAGTGCAGTTCTGTGCAGTTGTGTGCAGAGTGAGTGCTTGGCAGATTCAGTTGTGATGTATGTAATATAGTATAATAAATTAATTAATTAGCCTTCTGGTAAGATGGAGTCAGATGCATCATTCTCTCTCCTTCATCTGGGACACCTTTGCAGTAATAGTCAGGTATCTCAGGAAATGCTAAAGGGAGTTGCATCAGAGATGCAAAAGCCCAGTTAGAACTCAATCTGGTCACTTCTGTGAAGCACAATAAATAATATTTTATAAATACATTAATGGAAAAAGGAAGGGCAAGGACAACCTCCATTCTGTTAGATGTGGGAGGGAATTTAATAATTAAAGATGAAAAAAAGTCTGAGGCACTTAACACGTTCTTTGCCTCAATTTTCAGCAGAAAGACATGTTGTCTTTAGGACAACTGTCCTCCTGGGCTTGTAGATGGTGTCAGGAAGCAGAATGGCCCCCTGTTATCCAGGAGGAAACAGTCAGAGAATTACTGAGTCACTGAGATGCTCACAGTTTTGTGGAACTGGATGGGATCCATCCCAGGGTGCTGAGGGACCTGGCAGGAGAACTCACCAAGCTCCTCTCCATCATTTACCATCAGTCCTGGCTCACTGGGGAGGTCCCAGATGACTGGAAGCTGCCCAGTGTGACCTCCACCTACAGGAGTGGCTGGAATGAGGATCCAGGAAACTCCAGGCCTGTCAGCCTGACCTCAGTGCCCAGCAAAATCATGGAACAGATCATCCTGAGAGCAATCAAACAGCAAACCTACAGAATGGCCAGGGATCAGACCCAGCCAGCATGGGTTTAGGAGGGCCAAGTACTGCCTGGCCAACCTGATCTCCTTTTATGACCAGGTGACCCACCTGGAGGATGCAGGAAAGGGTATGGATGTTGCCTATTTGGACTTCAGCAAAGCCTTTGACACTGTCTCCCACAGCACACATGGAAAAGCTGACAGCCCACGGCTCGGACAGGAGCACTCTTTGCTGGGTTCAGAACTGGCTGGATGGCCAGGCTCAGAGAGTGATGGTGAATGGTGTTGGATCCAGTTGGCAGCCAGTTACCTGTGGCGTCCCTCAGGGGTCTGTGCTGGGGCCGATTTTTTTCCATACCTTCATTAATGACCTGGACAAGAGAACTGAGACCACCATCAGTAGATTTGCAGCTGACACCAAGATGGGAGCAGGTGTCCATCTGTTGAAGGATAGGAGGGCTCTTCAGAAGGACCTGGAACAGATGTCCAACAACATCAACTTTAAGAAGTCTGAACGCCAAGTCCTGCACTTTGGCCACTACAACCCCCTGCAGTGCTACAGGATGGGGACAGAGAGGCTGGACAGTGCCCTGGCAGGGACCTGGGGGTACTTGTCAGCTGCTGACTAAACATGAGCCAGCAGTGTGTCCTTGTGGCCTAGAAGGCCAACGGCATCCTGGACTGTATCAGGAATAGTATGGCCAACAGGAGCAGGGAGGTCATTCTTCCCCTGTACTGGGCACTGGTGAGGCCACACCGTGAGTGCTGTGTCCAGCTCGGGGCTCCTCAGTTTAGGAAGGAATTTGAGATTCTTGAACATGTCCAGAGGAGGGCAACAAGGCTGGTGAGGAGCTTGGGCCACTAGAACAGCCAAGAGAGCTGGTGTTGTTTAGCCTGGACTAAAAAGGAGGCTCAGGGGAGACCTTATCGCTCTCTACAACTACAACTTCCTGAAAGGTGATAGTAGCCAGGTGGGGGTTGTTGTCTCCTCCCAGGCCACCACTGACAGAACAAGCGGACACAGTCTTAAGCTATGTCAGGGGAAGTTTAGGCTAGACATCAGGAAAAAATTCTTCACAGAAAGAGTGACTGGGCATCAAAATGGACTGCCCAGGGAGGTGGTGGAAGTATCATGCTTGAATGTGTTTAAAAAAAGACAGAACATGGCACTTAGTGCCATGGTTTAGATAAGGAGGTGTTAGGTCATAGCTTGGACTTGGTGGTCTCAAAGGTCTTTTCCAACCTAGTTCATTCTGTCATTCTGTGATTCTGTGAATACTGTTAAATTGAAGATGCTCCTATATTAAATGTGAAATTTAAATGCCTCTACAGTTCCGTTCAGGTTGAAATCACTGTTGATGTGCCCAGTTTTCATTCATTAGTATTAACTTTGATTTTCAAATAAGTAAGTTATAAGTATTAATTATAGTGTAAATGAATCCTTAGATATCAGTTTGCCATTTTACACTATTTAACTTATGAACACTAATACAAGATTTAGTACAAATACTGAAGCTCAATTGAAATCTTGAATTTAATTTAAATTTTATTAATTTCTTTGGATACACTGCCTCCTCACATTCTCCAAAAAGTGAAAACTGCTACTCTTTATAGAAGTTCAACACTCACATGAAAAAACCTGATGGAGAAGGAATATATTTCACAACCTTCATTCTGGAAAGTGGTTGAGACTTTGCATGGAGACTTCTCTCTCATCTATTTAACAGGACACAGAATGTTTAAATGAGAACATCTGCAGCATTCTTTCAATACTCTGGGGAAAGCATGAAAAGCAATATGTTACAGTAAGAGCAGAAGCAATGGGGATTCTTTCTTTGCAACTGAGTCAAAATATGCTGCGTGTATGCATATTTAATTTTTTAAAATTAAATTACTTAGAATTCTTAAAGAAACCAGCTGTTGTTACTGTATCTGTGCTTGAAAATCCTCTGAGTCTAGCAGTTGGAAGCTTACATACTTATTCCATTAATTTAGATGACTGTGAACATTTCCCATAGAATAATTATGCTGCATAATGCATGACCATTCATTCTTCAGTAATGTCAGTTGAAAGAAAGGAACAAGAGAAGGAAAGAAGCAGTGGGCGTTTGGTGGGTTTTTTTGGGGTTGTTTTTTTGGGGGGAGTGAAGTATTGTTTTTTGGTTGGTTGGTTGGTTGTTCTGTTTGGGGTTTTTTTGAGGTCTTTTTGTGCACTTGGAAATTAATAAAGTCCAAGAGTGCTAGTGCTGCTTTCATAGGGCTTAAGTTGACAGGCCTAGGTCTCTGAAAAATCCTCAGTGTCCCTTTGGTTTACATTAGCTACAGAATCCCTTTTTTTTATAGTCTGGGTCTAATTACTTCCAAAATGTATGTCTGTTTTGAAAAAGGACACAGAACAAACCAGTATCCAAACCGTGGATTCATCAGCTGCCTAACCATCATTAACTTCCTGAGGGAACTTGGTTTCCAAGGTGATATTAAACCTAGGAAACAGCTTGATAGAGGCACTTGATTTGGTACTCTTAAAGCAGAAGAAAGTTTTATGGGGAAAAAACTTTTCCTGAATTTTAACCTTATCCTTGCCCTTTTCTTGTTGTCTCCCAGTTTTCCTTCTGGAGCTTTTGAAAAAAAATAACTTCCTAAGGATATTGTTAAATACTAGAGAGTGAGACCCCAAAAGAGGCACCCATTTGCAGAACCTACAATTTTCTCCAGAAGTCCAGGCCAAGAGATTTTCAGTCCCTCTCTCCTCCCACCTGTCTCTAAGCACTCAAACTAATCACAGCAGAACTCACAGAACTCTGTCCTTCATTTCTTGTTGATCAGAATGTTTTCTTTTGGTAGAGTCCCACACAGTTGGATGTAGAAGGGCTCACAGTTTCCTAACATGCCGTACCATACCATAATTATTATAAAGGCTAATAAGGAGAAGGAGAATGTTCACTAAACTACCCATTTATAACAGCAAGCTCAGTTTCATCTAAGTTCCTATACTGTACAGTCATCTAGAAGTCCCTTGTCCCTGCTGTCATACCATCCCTAGGGATATCTACATTGAAATGTTTAAGACAAGACACTTAGAATACCTCAATTGCTATAGAGAAATTCAACTTGACCTTGTTATGAATAACACAAGATCTTTTGGCAGACATTATCCAGTAGAAAATAACCCCAGGTTTTTATACCACATCACGTGAAGTAAGGGGCAGATTGTAGGCCTCTTGGCAGGTCTTCCCAAAAGCATCCCAGTGCTAGTGTGAATGTGGAGAATGGATCATAGACAAGAGCACAGACATGCTGCACTCTGACACCCAATGTGGAGTTTTCCTCCTCTCAGTCTCAATGCTCTCAAAACTTGCCCAATGTGAGGGTGCAATTAAACTATGCTTTAAAATCTGTAAACAACTGTGAACTACACCTTTAAAAACAACTTCAGTTTCCCAGATGAGGGTTTTCTTTTGCTTTAATCCAACACATCAAGTGTTTTACCCTGGCAGACCAAGAATAAGATAGTATCCACAAAAACCATGGAATCCCATCAACATCAATATCCCCCATAACTCTCAGTAGAAAAGTAACAGAAGTGAACTTTATGTATACCACTGAGGCTGGTTGAAGTAAATTAACTGAAGTAAACCTACCAGAATAAACTTTGGGGGTCTAAAGAAGTGAAGTGGAGATACTCCTAACAAGAGCAAAGAAACTGGTAGAAGTAAGAGAAAGAAATCAAGATTAGACTGAAAGACTTACTTGTTCTATGTGAGAATATGGCAAAATGGATTAAAACCATCTTTCTGCCAGGAACAACATAAGAGCAAAATCTGGACTACTTTTCAAAAACCTTTGCGAAGCAATTTAGACTCTGATACAAGTGACTTCTCATGCCATACAGGTAGTTCTCACTTCTCATTATCCTTAATCAGAGCATAAGGCCATAAGAAGAATGTGGCACAGTGATTTGTACCATGGATTAAATATGACCAAGCCAATATAGCAGAATAAAAGAATCGCTGAGAAAAAAAAAATTAAAAATTTGAATACGTTGTATAAATTGTGGTGAATGCAGCCAGTGAAAAGAAGATAAACAGAAGTTAAAGATCTAATTAAAGTGAATTGAAAAACAACATTCTTGCATCAAACTGCTTTAACTCCTAACAACATACATCCAGAAAAAAACAGCCTGTACTGGTTCTTTGTATGCAGGTTTGTCAGTTGTTTTATTTGAACAGAGATGGCAAGGAAATTCTGGAGAATTACAGACCTGCCAGCTCTAGCTATCAATAGGTGGAGACTTAAAAGTCATCTTCTTATTGAGATATTTAACAATAAATGGCTTTTCTCTAATCAGTCTGCTTCTGAAGACAAGCATGATTCTGCCAATATATGTAGCATTGACAATATTAACAACTATGGATTTAAGCACTATATAACCTTTCTGCCTGTGATAAATGTGAAAATGAACAGGCACAGAAACAGCCATAAGAAACAGTCATGAACTCAAGTGACAGCAGGAATAAAATGACCATATTGCATAAAAGTATGTGAAGTACTCAAGAATGAAATAAGAACAACCTACATCAAGCAGGGCTGTGTTCACCACGAACAAATAATGTACTCATCACACACAAAAAGGGAAGGTCATTAAAGAGAAATTAGTACATGATCCAGTACAACACTTAAGACTGCAGAAGAGTTTACAAAGTAGAGAAATAAAAGGTGTCATATATGAGAGTCTGGAGTATATTCAGAGGAAATGGAAAATATCATCAGAAATAGCTTTTAAAAAAAAACATTTTCCTGAACAGAGGGTCTACCACTATAAGATGTCATAAAGAATAAGCTGGCAGTAGAAACCTAAAATCTTTCATTATTTCAGTACTTCAGCATTTGTCCTCATGACCATTAACTATATTGTTATTGCTGATAATTTTTACAACTCTTCTGTGAGTTACAACTGTTTTGGTGATTTGAAGATTTTTTTCAATTCATTGAGCAACCATAAAGGAAGTTGTTCTTCAGGAATTTCTCTTTCTTTGTGCTAGTACAATTTTTTATGTGAAACCATCATATATGAGTAAAAGTCTTTAATTTTGTATAGTGATAGTTCAAAATTGCTTTAATTCTTGGATACTGAGTTTTGTCCTCAAGAAGGATATCCAAATAGAAATGAAATTTTCATGTCTTATTCCACATGATATTTAATACCCCTATTTAAGGTAAAGAGTGCCCAAGATGAATTTTTATTTTTAAAAGATCAACATCGGAACTATCCACAGAATTTCTCTGTTAAAACCAATCCACAGTTCACCATGATGTTTATAACCAAATTGACTATTTTTACTAGAGGAATGGATTAGCTAGTCTCCAGAGTGAATTTCCTTTCCTTTTAAGGTACTGGTACCCAGGATTAGAAGCTTATCATTTTCTCCTTTTAGTTTACTACTTATATATTTACTTTCATTCATATAGCATATAAATTGCAAATCTAGAGCTGAGCATTAGGAAAAATGTCTCAAGTGGATTTCAATGCTTCTATTGTTTTTTTAAGAACACTTCAAAAAGGCACAAATCCAATTTCAGGTCACTCATCAGCCTAGCCATGTGACTTAATTGCCTACTGATTGATAGAGTGAAATATTTGATCTGTAAATTCTCCCCTTACACATAACTTCAAAGGGAGCACTCCTTAGCCTGTGCCTCTCGTAAGTCTGGGTGTCAGTGCATTAGTCAGTGGAAGCAATTCTGCCAATTCTGCTTTTATTCTTGCAAAGGAAGAATCATTAGTTTCCCAGTGCAACACAGCTACAAGAGAGTTGGATTTTTCTTTAAACATTATGAATAAAACTGCTATTTTTTCCCCTCCCACAGGAGCTGAATAGGTGATGCTTGACTGAGGGTGTCAAAAGGCCTTTTTGACAAGTGAGCCTTTCTGAACCTGAATTTAAATGCTTTTTGAGGAAAGGGAAAATGGTTGTTTTAATAGACTTCTCACACTTCAAATTCTGCCATCAAACCTTGATAACCTTCAGAGGAATTCACTGAAAGACGCAGCTATTGCAGTGGGGTGACAAAAATGGGTATGAATATTTTTGCCATAGTGCTATTATCTGATTATTCAATCACTAGTCATGTCTATTAGCCTTTTCTATTTACACGTTATTTCAAATACTTCCTGTGATCAAAATGAATCAAAAATCATGTTCCAGTTTTCATAGGGTTGAACAAAATATGAAAAGTTCCAGTGTTACAATTAAAGCACCATTTTTGTAATATTAAAAAAATTCCAGCATGAACAATTAAGCTTCTGATTCTATTTGACATTATCAAATAAAAACGCTTCATATTCCTTCTCATTTCAAATGCAAAGTCTGTGGAACTTGATTTGCTCTCAATAAAGTTTCCCAATTGCCATGTAATTCTAAGATACAAATGACATTGGATGTAAAAGTCCATAAATAATGATGCTAAAAAGCCACTGTTCCTGTACATCTGGGTACTCTCACTGATATTTTGAAGTGTCAAGAGCATTAAATTTAATTCCTGGCTCTTTGTAAGCACAATAAAGATTTAGATAACTGATCTAGTTTAAATCAGCAATATATGGGCACTCATCTGTAGCCTCTCTGTAAATCAAGCAATGAGACTCAGCCAGTTATAAATCTAAGACAGAAACTCCAAATAGAAGACAAGAAATTGTCACACATTACAAGCAGGAGGCATAAATTATTTCTGTCTATGCAAATAGACAATTTAAAAAAATTAAGTAATGATTTTCAAATTATTTTTGCACAATACAAAAGAAATTAGGATTTTGGAAAGAGGGTGGTCCACATTTGAAGGATTTTAGTATGGTTCCACTCAGCAAAATAGTTCACAGTCCATAATCCGGCTCTGGAATGATACAAATGTCCAAGATTTTACACACAGAATAAGAATCATGGCACATACTTTACTTCAGCTGGGATTTACACATTTAGTTAATGTCCAGCATAAACATCACATGACTGTAGCAGCTGAGAAAACATTTTTCCAACCACCTACATGTCAGAACCAAAGTGAAAGGCAGGAAAAAATATAATTAAAATCACCTTCTGCAATTTGCAAGAGCTCATTTATTGAAGCCTCCAAACTTTCTGCCAAGGGTAGGTGGGGGTCTTTCTAGTTTACTTCTTGCATTTTGCACTTGAAAGAAAAAACCCCAAAACCCCTTTGAAATCTAAAAAACTCTTGTGAGTACAAGATTTTTTTAGATTTCAAAGGGGTTTTGGGGTTTTTTCTTTCTGAAGTTGATCCCAACTTTATATAAAGCTATTTACTGTAACTGGCTATGTTTCACACTGAAAATAATTATTAAAGTATTATTAAAGCCTGAGCATGAAAAGAATACAGTACTGAGTTTAAGGTATCTTGCCTCCTGAGAATGATAGGTAAGTGAAACTATGGCAAAACTAACTAGCAGACTGCTTGAAATCACAAAACTTCTTTGGTAACTTTTGTAGTGTAGATGATGTAAGGGAAGTGTTTTAGTCTCCAGCAGTATGTCACAAAGATGATGTGTGTAGTATTTCCCTGTTGTACAGAGTTTGACACTAAACAGGTCCCTGCTCTTCAGTCAAGAAATAAAAACATTGAAATGCACCAGTACAGAAGATTTGCAGCATAAAAAACTAGAAAGCAATTTCTGATTTTTCCCCCTAAGGATACATAAAATGAAACAAAACAGAAACAGAAAATTACAAAAGTGTATTTGGATAAGGTATTTTTGATTGTGTTTTTTACACAATTCACATATCACAAAGTCAACTTTGACATTGTAGTGCTGCCATATTTCAACTTCAGTCATCAGTTTTAAACAGTGCGCTTTGAGATTCTTATGTGTTAATTAGTGACAGAAATCACAGAAGCTGAAATTAATCATTTGTCAAGTACTTTTAGCCCTAACTCAAGGAATGTTGGATTGAGGCTTGCCAACACTGTTTGATGAAGATTAAAGTAGCAGTTACATGGCAACTGCTTGCATCACCCTAAGTCTGAAATCGTCCAAGATTTACAGTGAGGGAGCTGGTAGTGTTGGGAATACATTCATTGTGATGTCTAACTTAATAGGATTAGGAATCTGAACAATTTACTCTTCTGATTTGGAAATGTGAACATAGGATACATTAACAATAATAAGGTAGGAGCTTATTAATACATTGTTAGTAAATGAACAGTAATAAGCTATGATCAGGCATCATAGTGCATAATCCCAAAACAATAGCTTACCTTCATATAGCCCAGCTACAGTCTTGTAAGTCAGTGGAAACACAGCAAGAAACAAGGCAACAGAGTTGGGTTTGGGAAGGTTTTTGTGGTGGTGATTTTTAAAAATTTTTAAGCTTAGAATTTAAGGAAGGAAATAAAGGAGTAGGAACTGTTTTGATGCCTGCTTTGACATATAACATGCAACAAGTATAAAGTCAAATATTCCAAATGAGAATACAGTTGGGTTAAATCAGAATGAGAGCAATCCTAAAAGTTACTTTGTTAAAAAGGTGAGGTGGTAGCTGCAGTCATAACTTCCCTCTGCCATATTTCTGCTGAGAAGTGTGTTAAGATCTTGTTTGCATAGGTGCACTTAGCATTTCATTTCTTCACATTTTATTTTAGCTGCAATTCTGCATTGCCAAAAATGGCTTTTTACAGTGAAGGGGCATTTGTTAATCCTTCTATTTAAAAGAAACATACAGAGAGCTCAGCGGTCTCTAGCACTAGCTCATTATTTATTTCACAAGCAGTCTCACACAGCTCTTTAATAAACAGACATTCTTTGTGCTTTATTACAAGTTTGTTCCATTGAGTCATGCTCTCTGCGGGATGTTGTGTCTATATTTTATTTCACTCTAGCCATTAATTACCTTCTGGGCCCTGTATCATGTGTCTCTCAGTCTCATTTATTACAACGGTGCCTGCTAGTGTTGCTAGTCCAGGGGCTGTCAGTGTTTCCATTAGAAAACCCATCTCTCAGGGGTTTATAAGTCAGCTGTAAAGCTTTGCTCCTGGCTGATGGCTGGCACACATGGCCACAGCCAGAAGGGCTCTTTCTTTTCTTTCTTAAATTGAACTAGGAAGAAAAAACTCTCAATGTTTTTAAGTCATAGAATCAGACATGAGTTTTGACTCCATGTTTTCAAAACTCAGAAACAGCTTTATTTTTTTTAAACCAAGTTTTGCAGGTTGTTTGCTGATAGTGTAAGCCAGTGCTTGGGAGTTTGGCTATTTTTGAAGGATTCAAGTCATCCTTCCACTTCCTTTTCCATCACTGAACTTCCTTCCACAACACTTTGCCTCTGACTAATAGGTCTGGAGTCTGCCCTTCTGAAGCTTCTGATGTCTGAAACAGCTTTTGAATATTCCTGCACATATGTGCCCTTCCATTTAAGTCCAACAACAAAGAAATTGCTCTCTTCTGACTATATCTCTACAATCACCATACTCATTTGCAGTTAGTATCTCTATATGTCCATTTTGCCCAGAGAAGTTGTTGGTGCCCCACCCCAGGAAGTGTTAAAGACCAGGCTGGATGGGGCTGTGAGCATTCTGATCTAGTGGATGGTGTCCCTGACTATGGCAGGGGGACTGAAACAGGATGATCTTTAAGATTACTTCCAACACCACCCATTCTATGTTTCTATGAGTTTGAGCAGAACTGGGAGGACACAAAACCATGACATTTACATGTAGCAACACCTGATTTCTACTCCATTTAGAACCAAAATGGGCATCCCAAGAGCTTCTTTGTAAGGACTCTGAGGCAGGATAGGACAGACAGGGCCCCAGAAGTCCAAGCAGTCAAGGAGCAATCAGGAGCCTCAGAGAGCCATCACTTGCCAGACAGGGATTCAGCACTGTAGCATGCAGGTGTCTACTCCAACTTAAAATCTAAAGCAATTTCTTCCACTTTTATTCCAATAATTTTAGTGCAACCTTTCAATGACAGCATTATCCAAAAATAAGTCCTTACAAGGTATGTGGTATGAGGAGATATTCTACAAAAATAGAGGTGCAAACTGGAGATGTGTTTGATCCCAGTGTTATTATCACAGGAAAGTGTCTTTACAGAAAAAAAAAAAAGTACACATCAACAACTATATACTATAACAGTACAAAACACTTGGAAGATAGTCAGTTGTTTTAACTAAATGTATGAAGTTTATCCTCGGTCACTTCTGAAACAGGCTGGTTTCCACATGCTACACAGGAGCTTATGAAAAATAAGCCTGGGGTATAGAAAGGAAATAAGCTACAAAAGACTTTTTTATAGTCTCAATTAATCTGCATTTTGATTTATTAACTGCATAGTGGTGGAGAATAAGGCAGTTACCAACCACAGACAGAGAATTAAATTACTACATTTATGAGTTACAGGTAAGACGAAAGTGAACACTTCTTTAGCATGGTAAGTGGGCAATGAGACTGATAAAGACCATATAATGAGCACCACTAAATAATCTAGAAAAAAATCCAGTTAAACAGAATTACTACCTATAAAAATCAACAGTCCTTGCCATTAAGCTTTATTTGTCTTAAACTCCCTAGGATACATCCTGGTTTATCAAACTTCTTGGATAGATGGTAGGTTGTTTATTTCTGTGCTTTCATGTAAGTGAAGTGGCCATAAATTCTGAAAATTCATTATCCTCACTTTTTTATTTTAACTGGTTGGAATATTCTGCTATATTTTTCTCATCTAAAGAGAGCACAATGCCAATCTCTCCTTTATATCAGTAAGGTTATCTTTAAACAGTTTAAAGATAACCCAACTGAATCCAGGCTTTGTTCCCCTTCCTCTGTAAGCATCCTTTTTAGATGCTGCCAAGAGCACTGTTACTATCCACTGGCTCTCATTCAGAGAAAATTCTTCCCTTTCTAGTAAATTTAAGAGAGTTCAGATAGTTTACATTGGAATAAATTTGGGAGGGGAGGGAGGGGGTGATTATAGCTACAGAATCAGAAGTTACTATCATAAAACTGGCCATAAGATTGAAAGATAGATAAGGAAGTTCTGTTATCTTTTTTAGGATTTGGATTTGGGTTTTAATTGCTTCACCTCTTGGAGTTTTACATCCCTTAGAGAAGGGGACTGGACATATCTCTGAACTCTGGACTGAACATGGACTGAACCTGTGAATCTCAGCTCAATATTGAATACTAGACATATCTAATTTCATATGAGGCATAAAATTCCCTCCTTTTTGTAGGCCTAATATTTTGGCATCATCATCATCTTCGTAAGGAATTCAGGGTTTTTTGCTGTGTTAACCTTACAAATCAGTCTAGCTCATTCTCTCTGCATCTGTTTGACTTTATCAAAGATAAAAATAAATCTTTACATAAGAAGAATATAGAGAAAGAGTGCCACCTCTGAATCCAGTTTCTTTGACTGATCTTACATTTCTACCCCCAGTTCTTTTTTAGTGGGAAGAATAGTGTTTGCTTATATTTTCTCTTCAAGTTTTACTGTGGCATTAAAGATTCACTTCAAACAAGAAGTGGTAGCTTTTATTTAAATCCATGTTCATATACAGTGCACAGCAACCTTACTGTCCATAAATCAAACTGATATTTTCCATAACTCCACTCAAGCTATTCTGCTCTCTTCTCTAATTCAGAGAGGAAATGTCAGTCATGAAAATTAGTTTATGATTCATTTTCAGTTTATTACCTCAGTTGACTTAGCAGGCTTCCCTGCTAGCTCTGACCTATACTTGCCATTGTAAAACAATTAGAAGTGATGCCTCAAAATATTTTGTGCTGTGGGTTTATTAAAATTAAGTTTTGCTCAGGACAACAAGCAGCATGCCTAGATGAAGAAAATGAAACCTTCAGTGAGGAAAGAAGACTTCCCCAGCTACAGACAGACATGGATTGTGGTAATTTTTCTAGACATTTCATGTCAATAATGAAACAATAAAAAGAGAATATGCAAAAATTTCATATCAATACTGCCGTCTCTGTTCCCCCACTATGAAATTCAGGGAGCAGATTGACAAGTGATATTAAGTGTCTCCTATGCCAATATTCAGGATTACTTGCCCTGGCCACTACTAGCATAACAAAGAAGTCACAAACCATAGCCAAAAAATACTGCATTATCAACAAGTTTTATTTTAGGCACATCCAAGTATCTACAGAAAAAGTGGCAGCCTTTAGCATGCTACTTTTCCTAGCAGTGAAACCTTTGAGGAAGTCTCTGAAACTCATTAAGTCTCCTAAATAAACTCAGTATGTGACAGCAAAATAAGAGAACAAAAATGGAGAAGGAATTTTGGAGGTTTTAAAAAAATGGTCCTAAAAATCAGAAGTTATAAGGCATTCCTTTGAAAAGCTTGAGATACTGAGAGCTCAACATGGAGTTACTTACCAGGGAGACAATTTATAAAAGTAAGAACATATCCTAACCATGACAGAAGCTTGTCTGTTTAGTTTTGTAATAATTTTAAAAAGTAATATAGTTGAGAACGATGAAGAACTCTTGAACCCACAGCAAAGCTCAGAACCTTCAATATGAAAAGCACATATTTATTAAAAGAAAAATATCTGTGTGCATTAAGCTTGTTTTTAAAAGCAATTAGAGATTTATAAAAGCTGTTGGTTTTAGAGATATATTCATCCAGAATACATTAAATGAAGTTTTTCTGAGTTATTTTTCACCTGATTAGCAGTGGTAACAGAGTCATCCTTTGCATTAATTTATTATTTCACTGAGATATCACTTAGAAACACAGTGATCATCTCTAAAGTGCTCTATAGCAAGGATGCCACAAGTATGTACCTAGGCCACTCTTTGGCTGTGGCTAATGGGTGAGTGGAGAGTTTGCAGGGCTGAAAGTCAAATGAGGTGAAATATAAAACCTAAAATTCTGCTTTGGAAAAAAAAATTGATCAATGCAGACGTGATAGAGGGTCTAACGAGACTCAAATTCAGGTTTATATTTCTCCTGATCTCATCATAGTTCCACAGTATTTGGCTCAGAGGGTTTGACTCAGTTTCAGACCCTTCATTCCATATCTGTGTGACAGAAGTGCTGTCCAGATGCTACCATTAGTCACAGCAAGGTGCAAAGGCAGCCTTTCAACATGGCCCTAGAGACATCACCCACAGGGAAGTGAACTCAACTGGCTCAGTATCATTTTGCAAGTCTGCAAATATACACTCAAAGTCTGGAACCTCTGCTAATGGTCCTGAATACTTCACCTTCCCATTTCAGGTACATGACTAGTCTTTACTGCATATTTATAGTCAATTCAAAATGAATTTTTCTCTTGACACATCCTGTAACCCAGTTACTTTTAAATCAATTTAAACACAAACTATAGTTGTAAATAATTAGTAACTCATATGTGTTGCACAGTAGAGCAAAATGCTGCAGTTCCTTCAGTGTTTAGCCTTTTTAATACTCTTTTGATAAAAAAGAAAAATAAGAAGAAAAAGAAAAAGAGAAAAAGCATGTATTTTAATAGACTGGTACCAAAGATTAGTGTTCCACAGATCTGTGGTACACTCTCTTCTCCAGGACACCCAGAGCACTGTGTACATGAACAGCTCTGGACAGCACTTGGGTTGGCAGTGACCACAGAGGTACTCATAGAGCAAGCAGGGATCTGGAAGGAAGGGGGAAAAGGATTATCTAATGGAATGTTTCAAAACCCCTTGGCTGTGTATCAGTCTGTCTGCTTACAGATACTCTTCTTGGCTTCCAGGGGAGTACGGTCCTGTCTCACACTGAGTGGCACTCTTCCCTCTGTTTAAATAAAAATGAGCTGTGCTGAGACAAACAATCTGTTCTGGTCCTCACCACACTGGCACATGCCTTTTGAAATATTTCCTGATGCCAGGGGCTGGCTGGTATACAAAAACACTCACTGCAAGTATGGCATTAAAGTTTGGTGACAACTATTTTCATGCTGAGTGAGCAGACCAGGTTACAGCTAACCTTCCTGGCATGGTTATTGCAAATTTATACCATACCAAACAATTTCTTCTAGTTTTGGACAATATTGGCCAAGGGCCAAAGTCCCCTTATCCATGTTGAATTTATTTCTCATTGATTCAAACACTATGACAGACTTGAAATCCCTTTCTATGTGCTAAAAAGGGACCTTGCAGCCCTTATGTAGTACAAGGGACACAGGCCTATCCCCACACAGGTCTACAATACCCATCTGTATCCTAGAGAGCATAGAAAATCATGGTCCTGCAGAGAATAGCCTCTGCAGGGTTCTATCCAAAACTCCCACAAAACTGTTTCAGGGGAGTACACAGACTGAAGTGGGAAGCATTTGAATCCTGAAAGAAGAGATTTCAGTAAATGCACGAACCCGTTCTTCTCAACTTGCAGAAAGTGAATTAAAATGATAGAATAGTTGAATTAACTTCTCTATAAGCTTTACCCAGGGGTGTACATTACTTAAATAATGTACATAAAATAAAAACAGGATAAAAAAAATTTTATTCTGATTTTCATACATTGATCAAAGGTATTGGAAGGATGGATTTATTTTTTGTTGTTTTCTAAACTAACACACCATACTAAATACGTAAATGCTGACTCTAATTAATTAACTACAATTCAAGCTGCAGACAACCTGCTGCTTTTTAGGTATTATATAGATTGAAGTCTCTGTCACTTTTAAGTGCACTATTATCTTCCACCAAAATGTTTGATTTATGATACAGGCACAGTGGATGTTTTATTCCCCAAAGTCTCAAAAAAATAAAGACAAAGCAAGCATGTAACTAGGAATGACACCAAATGACAACATCCTAACAGTTTATACAAGAAATGTACTCACATGGATAGTGCTGTGAAGGGCCAGGCAAAACAAAATAAATGGGTCACCCACAGGGGGGAATAGGCCACTTTGGGGTGATTATATAATACATTTTTTGACGGAACCTTAGTCATTCAAAAACAGCTTTTTTTTTTTCCCCAACCAAAATCAACATGTTTTTCCTCTACTTTGCTTTGACCTTGACCACAAGCATACATCCTTCCTGAGAAACAATTCTAAGTCAACAACATAAGCTTCATTATTGCCTACATTTTTCAAACAGACAAGAATGATGCACAGCCCAGATCCATGCTTGAGACCCTTGTGAACTGCAATGATCCTTCTGTACATGGAGGGGCTGGGAGGAAAAGCAGCATGATTTGGGTTATCAGAATTCACACAGGTAATTTAGCACTGGCATGAGTGTGAACTTAGAAAGTGTCATGTCAGAGTTGTCAGACACAGCCATGATGTTATTTTAACTTTTCAGTTAATTGCATAGTACTTAAAGCCGCTTGATAGTTATGTGGTTGACAAGAAATTTCGACTCAAAGGTCAAGCTGGTCATGATGCCCACATAGTTGCAGGTAACAGGGAGCCTGTTATTCCTGGGCAAGCACACCTGGCAGAGAAGGTGCACTTAATGACTTCGAAAGCCTCTGCACAAAACAAACCCACCACATTTCAGCCAAGCTATGTGTACACACACACACACTGTGCTAGACATGCCACAGCTCATACAGAAAAGGTAAAATGAGCCCTCAACTCTGAGATCAGAGTTTACATTTTTATAGATTAGCATGGAGAAATCTGCATCCTCACTGACACAGCTTTTAATGGGACACCACATAGTCTCTGCAGAATCATGCTCAGGGAGATGTCATCCAAATTTTGGTCAGTGACTCTATTAGTCAACAGCCTGTTGAATTTCAGCAGAAAAATATCTAGAAGTTCTATTAAAGGTAAGTTTAGACACTGTTTTAACAAAATCTTTTTATTTGTATGGAAATATACAAAATAAATATGACAGATATTCTTTTCAGATACTGGTGCACAGAGAAAAGCAGCAGAGATACAATATGGAAAGTTGGTAGAAGAAAAAATAATTACAACCTTACAATGTCCTGTAAAACTGAATCAGTGAATCCTTACCAAATTTTACTTGGGAGAAACAAGGAGAAAAAAAACAGTAGTGTTATTGTAATGTCATAAAATTCTTATTGACATTCCTAGGACAAGTTTCTCCATGTTTTTCCCCAAAGTATTTTCTAATCATATACTACTGTAGAAATAAGTCAATATTAAAATGAAATAATTACTAGTGCAAAATTGGTTTTCCACTGGATTTGATTTGGAGAACACAGAAATCAGTGTGCTTGTTCTAAAAGAAAGGGAATTGTTGCATTTTGCACAAGGCATTCTAACCATAGGGTCAATTTTAGACAACAGAGCAAAGTGTTCTCGTGTGGAATTGCTCAGGGCAGTAGCTCTGGTGTAGATCCCAGTCTGACAGAGGATGCTAACTGGAAGTCCCAGTCCCAGCATTCTGCTGACCAGGGACTGATGAGTAGTCACCATCTCTGCCAAGCGTGGTAGACACACTCCCAGAACCTCTGCCTGTTTGTTCCACACATCTGCTCTGACACTTGAGCTCTGTGTCCTCAACTGGACCTTTCCCAGACTTTTAACCACTGCACACTGACCCACAAGACCAGGATGGAGACAGTGCTCAGTGCTCTGCCAGCAAAGCAGAGAAGCAGCAGCCTGGGGCAACAGTAACAGCCCCACCAGCAAGTGCCACTAGAAAAAGTGACTTCAGATGCAGGGGCCAAAAGCCCCTACATGCTAAATGTCTAAGACAGCAAGTGTTATAAAACTGTTTTGCTTTCCCTATGGGAAGGAAAAGGGATGAAGCTGTTATTCTTCTAAAGACAAAGCTGTGTGAAAGAGAGACTGACTAAAACTCCCAAATTTACTCTGTGGCTACAGGCAAGCTTTTTGTACTGAATTAAGAGTCTGAACACACCTGTGATCAGTGGCCATGCAGAAGGAGTATCTGTGCCTCGGGCAGCCCAGTTGCTCTGGGTGAACAAAGAGCAGAGCAGCTGCTCTCCCGTGCTCCAAATGGTGCAAAACATGTTCTCTCACTAATGCTCATGTTGGTTCTGGGACTA
This sequence comes from Onychostruthus taczanowskii, assembly GCF_017590055.1. Lineage (NCBI taxonomy): Eukaryota > Metazoa > Chordata > Aves > Passeriformes > Passeridae > Onychostruthus > Onychostruthus taczanowskii. The sequence continues at coordinate 8,813,606 of NW_024501237.1, read as the reverse complement.
ATGGCCAAGAAACTGCTGTTTTCTGATCTCTGCAGAGCTTGTGCTACTAGAGTTTTAAGCCTTATTCTTAAATTATGCCGAATCTGAGATTTTACTTCAATACTGCAGCAACAGGGGCATATGTTAAGTAGTAGAGATTAAAAAATCTATGCTTAATCTGAGTGCAAACACTCAGAATTCAGTAATTCAGCTTAGTTATTCACCTCCCTTCCAACTTGGAGGTAACTTTGGAAAAAAAAAAATATTACTATTCATAATGGAAGTATTATTTTATCTAACTTTGAGCTAAGGTGCCACCTACCAGAATAAATCAGGAGGATTTAACTGGATCCACTGAAAAGAGCAGGTCAAAAGCAAATCTGTCTGCTTACATAACTGCTATATAAAATACACTATAATTAGATTTCTATGTCCACAGATACCAAAAAGGGGGTCATTATACCGGCTCCTCCCAAGAAGACTTCGTACTATTCAGTAGTTAACTGTCCATTTCCACTTTCCCAAAAAATGGTGATTATAACAAGTACTCATCTTCAGTTCTTAGCTACTTGACAAGGATTATTCAGTGCTTAAAAATGCAAGCTGAGTACATTTTTTAATTACTACTATTAATGTAGAAATGTCTGACAGGCTTTTTCAGGATAGCCAGATGCCTCAGCCTTGCAACAAGAGGGCAAGAATGAAGGAATGAGAACTTCCCACACAGTAGGGGGGATGAGGAATTTAATTTCTAATTGCAGACACAAGTTTCTCTCTTCACTGCTACGTGCTAACTGCAGAGAAGCAGCAAGCCATGTCTATTCTTAAAGGATTTGGTGGTGGGCAGATGCAGGCTTTAACTTTAAAGAGGGAGAAAGTAATAAATATTTTAAAGCACCCATGGGTAGTTTGTGAACAGTAGTTAAAGTCTGTTCCAGCTACAGAGGATGCTTCAGAGAGAGAAAGCCACCAGCAATTTCCCCTCTGTCACTTGCACAATTTCCACTTCAAACATAAGATGCTTCACTTACCTTCCTGCAGTTAACTCTGCCAATATAATTTGTCCATTTGGAGTAGAGAAATGCCTCATCACCAATGCCTCACAAAGTACTAAGAGCTGTAAATTATGTCATGAAACATCTGAAATGCAATTTCTCTTACTTTAGCAACAAGAGTTCAATCTGCAAATTTTATGCCTTAAGATGTTAAAGATTTCCCTACTAACAACACACAGGAACAGAACCAAACTTGAATAAGCCAAATCGTTTGACATATTCCAAGTAGCATGCTCTGTCAGGTTTACCTTATCCATCTCTTGTCCATGTGATTGAGATATACATAGATAAAAATGAGTGGAAGAGCACTACATCATCTGCTCTTCAGAGTCAGTTGATTTACAGCCATTACTTTTTTTGAGGCAAGAGGTTTACATTTATAGGGCCTAGAAACTTAAGACTGACTGAGATTCAGATCTCATAATGCAATACTGGGAATTGATGCCTGACAGTTGACAGTCTGCCAAGTGTAGTAAGCACCTAACACAGTTTCTCTGCCTTGAATTTGGTCACTTAAGTATTTGGGGAGTCTAAATTAGAGAAAAAGCTTTAACCTCCCCTTGCTCAGGACACCAAGTAAAGCAAGAAATATTGCAAACTTTCCCTAAACTGGCACCAAGCTCTCAGAGCTAAAGGAACCTCTGATATGGAAGGGACACTCAGAGAAGTTACACTGAGGGAAGACGTAGGTTTTTCAGCAGCTACTATAGCACAGTTTCAAGTGGTAGCTTACAATCCTGCCATACAGTCCACAGGTCTGTTTGCCCAATGCTCATGACAACAAAAACTCTGGGAAAGTGGACACTTATTCCTGGACTTAACACCCCTGTGATTTTTGTAAACTTGTTGGTTTGGTACAGACTTTAAACCATTGCTGATGAGTTTTACATACACAGTGGAATTCCTCAGGGCTATTTGGAGAGCAAAGGAATTTATATGTTACTGGGTCTGAGGAATTGAAATATTTCTTTCCAGAGAGACGGAAGTGTGTATACATCTTCATACCAACCTCAGTGAAAAGGAGGCAATGACTAGTCTGGCTGTGTATGACCTTGCTTCCAGATATTGCAAAGCACACAGGAAAAATGTTTAAATACTACTCCATGATGCCAGAGACTTACAAAAAGAAAATGAAAGAGTCAGTTCTGATAAAAGAAGATCCAGCACATGTACAGAAGACAAAGAAGATAAGGTGTGTGCAATTCCTCAGCAGGGGAGACCACAGGCATGTTTCAGATTTCTCACATCCTCTCTCAGGGTCTAGCTCCACTTGTTCCTACAGCTGTGCTTTTTCCTTTATAACACAACAAAATGCACTTGAACCTCAACTCCTTTTCCATTCCCCTGGCAAGAAGTCTCCTGTTTCCAAATCAAACAAGCAAAATGCTTACAGAAAGAAAGCAGAGAGCATAACCCTGCTAAGCATGCTGGCCTGAGATTGCAGAGCAAGACCATTAAATAAAGTAACCCAAAAGACTCCAATCTCAAGCCCCCTAGCCCAAATCAAGACAGCCTTTGCACAGAGCCCACCCCCCATTTTCTTGGACTATACCCAAAAGGTTTTACTGTGTTCACAAGGTAAACTCCAGACACTCCAGAATCAAATCCAAACTACCTTGGAGACTTTATTGTTTAGGTGGCGCAAAATATGGCACAGATTATGAACGAGTGAAGCCATACCTCACGCCTCATGTTTTTTTAATTCATAGATCAGCCTAATATGTTGCAGCCTTTTACTGCAGCCTAATAACAAAACATTTACGTGGTCCTTAAAGCATAACATTAAACTACCATTATTCTGGTTGTGATACATACATATTGAAAATCTCTTTCAAAACACTTCTCTTTCACCTGTGAACTGCAAGAATCTATTTTTCTAGTGAAGCATATATAAGACTAAGGACTATTCTGGAACTAGTTTTTCCCCCAAAATATGCCAATGTGTATACCTAGTGGATGTACCTCTTTTCTTGAAATAATTTCTGATTTATAGCATATATTCTACTAAAAAGAAAAAAGAAGAAATATGAAGGTTGAGTGATTGACTGACTGCTTTATTCATACAAGTTATTACAAGACCTAAGGAAACACTTCAGTGGGTAAGTTTATCACTGTACGTCTAAGCTTATCATATCATCTGGTTATGGTTAGAATCTCATACCAAAACCATCCTGTCATTGAAATAAATGTATCCCATAGCACAGAAAAATGACTAGATGTGAGAAGACAGTAAGCATATAGACACCAGATGGATAATGTAGTTCTGAGCATTGTAGAACATAAGTGAACACTATTTTCCAAAATTTCTTTTCCTTCTAGTGTGTTGGAGTTGAGAGGAGAAAAATAACAAAAATGTTTGTTTATAACCTGCATTTTAACAATTTGTTGTGAAGTTATACCGTGAAATTTTTCTGAAATTTCAAACGGTGTGCAGTGTCTTGTTAGAATGATGTGAGAAAATTCCTTTAAAACATTTTTCACACATTATTGTAGTCCCTTTATTACAAAAAAATACCTTCATCTAAATTTTCAGAGCAGCAATTTTTTTAAAAAAGGAGACAAGCAGGAGAAGAGTAAGAGCATATTTGCATTCACTGCCATCACCCAAATGCAGGAAACTTCACAAGTTTTTAATCTTAGCACACCTTTCAGTGTAATTGTTGGTTCCACCCTGACCACTCCCCAAAATGACAGAAAGCCAAGTTGGCACAACATAACAAGTCATGGTACAGAACGTCTAAAAGAATGAAAAACTGGAAACTGTGTAATAATGATAGTCTATCACCTAGGTTCTGAAAATTCTGAGTAATTTGGGGATGGATGTCTATCCTTTTCACCATCCACTCTGATTTTTCCACTTCATTTTCCTTTGATCTTTCACTCACTTTGAACAAAATGAAACACAAACTTAAGAGCCCCATCAGGAGTGGGATATCATGTAAACTTTAGAGCTGTCAGAGTTAGCTCTGTCAGCTGCTCTGAGTGAAGGGTTGTACAGCACAAGGGTGTCTAACATAAAAATCCTAATGAAGACTCTGTGAGGTGGGACACCCAGTTATGGTAAATGGACCAATCAGAAGTGAGAGTAAGTCAGAGTGAATTTTCAGGTATGTTCATAACTTTAAGACTTTTATCCAAAAAAAAAAGAGGTACTAATTACAAAATACTTGAACTACACAACAAAGTAAATTTGAAAACTTCACAAGACCAAAGGTGTTTTCTTAATGTATTTTGCTTCCTATAGCAGCAAGGAAAGAAATTCTTCTAAAATTTTGAAAAACTGCACTTCTAATAGTATGTGCTATCCCAAAGTATTTGGAAAGCTACTTAGCATATGTTTCTTTATGAATGTAGTTAGTTTTTCCCACCACAGCAATACAAAATCAAGAGGGGAAATTTGGTTGTAGACTATCTTTTCCCAAATATAAGCAGTCCAGTCTTCAGTGCCTAAAGCTACTGAAGATGGTCAGTAATGGCTTCAACAAATAACATCTCTTCTTCTCTTTGACTGAAATAGCATATCCCCCAGAGGGGAAAAAAAAAAAAAAGTTTTCTATGGCTGAAGACTTGTTGAGCACTGTGAATCAGGACTTCCAAACTACCAGCAACATTTAACATTTGTTCTGCCATCCCCTACCTGGAGTATGAAGTCCCCCAGCACAGACCTGGGAAAGCCATGATTGAAATAGCTTGTGAAATCTGTCAGATCACAGAACAAGGTAGGAAGGAAAGCTGTAGATTCTCCTGACATGAAAAACTGAGGGCATTAAAGGACATTTCTGGGGTTCCCAAGAAATTCTGGAAAGACAGAGAACCCACGTGAGGAATATGGCTCTGTAACTTCTGACATTTGGATAGGTCTAACAGAAAATATAAATCTGATCAAAAAAGAACCACTCTACAAGTAAATCCAGTTCTACTTACATGCCTGAATAAAAACTAGCTGTATTCAGATCCCAGCCAAAGAACTGAAACATCAAGTTAAGCCAAAGATGTAATGTTTCCTCACCACTCCACTGTTACTATACCAAATTATAGTAAAATTATGTAGACAAACACCAACTCCAATTTATACATCTTTCTCATCAGACTAAAGAAACTGCACACAAAGCAGCTTGTTAAGAAGTAAGTAATATTTTTTAAAGGCATTTAACAATTTGCTCCTGCTGCTACAACTCCTTTCCAGCCACTTTGCACCTGTAAGTCATAATACAACTGCTTTGGAATCCAGAAAACATGAGTTGCATATTTTTATTACACAGGAGATGTATAACAATACCATTAGTGCATATATACATAGTTTTTCTTCACTGCCTTTCATGAACACTTCAGCAAAGACTTCTTACATGTATACCATATAAAATTACTTAGAAATCCAGTATGACAAATGGTAGGCAATTGGCAGTAACAGAAGAAATAATTTTGTTCATCTTCTTTTCATTGCCCTTTGCACGAAAAATGGATTTCTGAAGGTCCTTGTGATGTTTCTGCCTTCAGATAAAAACTTTGCCTAAAGTACTTTTAAAGCAGACTCTACTTACCCAGAGGGAAAAGACCCCAAGACTTGCCACAATCAATAGTTCTTACAGTAAATCCCTTGTCAATGCATACAACACCAAGGCAATCTGTGCCTGGGATTTTCATTTCCCCATGGGCAACACTGAGATGCCCATTTACATCACTTTGTGCTCAGATATTAACATTAAATATTGCTGGCTCTTTCTTCCATAAACAGCCACTGGTATCAGTGGTAGAGACAATTTTTGTCTCATAAATAATCAATCAAAAATCTGTTCAGCCTTTCTGAAGGCATGTATTTGTCAGATGTCACGTGGGTAGTTGGAGAAAAAAACATGGAACAGATCGTAGAATGGGCCTTAAAGATCACCTAGTTCCAACCTCCTGTGCACAGGAACATTTTTTTCCTATATCAGCTTGCTCAGAGCTCCATCCATCCTAGCCTTGAACTCTCTCAGGGATGGAACATCCACAATTTCTCTGAGCAGCCCATGCCAGTGCCTCACACCTCACAGTGAAGATTTTTTTCTTAGTATTTCATCTAAACCTACTTTTTCAGTTTGAAGACATTCCCCCCTTGTCCTGTCTCAACATGTCACTATAAAAACCCCTTTTCTATCTTTCTTGTAGTCTCCCTTCAGGTACCAGAAGGCCACAATTAAGTCACCCTGAAGCCTTCTCTTTTCTAGTCTGAACACACCCAATTTGCTCAGCCTTTCCTCAAAGAAGAGGTGCTCTCTCCCTCCAGTCACCTTGGCGTCCCTTCTCTAGACTCAGTCCAACAGGTCCATGTCCTTCCTGTGCTGGAACCCCAGAGCTGGATGTAGCACTGCAGGTGGGCTCTCACCAGAGCAGAGGGACAGAATCCCCTCCTTCCCCTACTGCTCACGGGGCTCTGAATAACCTCAGGACACATTTGCCTCTCTGGGCTGTGAGTGCTCATGGCCAGGGCATGTCCAGCCACTCCTCCCCCAGCCCCCCCAAGTCCTTCTGGGCAGGGCTGCTCTCCATCTGCTCATCCCCAGCCTGGTACTGGGGGTTGCTCCAACCCAGGTGCAGCAGCAGCATCTGGTCTTGTTAAACCTCCTAAGATTTCCCTGGGCCAGCTTCCTGAGGTTGTCCAGGTCCCACTGGATGACATCCAATCCTTCAGGTATGTCAACTGCACCACTTAGCCTGGTGATATGGGCAAGTGGGCTGACGGTGCACTAGATCCCTCTGCCTGTGTCATTAATGGCACTGGCTCAATACAGACCTGAGGGATGCCACTTGTTACTTGTCTGCTGGGACTCTGAGCCATTGACCACAGCCCTCTGGATGTGACTGTCCAACCACTTTTTTTATCCATGTAACAGATGTAACAGACCATTCACCAGACTATTTAAAGAAAAATTATATTTGGATTATCAGAGCTTGTTGTCATTCACATCTTTTCCAGTATACTTTATGAATTGCCATTCTGAAGCATCAGGTCACTGTTCTTATGTGCTCCCAAGATGGCCTCAGATGACATGAAGACATCAGACATGGTTTCCTACAATGCCTTTGTCATTCCCTGTCACCCAGTATGTGACAGGACAGTTGCTTTCAAAAGTTATGCTGAAGGAACACCAAGATGCATGGTCAGAAGCACAGGTACTGTCTTCCTGGACAGGTGTAATTTATGCTGTATTTCTTGCTTTTGTAACAGAAACAGAGAGGGCACCTAAAATCAAAGGACTCAAAGTACTATGGAAATACATGAGTAAGAATGAACATCAATCCTTTTAATTGAAAATTCAGATCTAATCTATAGGAAAAAAAAGAACAAAAAAACAAAACAAAAAACCAAAAAAAAAAAAAAAAAAAAAAACCCCAAAAAAAAAAAAAAAAAAAAAAACCCCAAAAAAAAAAAAAAAAAAAAAAAGCTTAGGGAATTACAGAATATTTAGGATCACAAAATAATTGTATTTCTGCTCTTCACTGAATTAAGTCATTACTCAGTCTCCCTCAATTTAGGCATGACATGCCTGAAAGGTGCTTCAGGCAGGAATATATCTAGCTCCTAAGGACAGAAACAGATATTCAGCTCTGTTAGTGAATTCAGTCAGGTCAAATTTGGTTTTCTGGAGATGTTGGAGGCATAACTTAATAAATGTAGTTCAGAAATTGAATGGTATATGAGAAAAGGTCTGGAATTTTTACTTTTTGCAAAATACTTTTTCTTCTCTCTGTCTGAAAGATAGTTTATACTTTTTCAATCTTTTGACTTGTCAGTTTAAACACAATTATCCTAATATTAATTAATCCTAATTAGCAACACTCATCCTACTGCAGTGTCTGTTGAATTATAAACATTATTCATCTCACTGCTACCAAGAAAATTTAAATTAAAATGGTTATAGCAGAGGTCTGAGCACCAGAATTTCACTGTTCCTCCCTCAGTCTCTGACAGCTCATTACAAAATCTCACATGGGTCAGTTTTCCCCAGACTCCTTTTTTAAAACAGTTCAAGGAAGAGGATGCAACACTAAGCTCAGATATTTCTGCATAATTTTGGGGCACTCTGCTAGAGTTTCACATCTATCAAATGGTAACCACAGTAAATGCCATTCAGTATCACTAGACATTTGATTTAGAGTAGCAACCAGTCATGCACACAAAAAGTGAATTTCTAAGTAGGCAGAAAGATAAGATTGCAATTCATACATTTTTTTAGTAATAAAATCGCTAACCTAGCTGTCTGTAGTTTAGGATAGGCAATGTCTTCTGGGCCAGCCTACCACGCAAGAAGCTAGAATTTGGAAAGAGTTCCATAGGAGCACAGTTAACATTTTGACCTGTGCTGACACTATTATCAATGAGGAAGAAATGCAGAGAAATAGAAGTAAAAGGAAAGATACAGTGAGTTTGTTAAAAATCTTATAAATCTTTGACATTTATCAATGATACCAGTTAATATTTTTCCAAAGATATTTTATTTCCAATTCATGTGCATACTATAATAATTACTCTTTGTCATCAATATTTTAAGGTTTATGAATAAAACTCAATATTTGATTTCTCAGTTGAAAGCAGAAGCTAAGCTGTACTAGATATGGGTGTGCAAAGAGAATTATTTGACAAGAAGCAATGTAAAACTAAAGGAGACAAACATATCATACAAAAAAAAAGAAAAAAAAACAGGCTGGAGAAAAAGAATGTGCTGCTTTGGCCCCTGGCAAAAAAAAAAAAAAAAAAAAAATTGCCTGGAAATGGCTTTGTGTGTGTGTGTGTGTGTGTGGCTAAGAAGAGAGTGAAAGACCTTCAATCTCAAACAGATACTTCTCTAAGACACAATAAGCTTTTCCAACAAAACTTCTCCACTGGGATTCCTGTTTCAGGTTCCTTTTTCCTGAGTGCATGTCCTATAACATCCACACATATAATTTAAAACTTAAACACTGCGAAGGACTCTCCAACTGTACCTGGAAGCAATACAGATGCCAGTTTTGTTCTTTGAAGATGAAACCTCAATATTGTAATATGCTTGAACAGAATTCTTATAGCTGTCACCTATAACCTCACAGTAGCATCTTCCAAACACTGCCATTTTTCATTGTCCAAAAGAGCCCTATCCTGATACTCCAAAAGATTTTTAAAAAGACAAATGTCATATACAGATTAATTAACACAGTTGCCTGAAGGTCTGCATTAAGCCAAGACATGGACCGTTCAACAGAACACAACTACTTAAGTGATCACTGCTTTTGTTTCAAATCAATACTCAATTAAAAATTTCCTACAGTCTTAGCCGTTAATTGCTTCACAGTAGAACAAATAACATTTTAACTGCCTATAGGCTCGTAACAAGCCCATTTCTTTCTGTTGTAATTGCTTCTCTTCTTGGCACCCTCACATTTCTTCCTTGATCCTGTCGAAAGAAATTGAAAGAATGAATGGATGATAGGAGAATGTACACATAGAGAGATAGACTGTACACATTTTGATTACAAAAAATGTATTGGGATAAATAGGAGAAACTAGAAAAAGCATGTAAAGTGATAATTTTGATGAAAATATGCTTCTGGTGTTTTTTGTTCTTAATTTGTAAAAGCATTACAAAATTTCTGATCAAAAGTCACTTTTATAAATATATCTTATATTCTTTCTTTGATTGTTTAAAAAAAACTTGGAACTTTTTCAAATTTAGAAAGTATTCAGACTTCAAAAGCAGAAGATATTTTAGAATATTAAAGTTTCTTTATATATATAGTTTGCAATTAAACAAGGATCATGTCAGTAATATTACTGCAAAATCTTACAAAGAGAGAGTAGCAAGCATCTATCATTAGCCAGAAAGTATTTTGTATCCAAAGCTTCCAATGCCCAAATCATGAAAGAAGTTGCTTGTTGGCATCTTATTCCTCCAGCTTACAGAAGAGTGGAAGTCAATACACAATGCTGGACTTCATTCTCACCGTAAGATAAGCAGTAAAACATCTCCTCTGCCTAAAAGGAAAGGACCTTATTTTCATTTGCAGACTTCATGCATTCTCTAGGTCATTGCATCACCTGCACAGACCTCTGTTATGACTTCCTTTCTGCAGAAGAATTCATATGGTGCTTTAATTTCCTCTTTTCCAGAGTCGTCAAATACCCTTCTGTATGTTTTCTTCTGTTCCAGGAAGTTGCTCAGACCTCAGAAACACAGGGACTTGAAGGAGTACATCTCTCTCACACAGCTCCACTGCTCCTTATTTGTCAAGATTAGTTTTCTAGCAGGTTGTAAAATCTCAATAGATTTGTTTGCAAGGGTATCTGTTTTTTCCTTGATCGCTTGCCTAGCCATCCCTGTCGCTGAAAATCTGCATTCAGGGGCTTCTGGAATGGGCTTATCTAGAATAGCTTTTCCACAACTTCTTCTCTTGACTTAATTACATCAATAAAAGAATTGCAAAACACCTTTAAAAGTAATGAGCTCTACACCCACACTACTGCTGTTTCTTCTCTTCTGTAGTCCATAAAAGGTACTGATTAGAGCTGATGATTCTACTTTATAAAGAGTAACTAACTCTGGCAATCCAGTGCACTCTGTTTAGATCTTGTTTATTAATAGCAATAATAAACAGTATAACGAATTCATACAACAAATTAGGGACTTTAATCTGATGCTCAAGATCAAGACTTCAACAGGTAAACTGTAACTGATATTCTCAGAGTATCAGTGAAGATTAAGAACACTGAAAACACAGCTTATCTGATTTTATCAATTAAAAATAGACTACACCTTGTCACAATGTTTCTCAAGTACAAGTTGCAACCCATGTGAAATAATTATGTCTTCAAACACTCCTAACAGGAATTTTCAAGATTTCCCTGCAGCTCACATTCTTAGAAATAAAAAGTTCTACATGTCTACAAAACAATCTTCTGTTAGTAACCATCAAGAAATTTTCACACAAACATCTAATGAGAAGACATAAAGATATAATCTCAGTGGGATGAACTAACATAACTTTCGCTAGACTAAACTAACTCGATTTGTTTAAACCCATTTTTATGGAACTATGCACTTGTGTTCTCTGCCCCATTGTGGCCCAATCACATCCACAATAAGAAATGAAAATTTCCGATCAAAAAATCACCTTTATAAATATATTCTATGTTCTTTATTTGATTATTGTTTAAAAAAACCTGAAACTAACAATGAATTATTATATAGCCAGCTGGCTATCCTACTGAAATATTAAAGAGGAAAAAGATCAAGTCACTGTATGCCAATGAGCTTACAGGAATGCTTCTGCCATAGCAAATGCAACTGTCTAACAGTGCTGACGGAAAAACTAAATACTGGGGGGGTTGTTTCCTTTGATTTTTCACATGAAATATAATCTAGGAATCCTGAAATCACTGCTTCTAGAGAGGACACAGGAATCACCAATTTAGTTTAATTGCACTATGAATCTTACCACTGGTGGAAAAACTTAAGTGTCTCAAGTGAGCCATGTTCCTGTTTTCAAAATATTAAAATTCAACCAGAGGAGTTAAAACACAAAATCACTACATTGTTGTTCATTCACACCTCCAAGAAGTCCTGATCAAAAACTTGCAGGAAACCAGTGTTTAGCCTTCAGCTTATCCTTGTGTAATAGATAGGTGTGATTCATGCTGATAAATTGAAACAGAAATCAATATTGATACAGTAATTAATATTCAGAAATAATAAAATTAATATTCAGAAATAATAAAATATTCAGAAATAAAATAATTAATATTCAGAAATAATAAAAAATAATAGTTAAAGGTGTAATGCCAAGAAAGAAGGGGAGAGGAGGGGCTCCCCCCCCCCCACACTTTTCCTGCAGATCTTCAAAGCAGGAAGAAGCAAGAGATAACTACTGCTAAGTTTGGTTGGAAGAGTGGAAAATTTGGTTGGACATCTAGGAAAATGTTAATTATATGAGATTTATTGCTTTAATGTTAGAACATAATATTGGTTTGTATGATATTAGCTTTGGCTTACATTATACCAGCTTGCTGCGCATGTGTAATCCAAAAGGTGAATCAAAGGACACCGAGGAAGAAGAGAGGCCTTCATCAGAGACAACCCCCAAAAAATGGTGCCACCACCTAAAAAATGGTGGAGCATGCGTGGTAAAAGAGATAATGAAGGTGGAGATACAAGTGTGACGAATCGAAAATGGGAGGAGATGGTGATGATGTACAGTATAAAAAGGGGAATTTCGGGCTTGGCAATTTGTACGTGAGGGGACAGGCGTTAAGCCCTGCACTCCGTACCCCGTGCTACCTCGCACGGTTATTTTTGCTTATGCGCTACCATTAGAACCAAATTTTGCCTTATCATAACCAAATTATATTGTCAATATTTTGAGTGTATTCAATTTTATGTACTGTTAAGCTACTTCACTAAAATTGCTGCTACATTTAATTTCGTTTGGATTTCTTTTATGATGGGATATTTGGGCAAATATAACACTTGGAAGGGAGACACAGAGGAAGTGATGCCCCAGACTGCCTTTGCAGTCATTACCTCTTAAAGCTCACAAGTTTCTAAATGTATTATCTCTCCTTTTGGAATGACAGACAAGCACTGGCAGGCTGTTGACACCTTAGTGTTGCCCACAAAGACCCCAGATTATGGCTGTCAGTGGGTTTTTAAAGCTGGCAGTCTTCCTGCAGTTATGTGACTATGATGCTCTTCTAAGTAGTTTTTCACTGGTATGTTCACAATTACTCCTTAAGAAGAAGGACTGACATCTGTTCCTCACAGAAACAAAGGGTACACTGAGCAATGCTGTCAACCCTCAGCAATTTTTTCTTGTCCAGTGGCTAAAACAAAGTTCTACATGAGAATTTAGCACTAAGAGGATCACGAATAACTCTTAAAGTTGTGTGCACAACAACAATTTGGAAATTTTGCCTTTTCTCTATTCTTTCTTACACAACTTTAGCTTGCATTAATTCCACAATGATACAGGAAGTCAAATCAGGAAACATATCCCAGTGTTTTATTCCCACAGTCCCAATGTATTCTACATTCTAGTTCTTGTAAACTGTGTCACCAAAAGTAACTAAAATTGAGAAAAAAGGATAAGAAAAGAGGGGGGAAAGTACAGCTCTTTCTACCCTCACTAAGTATATACTTAAGTGTTTTTAAAATATTTGTACAATGTTTTTCAAAATTCAACTTTTCCACCAATATGGATTACTTATATAATTATATTTTGGGTTACATAAATAAGGATCGTAACATATCATCAGTGGCTTCCTGTTGGCTGGTGAATGCAGCAATTTCTAGACTTCTTTTGTTTTTGAAATATTGATAAACCATACATTCTTTTCACATAATCTGGGAAAATCCATCTTCATTTTATAGGTATGGTGAAGAGAAGTAAGACCTTTTCCTTTCCAGATAATTTGTGTAACAGTAAGAAGCAGCATCCAATTTTTTTTTTTCCATGAAAAATCTACTGAGGATGTTATATAGTTTTTCTTCTAAATGCCCTATTTGTTCTAGCTATTCATCAGAGCAGCACTCGAGGTCCAGCTGTCACTGAACTTTATCCATCCATAAAAGTAGGAGAATAAATCATATATAAATAAATCCAAACTGCATGGTGACAAAGAGCACTCGGTATGCCTTGGTTAATAGGAAGTGTGTCCTGATAAAGGATAATGATCTTTTGTGATTTTTAGGTGATCTTTTCCTTATGAAGGAGCTATAGACAGCAAACAACAAATGCATGTGTTAGGCTAAAATAAAAATGGAAGATGACAGGAAGGAAGGTTTCCTATGTGCAAACTGAGAAAATATAGCATCAATAAATAGTAACATATTTCCATTCTGTAATATTTATTAATATTAATATTCCTCCAGAAAGTTCAGCACAATAAATTAACATTCCTCCTTTCTAGAAAATTCTGAAAGGAATTGGTGAAATCAGATCATCTGAATCCAGTGTCCTGGATTCAAGAGAGTACCTTTTTGAATTAAGATAAAAAACATGCCTAAGTCTTTTATTAGATGGATTAAAACTTTCTTTAGGGGATTATATCACATAAAGGATAATGGCTGAGAAATTTAACCTATACAAAAAGACATTAAAAAAATCTAAAATTATGGTGTTCTACAGTAAAAAGGTTGGTTTAACCAACCCAAAACTCAATTTTTACAATATAATAAAAATATAATAAACAAAACAAAAACAAAAATAAATACCAAACAAACACACAAGACAAAAACAAAACCAAAGTTTTATCATTCTTCATAATGAAAAACAGAAAAAGAGTGTCTCTAGAATAAAATGGGACTCTGACTTGTTTGACCACATATTACTTGGGATAATTACATAGTGCCTTACTCCAGCCCACAGAATCTATCTTTACTTCATGGTCCTTTACTTTTGCATTGAAAAGTTGTCACATTTTACCCTGCAAAAGGTCACATTTCAATAGGGAGGAACAGCACTTGTATATTGCTTGCAAACAATTTCAAGCTTTTGAAGCTTCACAGGGCTACTTGGTAAATTGTTCCTTACAAAAGATACAAGGAACATATATAAAGATGTACCTTTTTTTCTTAGAGGTCATGTGGAAAAGTTCTCCACCACAATGACAATTTCTCTATAATGATAAAATAACTTATTACCCACTCATTCTTATGAAGAGGTGCTGTTAAATCTTCCAGTTAACCTTAAAACCCCCAAATGAGAAAGATTTTGAAACTATCCAATGTTCTTTGGGTTTCTTTAACAATTTCCTCAATAACCTTTCTAATACAGCTCGTGGTCAATTAATACAGATAATATAGCCTTATGACTCCAAGAGTTTCGTAACAGCCACATGGGATCACCTGCAGCAAGAACAAACACATCACCACAGTTTTCTTTTTTTAAATAAGCCCTTACTACTTAACAACAAAAACAGCAATGTTTTGCTATCCTGTATTTTGCAGAAAGACTAGATTCTGATGCTCCGGCTCCTGCCAAGAACTCCTTCCTGCATAAACATTTACTCTGACTTCAACAGGGTTATGCAAGTCCTTGAACCAGGAGGCAAACTTGAACTCTGGCATGTAAAGAAACCCCAAGTTAACTGCATTCTTAAATGTAATCAGAGGCATAAATTCCTTGCTGAATTTTGCTTAAAATGATAGTCAAAACCGAAAAAAAATTAATTAGAATTTTATTTGAAAGACTCTATCTAGAAGGAAAAAAAATTACTACTGTTTAACTGTATTGAAGTTGAGTAATTTGATATCCAAAGAAAATTTCTCCACATCTAGTTCTGACAAAATACCGTAACATAGATCTAAACCTAATTTAACTTCTCTTAATTGTCCTTGGAAAATATTGTCATTCCAAATTTAAGTCTTTTCACAAAATTCTGCAGCCATTCTTCTCCTAAGGATATAACTCTGGAGAGGAAAACAGTAAAATAAAAAATGGGGAGGGATTTCCAAAGACTGTTAGTGTAATCCAAGATGAAGAATGCATAATAAATAATTATGCAAAACTCAGAAAAAGTATATGAAAGTAGACAGCATTCGTGTCAAAGGCTATTGAACAGATGAGATAAAACCCATATAATTTGGTAGTAGCAGGATTTCCTTATGCCCCAAATTTCTCTTACAAATGCAACAGTTGATTAATAACTAGTATTTTCATGGAAAGTGGGATGAAGCAAGTGCATCCTTCCTTTCAGAGAAGTGCAATGAGAGGTTCCCCCACCTTCAGAAGGTGGCTTTGGAGCATGTTCTCTCGATTGACTTCAGGAGAAAGAAGCCAGTCACAAAAAGGGTTCAGAATGGGTCTCTACTTGTAAAAACCAAAACCAATAATGCAACAGACAACACCAGTAGTCAGTATTTTATAAGCCAATGTTCTTTTGGTAATGTGGTATTTTTTTTGAGGAAAACACCTGCCTGTTTGCTACAGAAGAAGAGGTAACAAATCTAGTTACCTCTCAACAAAGCAAGAGCTCGACAAGCCCAGTGGACTATTCTGCTCAGTGTAGGTTAGTCTGTACCTCTGCCAAACGCTGCCACAAGAGATGTTCTAGGGAAATCACAGGCTTGGTGGCCACTTGCAATGTCCCAAGGCACAGACACGAAGCAGGAGGAAATCAGCCCCTGAATCTCTGCACAAGTCCAAAAAGAGGCACTTATAGTTCCTGCAATTTTTAATGAAGCTATCCCAGCTCCTGAAGAAAAAAAACAGTGGTTTTCCCTTCTCTGCAGTAAAAGCATCCTGCTCCTATTCTCCTTATTGACTTAAATGCTCTCCCAGCAGCAGCACATGGAAAATGATCCTTTCATTCCCACAGTGCCTGTGCTGGCAGCAATACCAGAACCAAGAATGACAGCATATGCCTTTCTGAGTCAAACACTGTTTCTTTCTCTGAATTCTGACCTTCAGGCTCCCCATTAAAAATGCTGCTCTTGGCAGAAGCAAAAGCTCTTAACCACAAAATCAGGTGAAGATGGAGGAAGAGGAGGGAACAGTGATGAAATGGAAAAAGCCAAGCATCTGACCAGAAATTACACTATTGTAAGAATAATATTTCCAACCTATTTGTCCCACCAGAAATAAGGGCATGAATTGTTACCATTCCCATTGTTTAGGATCCTGAGGGGATGAAGTGATACCATGAAACAAGTCTGCCAGCTGACTTACTTTCAGGCCTTTCCCTTTCTCTCCTCACTCTGAGTCTCACCACATCCAGTCCTTGTCGTACCCAAGTGAGAACCTGCAGCTGGCAGAGACAGAGCGAGTCCAGGTTGTATGGATTGTGTTTTACCTCACACAGCTCAAATAGGAAGGGGCATCTCATTCAGAGCCTCCTTGCTGTAGAGAGATGTGTTTGTACCTCTCAGAGGAAAAAATCAGGAAAGAGAAAGAAAGAGAGAGAATTTATACCTGATTTAAAAGTATGTCTGGTTTACTGTAAGTCATTAGCCTGTTTTGCTAACCTCTTTCAACTACTGCTGCTAGGAGCCTACAGCCATTTCTCTGCTGATGCCCCACAGTGGGATGAGATGTGTGCAAATGTATATATATTTGTCTGTATGTGTGTATGTGCATATGTTGCTTTGCGCCTTTTGCACCACCGAGGCAAAGCACCGCAGAAGAAATCTATTCTCTCATCTTCAAGGGGTATGGGGCTGGGATACTCAACAAAATTAAAACCCACCAGAAAAACAGCTTTGGAAAGGAACAGGCCATGCACTTTGAGTCTGAAACTGCCTCAAGTTAACAACACACATAAAAAGAATAAACTGGTGGTGCTGTAATTGAATTTTTATGGAAATAAACAGGTGGCAGATTTACTATGGCTGCAGGGATAGCAGAGGGTGAAATGCTGTAGCTACATTAACCTGCTTAATTTAATAGCCTTTCTACTCCAAGAGGAAAAAAAAAAAAAAAAAAAAAAAGAAAAAAAAAGATACCGTGCTGTTAGTTCAGTCAGCTGGATGCCAAATGTAAATAACTGCAATTACCTTACTATGCCCATGTGCTGGCCACGGGGAAGGGCTTTGTGCCAAGTCTCACTTTTGTTATCATGTTTATTAATTAAGCTCCAGGAAGTTTAAAAACACAACTGTTTTCATGAAAAATTAAGGCAAGAGGAGCCTGCATATGGCAGCAAGTGCAGGGTGTACCTGAGTCCTCTCTGTAGCGTCTCCTACATAAACCCAGCACTGCAGCCCCACTGTCAGAGAGATGTGGCCAAGTCACTACCTTCATTGGCAGACTTTTAATGCCTGCTGGGGTATTTAAAACTGGTCAACATTTAAGAGCAACTTTTAATGCTCACAGGGAACCTGCAGCAATTTAGCGCAGGGAATCCAAAATCATTATGTATTTATAATCAAGGAAATTGTATGGGGAGGGATGGAAATATTAGATTTAGCTTTTTTACCTTAACTGCTGATGCAAAACAAAAATAGGTTGAGGCATTAGAAGAAATATATTTGCATCCTGGCATGAGGTAGGTATATGAAAGAAATGCTGCAACACCACTTGAAGAGGGCTCTAGAGCATCCCCATAAAATTACACATTAATGGAGTGGGGAAACTGCACATTTAGGCAGCTGCCAGCCAAAAACGGGTTCCAGGGCTCTGCCCCTTGTCCATATGGATGATGATACAGGTTTTTAAGTATATGAACAGTCTTTAGTGATATAATATAAAAACAACATTTCCTGGCGTACTGCCATTAATAAGCTTATGCAGCCCCCTACACCTGTGGGCAAGTAGACCAGATTAAAATATTCTATACAGATTCTTTTAATTCAAGTAAATGAAGGTTCTTCTCTGGAAAATTACTCTGTTCAAGAAAAGGAATTACATTCTCTGTTAGTGTACACTGGCATGGACTCTGAGGGAGCTACAGTCATTTATATGCATTGTGGGTCTGATCCAAGCAATCATGTAATTAAAGATTGCAATGCAATTGCATTTCATTACTATGGCTGAGATAAAGCTTCTATTTAGTCACTACCTGCCTTATAAGCAAAATATCTGGGGTTTTAACATACTGTCACTGTTAGTTTTTATGTGATTTTCTATCTTAAAAGAGTATGATTGAATAAAAGAAGATCTCATAATTTAAAACACTTTAGAAAGACATGACTGGAAGAATGCATATTGATCCCGGTCTCATTTACTATGTCCTGTGCAATATACTGACTGCACACACAAGAATCCTTCCTTATTCTTCATTAATCTTCAATAAATTTTTGTCTTTACTTGTTTACTCATGGACCAAAAAATCCCTCCATCTTCCTTTTTAAAAGTTTCTGCTCAACTTTCCAAACATCTTCAAAACCCTCATCATTAAAATACTTTGCTATACCTGCCACTCTAACTGACCTAAGAAGGTCAGGAGAACAGTGAAAATGGAAAGGAGAAATTAAAGAAAACTGTCTTTTAAAGCAAAACAGGTAACATTTAGCTTGGGAAACTGAAGTCCATTTTTCTATCATTCTAGATATTCTCTGAATCTCAAGAAGAAAAGCAGGACCTTGTATTCCTGGCTCTGTACTTTCTGTAAGAATACTGATTTTGAATAGTTACAGTAAGAAAAGTATAGAACACATGCAGAACAAGGGCCAGGATTTCTGACCCAAATGATGTGTCTGAAGGAAAGATAAATTTAAACAGCAGTAAGGACTTTATGTTGTAAAATACAACTGCTAAAATATAGCTCATTCTGAGACATTATTAATGACCCTCCTCTTGGCAGCTATCTATGTTAAACACTGCAATGAAAAATTAGAGTATGCAAAAAAGATAATAAATCTGAGGGTAAAAACCCAAAACTGTTAGAGAGATGATTCTTATTTCCTTTACTTCTCTCAACAGTCTTCAGTGTGAGCTGCATGAAGCTACCATGTGCACATCCTTAGTCCTAAGCACAGAATCGTAGTATAGTTTGGCTTAGAATGCACCTTTAAAGGTCACTTACTCCAACCCTCGTGCCATGAGCAGGGACATCTTCAATTAGGTGAGGAGCATCTAATTGATCTATCCAACCTGACCTTGAATGTTTCCAGGGATGGGACATCTACCACCTCCCTGGGCAACGTGTTCCTGTGAATCACAACCATCATAGTAAAAACTTCCTCCTTATATCTAAACTAAATCGAACCTCTTTTACTCTAAACCCTTTCCCTTGTTCTATCACAATGGGCTCTGGTAAGAAGTCTGTCTGCACCCTTATTCTAAGCCCCCATTAAGTATCAAAAGGCAGCAAGAGTACTCTCCAGTCTGAGCAAATCTGTCTCCAGCAGAGGTGCTCCATCCCTCCAAACATCTTTGTGGCCTCCTCTGGACTCACTCCAACAAGTCCATGTCCTTCCTGTGCTGGGACCCCAGGGCTGGATGCAGCACTGCAGATGGATTCTCATGAGAGGAGAGCAGAGAGACAGGATCCCCTGCCTCCTCAGCTGCCCATGGTGCTCTGGATAAGCCCAGGATATATTTGGCTCTCTGGGCTGAGTGCACATTGCTGGGTCACCAGCCTCTCCTCCACCAGCACCTCCAAGTCCTTCTGGGCAGGGCTGCTCTCCATCTGCTCATCCCCAGCCTGGACTGACACCGGGGCTTGCACCGACCCCGTACAATAAACACCGGTGTCACCTTTCGCGCGGA
Source organism: Onychostruthus taczanowskii (assembly GCF_017590055.1). NCBI lineage: Eukaryota > Metazoa > Chordata > Aves > Passeriformes > Passeridae > Onychostruthus > Onychostruthus taczanowskii. The sequence goes on along the minus strand of NW_024501237.1, from coordinate 8,793,417 downwards.
GACACCACCCCAGAAGCAGCACGAAGCACCTCGGAACAGCAAGAAGAGAGAATCCTTCCACAAAAAAAAAAAAAAAAAAAAAAAAAAACCCCCCCAAAAAAAAAAAAAAAAAAAACCCCCCCAAAAAAAAAAAAAAAAAAAACCCCCCCAAAAAAAAAAAAAAAAAAAACCCCCCCAAAAAAAAAAAAAAAAAAAAAAAAAAAGGCAAATCCCCATCACAGCGATATTTTATAGGTGCACCGGGGAATAGCCGGAGGAGCTGCTGGAATTCGGAGCTGGGCTGACACTACCATCTAGTGGGGATCGCTGGGAGAACCAAAGCAGGGAGGCAGCAAAAAGCAGCTGGGGCGAATCCAGCATCTTCCCATATTCCCTGCAACTCGACTGGAACCACAATAAAAGGCTAAAAAGTAACTTTTAACCCTATTAACCCTTCTCCTGTGGCAAACAGGCAGCTGTTTTCCTCAAAAAAATACCACACCACCAAAAGAACACTGGCTTATAAAATACTGACCACTAGTGTTGCCTGTTGCATTATTGGTTTTGATTTTTACAAGTAAGTAGGTTACAAATTAGCAGTCTCACAGTGTCTGCCGCTTTCAGAGAGGTGCCTAACTTATAAGGAAGACTTTCTGGAAAATATTTTATTTGAGGAAAAAAAAAATGTCAGGACTCTTTAAAAGCAGTCAGGAGTCTGTCATGCACAGGGAGCAAAGGGTGATCCATGCACTGTTTCTGGGCTATGAGAAACAGCCCCAGATTCGGAAACAAAACTCAGTATTTCTTATTATTGAGTGTCCCACTGAAATATTATCACTAAAACTGCAAACGAAATCAGGAGAGAATCACTTCATTGGTATTTCTAAATGGGCTTTTTTTTCTTTTTTTTTTTCCCCCCCTTTTTCTTCTGAGTTCAGGGTTTTTGTGGGGATTTTTTGCTTGCTTTTTTTGTTGTGGAGTTTTGGAGTTTTTTTTTTCCAATTGAATTTTTTTAATATAAATAAATAAAACCAGCATTTCTTTTTTTCTTTCTCCTGACGTTCTGTTAAACTTCTGGAGAATTTCTGTTCTAGAAGGAATATCTTCAGGCTTCCTGGTCCCTCCCAGTATTAGGACTTAGCACACAAGGAAAAGACATTTTTACAGACAAAATACACAAAATACTACACTGATGGGGACCTTTTAGTCAGAAGCCTGTGTATCTGTGGCTGCTACAAGCCATAAATGTAGGAAAATTATGTTGTTCCTCATGGTGGTATTGGATAATGAAAGTGTTCAAACTAGAGAAACATGATATAGGTGTATAAGTATCCTTGGAGTCTGAAGACATCATGAATTACTCATGTTTTTCTCTTTTTACTACCAAAACCCCATTATGCCTACATAGTGGTTTCCCATCAGTTTTTCCTCAGCTGGCTTTTTATTTGTAATGGATTAAAAAAAACCTCTCATAGCTATGGCTGTAATATTCATTTATGTAGTACCAATAACCAAGAAAGTCTGATTTTATTTCTTCTTCAGGGAAACTGGTGGGTTTTAATCCTTGTTACTCTTTGGCACGCATAACAAGTTAATATTCTTTTCAACAAATAAAAACATTTAAGGTAAACCAAATAGCTACTAAAATAAATCTTGAAGGATTTCCCCCTGACAGGATGATGAATATTCCAAAGAACCCAGTTCTATATGAGTACAGGAATTCTACAGCCATTCAACACTGTAAGTGTAAAACCACTGCAAAAATGAAGGCCAAAGAAACTTTGTATATATCTGCTCATCAGACTACCAAATATTTTTGCCTTCTTTATGCTGTTGTCTTCTTTTTCTTGTTATTATTTTCTTGTTGTTTCTATATTTGGCTACTGCCACTAAAGCATCTCCTGTTTGTTCTCTAGAACATATTTTTAGTCTGGACTAACATATGCAACTTATATTTAGGTCTTCCAATAATGAGTCTTGCTATGCTTTTGGGGTTTTATTTTCTTACTTCTTCAATGGCTTCTTTACAGCATTATACTTCAAAACATGCCATAATCTGACTTTTACAAATAGATTGTCTTGTTTGCAATTATATGGGTGCATGATACAGTACTCTTCACCTTCCATTCCAGGAGAATTAAAAAGCCTGTGCTTTTGGTTTCATGGAGTTTTGGTTTGCATTCTCAGAGGATTATGTAAAACATTTCTCCAAGTCTAATCTGAATGTCCTGGAATTTTCTTGTTCACAAGCACATAAAAGGTCTGACTATAGCAAAAGTCTATCTGAACTTGAGTTTATTCTGAAGTCACATCACCTCCATGATGTGATTTTTTATTTTCCCAGATACAGAATTTTAAATCAAGTGAAATTGAACTCACATTCAACGTGTTATCAGTGCAGTCACCTGACATGTTTGGGAAGCTTAGAATGGTGGAACAAGCACTTATATGTGTGCGCTTTAAGGTAACTTGAATACCATGCAAAAATAAGTCCCATGGCTCTGGAACATGTCACATTCCAAAAGTCTGAACCACCACAGATGAAGCATGACTTCAATTTACATGCAACCATTTGTCTGCAAACAGATCACACTGCTATTCTGTTAAACCCACTCAGAAGTGGGAATATGGACACATTAAGGGCTTCCAATTCCAGCTTATGAAAATCACCAGATGTCAGTGGAACTGGTTACTTACACTGTTTCAAAATCTGGCCCTCTGGCACTTTCTATCAAATAGAGCTAGAGTAACAGCTGAGTAGCTAAGCATAAACTAACAGATAGTGAGCATATGTAAAACAGTTGTTCGTTTCGTAATTGGGAAAGTAAGAAATACACTTTTCAGATAAGACTTAGTTCTTCATCTTCCACAAAAGTGTATTCATCTGAAATTTAAATGCTGAAAATACTGGACTATAACTTGCCTTAACACACAGACCTCCCCAGCACTTATGCCATGACAAACTCCCTGGAATGTTCACCAGCAAGTGTTTCCCTCATCACTCGGGGGTATGTGGAACTTCTCCTGCTGAAGTGGCTCTGCTTGCAAAAAGGTATTCAATATTAAATCAGTGAGGAACCAGCTCAGGGAGATAACGTCTCTCTCTCTTTCTCAGTAGTAGCAGAAACCAAAATCCCCTCAAGTCCTCAGAAAGCTTGGCCTGACACGGATAACCTCTCCAAGTGAGTCTAGAGGAGGCCCAGGATTACGATCATACACCTGGAAATATCTCTACTGTGAAGAAAGCTGGGGAGAGCTGGGGGTGCTCTCCCTAGAGGAAAAAGGCACAGCAGGGGGACCTTAAATTACCTTCCAGTACCTAAAGTGACCTACAAAAGATCTGGAGAGGGATATTTTACAAGGGTAGGTAGTGATTTGAAAAAGGGGAAAGGCTTCAAACTGAAACAGGGCAGGCTTATATAATGTACTAATATATATTGTGTAATATATAATACATTACAAAGAAATTTTTTGCAAGGATGATTAGGCACTGGAATAGTTTGCCCAGAGAAATTGTGGGTGCCCCAGAGCATGGAGGGATTGGCCAGCTTTAACAGCTGTGCATCCTGAACACACACAGAGACCTTTCCCTCTCATTTCTGAGTAAGGCATCTGAACATTTCTCTTGCTTTCTGCTGGGCAGGCTAAACAGCTTCCTACCCAATATGCTGTTTTTTATAAGCCCCAGTCTTAGCCTTTTAAGAGATATTTCCAAATCCAGGTGGTGCTACTCAAGGCAACACGGGTACCAGAAGAGCTCTGGCTGTGTCAGCAGGGTTCGCTGCTAACTGGGCTGCCTCTGTGTGGCCAGGGAGGCTGTTGATCCAACATAGCCATGCTCCACCCAGTGCTCTACCCAGCCATCTGAGCAACGCAAACTGGCTCTCCTGCATCATCTCCCTGCACTGCAGTACTAAGTCAACTGGAGAATCTAATCTTATTTTTTTTCTATGGCTAGAAAAGTTAATTTGCCTCCTGATGAGGCAGAGAATTAACTGGATTTTTTTTTTTCCTTTTGGGGGGATCTGAATCCAGACATAAAAATCTTTCTCATGCTCTATCACCCCCTAAAATTTGTTCTATGTGTCTTCTGAAGCTGTTTGTCTCTGCTACAATCACCACACCAAAATAATATGGTCATTTCCCAAGTGCCAGCCGCTGCCATCTTCTCAGCAGGAAAAGAGGGATCTTTGATCTGGGCTAATTATTCGTCTTGCCCCACACCTACTGCTACTGTTAAAACATATAACACATCAGAAATAGATTGTGCTATATTTCATGAACATTCACTGCTGGTGCTAAGGGACATACCCATCTGTTATTTGCTCTCAGCTTCGCTTACTGATAAAACAGGAAAGACAGAATGCTGATGGGCTCTTTGAAGCAAAAGTCTTCGCTCATTTACAATTAAAGTATATAAATTATTTTTTTCAGTAGATAGCATGCAGCCTAGCTCAAATTGAAATTACTTCTACTAAATTAAAACTAAGTACCCTGTACTTTTTTTTTTTGGTATCATGTAACTTTGAGTGATGGAAGCTTACATCAGTGTGACTTTCTTCAAATTGTATTGGACTTTCTCCCAGCACAATCTGCCTTTCTGTTATCTGGATTTCAAACATATGCTCTAGTCTGTGTTTCAGCTGTGTCATTGCAGAAAAATCTGTGAGGGGGTTAGTGCATTCTGGCTCAGGGACCCAAGGAGGGAATCAAGGCCAGAAGGCAGAGAGCAGATAGGCAGTGCAACTGTCTGTAGAATGGAGGCTTTGATATAGAGTGTCCTTTCAGGGTTCTCGCTGCTAATTTTTATGGCCATCACAGATCCCAAGAACTTCCCAGTACAGAAGACAGACAGCCTGTAACACACCAGGAGGGAGTCACAACCCACTGGTAGGAGACATGGTGTTTGTTATAAATTTTCACCAGGCTGAACAAAGACACCAGACATGTGTCAGGTCTCTTCTGTTTCCTTGTACATCACACTTCAGTAAGTTTTCAACTCCCACCACAAACTCCTCAAATGTGCTGACTCACAAGCCACAACACACCTCCAGCATCTTAATAGGGATGGTTTTCACCTCCAGGAACATAGAGCATGGGTTTTGTATAGGTGAACTCTGTTTTCGGAGTGTGAGTCGTTCCCTCCTTTTTGTCACACAGGCACCACACTCCCAACCCCCATCCATTAGTGCATCAGCTCAGATTTAATCCTGAAAGTATTAGAAGTCACCCTGGAAGATCTCCAGTTTTTCCAGACATGTAAGCTGGCAGCAGCTCATCTAATAGATGTTACCTCTGTCACCCCTCATGTCCTACCAGTGGATCTCCAGCCAGCACTGGAGTCCTCCTCATTCAGCACGGGAATACTTGGCAGTGACCTCCCTGAAGAACAGACATACTCAATGTCACATCAGTGACAGGTGACATACAGTTTATCTTGATATACATCTCAAAGCAACATTTAAAGCTTTTTGGAGGAAAATTTATTTCCTGGTAACAATTAAAATTTCTGCATGCTGGTATTCTACAGGCACGAAGTACAGGAAGATCCATCCTCTGTGCTTCACAGTCGATCAGTTCTGAGCTTTCAGGATTCAGATGCACTATCCAATAAAGTGCAACAGTTAACAGCATCTTCTGTGTGCTTCTCATGATATCTGGAAAAAAGGTCATTGTTCTGGCAAGGTCATTTCTACTGCTTGAACCAATTAAACTTCTTAAGGATAAAAAAGTAGCCTGCTAAGCACAGAAAATTCAACTCTGGGTTCAAAGTCCCTGAATAGTTCAGAGTAAATAACCTTGTAACTTTGGGATAAATTTGTTAACACAAACATCTCTGCACAACCACTGCCATTTTACTCAATGGGATCAACATATAGAATACCCTTACTCTAGCCTTATGGGTATGCACCCTCCATATGACATACCCAAATAACCAGAACAACAAACTTTTGCTGTTCTTCTTCCCCACATATTGCCCTATTGTTCACAGCAATCTACAACAGGAGCAACATCTGAGGAGGTCTGTTGATGGGTAAATTCTTACTGCTTTGGGAGGTTGGAGGTCTTCAAGAACTCAGTCATTGTGCCAAAGACATAATCCTAAAATATCCTAGGAAAAGACTTCAGAGAAGAACATCAATTCTCCCTGATTATATTATTATTCTATCTTTCCCACACCAATGAGACGTCAGAGAAGGCTGAGTTCTACCTTACTGTTACGACTTAATTCCATCCAGCAAACTAAGTACCATGCAGATGCTCACTCACTCCCTCTTCCCCACCGTGGGATGGGGAGGGGAATCAGAAAAAGAGAAAAAAACTGCATGGATTAAGCGAAGAAGAGGTTAATAATAGAAACAAAATTAAATAATAATAATAAATAATAATAAAATAAAATAATAATAAAATAATAAAATAATAATAACATAAACAACTATAGTAATGAGGGGAGAAATAAAGAGAAAGAAATAAGATCTGTGACAGAAAAATTGCACACAATAAAATCGCTTACCACCCACTGACCAATACACAGGTCATTACCAAACAGTGACTGCCCTTTTTTTGGGTAACCCTCCCCAGTTTATACTGACCATGACATTCTAAGACATGGAATTGTGTTTTGGCCAGTTCAATTCACCTGTCTCAGCCATGGTCCCTCCCAGATTCTTGTGCACCTTCTCACTGCAGAACCTGGGACACGGAAAAGTATAAGATCTGTGACAGAAAAATTGCACACAATAAAATCGCTTGCCACCCACTGACCAATACACAGCTCATTACCAAACAGTGATTGCCCCTTTTTTGGGTAACCCTCCCCAGTTTATACTGACCATGACATTCTAAGACATGGAATTGTGTTTTGGCCAGTTCAATTCACCTGTCTCAGCCATGGTCCCTCCCAGATTCTTGTGCACCTTCTCACTGCAGAACCTGGGACACGGAAAAGTGCTTTATTTAGGTTTATTTAGGGTAAGCACTACTGAGCAACAGCCAAAACATCAGCGTGTTATCATGTTACTCTCCTACTAAATCCAAATCACAGCACTGTACCAGCTGCTAAGATGAACACAAACTCTACCCCAGCCTGAACCAGGACACTTACTAGCACCAGGGGAGTGTTTTGAGATCCTTGAAGAAAAGCATGGCTGAAGCGCAAGCAGCAAGATGTTTGGGCCAGCAGAGGAGCTCAGGAAGCACAGCCCAGGCAGCTGGAGTCTGCCAAGGAGCTTTGCTGTTCTTCTTGCAGGGACAAGACTCATAGCTGCAGTATGCAGCTTCATCTGGTTGATCCCTGAAAAGTTAAATTTAAGTTGGAAAGCAGCTGAAGGCAAACGCCATGCCAAGTGCAAGCAGCTCCTTATGCGCCTGTGGCTGCAGGACTTGGTCTGCCTGAATACACCACTGATGGGTCAGCTGGGCTTATCTGGACTTTGGGGGGGTACATTGATATGTACAAAGTCAGGGTAACCTCACAGAGCAAAAACCTCAACTACATTACTGCTTTTGCTTGCAGCAATCATTGTTATCGCCTCTCTAAGTATATCTGTCATTGGTGCAGCTGGACATAATTACATAGCAATTTGTCTGCACTTCGGAAAACAATGTGTAGTTTGCAATAGCGTGACCTCACTCTCACAGAGTGCTCTGACTCCACTGTTCTCCTCCACAGCATGCTTGTCACAGGTTTGGGTTTTTTCCTTCCTCTTGGGCAGAATAAACAAAAGAACACACAACAAAACCTTTCCTCCCCCAGGCAATGGGTAGCCTCCTCTGGGCACTGTGCTCATGGTGCAGAGTTCCTATCCCTGGAGGCAGAAAGGGCCACTTCTCTCTGCCAGTCCTGCAGCATTTCCAAGCCACTAGAACAGAAAAAGAGATTTGGTAGCATCAGGTCATGAACTTTGTGTCATATGGAAAGGGCAACCTCCTCTGCCCCTTCCCTTGCGTAAGGAAATTAACAAAGGGAAACAAGGGAAGTCACGCACAACAGAAGTAAAAAAATGTTGGTAAAAAGTAGGCAGGAATACCTGTGTTTGTGCATTATTTACAATAGGTTAACAAATGGTTTTCATCTCTGGTCATCTAATACATCCTGCCTTGAAAAACCCCTATATGCGTGTCTGTGTACATATATGTATATAACCTGGTACAATTAGTTATGTTTTTAGCCCGTTTTCATGCCAAAAGCCAGCTGACAGAAATATTAGGGACTTTATGGGTAGTCTGAATTTTTCCTTTCTTTCTTTCAAACAAGGTCTATGGATTATTTATCCATTCCCTTCAAGTGTGAACACATTCTGTCATTCATTATTGTACGAACATCCTTAAGGATAACATCATTCAATTAGAACCTCTTCTGTCACCTTCCTTCTAGGCCTGGACATAATGTACTATCCAAATATCACCTCATACATAACTCATTCATTTAATTCCCTGCAGTACACTCATTCCTCACACTTCTTTGCACTTCCTAAAGCATTTAAATACCATCTTCAAACTACTGTTATGAGACTAGCCCACAAAACAGCACACAGGAATTAGACCAGTTTTTGGAGATGCTGCAAAGACAACTTTTCTTTTGACCCACAACTATGTTTTTCATGGTCTTCTGGCAGCTCAGTCCTTTGAGAAAAGGAGGCTCAACAACAAGCCCTTCCTGAAAGAGAGCTGCAGCTTATTGCTTTCTCTGCTGCATTTCAGTTGTTTTCAGGGCCTTACTGAGCATCCTGGGTCATATGATTTCCTTTTGCTCAAGTGTGTCAACAGCATATCAACTCTGTTCTGGTGGTGTTTCACACAGCATACAAACAGTGCAGGCAATGAATTTCAAAACTGAAATGCTGGGAGCTACAGAGAATATTCTTCGTTTTTGAAGCATTGTCACAATGCTCAAACCTTGAACACCTACAATGAAACATCTGCTTAGAAAATAAAAAGAAAGATTACAATTTTTAACAGGAAGAGTTTCTACTGTAAAACAAACAAAACAAAAAAAAACACCACAAAAAAAATCAAACACCTGTGAGAGCAAAATATCAACAAAATATCAATTCCTCCTCAAGCAATCCTCTGGAGAAATCAGCTATTTCCTTACAAGAAATACCATTTAGGAGGGAAGCATTCTCTACTTTTTTTTCTCGAATGAATTTGTGTTCAATAAAAGCATGAACATGCGATTACATTATGCTTCTTACATTTGTCAGTGCCTAATTATAGTTAGTATGCTTCCCAATCCTGTCAGTTTACCTATTTTCTCTGATGTTAAATAGACTATTTTGCGCAGTTTCTTCCCTCTGCACAATAATGAGTAGACTGGTGTGTGTCACTCCAGTACTGTCATTAACAGCAGGCTGGAATGAGGCCATGCTTTGCTGGAGCAAAGCCAGACCAGCGAAGTGTCTCAATAAATGCCAACACTCTTCTGAAAGAATATCCCAAACAAAGCAAGTCAGGAAAATTCCAGAAGAACATGTTTTCATTGAAACATATGGGATTTTCCAAGTATCAAATATAGGGTTTTATTAATTTTTTAACCAAAAAACAAAATCTTGATTTTGGTGAGAGAGGCTTGGAGAAGTATGACTAGCTTTTTGTCAGATGAAGCAACCCTCAGGAACCTAGGGTCTGTTCTGAAAATGTCATTGCTGTTGAAAGCCCAGCAATTGTTCTATGATTCACAGCCCAGGAGCAGGTCCCACTTGCTGGCTACCACATGCAAGAGGCTATACAAGTTTCTCAAAAAGTTTTTTTCCTCTTACTTTTCCTTAGGAGTTTTATTTTTTTTTTAGTCACAAGTTTATCGCACATACTTTCCCCCCCATTCCCCCAAAAATTAAAAAAAAAAAAAAAACAAAAGAAATATCTCCAAAGCCCCAGGGCTTCTGCATTCCTCAGAACGGCAAAAAGAAATCTCTGTTTTCTGCTCACTCTGTTCTCCAATACTGACTTCTCCAGAGAATTCACAGCAAGTGTGAAATGCAGGTCTACACAATGCAACATCCACAGTGACCATGTGGTTTTAAATGGAATTTCTTTGGTGTCCCTAAAAGCAGAAGAAAACCCCAATAACAATTGTGTAATGTTGTCTGCTCTCATGTATTTCTCTCGTTTGTTTCTCTTTTAGCAGAATACACTATATTTTAAATATTTCAGTGGAGTCATCAGCAGCACTGTACCACTTCATATAAAGTGAGCTAAGCTCCTTAGAGAGTTAGTTTAGATTCAATGCTGGGTTTAATGGTCTAGCTAGCATGGTTCTCTGAATAAGCTGAGTGTCATTTAAACTCACTCTCTGTGAAAAGATATGAAGATCCAAACCAGATGAATCAGTGCTACATCTGCAAAATTCGTGTAGTGTTGAATTCTGGTCCTCAAATAGCACAATGCAGAGCAACTACAGAGATGACTTATGAGACAAATTTTCTGTATCAATTTAAATGACATACTCTACCCCACAAACATAACTCAGGCATTCTTCTGTCCATGTCACAAGTACAATCTGCTGAGACAGCTTTTAGCTGGCTCCTGATTTCAAATCTATAAATTTCAGCAGCTGGTGATAAAATACTTGTTCTTGCTGAGCAGCACCAGAATTCAGTTACACATTTCTCTGAACCTGGAGCCGAGCTTGGTATTACGGTGGTGGCTGGAAGCAAAAGTAATTAATTGCTCCTGACCAAAACTTTTCCATTGGGACAATTCACCTTTCATATTCATAAATTTACATATACCTATGTTGAAGAAAAAAAAAAAAAAAAAAAAAAAAACCAAACTAGGATATTTTAGACAAACTGACAATTCAATAAAAGCTGCCTTATAGCTGAGGTGGGTGAGCTATACTGACAGGCCTATTTAAAAAAACCATGGTTTCTTGTTTTAAATCCCAGTCTTGCCTTAAATGTTCCTTCAGCAGTAGCATCTACATAATACAATCACAGAATCACTTTGGTTGAAGAAGTTCTCTGAAACTTTAAGTCCCACTGCCTACCCAGCACTGCCGTTACAAAACCTTGTCCTTAAGTACCACATCTACTCATCTTTAAATACCTCTAGGGACAGGAGTTTAATGATTTTCCTGGGCAGTCTATTCCAATGCTTGGTAACCATTTCCATTAAGAACTTCTTTCCTAATATCCAATCTGTATCACTGTGTCCTCTTTGGTCCACTTTGACGCTCCCGACCAGATCCACGGCAGATGGCGGGGGACACTCTCCCGTGCCCTGGGGCACAGGAGGGTGGCTAGGGTTGCTAGCCCTAATGCAGAGAAGGCGCTGGCAGACAATGGTGAAGGAGAAAGGAGTCCACTCTTTGCAGGAGTTTAATCCAAGGTTTATTTGGGAACTCCCAGGGCAGCCCAGCACCTCAGGGCGATCAGCTCTGAGGAGCCCAAACTGAGCTCTTATGACAAATTTTAAAGGGGGGTGGAAACAAGGAAGGGATTCATACAACAACCAATGGGGAAAACTGGGAGTGTGGGAACTGGGGAGATAGACAGGAGGAAACACAAATTGGGAAGCACTTTGAGGGAGGGCTCTGACCTCTGGCCAATCACTAGATGTCCCTGATGGAAGGTTCTGGAAAGAGGGGATGGGAGGCCGAGTGACTGACAGAGGCTCAGGGAGGAGACTGGGGAATGAATCAGCAGAAAATTGGGGGTGGTAGCTGGAGGGTAGAGAGGATTGATATGGGGGAGTAGGGAAGTAATTTAGGGTAAACCATTTATGGAAAGGAAATAGGGGTACATAGATGAAACCATTACAGAATGGAACAAAGGTAATAAAAAACAAAATACAACAAATCTAAACCTGCCGTGTTGCAACTTGAAGACATTTCATCTTGTCCTATTTGTTGTTACTTGGGAGAAGGTACTAATGTCACTTATACACGTCAAATTCTAAAAGTAAAATTTTATTTTATTGTTGTCCTCAGTTTAATAGGAGCTTTGGTTGCTCTTTTTGCCATTTTAATGCTTTTATTTGCTGGCACTTTGTGTGCTGTCACGCCATGCCGTGAAAGAAGTTTGCTTTCTCTTTGAGAAACCACAAACACTGCCTAAAGATTCACAGACCTTTAATGGCAATAATATCCAACATCCCCAGTTTCCTCTGTCCGACTCACACACTTAGTATCAGCGTGTAAGCCAGACTCCAGGATGGACTGGAGTACATCCAGTCCGTCCATCCCAAATAATCAGTTGAGATCTTTCCAACCCAGTTTTTCTCATTTGATTGTTGTATGCAAATATAAAAGTCCTACAAAGTAATGAAGCAACATACAAAACAACAGGTAGTGGTATAAAGAAAGAGAAGAAACCAGGGCAGTTTTAATCCTGATATTAATTCCTCTACCGTTTAAGATGGTTAAGTGCTTCACAAATATCACTAGGAAAATGTCCAGTTCCTAAGGCTCAATTATAAAATGCACTGAGAGAGGTCTTCCCGAATGACATTCTTCCTCTCCTCAAAAAATGTGCTCAGATTTTTGATGATTTTTCACAGAGGGACAGCCACCCCTGGAAGAACTGATTAATTGCACTCCCTGTTCAATGGGGGTAGGTGAAAAGTTGGAATGCAGGCATCTGGCCTAGCAATACCAATTAGGATTGCAAGATGCCTAATGAGATGAGTAATGGCTTAAAATTTCACCTTTCCCAGAAATGAAAAGTGGAGGGAGTTAGTGGCATTTATGTGCTGATTCCTCCTGTATAGAGACCAGATGGCTTTTAGAACTTGTTCCATTGATTTTCTCTAATTTTTTCAAGTTTTATTTATTGACATTCCAGCAAGAGAATTCTTTCATAGCAGCCACATAACTTATCTTTGCAGAGTTTTACATGTCTTTCTTCCCTCTCCTTTTTCCTGACCTTTTTTTTCATAACTCGGAAGCCAATTTGGCAAAGTTTAACTGTAACAGCAGTGCAAGACAGAAGCGTTGTTCTTTTCATTAACTTGTTGTGTCACTTATACTAAACAAAACTTTGGCCCTCAGAACAGAGGTTGCATGCAGGAGATAAATGATGGCTCTGTACAGCAAGTTGAAAATTTTGCCTTCTACTAGACTCTTGTTCTGCCCAATATTATATGTCTAAGTCACATCTGAAAAAAGCACTTAAGCACATACCTGTTTATAGAAGGCAAAAGTGGTTTGCTAACTAGGAATGCTCTACTCAGCTGGGGACTGCATTTGCAAATTGCACATTTATCAGTAAATCTGAGTAAGTATTTTCAGAGGAACTGTCTGAATAGCACACATGTGGTGCAGAAATTGCCATAACACCAGAAAGAAAAGATACATCAGGGTGATGATAATCACTATTATTAGTATTTTTGTCAATGGAAATGATGAGTAAGTAGTAATAATGTATCCCAGTGTTTTGATTTTAAAGGGTGTGTTTTTTCTGGAATTGAGTGTTTCACAAAAGTTTGCATTATATTTTAATATATATAAGGCAATACTTCAAGAAGGAAGGCAGGCATAATGCATGTTTCACAGAGCTCTGAACATCAAGATATTTCAATACTTCAGGCTTATACCAGTGAAAATTTGCAGAGTGTTCCAAGGTGGCATTGGTAGATACTGTACACCTCCTGTTTCCTGCTGAATCCATGAGCAATCCTTGCAGCAGTACTGACCATGCTCAGTATGCCACTAGGAGCTTTTCCAGGTGGAATTAGAGTATTGGAAGAGCAAGATATTTTGCGCCCTGCTTTCGATTTGTCATCCATCGTCAGTTGTCGTGATGAATTAATAACTTCCAAAGAATTTAGCATCTCCCTGAAAAGGGAGGTTTCTGTTTTCTGTTTTACAAGCTCTGTAATAAACAAGTTTGTTTCCCTCTGTTGAGGAGACAGCTTGCAAGATTGTGATATCTACTGCATTTAGGAATAGGACAACTATATTAATTCAACCTTACTGCACAGGCAGGATACTTGTACTCGTGGAAACGTGTAATGATGAAGACACAGACTCAGACCAGCAGGGAGTCTGAACCCTTTGTTCAAAAAACAAGTTGGTTTTATACACTTATTGAAGACCCAGTATTTGCTTATATGGTCAGGCTGCCATGTGCTTCTCTGTGCTGCCATGTGCTTCTGCAGGCACATCCCACAACTGTAGCTCAATTCTATCCTGTCTCTTCCCACAGATGAGCTGAGATTGATCATAGGGAGTCACCTCCTGAGTCACTAAGAAACTTTTGAGGTTTTACATATTGGGTCAGGTATTCCATTTCCACCAGTGTTCTTTTGCTGCAGAGGAAAGCATGATGAATGTGATTAGTTGTTAATTCACAGTGAAACAGTGGGTGAAGGGGGCCGGTTGCCTTTACTAAGTGGCTCAGAGTCTTCAGATCTCCAGACAAGAGGTCTGCCTCTCAGTTTGGAAGAGATTTTAATGTTTTCAATTTATTATTCAGAATTATTTTCAGGTGAATGACAGATAGTCATTTAATGACTTGAATTTATAGCCTTCTGTTAATAACTTCATCTGACAATGGAATGCAAATAACAATGGTAAAGACAGAGAGTAAGCTTACAGCAAAATACCTTCAGAAAAATTGAGTTCAGTATATGCTACTATAGCTATAAATAAAAGGAACTAGTCTATGGCATCTTTACAGAGGAAAAATACCACAGCAGAGCTTCTTATTATGGCCTCTCTCACTGTTCTTTTTGTGATTGTTCAATGACTTCATGCGTATCAGAGAAGAAGTGCAGCGATGCCTACTTTCCATGTCAGTACTAAAAAAAAAAATGTTTCAAATTCACCATCAGTGTAGTGCCTTGCCTGTACAATTTTTTTGTCCTGGTACTGTCAGCCACAGAAGGCACACTTCTGATCCATGCATTGCCAATGGGAAATTGGGAGTATTTGCCTCATATGAGAGGAAGATGAGAAAACCTCAGGTAGGATGAGATCCTGTTTCTATTCCACACCTCCAGGGGCTATTTATGTTTTCACTGGTGGAAGGCAGACCAAAAACCACTGGCAGACACATTGGAGAATGGGGGGTTTCTCACAGTCCTTCCCTTCCTATTCCCCTCCACTTATGGGCATTGCCTAACATACCTGAAAAAATCCTAGAATAGTTTCAGTTGAAAGGGAACTTTAAAGGTTATCTAGTCCAACTCCTCTACAATGAACAGGACATCTTTAACTATATCAGATTGCTCAGAGTCCTGTCCATCAGGCCTTGAATGTCTCCAGGGATGGGCATCTACCACCTATCTGGAAACTTGTCCAGTGTTTTCCCACTTTTAGTGTAAAAATGTTATTCCTTATATTTAATCTGAATTGAATCTATTTTAATTTAAAACCATTATTCCTTGTCCTATTGCTATAGGCCCTACTAAAATGTATCATAATATAAATCACATTATTTTGAAAAATAAAAATTTCCTGTGACCATTCAGCTAAATAGTGGCCATAGGTGATGCCCTTCATTATGAATAGAACTAATCAAACATTCTTGAGAGCAACAGTTCTCCTTATTCTGGAGAAAGTCTTCAAAGTCTATCCCATCTTTCTTACAAGTTCCTTGTAAATACTGAAATGCCACAATAAGGTTTCTAAAGAACCGTCTCTTATGCTGAACAACCCAACTTGGCTTATCCTCACAACAGATGTGCTATATCCCTTTGACTATTTTTTTGCAGAGAAGTACAAAGAAACTTCCTCCCTAACAGTGAGTTATTGCAGTTGATATTATCCACGGTCTAGACCTCACACCTCTCTCCTTCAGCGCCCGTGGTCTTCTTTTGCAAACAAAGCCCTTTGCTTGTATGACACTTTCTGACTTGCAGGTGGAACTTTGACTGCAGCTGAACTGAGAAAAGTCTCTGTTACCCACTGAATTGTTCTTCCCATAGGTATACTGCAGTTCAGATGCCGAAGTCTGACGCAAATACAGTATCAGGAACTGAGGAACCAAGAGGGGAATTCCAAAGCATCACACAGGCACCTCTGCTACACAAATATTTGTGTGTCTGTGTGTTTGCATGCACATGTGGGAGAGTGCATGCATCCCCCACCTGCTAAGTTACACTTTTTTCATAACTTCAGTCTGAGACAAATTAAATTGCCCCCCAAAAAATGATTAAAGTCAAAATTATATTCTAAGTGGATCAAAACAAGCTTAACTGAAATAGATAGGGGAGTTTATCAGACCTGATGTAGTGAAACACTAGTAAGATCACTTCCAATTCATACATATAAGACTAAATTTTCAGCACAGACCGGTGGTATTGCTAAGGATTAATGGAAAATTTTAGTAACAGATTAGGGCTGCAAAGTATTCTTTTTCTAGGAAATAGTAGATTTTCCTCTTACTGCTTGCAAGTTTTTAATGCTGCCTTTCTTTTGATCAGAACACTAGATGCCCTCTGAAGTGCTTATTTGTTTCAGAAAATAAATCATCAGTTCATTGGCTGCAGCATTTTGAACTGAATGGGACCAGAGAGAAAGAGTATGGGAGTAAAAATCCCTTCTGGCCGTGAATGTTAAAGTATTCCCCTTGACCCCTTGTTGCTCCCATTGCCTGCATTTATCACATAAGAGTTTGGATGAAGCCGAGCAGCCTCAGGAGAAGGAATGGAGAGACCCCAACACTGCAGGGGTGGGAAGATATGAACTGAAGGCCCCCAGAACTGGAAATGACCACTGTATATTTGACATCTTCTCCTTCAAAATTTGTGTTTGAGGTTTACTAAAACAAAAAAAAAAAAAAAAAAAAAAAAAAAAAAAAAAAACCCAAAACTCTTTTCCCTTAACTCCATGGCTATAAAATCTCCAAAAGGTAGGTCACTCCATCTGCCCCAGTGACAGACACCAACATACTTTTTTGAGAGGGACTGAGGGACTGAAGCACCCTTTTTTCTGCATCCTCCCCAAAAGTTTTCTTCCCTCCCCACACTGTCCTGGCTTCTTATTCAGTCTCCAGTGACTAGAGACCTTCCAGTCTTGCACTAAATACTGAGTTTTCAGATGGTTAGAAGCAAGTGAAATGAGTACACCTTCAAAGATCCAGCATCCAGAGCTCTGAAGTTAGGTCTTAATCTGCTCTTAATTTTTTCTGGAAGGCTGTTCATGCAGATGGAATATAACTTTTTTTTTTTTGCTGCAGCTTATTCCACTTAAGGGAGGGAGAAAAAAGGAGCAAAGGAAAGTATTCTCCTGGCCATTTACATATATATGTGTAAATAAATGTATCCAAAAGGACACAGTCCTTGCAGAGCTTTACCTTTCTCTGTGGGACTCCTAAAATACAAAGAAAACAAAAGGAATTGCCAAGAGAAATCTTGTCCTTTGGACATGAGCAGGAAAAATAAGATTATAAAGTTATTATAACTATAACTTTTTATAAAGGCTAAAAAGAAAACTAAAAGATTTGTAGATTTTTTTAAAAAAAAATGTTTTGACTATGTAAAAATTTGGTAATGTGGGGAGGTACTTTGTGTACCATTACACAAAGGTTACGGAGCTTGTTGTAACCCAGGCTGAAGCTGGTGCATAATCTTTGAAGTGAGACCTATTATTTTGATACAGAGACATTCAGTAAGGAATTTAGTGTGTTCTGGGATTTCAGTTACCAGAACACTTTTGGCACCACAGTGAAGAGAGCTGAATATTCATATTCCAAGCTATAACATTCAGAACAAGAAACAGAAAAACTTGAAATGAAATTATAACACAGCACAATAACAGGTCTTTTTAAAGTGATATTTAACAGGATTGCTTCTGCTTTTTAGTTGCAGAACCAGCCATAAATCATCAAGAAAATGGAATTCCTACGTACTTACATTTATAAAAGTATTTTGCTGAGGTACTCATAGAATCATAGAGTGATTTGGGTTGGAAGGGACCTTAAAGATAATCTAGTTTCAACCCCTCTGCCACAGGCAAGGATACTTCGCCCTAGAAGGGTGCCCAGAACCCCATCCAACCTGGCTTTGAGCACTTTCAGAAATGAGGTGTGAGAAGAGATGGGATGGACTTGAACTGTGGGCTGTGGCAACCATCTGCAGAAGCACATGGCAGCACAGAGGAGCATATGGGGCCACAGAAAAGCGCATGGGGGCACAGAGAGGCAGTGTCCCCCAGACCCTGGCAGGAGGAGGTGTCACGCAGCAGACCCCTGTGGGAGAGGAGCCTGCTGGAAGCTGACAGTGTGTTTGGGAATCCCACAAAAGGATGTTTACAAAGTGTGTTGCTGATGTGGCAAGATGGGATAGGTCACATAGTGAGAATTACAATGTAAGGAAATACTGTGCCTTGAAAAATTGTATAAAACCAGCTCATTTCTTTGAATAAATGATTCAGATTCCCTGCTGGTCTGGGTCCTTGCCTCAGTCCTTCACAATGGGGCAACCCCAGCTTCTCTGGGCAATGTGTGCCAGGGCCTCACCAGCCTCACAGGGAAGAATTTCTAACTAGTATCCATTCTAAACCTACCCCCTTTCAGCTGGAAGCCATTCCCCCTTGTCCTGTCAATAGTCTGTTTTTAAGGAAATCCTATAGTTGTTTCCAAGAACAAACACTGAGTGCCAAGGACAGCAGAATCATACTGAAGGTTTTGGCAGAAAGACAAAAAACTGCAGAGCGAAATGCAGGACTCTGAGCATTACCAATTATTAGAAACAAACTTAATGAAAATCAGAAAGAAATTATGAAAGGTAAGGTTTTCTGGACTAGAACTTCTAAACATAAATTGTTGTCTTTAAAAAAAGCATATTGAATATGTCATATTATGATAGATAGGAAAACTAACTGAAGTGGAGTCACAGTCATTTTTTTTAAGAACAGAAGCATAAATAAAAAAGCAGCAGTATCATGATATTCATCCAACCTGTATTTTGGTAATGAAGAATAAAGAATATGCAAATTTTTGCATAATAGGCTGTTAATGTAAAATCCACAAGTCTGCCTAGACTTCAGATAACTGCTACTGGAATGATAGCTCCTGGTTAGCTCCTAGCATTGCCAAGAATGCAGGAATATGAGCTGTGTAAAAAATAAAAGGAAATCGCTATTTTTTTAAAAGAAAAAAATCTTTTAGGAATGGACGTGGAATGCAAGCAAAAATTTCAAAGTGCTTTTGGAACCCCATGAGCAATATGAACACAGTTAAGAGGAAAAAAAATATATTACCATTCCAAAAAGAGTGTACAACTTCTAAATTATGGCTCTTTAAGTTCTTCTTAAATTTGAATACTTAGTTACTCCATTTAAAATATATCAAATTAGATGCTCCAAAAAGAAACCCAAAATCTGTTGTTGTCTTTTAATTTATTATTTTATTACCTCAAAAGTGTAATTGTAACTGAAGCTCTTTGTGCATGCTCTTCCTATTATTCTTTGAACATAAATGTTTGGAATTGAGTCATAAAATAGTTTGGGTTGGCAAAGACCTTAAGGATCACATTATTTCAATCCCCTTGCCATAAGCAGGGTAACCTTTCATTAGATCAGGTTGCTCAAAACCCCATCAAACCTGGACTTGAACATTTCCAGGTATGAGACATCCACAACATCAACAGGTGCCCTAGGAGAAAAGAAATAACATAATGTGCCTGTCTCAATCAATCAATCAATCAATCACAATTTTTAATAGATATAATTCCTCAATTGTAGACTAAAAATTTCAAAACAATATTTCTCAAATACTGTTGAATATGGGTCCACTGTCAGGAAACCACAGTTTGTTCATTGGTACAATGTCACCCACTCTCAAAAGCATTTCTTGCCTGAATGTAAATATGGGGAAAAACATGGAAGGTAAATCAGATATTTTGAAATGTTTATATGAATATTCATTCTCTGTTTATACAAATGAATGACACAACAGCTTGGACCTCTTTTCAGCTCAGTCCATGTCATTATATCTTGTCCCAGGCAGTTCTTATCTGCCCCCAGGTTTCATACAGCAGCCACTGGTTTCTTCTGGAAGAACACATGGGTCTGTATCTCTGGCATCCCTCTTTAAGGGGACTTTAAGCCTGTAGTTTCCTCTTTAAGACACCAGGGCTTGAAATTCATAGGAAGAAAACTCTGCCCATTCTTTCCTACAGGCGATGACTCTGCTGGCATACTGATCCTCTCAATTCAGCCTGCCTCCCTACTGTTACCTTTCTTCTTTTCTCCAGCCTCCTAAAATAACTGAGCTTTCCCAACTGCCCTCATGAGTTGAGCCTTCTTTTTCTATTTTTTGTTTCCCTGAGATGTGTTTAGCTCTCCAAGGAGCGAAATTACTTATCCCCCGTGGAGACAGGAGCACAATACTGACAGCACCTCTGTGTTCACTTTGGAGCTCAATTTCTTTTATACAGTCTATTGGAGCTTGGTATAAAAGACTTCCTGGTTTTAGAGCTTCCAGAAACTTACTTTGTCGCAAACATGGGCTTCTGGGTAGGTTCTCAAAAGCCACTCATTTTTTCCCAGTCTGTTCTTACTATGTTCCATAGTCCCACTGGGTATGGGGCCACCTCTCCATGGGGGCTGATGACTTTCCCAGGTACATTGCACCTTGTCCACTACCCAGAGAGGGAAAACCACTCCAGCCAAATTTCTTCACAGTGGCAGCACCTGAAAGACTGATGCTGGAGGTGCTCGGGAGAAGAGACAGGAATATCAGAGTCCCAAAATTTTGGCAGCACAACTCCCCTCCTGAAGCACTCACTCCTCCCCAGACTTTCAGGATTAGTACACAGAGCATTGCTCTTATGTGTTCTCCCACCTGAAATGCTTTATTTCTTCTCTCAAATATGCACAGATATTTGTCTGCTTTTATTTGAGAACAAAATATTTTATACAAGTGTGGAGAAATTGTTGGATTTCTGTTTCTTAAATATTTGCAGTAGTACTTCTGAAGTATCCCTATCATCTGACAAAAAATGGGAATTTAATGCAAGCCCATTTTTCTGCTTCCTCTACAGAAATTGTTTTACTGACTCTGATTTTTTTAAAATGAATTTGGTATTCATGAAAGAGCACAGATTGATAGATTAGAAAGTAATGGCCAGATTTCTGCACAGAACTCAGATAAGCAAAACTATCTCAGTTTTAAAAAGGGTTCTGGTGGGATTTTAGTTCTAATCCACAGGGAAACGTTTCACCCCTGTGCACAACATGATGCAAGACAAGTGTCCCCACTTCTTCCCAAGTTAATTTTAAAGGTTTGTTGCCTGTCTGGAGTGCTGTAAGTGCAGGCTCTTACCTGGTGACTTTGGGAAGCAGCTTAATGAGAGACAGTGGCCAATAATGTGGTCAAACAGTGATTTAAATAGCTGATCTAACATTAGAAAGCTGATTTATTGCCTGAGAGATTGAATTTTCTCTTTCATCAGTTTAGTTAGAAAGAAAGGAAATTGCTGCATTTTAAGAGCAACATTGAAAAATATGGATTGGATGAAATACATTTTTAATTTTGAAAGTATCGGTAAAAAATATCCAGTCTTCTAGTAGTGGTTACACCCTCTGAAGGACTTCAAAGTGTGCAGCAGCCTTTCTACCTACCCAGGGGCTATGTTCATATGATCTGGTATGCACAGTCACTTTGATATGAGTAAACACAGGTGCAGATTTGCATCAATCAAAAAAAAAAATCTGTTTCATGTTTTTCCAACAGATGCTTTTTATTATCATTTCCTTTTTTATCTAACTTTGTTCCAAGACCAATATAACAAGCCTTCATCCCATGCACAGTTGTAGTGTTTGGCAAACTAGGGGCTGGTATGATACCTTACCAAAAGTATGTTCCATTCTTAAGGAAAAGAGGGTCTGTGTTTGTCTCATTTTTATTGGAGAAAAATAGAGTGTGAAGTACTATAGGTTTGCTACAAATAGCTTGAAAGAACCTCTTGATTATCATTCACTGTTTTAGAGATCCTTGTTAAAAGTGTTAATTTCAATTATCTAAATGTTTTTCTGTCTTGTGTGTCATTTGCAGTAAAATTACCAGGGCCAGATTTACTGGTGTACAGCATTTGCTGTGTGCAATTCCAGCCTCAGCTTTACGGCTGCTTTGTGTTGCTGGAGTGGTGCACTGAGCTTTTTAATGATTCTGGCTTATTGCCTATTCCCCACACATTCTATATCAATGTATTATTCCATGGTGGATAGCTGTGTATTTGCTGCAATTTACTTTAGAAACAGTATTAAAAAAGAAGTTGGCATGCATTAAATAATGCTTCATTGATTGCCTTAAACTTGCAACAGAGGAGTGCAGCTCTGCATCACTAGCCCTACAGAACACGTACATACATGTATACGTTAATACAGAAAAGCATGTGTAGAATAAAAGAGAAAGCCAAATTAAAGCCGTACAAGCCAAACATAAATGCATCTCAAATAACATCTTGAAAAATTGTGAGAAAATCCAGCACAATGTGCTGCACCACTCTGTAGTTTGTATGCAGGCATATTCATAACATGAATGAATTGTCATTTCTCCATGAGAGCAGCTTCCAGATTAGTTCCATTCTTATGACAGACACACAAACCCCTCTCCAGCAAGGCAACAGTCACAGGCTGCTGCTCCTTGCTCCCTCCTGCCCAGATAAATTTTTGGGTTTCAGGTCCAAATTCAGTGTTCAAAATCAGAACCATGGTGCAGACATCCATCACCAAGAGCCAAATAGCAACCAAACTGAAATTTGTATGACTAGAGAGTTTCTGATACTTGAATAAACAGTGTTTTCTGAAGTAGGAAGAACACGAGTATTTTGGTGACCACCTAAACTTCTGACTAACACGTAACGATTTCATTTCTGAAAACAGCACTCCGTGAGTACGGAGGTGAGCTATTTTATTACCCACGTGTCTCCTTTAGCTAAAGGCTTTATGTTTCCATTTTAGAAAGATTTTTGAACAATTTTTGTTTAAAATATAGGTAAAGGAATAAAAATGGGGAGGATGGATTCAATACAACAGAGAATTATTACCATGAGCTAGAACCTGAAGCATTTTAGCAGACTCATTACACTAAATAAATATGACAGGGTTGCAGCACTGTATGCTGTCTTCTAAGCCAGCCTGCTTTTCATCATCCAGATGCCTCTGTATGATCTAAAGTAGAGCTGCATGAGACTTGCAGTCAAATGCAATGCTGTCAGAAAGGCATGATCAATCATCTCTGCCAACCTGACAGTACAGGATCTGATTTATTCTGCCTCTGACTCCTATATTTATTACAAAATCAAAGGTAGGGTTTAGCATTAGTACAAAGCACTGGAGTTTTGTTCAATAGTGAGCTGTTGCATGTGGAACAAGCATCAAATCCCCTGATGTTTAATGATTCTTTTTAAATATAGCTGGTACATGAATTAGCAAACAGAGATGGGAAATACTAACAGCAGCCACAAGTAATTTATGAATATTGAATTGCACTGTGCAGTACATGTAGAGAAAATACAGTGAGAATTCCCTTAAAAGCTTCCTTGTCTGCCCCAGCTTTCAAGCAGAACACCTGAGGGAGCTATCCTGAATATAATGCTCAAAACCAAAGGAAAGAAAAAAGAAAAAGAAAAAGAAAAAAAAAAAACCACAAAAAAAAAAAAAAAAAAAAAAACACCAAAAAAAAAAAAAAAAAAAACAACACCAAAAAACAAAACAACAACAACAACAACAAAAAAAAAAAAAAACTCTGGAAACCTGAAATGTCCTTCTAGAACAGTATGACAGACATTTTTTAATGAAGCTATTGGTAATTGAAAATATGCAAGTAATTAAGTATACATAGAAGGCTAATAATAAAAATTCATTGCTGTGCACGTAGTCTTTCAGCTTGTCCAAATCTCTCACTATCCCCACAGAGTTTTCATAACCTCGAGTGGGGTTTACCATGTGCCCAAATTTTCTAATGCCAAGTTGGCCAAGTCAGGACTTCTAATCAGGTGTTGGATTGCAAGTGCAAGGATTCTATTAAAACACCACACCCTTGATACCTGAGAGGAGCTGAGTATTTGCTGTGATAAACTTTAAGATCCTCTGGCTGCAATCTGCAAACAAAACTATATGAGTCTGTTAGGAGGGAGCTGATTGGAACTGCTTTAGAGCTTTATGTGACCCTAATTTATGACTGTGTTACTTTTCAAAAGTACTGTTACAGCCTGAAAAATCAGTTTTCTATGACATGACAGTTTTCAGGTGAGGAAAAATAGGAGGTTTTAAAAAATCACAAGCAAATTGACAAGAATAGCACCCAACTTAAAATTAAATACAGATGTTTCAAAGACCTGGCTTGCAGAAGAGACACTGAATAGAAATGCTCTCAGTGAAAATGTATTTGTAGTCTTCAGTCAGGGTGAATGCAGAAGAAAGCACTGAGGAAATCATCTGCCTAGAGGTCATGTTTATACATCTCAGATTTTCCTCATTTTCTCCCAAGAATTTTGCCAAATGTGGAAGAATGCACACATATATAGAATCTAAAACATCTCAGGTTTTGCACTCATGGTGTGCTGGGCTGTGTCATAAGCCCTTCTGAAAGCCTCAATCCAGTTTAAGCCAGAGATCCTGCCTTGATGCTTTTAAACAGCTTGATAGGTAGATAGCATGAAAGCTGAAGTTCCCAAGGAGAGTTATTCATCTGCACCAGTCTGACTGCTTTGCTGTGCATATTCATTGATGGGTATCATTAGAAATCAGCTGGAAGTCATAATTAAGACTAGCCAGCATTGCTAGCAGCAAATTATAGATGTACTTTAGATCCAATTACACTGTAATGACTGAGTGGCAAAGAGATACTGGCAGCTGAAACTGCATCAAATGGCCTTCTTCAGGCAGAGCCAAAGGTACAGGGTAAAATTAGAAGATCCCATAACATTTAACTTCTCATAACTAACAGGGAGGGGGGGGAAAATAAAAAACATACACACACAAACCCCCACTTTTAAAAAATAGCACGAAAATTTCTATCTAACAGTTTTAGAAAACATTTTAAGTACAAATGAGAGAGGTGGTTGCAAAAGCCAGCTTCTTTTTAAAACCCAGGGTTCCAACTTCCCTTGAACAGAACAAGCTCTAGACAGCAAAGGGCCTGTCTAGAGCTAAGGTCACCTGCTAACATCCAGTTCTAGGGGCTGAGGTGCACCACAAAGGAAGGGATGGCATTTCCCTTTCAAAGGAGATGTAGGTGAATTCCTGGATCTGAAAAAGGCCTGTAGGAAAGCTTAGCAGTGGGAACATTTTGTAGTCTGGGTTGGGAGCAGAGAATGAGCTAGAGGAGTATAAAACTGACTTGCCACAGCAATTTTAGAACCATGTTGGATCATCACCAATAGCACATTTAGAAAATTTCAACGTTTTGATATACATCACAACACTATAGACATTCCTGTTACAGGAAAAATGAAGAGGATCCAAACTCTCTTGATAAAGTTAATCCTTAATTGTAAAAGGCGTTGTATCTACTTGGTTCTTTGCACTTCAAGGAAAAATTATTTCAAAAGTTTCTTTGAATAAAAAAAGAAATAAGAAAGCAAATGTAAACAGAAATGGTGTCAATTGTTGACATGTTCCCCAAGAGTTCCTTGGCAAAAATACAATAGAAAACAAATTAAACGTGGACTAACACACAAGAAAATTCTACAGACTTGTGAAGGCAACAAAAAAATTGAGTTTGACAAGTCTCAACAAATCCCCAGAGGTGTTTAAGGCATGGAGACTTTCCTCAGTTACTCCAGACACCACCAGAGAGGAATGGTTCAAAGAATGCAGGGGGAGGTTCAAGGGGTAAAAGAAAAATCACAAGTGATGTCTTCTACAGAAGAGGCACAGGGATATCCCAATCTGCCATCTCCCTTTGACAGTACCAGCCTTCCCTGAGACTTATCCTGCCAGGAGGAGAGCCAGGCTAAAAGGGACTCCACAACGCCTTAGGCAGGACACAAACTGTCATGAGCACAAGTATTAATTTTCAGGATGCTTGTCTAGCAGAAGAGTCTCCAGACTTAGGCAGCTGCCCAATAACCATTAGGGGTCATCACACATTGTCCCACACTTCCCCCTGACCACTCCTGACAGGATTCAAATGCCAGACTTTGTACTTTGCATCCTTGGCAGACATAAATACAATTTTTGTATTGGATTTCAGTATATTTGTTACCTGCTCCATGCTCTGCTTTCCAAGCTTTCTGTGGTCTGCTGGTCACAATATCTGATAGGTACAATGAAAAAAAATTAAATATCTAATTTATTGGATTTCAGTATATTTGTTACCTGCTCCATGCTCTGCTTTCCAAGCTTTCTGTGGTCTGCTGGTCATTAAACACAATATCTGATAGGTACAATAAAAAAAAATTAAATATCTAATCCCTCCTAAGAAAGATCAACACCCATTTCTCGAAGACTTATGCTAATTAAAATCTGTTTGGATTCTGATATATGGCTAATTCTTAAGTCACAATTTCTGGAGGCACTGAACATAATGGGAAATCCTCTTTATCTTGTTACATCAACACAATTATGCACCCGGTGGAAATAGGTAACTACTACTTGCTTCTGTAGAAAAATATTTGAAAACTATTCTTAAATTGAAGCCTGATTTTCCTGTGAAAATCAAAAAATCAGGAGCACATACATTCAGACAAAGAGTTATATTTATATACATATAGTGAAAGGCACATGAACCTTTGGCAAGCAAAGTTTTTTGGGTTTTTTCCATTCAGATTGAAAAATACGGAAGATGTCGTGTGGTAAAAGAATCCTCTATTTCAATTTGAAGTGAAAATAAATAATTCTTATGGGGGAATCATGATGCTCCAGATTAGGAGATGCAAAGGCATGTCAGCCCCTTCAGAGGCTTCAGGTGCTGAACGGTTTGTCTATTCTATACTAAATCTGACCAGTATTTGCTACTCACATAAGTTACTCATTTCTCTGGCCTTCAGTGACACTTTTACCTGTACCCCAGAAAAGTGACAAATTCAAAGAAGACAAAAACCAGCAACAACCACCTAAACAAAAAGGAAGATATCTTTTGGCACATCCAGTTGATATAAAAGTGCAAAAGGCAAGAAAAATAAGAACCACTGAATATCTCCACAGAAATGTTCTCATTGGCTGATTACCTCAGGCCCTAATAAGAAAAAGCACATATAAAGCTTATCCTTTATTCTAGAAGAATCTCCTCTATGACTCTGAAAAGAAATACTTAACAACTTTATAAGAGAACTTGATGCTTTAAGAAAATACGTTTTTCCTCAATTTCTGAAGATATGCCTCACTTTCAAGTGTAATAAAAATTCTTAATAGTGGTTTTCATCATACAGTGGAAACCCAATTATATTATTTTGTACTGCATTTGCATGTGCTAAAGAAGCTAAACCTGAAATTAAAATCCCTGTTCACCTACAAAAACACCAGATTTTTAGTTTTCATGTATTTTTTTTTCCTTTCTTAAGTATACAACTTCACAATCAACAAGTCCTAGGATTTCCCTTGGGATAAATTAACCCTTTACATGAACTAAATCTAGTAAAAATATATTCACTGAATCAGGCTTCAGAAACATTTCTAAACCTCAAAGACCACAGTGGGAAAATAAAGCAACATTCAGTTATATTTATGGAGCCCATTTATTTCTACAAGTTAACATTGCCAAGAATCCAATTTTCAAGTAATGTGGCACAACAGGAGTGAATACATGGGAACAAAACAGTCAGAGTGAAAAAGTCGCATGCACTGTGGCTCTGGAAGTGGTTTGCTGTGGATCCCATGCACTTTGCATTCATAAGGGAAGGAATGGGTGAGGTGCACTCCTGCAGGGAGTGACAGTTTATTTCTGTCAGAGAAGCAGAGTTTGTGTACTTCAGAGATGCTCCATGACGACAGAGGCCAAACCCCAATGACTGGGGATGGCAGGAGATGGCCTCAAAGGCAGAATTGTGACCCAAAGGTAAGTACTTTGTAAATATGTAAATAAACACATCCACTGTCAGCACAAAAAACTCTCTCAAAATGTTTACCTAAAAAAAAAATTCAAATAATACTAAATTACTGTAAACAGAAAACATTTAAAGAAAAACACTATTTGCAAAATGCTTTCTGTGTCTCAAATTACTGCTCTTCCCCATAAGCAGTTACTTGCATTTCCCTACTTTTGTGAAATTCCACCACAGAGATACAAAATCTAAAAACACTTTTAAGACACATTACTGTACACCTTTAAAGCAGTAGATATTCTGGATATATACAACACATATACAATACAGTCTCCCTTTACTGTAGTGGTCTGGCTACTAGTTGTGCTTTTCTCCCAGTTTAGGAAGTTATTGCTTAGTTCCATAAGAATTATCATGAAACGTGACTTGCTGAAAGCAGACAGCTCAAATAATAGTGCATTAAATAGTTACGTGTTATGTTCCTAACAGAGTGATAATAAACCTTAACCTTAAGGTTGGGTAGTCATTAAGAATATAAAATTCAGCTTCTAAGTATTAAAAACTTCTTCAGCTATACAATTATCTTTTAAAAAGGGCAAAATTTCAGCTCATATTTGAGCCAGAGCTCAGCTCAAAAATAGCTCTAGAGATAAATTTCATTTTATTTTATCAGTTTTGAAGCCTTTCTCAATTTCTGCTGAGATAAAACCCATAAGAAGACAGGAAAAGCACATGTTCCTCAGCATTCCAAAGCTCTGTTAACTGGAGTGTGCTTGAGTGAAAGGGCCACAGATCAGGCATACATCCTACTCAAATCAGGAAATCTGCTGTAGCCTGCCTTATACCTTATTCATAAAAAAAGTATTGCATTTATTACCGTGTTCCCACCAAGTGACATTATTTCCGCCCACCAACGTTGATATAAAACTTTAAAATCAGGTTTGACTGATAACCATATTCTCCCAGATAGGAAATACTCATACAGCAGTGGAGGTGATCTTCAAATATTTTGACTCATTTGAAGGTCAGTGCTCAACTTGCTGGATTTTGTGTGTGTAAGTACACAAACCCTGCTAAAACCAGTGATCAATTCCAGCCTGGTAAAAAAGTGAACGTGCATAAAATTAATGCTAAAATTCCCGTGCTAAAATCTTTCTGCCCCCCTGGCAGAAATATTGAGTCTCAGAAGATGTTTCTGTTGGCTATGGTGTATGAACTCGAATGAAGAAGCCTTGAGTTTGCCATTACAATAGTCTGAGGAGTGTTGCTTCTGCATCTGTGCACTGGGGCTTCCAGCAAGTCAAAAGAAATCAAATCAGACTGCCAAACAGAGTGATGGGAAGAATGTAGTATGTGAAACTCAGCAGCTTTATCTCACCCTTGCTCTGGTGAGAGTTGAGATCTCCAGGGATAGAAAGCAAGACCCATTTTTCACAGTACACCCAGCTATTACACATCGCTTAAACCTATCTTCAGTGATAAGGCAAACAAAATCCCAGTATGATGAACTTACAGTTTGTTAAAATAAGACACTGTACCAAAAGAAACAGTAAAGAGTTCCCTTGTAGCACAAGTACTTGCTTTCTACATATAGAGGAACCGTGTTAAAAAAAATGTTGCAACAGCATCATAAAAGACAATTCTGGTAATGGACTTGTTCAGTATCCATTGCAACTGTGACTTGTTCCTCCAGTTTGCAGCAGGTTAGGAAGGCGGATAAATCTCCCTACTCTTTTTATTTCAGGTAGAAATGAAACACCAAGCCAAAAGTTGTGCATGACGATCATGATTTCTGATTTTCCTCTGCTGGTATGACTTCCAAGAGGATTTGCAATGTTGTTGTTACCCTGCCTGCAAAGATAAAAAGCATACACATAGTAAGATTTTGCAGGAGAGATGAAGAAGGAAAAGTAGTCAGGAAAATTATCTTAGCTTCTCTACAGGCTACTTGCACATAGACTTCACACAGGCCATATATATCACATATGCATATATCATTTAAACATGACATTTTCTTATTAACTGTTTTCTGTGCCTTTGATCCAAGGCTATGCATATACAATAATAATAGAAGGGTATGGATGCATAACCTTATTCAATAAGTCTGCATGCTTTTAGAGGCTATCTTAAAAATGACTACTCTGCATAACTGCTTAGCTTTATCAAGGTTTTATGTTGAAATAAAAGTCTGGAAGAATTCAAATAACTTAATTTACCTGTGCCAAGACCTGCCTAAGCAACAAAAAAAAAAAAAAAAAAAAAAAAAAAAAAAAAGTCACCCATCCAAAGTAACTTCATGTTTTCTTTTTTTCACTCTGAACATTTATTTCCTTATGGTGCTTTTGGTGGTGCTCTTTTTAGGGTACTGATGCATAAATGGCACAGTTAATTCACATATAGCACATGCAGAATAGTAAAAGAACATTTTCTTTGATTGCTAAATAATCTTGGCAGAGATATTTTGTTATATAAAGAGATCTCATTTCCAACAAGGGCTCAGCTATGAAAAAAAAAGTAGGATTCAACTTTTTTACCTCTTCACAAGACAACCCCCTGTAAAGGAATAGATATTTTTAAGTGTGAGTCTAAGGTTGGGGTTTCAGATGAGGAAGTGCAGATAGAAGCATTCTCGTGCTGGTGAGGCATCCTTTTACGTGCTGATCTGCTGCTTAAGATTTGCTGGGCTCAACTTTTTTCATTTTCACATTAGTTTTATAAAAAGAAAGAATGCAGAGGTCAAATGAAGCCTGTATGAGCTGAAAATTATTTGTCCCAGCCCATCTAGTGATACAGCAGAATTCCTTTGGAAGAGGAGAGAACGAAATGTTACTCTCATTACGAAATACCATCCCAGAATCTACAAACCTTTTGTTCAATGCAGCAATTTTATAAGGAGAATGGGCAATGTAAATGCCCTAAGTACAGAACAAAGACTTTCAACCTTGGGAAAGGATTCCTTGGGTAATCCATCCAAGGGCTCTGCTAGTGTTATCAGCCTGAAATTCCTTTCAGAAATATATGTATCTTCAGGCTGGCTCTTTTATCCCACTACTCATTCTGGGTGCTCAGTATCCCTTTCCTCTGATCCTTACAAAGACTATTCAGGATATTCCCTCTGACCCTATGTGGGACTGGTCTGTAACCATGGGTATTTGTAGGGTTTATAAGCAACAGACATCTCTCTCTGCTGAAGCACAGCTGGGCAGCTGCACCAGTCAATGCCTCAAGCCCCACACCAGCTGCCCATGTGCTGATCTGGGCACATAAAACAGCTTGGGAAAAGTATTGGTAGCACAGCAGCTTTTTCAGACTAGCAAGCTCCTACTTCCCCTCTGGTACCACACAAAATGCTTTGGTGAAGTCTAAGTCGATTGGATTAATCAGATTCTCCTTTGTAAAAAAAAAAAAAAAAAAAAAAAAAAATCATTTATCTTCTCATAGAAAGTTACCCAGTTACTCTGGCAAAAATCTACCTCTTAAATGACAGTCCCATTTTTTTTATACTGTCCTTTACCTTGTGTCTGGAATTACAGTTTCATGCCTATGTAAGAAAAATTATTTCAAGGTGAGAATATCAAGCTTGCAGCTGCCCAATTTCTTCTCTATATCTCACAGAGGTACCTTAAGTGAATTTATCCTCATTCAATACCTTTTGTAAATGTTCTCAGGCTATACAGTGTGTCTCCCAAAATAATGCCAGCTTAATGACTCCACACAGAAGTTTTATTGCTTCTTCTTAGGGAAAAGAAAAATCTCCACTTTGCTCCAGCTCAAAACTATCAGCATCAGTTTCCTGTCATTACTGTTGTTATTTTGGGGACAATAATTGCAAAGCAAACAAGCTGTTTCCCTCACTGACTGGCTTCTGCTGCATTCCTCTCTGAGCCAGTACACCATGTCCATCCATAGATATGACCCAGGCACAAAGACCTCTTTCTAGGAGGAGAATTTTGTGTTATCTCAAAAGCTGGAAATTATTCACCTTCATTGACACAGCTGGCAGAAAAATCTTCACATCTATCCAGTCTACCTTAAAGAGAATATTCTTTCTCTTGCCCAAGTAATGTAGTTCAACACTGTCATCCCGTGGCCAAAGATTCAAGTAGCTGTATTCCTAAACCTCTGAGACATGACAGAAAATGCCAAAAAAGCCTCCTGGATTTGATAAGGGAAAAATTCCTAGACCCTAAATGTCAAGACTGAGAGATTATAAACAGACTAAACCCCAACCACTTAATAGTCCTTCTGCATACAACTGCTTTAATTTGTACTGAAGATTTCTACCCATTACCGGGAAAATGCAAGTAATTTATAACATTTTGGATATGAAATTAAGATTTTCCTAACCTAAATTAACACCTTCTGCTGTAAATACTTTCTGCCCTATTGCCTATAGACTTCCCAGCATGTATTGAGAGGGAAATTCACATATTCTACAGCAGATAGGATATAACTCTATAACATATTTATACTGAGAAAATATATACATCTGGTTATAGTGTAGTTACATGTAAAAGCACTATTCTTTTCTTGTGAGCAGCTCATTTTAAATCATCAATTAAGACTGAAGCACAGAAGACAATATGCACTTTTAATTCAGCTCCTATAGAAATCAACTACATTTAGTTAAAGATTTCACAGGTTTGAGTTTTAGTTTTGCAGCAAAAGAAATTTTCTTTATGTTTTGTTTAATAAATTATCCATAATTCCTGAAATATCTTGCCAATAGTCTTATTTCATGTTTTGAAATTTCCCTTTATTTTAGAAGCCTATCATCCTAGTAACAAAAAAATGAGAATGAAGAGCTGTAATAAATGATACTGACTTCTAATTGAAATGTTTCAAATAATCCTTCTCTAACACATCAGAACTTCCACCAATCCTTTCAAAACCTTTCAGAAATGTCACAGAAAGTATTTCAGTGTATTTCAGGCATGAAATACTACTAGCCAAGTCACACAGAAGTCATTCTTCATGAAGCACAGAAATAATTTCCATAGAGGCATGTCAGCCATGGTATACGTTGCTATCACTTCATCAGGAGCTACTGCTAAGGACAGTATCCCCATGCCAAACTTGCCTAATCTTCCAGACACTTCTAGTCCCATTCCAAACACTCAGTGGTCCACCGACACATGGTGTCAGTAGGGAACACCAAGCTCATCCTGATATCACTGTTATTTTGCTCAAGATTCCAAACAGATTCTCCAAGGAGTGCAGTACTGTCTTTATCAGCACAGAGGCAGGGTCAGGAGTAGATGATGGTGATTTGAAAGGAATTAGATGTTTGTAAGGGAGGGCAGAGAAGAAACATCAGTCCTTTAAAGTCAATCACTGGCTGAAGAACAGCCTTGCTGTGAATGTACCTCATTAGTTAGGGGACATTGATTGGCACTGGCAAAGCAATGCTAGAGCATGCACCCAAAAGCAACTTGTGTTGTCACCCCCAACTCACAGCAGCTGAAAGTGAAGATCCAAAGGATTTCATAGCACAGGGAGAGCTCTGAGAAACTCCTAGAGTCAGCATGAAGAAGTCCCACAGCAGGACTTACCTAGAAGCTTTCTGAACCACTTTGGCTTATTGTCCCATACAATGAAGAGGTAGTAGGCAGGAATGCCAGTCAGGGTTATTGCAAATCCAATCCCTGTGTTCACTGGGTCAGAGTAAAGTGACAGCGCAACCATGAAGAGGCAAGTGAAGGAAAACAATGCTGGAATAAATAGAGGAACCTGAAAAATAACCACAAAAAGAATCATTAAATAATGAGGTCATTGTAAATTAATGAATAAGACATTTAACTTTCCATGAAATGTAAATTGGATAAGACCCAGCAGTACAGGACAGTTCTGGAGAAATAAGGGTATCTAGAACAGGTACACAAAATGTCAGTCACTGCAGAAGCCAGGCCCTGCCAACTGCTATGCAGTGAGTATCACAGAAGAGTCTTAATTACACTCTAAAACACTCCAGTGTTTTACTTCCTTTCAAATATAAGGACTGTAAATAAGTTACATTGTAAAAGTCCTTCCTCTAATCCCCCAGCATATAAGCAACCAGCTCTAACCACATTAAAGATTTCCGTTTTGATAATTACCCATTAGAAAACATTTTAAAACACAACTAGGAGCTCAAGTCACTTTTGCAACTATTAAGAACATATTGATTTTCTTCCTAAGGTAAAAATCAAAATCTAGCAGGAAGAGAGCAAATTAAACAGCAATTTGACTAGTGATAAAGATATTTGATAGTGTTATGCACCTGATAGCGATTGAAAAAGCACTTTCTGACTGTATGACTGATGGCATTGCCAGTGTCACTGTTGAAAGCACACAAAGTAACCATATCAAATTTATTTGCTCAATTTTCAAAAACACCAATACAGTCACTCTCTTAGCAACTCCCTGAAGGAAATGCCTACAGGCATGGCTTATGAGACATTAAGTGTAATGGAGAATTGAGAAGTACTTGAAGATTATTCTGTTCCTTTCATGCCTCAAAGCATTACTGTTCCTCTTTTGTGTATTGTCAAAACTTTTTTTTTTTTAATCAAAGAAAAATAGGTTTTACTGTTCACCTCCTTATTTGCTAATATACCTACAAGAATGCAACAGTACACATTCTTAGATCTTCACAAAATAGTCTTCTTGGCAGCATCCAAATAGGGATATATTTCTTAATTTTTTGATGATGGATATTATCTTTCTGGATACACAATGGGACAACTTACATTGTATGATGCTACTTAAAAAAACCAAGAAAAATAGCAGAACCAAGGCCAAAATAGCTACTATTCAAGGGGCTGGACTATTAGCATTTTCTTTCAGGGTTCATGATAACTCTGTCTGCCAATCCACTGCAAGTGCCAAATATCACAATAATCACACTAACCACTTATTTGCACAGAAAATTGGCATACTTGACATTGGATATGCAATGACATAAATGCCCTCTCGCATAAATTCTTGTGTTGACATGACCTTTTTGATCGTGTTATTATATATTTGGTCATAAAATTATCCAGGCCTTTATCAAAGAAGACATTGGCTGGCTGAAAATCAAGTTGGCACAGGCAACCCCAATATTTGCAGTCTGGTCTCTCTGTGACTGCAGAGGGCTCAAGGTATTTTCACACAGCTTGCATCACACAGCCTGAAGAAAACGGACAAACAAAACTGAGCAAACGCTTTCATCTCAGCACAGCAGCTTCAGTCTCTGCCCCCCAAGCATAGGGAAGAGGCAAGAATTCTTTTCAAGAATGGAACACAGCTGGGGTAGCACTGGGGACCTTGCAGAAAAACTCTCACTCTTCACTGCAAAGCACTGTTTTCTCTTAAATCGGTTTTTCCTGAGAAAGATGTTAGCTTGTTACATCAGAAGAAGCTCCCTTGCTGTCTGACTGCAGGACAGAGAGGAGGGAGGATTCATGTAAAAGAGTAGAGAGCAGATGTTACCTTGAAAGGACGAGGCATATCAGGACGTTTATATCTCAGATAAATCAACCCAGCAACTACTAGTCCAATAAAAAGCCACCTGGCAAAGCTGAGGAAATTCAAGAGGCTGTAGAGATCCCCGTTGAATAACATTATCATTGTGAGAGGATGCTGCAAAAAAAATTCAGAGCATAAGAGGGATTTAGTAGATCGATCTCTATTATTTTACAGCAGTGATGTCAAAATTTTCCACAGGGACAAGCAGCACAGCCTTATGCACACACCTGAGTGCCACAGAATTCAGGCTTGCCTTTGTCATACAATCAAGTATGTGATCAATGTCTAGCTGTCCCCTGAGACCCTTTTGGATCAATATATGTCTGTCATGGGTGGCCACACATAGTCAATACAAATCTGTCCCCTGTGACCCAGACAAAAGTACACAGGCACACTGCACCACCACAGTGCTGGAGCATCTTGGGCAGCATTCTTACAGGATATTATCTCACTGCAGGTTTACTTGCTCGTTGCCGATGTAAATAATAAGAACAGTTAAATTTTGGTCACATCTACTCATATGAAAGCAGAAGTTCCTAGGTGTTTTGTGGGAGGAAAAAATCTTAGTCCCCCAGGCTTCATAGGGGAAGTGGGCAAAGAGGACATGGCAAGGGGCAGTTCCACACCATGAGATGCCAGCTGGGCACACTGGGTTGCCACTAGCTTGGGTCTGCCTTTGTCCAGACTTCCGGAGTGTAGACTTACTGCACATGGTAAATGCAAATATATATAAGCAGAAGGAAGAATTTAGCTGTCACTCAGGTAGATACTTAAGAGCAAGAAGGAGAGGGGACACCAGAAGAAATACAGTTCCTCATGAAAAAGCTAGTCTGAGATACAAGGCTTCTGTGAAGCAGGCAGAAGGGTTGTGTATAAACTGGAATGTTTTGTTGTGAGTTAGATGGTTAGGGAAGCCTACATGGATCTATTTCAAAGTAGTATCTGGACAAAAAAAAATGTCCTTGCATTTGGGCATGAAGGAGTAAGTCAAAGTCACCATATCCCTCATTCTTCAGCAGGAGGAGGAGGGAAGATCCTGGAAGTGAGAGCCTTCGGGTTTATAACAAGGTAACAGGTGAAATCAACTGCAGATGCAGTAAAACACTGCATTAAACCTTTAGACAGAGAAAACTAACTTGTAATATTTATCTAGATTCAGAGACTCGCTCTCCTTTTTATCAAAGGAGTGCAGACATGGATTTGAATCAGAAGGATCAATATTTCAAATGTGGGTCTCTGGCCTCCAACCTGTAATGACTTATAAAGTACTTGGTTCCTTACATATAGATAGTAAGCAAACTCCTATGTAAATGTCAAGGGAAATTGTACCACTGAATTGTATTGGGCAAGATTTCTTCTATACAGACTCAACCTCTAAAAGCTTAAAATCTCAGTTATAACTGTAATTCAAGCAAGTGAATACAATACAATAATGCAAGTGAAGGAGAGCTATCAAGAAAAAAATACAAGAAAGCAGCATTACAATCAGATTGCATTATTTCTATGAGTTACTACACACTTCTATCAAATTCCTCATGTTGGTGAGGAATACTTTTGTTCCAGGTAGCTCAACTTGCAGACTGAGATGCAGACTGAAATGCAGACTGAGCTCTGTGTAGAAGCCTGAGACAAGAGGCCATGAATAGCCAGTGTTTGAGGTAACAAAGAGTATGAAAGATTGGTGACTCCAGCCAGATACTGGGTGACATGGCAGGAGCTGAGAATTGCTAACCCTTTGGATACCTAAGCAGATGAAGACCAGTGAAGCCAGCAAAGTGGATGGACATGGAGACGGTGCAGGAACCAAAGATTTGGGTGAAAGAGCAAGACTTGTGGGGAGAATGTGGGGCTATAAAAGGCAATGGGATTCCTCTGTCAGGGGTCTCTCCTCGGGGGCACCAGCTCAGCTATTTCTGTGTTCCTGTGCTGGGACTAAATAGCTTTATGGAATGAGACATTTGAGATTCTGTCAGGGGAAACCCGGGTTCAAAGCAGTGGGGAAACCTGGCCTGTGAGTGGGATGTGCAAGAGTCCAGCAGTGACCCATCGAGTCACCAGAGCTGGGAAGGGGCTCTGGTCCCAGCAGGGACATACCTGGCACTGGGTGTGTGCTTGCCAGGAAGTCTTGTGAATAGTCAGACTGGAAAATTTCTCTAGCAACATACACACATAAACAGATTTCTTAATTAAAAAAAAAAATTGTTGGGGTTTTTTTTGTTTTTTTTTTTTTTTTGGTTGTTGTTGTTGTTTGTTTTGCTTTTTTTTTTTTTAATTTAACAAGCCTCAAATATATGCTCGTTTTCTCAGTTTATCCTCAAAAGCTCTTTCCTTTCTTACAGTGTGTAGAACTTGGAAGGAAAATAAAATAGGGAAATGCTAAAATTACTATTGATGTAGAATATATCCTGCCACCGCTCTATTTGCAATAAGGTGAGCTAAAAAATTGCAATCTTTGAAGGAAAGCCATCTTCATACTAGAATCTGACTTTTTCAAAGGAAATCAATGCACTGGTGCAAGAGGACCATATTCAACAGCAGAAAATGTCTGTCAGGGAAAAAAAATAATATATTAATATATTTTGTGCATTTCATTCCACAAAAATCAGTCAATGCAATTTACCCACAGGGTATGACTACATCCAAAGAAAAAAAATGCAAACTAAATGTTTATGGAAAATTAATTTCATTAAAACATTTCACCATAATCACACTGCCCAATTTTCAAAATTTCAAAGCCTGTGGTTATATGGGCACATATAAAATTCAGCAATTCAGCAGTGAGCTTACAGGCATCAAGAGCAAAAGACAATTTAAATTCCATAAGCATTTGCTCTTAGTAGCAGACACATAGGTGCATCTTTTGCTTTGCCTGTAAGTCCCTAAATATGGCAGAGGCCTATCCAGACACACTGCAGTCATTGATCCCAAAAGTGGGGCTGAATACCCATGATTATGAAGACTGCATGTTAAGTGAAAATTTTCCTGGCACTATGAAAACTGAACTTTGAAGTTGGTATTTTGACATTTAGTCCTAACATTTTACCATCAAAAATAGTCTGCAAAGCTAACACATGACCAACATTTACCTTTGCTCCTTATTTTAGAAGTCCATAATAGGATTTCCACTGAAGCGCCAGTGGTATTCCTTAGAAAATTCACAGAGTCTCAGATTTCCCAGGCACATGTTCTCTCATTTTCTAATCACCACTATACTGGACAGCTTGGATTCCCCCTCCATTATCTTGGTTGCAAAACTGCTTGCATTTTTTACTATAAGGTTGTATACTGAGCCTTTAGGGTACTCCCAGATGCTGGTGTTTAGTTCAACTTTCAGTTAACTGAATCCTTTTTTGTTTTTTTAACTGGAATTTGTTTCTCTGAAAGGGATCTACCTCATCACTAGCAGGTCCTTAGAAATTCAGAGCAATAAAATATGAATTAGATTGCAGTGATAGGCAAGAAAGCAAGGAGGAGATGATAGAATAAGAACAACTCACAAATCTCATTCCTCTTTCTCCTGTCCTCCGCCCTGCCCAAAGCCCATGTTCACATTAACAAATGACTCAAGCAGTGCCCAAATTCTGTTTGAATCCTCTAGAGCAAGCCTGTAATATGAATTCTAGTGCAGGAACATTTGTTTGTATGATTTACCAAAACAATGACAGCTGGCAGAGGAGTGTGCTTGCGGACATGAATCATGGAGAGAATTTCTGGAAGGTGACCCTCACGGGATGCAACGAAGAACATCCTGGTGGGAAATAAATGTAGACAGACTTTAAATGTGCTCATTAGTGTGAGTATGCAAAGTGGCTCGTGAAAGTCACAGAGCAGAGCAGAACTTCTTAGTCTTGTTTGAGGTGCTCTAAACGAAAGCATTGGCAGGAGAAACCCACATGCAGAAATCAAAACCATCTCTGAAGGTGTCCCTTGATTGGTGTTGGGAAAGAGTTAATATTTTCCCTCCAATTTTTCTCCTTTACATGAAAAAAAAGCAGCCATTAATTAAGGACTAGCCTCAGAGACATTCATTTCCAAACCATTCAAAGGAATTTTAAAATAGTACCCTAAACTAAAAGTGAGAAAAAGCCCTATACCTGGTAAACGGTGTAGTCATTTATCATATCCTGCTAAAGGAATAAACCCTACTCTCCCTTCCCCTTACTACCATACTTTCAATATGTCTCCCAAGCCCTCACCCCCAGGAGCATCAGCAGTGCTCACCTGGAGACCGCAAAAACACCACCATTCATAGATCCAAAGCAGGAGAGAGCAACAAACACAGGTACGGCTAAAGAGAAGTTTCCCATTAGTCGTTCGGCAAAGGTCTGTTAGAAAAGAGAGAAACACACAATGATTTTTCATAAAATGGGAAAGTAATTTTCCTCTATTAACAAACTATCATAACAGGGTGTTAGTTATTCCCCTTCTCTGCATCCCTCACTGAAAATTGTACAGTGCATTTGTTGCCTTTTTTTGTGAGAGCACAGCTACTACAGCTAAGCTGTCCTACCCATTCCCCAGAGGGCATGTGGAAGATCTCCAGAATGATAAGGAGGTGGAATCAGGCCCAGACTCATGTCAATTTAAACCATTATGGCTCCAAAGAAGACCAAGTCTGAATGGATCAAGGTCTGATGTGCACACCTAATGCCTTTTTTCTACAGCCTTCATTGCACTCAGCTGGTACTACACAGTGGTATAGTCTATCCAATCAGGCTTTAGTGTTTTAGGTTAGCAGAAAAGCCTTAATTGGAGTTTGGGGCACCACAGGCAACATGCATAATTTTCATCATGCTTATAAAATGTTTTGTTTCCAGACCTCCCATTAGCTACAGAATTTGGTCATTTTTCAAAACTCACATCAATTGAAATAGCCACAGGCAGTATCACTACTGAAAAAGAAATGGAATTATTTATTTCCTCATTGTGACTCAGATACCATAAATATAAAAATCAGTGTCATCAGCACAATTCAGCAAGGACAATCAAAGCAGTGTTTCCTAGCCAGGTTGCCTTGCAACTCCTTCCTAAATGAGCTCCAGTATTCACAGCAACCCCCTTCCCAAGTACTCAGGACACACATTGTGCAAAGAGAAAGTTACTGTATTCTGCTACACAAGATAGTTGAGTTCTTTCTTCCGTAAATATCTGTAATTCCCGCTTCCCAGGAGCTGAGCTTACAATTTAGCTCTGAATTTTTCAAGCATGTACTTGGCTATGAAATGTAAGTCCTATTGACTTTCTTATAAGAGGTAAATAAACACAATGTTACAGTATATATGCTACTGATGGCCTGAACTGCAATCTCACTCATCAGTCAAAAATCAAATTTCACTGGGATGCTAATAAGTGCTGCCATACTAAAACCTGACTGGATGTGTCCACCCAATCATTTTCCCTCCTTAAAATAAGAATAATATCAACAAACAAAATTGCAGCAGGAATTCATCTTTGTGTTTTTCTTCTGTAACTTACCACTGCTACAGCTTTTGAAAGCAGCAATTCCCCAGCACTGATTGTAGTGAAATAAGCCACGTTTGTTAACACATAGCCAACTGTGACGATAATCATTGAAATGCATATTGCGAGGGGTATGTTTCTGAAATACACAAGGTAGCTCATTATTTTGCAATCTGGTTGATAATCCCTGAACATGAAAAAAATAACATGGGAAAAAGCCACTAATGATGGTGAATGCACATTTGGTGATCCCAAAATATAATCACTAGAAACTACCAGTAAAAAAAGGAATAAACAAAACCCTGTAGACAAAGGAAACAGGTTTATAATGAAGAGGTGAAAAACCATTTGAGGGAGGAGACCTTTGGGGACACCAAGGGGCTCGTGACTCCCATGCTTCCCATTGTTCCCCCACTTCCCATTTAAGTTGCCCTCTCAGATTGACTTGCAAGCTGAACCCAAACACCTGAAGGTGTTTGACATCTTCCTCTGGATACCAAAATATCCAGCATGCAAAATTCTGCCCTTTCCTCCTGGGTCTATTTCTTCCTTTACACACCTTATCACATTCCAGTGATCTCTCTCACTATTCAGGGGAACATGAGAGCAGAATATGACACAGAAAGGGAAACAATACAAATTTGTAAATTTAGTACAGCACAAATGGTATTGAAAAGCACAACCCCCCTGCTGTCTTAGCTAAAAGAAAGAACAACAACAAACAAATAAATAATAATGCCAAACTTTTATATAGCATGTCCTTCTAGTCAGAAAAGCAGAATTCTTTCTGTTTTTAAAAGGAGGAACAGAGGCACAGAGAATCTGTCTAAAGCCACACTGCAAGCAAATGTTTGAGTCAGGAGAAAAACCCAGGTGCCCCAAGTGTTACACTAGTCTCTTTCCACCTAATATTATTGATATCTACATCACACCAAGAGAAAGTTCAGATCTGAAACCAATCCTTTAGTTCCAAGGCTGGTATGTACAGTCTCTCTGAGGAGAGCTGAGAGCTCCTCTTTCATGGCTGGCTCCCTCCAACTGTCTATATTAAGGCTGCTTTTGGAGGGGTG
The DNA here is from genome assembly GCF_017590055.1 of Onychostruthus taczanowskii. Taxonomy (NCBI): domain Eukaryota; kingdom Metazoa; phylum Chordata; class Aves; order Passeriformes; family Passeridae; genus Onychostruthus; species Onychostruthus taczanowskii. The sequence goes on along the minus strand of NW_024501237.1, from coordinate 8,751,541 downwards.
GCAAGGTTGCCACATTTAAAGAAGGTCACCCCAGCTGGTGGCTAAAGGAAAGACAGAACTAGGAATTCTGGTATTCCAGAAGAGATCATAAGCACATTTCTCAAGGACTATTGTAATCACCTCAAAGAAAAATATATTTTGAAAACCAACACAAAGATCATTCTTTTCTGATATTTTTCTCAAAGAAACAAAGCCAGGTAAGAATTTATGGATATTCTTCACTTTATTTCTCAAAGAGATCCTTCACATCAGTATGGCTGTATAGAGCTGAAAACAAGCTCTAACCTGAGACTGAATAAATAAATGTATTATGAGTACAAAATTTGTCCATTTTTTTTAAAGTTGCAGAGTTAACAAGTTAAACCAATTGCTGCTAAGTTGGAGTTTTAACTATTTGTTGTTAATAATTTCATGTTGTAATCACCTGTTGTTAATAGCTTTTCTTTAATTACCTGTTGTTGGTGGTTAGAAATCCCTCTTCATAGGGTATCACCCTGCTTCTTCCTGGAAAATGGCACCTGGGACTGTGAGGAGGAGGTGACATCGGGGCTGGTATGCAAATGTAGAAACACCTCACCAAATCTAGCAGGAAAAACCCCTAAAACAATGAGCCACCATGGAATTAAAAGATCTAAGCGAAGTCTAGAGGTGAGGAACTGAATCCAGTGTCTGCTAAGATCCTTTTTACTTTTCACCCTACCCTAAAGGATGTCGGCTAGAAAGAGGATCTTGAATGTCAAACTGAAAAACTGGAATCTCCTGGTGCTCTCGTGAGGATGGCAGCCCCAGCTCTGCCTGCATACCAGTGGACACAACTGCACTCATCCTCCTCCAGGCCACTCCTGGGAGCAGCAACAGCCTGAGCGCGACCTGTTGGTTCTCCCCACCTGAGCTGATTTTTAATAACAGCATTAAAAAAGGAGAAAGATCTCTTGCCCTATTTATTTCATGCATTTATAAATAAGTAAAACAGGACAGTATCATTGTTGCACATCTTGCCCACCTCAGAAACCATGGTGTCAAATGCCCCCATTAACCCAGACAGGTGTGTAAGAGGATCATGCTGGTAATGTAATACCAAATCTGGGTAGACATCATGATACTGTATTAAGCCACGGCTACCTCATGGCACACACCTCAGGTGAAGAAACTGGAAGAAGGGAAGCCAGTCAACTTGTAGGATGTGTTTGTTGATGGAGAAGATGACAGCAAGGACTAGAGCAAAGAGCCCAGAATACAGGTGCTGTATTGCTGGAAAACCCACAGTTATGGATACAAGAAAATACTCTTGTATGTGTGGTGTGGCTCTGTGTGGTGATAATTTATGCCAAAATGGGGTTTGTAAGTCAGATAGATAATATAAGTCAAAATGGGGTCTGTAAGTTGCCAGATGTATTGCAATCAGTTGGGTTAAGCTTCTTACCTGACCTGGGTGTAAATTGAATTCAATCCTCTTAGCATCTGATTCAAGGTAGGGATACATGGATTTAAAGCCTCTCAGAGCAGATATTTTATCTATATTTTTTGTATCGCAGATGAATGTTTCAACCACTAAGCTTTTGGAAAAATCAACCCTGACTCCAACCCTAAAAAGAGTGTTTTCAGCCAAATTTGGACTTTTTTCACAAATACCATTTAAATGACAGAAAGCATAGTGCTAAACTTAACAGATTGTCTTTGTTCTAACTCTTACTAAACACCTTATATCCGCATCTAATTTAAATCCCAGTTTAACTTCTGATTGGCGGGGTTGGGGGTGGTGGGGCTGAGAAGAATCATGCATCCAAAGGTGACCATTATTTGAGTGAGTCCTGCTTTGTCATGCTGAAGAGTGCTAACGCCCTTGGATAGTAATACCAACAAAGAAACACGCTCAGAAGAATAAAACGCCTAAACAAGCAAGAACTAGTCAGGAAGCACTATTCATTAAAAAGCCTGCAAATCATAGCCCAGCGCCTGGAGCAGCACGAGGGATGCTGTGATTTCTAAGCTCCCAAGTCCCTGTTCTTGAAGGAAACCGAGTGCTCAGGCTGCACCGCCTTTTGTCTCCTGGCAGGAGTGAGCTTTCAGGGGGCTGTGGTACACCTGCACAACCCTTCCAAGTGCTGCTTATTACCCACTGCTTCCAGTGACAGATTCAGACAGAAATAAAAGGCCAATTTCAAGATTTCAGGGATATGCAATACAGATGGTTCACTTCTCACTGCCACCTCCATTCAGATTCATGTTGGTGCTCAAAACACCTGAAAACACAGGTAGACAGGTAGGAACCATATGCAAAACCACTGAGGGAGAGCTTAAATTGTGTCTTTTCTATCCATCCAATTTAAGAGACAGTTCCCAATTTGCAGCAGGATCCCATTATCAGTTTCTCTGCTGTAATCTACTGTCTCCATGCTAGAATAACAGCTGTAATGCCATCAGCAATAAAGACTACCTCCTTTCCTTAGAGGATCGCTGTACCAATTTTCTTGGAATATTTCAGATATTCTTCAGACTTCCAAATCTTCTCTCTAAATAAGAAAAATCATACCTACTATGATTTTTCTATTCTCTACTAAGATTTTTCTATTCTGTATTTTCTATTCTATTCTCTATTTTCTATTCTCTATAAAACTGCCTCTGTTGATGCAGTTTCCACCTTTTCACTTCTGCATTCTATGAATCACACACAACACAGCGTGTCCACAATACTGATAAGCCATGTTTCTGATGTAAAACAAATTCACAGCTGCCTCACAGCTAGCTGAGACTTTTGGACTACAGAGAGAAAATTCAAGAATTGGTTAGAAGGGGAAGCTGCTGCCAGGAAAGTCTTTTTGTAATACTCATGTCTTCTCCCAAAACTTCGAAGAAAATCAGTATCAAAGGGAATCTGAGGATATCTGAATGAGGACAATGTTGACCCTATAATTAAAGAGTCTTTTAAAAAGTGGGTTAGAGACAATTAGGATAGCTTCTATGTAGAAGAATGTTGACTAAAATTGAATTGAATCTCCATACTGTTATATGTATTATGGTAATTCGTGCTGGTAGAGAGTATATATATAGATGTATGAAATATGTCTAAGATATAAAATCCTAAAACACACTAGCAGGGGAAAGGGAGTTGCTTCACTGGGTGAGGAAACCTCAGCTGGCAGCTAAGGAGGTATGCAATTAGCATATGAAGAGAACTTAGCCCAGCACAGGAGATGGTCTTCCTCACCCATGAAGATGTTCATCTTAGATAAACAGAGCCATCAAGATCATACATTTGAATACTAAATTCCAGTAACCGAAGAATGAACACACATCACATCGGTTCCTGGACAAGAATTTTGTCCAGCTCAGGACAAAGAACAGAAGCAACATACATATAGAAAACCCTGAAAAGAGACAAAGAAACTCCACCACGGGCTAGAAAAAGGGTATAAGAACGAACTCTGCTAAGCTGCATTTGTGAACTCTGGGGGATTCAGTGTGATAGAGGCCGAGTCTGTGTTCACCCAGCTCCGATCCCAGGGTTGGTGCTGTTCCTTGATTATTGGCTGTCAAGGTTGTATATTAGTTGCAGAATAAATTCTATTTTTATTTTTATTAAAATGGCTAGATTGATTTCTACCTATAACAATGCCTTTTAAGACTTACCAATCCCTAGCTGCTATTCAAAGCTAAATCTTCCCCTTCTGCCCTATATACAGAGCAACTGTATTGAAGAATCACACTTGAACAAAAAATACATTTACCTTGTGATTCCCAGAGGAAGAGTCACCAAGGAGCCTATCATCACAGAGTAGTTCAGCTTTGGGAATACAGCTAGCCCATCCTGTGCTATTCAGGGCTGAAATGGTTGCCAAGTAATGCTGTATATTGCTTGGAAGCAAATTTCCTTCCTCTAGAGCCTGTAAAAGGCACCAGAGCTAGGGCATATGGTTCGGTTAATCAGGATAACCACTGGGTTTTGGATTTAACCTTCAGTGTTGCAGAATCATATTCTTCTGATAATCTGCTCTAGTATATCTCTACTCCTACAAATATTTTTGCAAGAAAAAAAAAAAAAAAAATGAAAGCAAAGCAAGAAAAAGAAGGGGAGAAAAAAAAAAAAAAAAAAAGGAAAAAGAGAGAGAAAGCCAGAGTAAGAGCCTGAGGATGAGAAAAAACATGTCAATAAATCAGCTGAGGAACATTCCTGGAAATGTACAGCACATATTCCAGGTTAATGGCAACTTTTATAACAGCAAACAGTGAGCACTAAGAACCACGCCCACTGAGGGCTGCTTTACCTATGAAATGACAACCACAGAGTCAAAGACACCCCTCCAAGCCAGCTGAGTTCACAATGGTGAAGCACCTTCTTGCCACATTCTTTGTCACTTAGAGGTCATACCAAAACCTTTTCCTTGTATCCATATGAAAGCCAGGTTTTACAAATACTCATCATAGTCAACTGTCCTGGACAAAGTTGCACTAGCAGGATCCAGCCAGGAAACATAAATAAAAAGGTCCAAATAAATAATTACTGATAAAGTTACATGAAATTACATCTTTACTGTAGTAAGAAAATTGTGGAAGATAATTTTGCATATAAATTTAAAATTACAATAGTAAAGAAGGAGAGAAATCCTAATTCCCTTAAATGATTTATGGGCAAGGATTTACTTAATTTTCATGGGCATGCTGCTGTATATTCTATATTTCCTCAGCTCAAAATTTACCACCAGAGGAGTTTCAAAAATTCCCTTGTGCAATAATATAGTCACCATTTGCAATCTGCTAAGCAATTTTCCAAATGAACTCTTTCCAGATTTTGGCACTCTTAAAAAAAAAATCTAATAATCCACTGCACTGCCCATAGCACCAAAGCTTGGCAGAAAAAGAGCAAATTTATCACAATAGTAAATTTATCCAAATAACTTGACACTGGAAAAAAAATACAGAAAGTGGCAAGATAAATTTAATATTCTCAGGACTTCAGTGCAAAGCCAGAAGACATACAGGCTTGCCTTAGTAAGCACTGTGTTCCAGAGTCCAAACTATGTCTCTCACCATTCCCAGGTGGTCATTCCATGAGCTGTGGCAATCCCAAATCCTGGACAGCAAGCAGCACATTTCGATATAAACTCACTAATCCCTGACATGTTTTTCATGTAAAAGGCAGCCTATAAGACAAGACATTACACTGAAGGGATCAAATCATTCTCATCATGTCAACGGGTGAAAAAACTACAATCTCATCCATCTGCTAGGAGAAAAGGCAAATGTAAAGAGACCACCTCCCAGGAATGAATCAAAGCCAGGAACAGAGAGACAAAAGGGATAGGCATCATCACAGCACCTCTCAGATCCACATATTTCTACATGCTAACCAGTGTCTCAGCAGCTGTTGAATTTGGTGACAAGCTATTATTATTTTGTTTATTGAAGATTCCCATCAGCACATCATCTCTTCCCTTCACTGTCTTCCAATATTTTCCATCCTTATGTTCCAGATCAGAGGAACTTGCAGTCTGTGGGCTTGCAACTTAGACAATATTCAATTACATAACTGCCCTTCATCATCCTGTGATTTTTTATTTTTTTTTTTTTTTATTTTGAGAGGAGGAATAAAAGAAAGGAAAGCCCAGTCATTAAGCTGCACTCTCGTTTACATCACCACATGCTCCATGGATGCTACTGCTGGAGTGAAGTTTTAAAGGGCTCCCCTTATTCATTTCCATGCTTTGGTTCCATAGCTGTTACTTCAGAGACACAGCAGCATGGCATTGGGATAAAAGAGTGAAGAATCAGGCTACAGTTTGTGTTTAAAAGCCTTCTTGCCTTCTACCACCTAGCAAGAGAAGAAAAGAGCTTCTGTTGTGCTAATTACTTATTGTCTTCTCAGTGTTTGCTTTTAGTGGTTCAGATTATAATTGCTTACAGTTTGTAAATAGGATCTTCCATGACCAACTGAATTTAAAGGGTCATACTCTGTTATCAGTGTTCTGCAAAAGGCAGGAAATTTTATTAACTTCTCAGATGTTTTGAGCACTTTTTCCAACAGGTTTTCATCAAAAATTAATCAGCATAAATCCTGCCTTGTCTTAATTGCACAGGGAAACACTCTTTTCCATAAAATATCTCCTTTCAGGCAAACCCTCCCAGCTCAAGTCTCAGGATGCAAATATGTCCACAGCCTTTGAGAAACTGAGAATAGCTGTTATGCTCACAAGGGGATTTGCTTTATTTTAATAGACGTTTAAAATTGGCTGTGATGTCTTTGTGTACACTCAGGTTGCCAAGCCAGATCTGACCAGAGTGCTCATTTATGTCAAGCCCGACTCTGTCAAGTCAATACCTTTTATGAACATCTTTCTTGGAAGAGCAGAATGAACTTTGAAACTTGAACTACCAGCCAGAGACACTCTTCATGGTCAAGCAGGATCCTGAATCATTTTGCATGGAGTGGATAGCAGTACTGGCATTCCCAAAGAAAACTATGCCAACACAGCAGATATCAAAGATGACAGCTAAATACACAAAGGACTTTTGAGATTACAGCACTCAATATTGGTCTCTCTGTCTCTGCTTAGCCATTTCTTGTATAGCAGGCATGTGAGCACTCTTAGGAGCCAGAAATTCAGCACAAGAGGCAGCACACAGAGCTGCTGTGGGGGCTAACTTTTAAAAACTCTTTAAAAGAAGAAATGGAATACAGACTTGGAACATAAAATATCAATCACCTCCTGTGATTTCTCAGTCTATTTCCATAAGTTCATCAAGTGCCAGTGTTCAATATCTTCATGTTACCTCAGTTGCAAATTTATTGTACAAAGTTTACGACTGTTTCCAAAAGATGTGTGAATAACCAAATGTAGCTTTTATTGTGCACTGTAATTTGACCCCAAGTTACATCCCTTCTGACAACCTGAAAGTCCCAAGAAGCTTGGTTTTCTTTCCTGTTGCTATAGTCATACCTGCAGGGAACTAGGCCTACCCTAGGAACACAAGTGTGCTTATTGTTAAGAGTCTGGAAGTATTAAACAGAGAACAGCCAGATGCCTAGAAAATGCAAGATCTCTAGCAAAGGATCTGCATTTTGCATTTCAGAACCTGAAATGGTAGTGAAGATGGCCAGAAGACAATGGTTATCTATCTAGTGTATTGCAAGAAAAGTGAGGTTGAGGTTCGACCTAGTTCAAAGGTTGTCTGCCACTCTCACAAAAGCTTGTCATTTAAAAGGCAGCAGTGTCTCAGTTCAGAAGATTCAAATACAAATATACTGTCACTCCTGAGTTTGATGAATGACTTCTATGTTTCTATCCTACATCATCATTTAACATCACCCTCCTTTTATTTCATTTGTGGCCAACCTTAATGTCCTCGAGGAAGTTTGTGACCTTTTCCATCAGAGAGACAAAACCTCAGATTTTACCTTTATTGCCCAGCTCTCTCCCAGCCAGAAGGTGAAAGGAGCACCTCTTCTGTCTCAAAGGAAGTTCCAGCATTTTATTTTCTTCTGAGGTCTAATCGTGGAAGTGCTCCCAGTACTGCCAGTAGTGTAGGTCATGGTGAGAAGCACTAGTAAATCATGGTGCTTGCTTGGAAGCAAGGAAGCCATAACAACAAACCTGACATAGGGCTGTAAAAACAAAACATCTGCCTGCACCCAGCTCCTTCATGGAAATGAAGGGGAAAGGGGCAAAGGCACAATTCAAAGCACTTCCTCCATGCTGCTTTATTTAATGGGTCTAGTGGTTCTAACTTCCTCTTAACTGCTCCATACCATCACATACCTCATTGCCAGACTTAAATAAATATAAAAGGGAGGAAGTGAAGTAATTGTTTATCAGAAGTAGTTCAATGTATTACAGCAGTCTCTCCTGGGAATTTTAAATTATTAATTCCCTGAGCACCTGATTTATGAACAGTGTCTACTTTCTCCAGACAGGATCACTTTTCTTAGGCAAGATGGTCCACTGGCAGTAGTTGGCAGTGGGGGAGTGAGGGATATTTAGAATTATAAACAAGGGAACCTGATCTGAGAAATGTGCCGATCAGGCCACATAGCTGAGAAACCTAACCCATCTCCTGCATAACAATGTCATGGCCAGGGAAAGAGATCACAGTGGTTGTGAAAAGAATCCCACCAAAACCAGTGCTGCCTGTCACAGTACCCTCCCCGCACTCCCACAGGTACCTCAGCACTGGCTGAGGTGCAAGCAGAACCCTGCCTTGATCTGTGAGTATTTCTATTGCCTACACCAACGATATATGTTTGTAATTTAGGTCAGGGCAAATGACAGAGCAACTCTTTGAGGAATGCAAGGGAGCAGGCTGGCAAGGCTGCTATCATTCCCAAAATGATCTACTCATGCTCACAGCCTGGCAACAAGTAGCCTAACAGAAAACCCCTTGCTCAGTTCCAGTGGAAGGTACAGGAAGGAATGCTAACCCTTTAACCCCCTCTAAAAGCTGGACTTTTTGGGAAGCATCACTGGTAGCATATTAATGACTCCTTACAGGAATAAAGGAAGGTAAATGCTTAGATGCACAGAGCACAGAGGGAAGAGCATAAGTCTCTGTGTGTATATAAATAAAAGGAGCTGGATTTTTCATACTTGCTAAATTCCTTGACATTTAATTTTGAGCAGGAGAGTTTCCACAACGCCAAGGATCATAAAGGAATGATTTGCTGCTGTACATTACCATTGATATTTCAGCATGAATGAAAATTGCACCATTTGGTGATGAAAAGAGCAGCTATTTGTAATAAGGAGCACCATGGAAACTGAAATATCATTTACCAAGACAGACTCTTCTTCTGAAGGAATTCAAAATGAGAAAAATGGTAAATGCAGGTGCCTTAAAGCATTAGCATTTTCAAAGATACAAAAAAGGTGTAAATGAAATTAAAAGGAGATGTCTTAACAATACTGCACTGCCATGAAGGCAGCTGTCTGGCAGATCAAGTATTTTCTCTGCAGAAAGGGAAATTCTAGTCCTGCTAAGGACAGCCCAGCAGACACCTACACATGTGGGACAGCCCATACAGCACACTGATATAACTCCGTAGGAGCTCTGATATAGAACAGAAATCCAGAAAACTTTGAATGTGAGCTTAAATATGCCTTTGCAGCACACAGTAACTGGAAGCACTTGAATGGAGTTCAAATGGGAATATCAACTGTTTCTATTTTATTACCTTCTGTGCTTTAAGTAGGGAAATAATAAGCTGAAATCCTCTCTCACTAAACCTTCATAATGCTGAAACTACAATTACAGGCATAGGAGAAAATCTTATCCTTGTATTTTTTGATGAAGTGATATCATGAATCAAAATATGCACAATTTTCAAAATGGCCAATAAGGCTGAGGTTTCCTTTTTCTGTGTTCAAACTGAGAAATCTTAAACATAACTTTAAACATAACCTTAGAGAGTTAATCCTGAAACTCTGCTGCAAATCAAGTTCCCTGCAGTTGGTAGTGACATGAAACAGCCAGATTTAGTAGCCTATTTCAATTGTCTTGGACGGTATAATCAATGAGACTCAGGATTTTAAGGCTGACTCATCTTTGAAATTGCACATTGTTCAGTGTACCCTCTGCAAAAATGCCCTACTCTTCTATGCTAAAATTTTAAAATGAAAGTGATAATGAGGGTTTATACATAACTTGCCACACTATCTCTTATCCTGACCCATAGCATCAACTTAAGAGGACCATATACTGGTGCCATCAAAAATCCCTACATCCTGGCACTCCACAGCAGCCTGTCCAGCATCAGCTTCCCTGACTTCTGCATTTGAAAGTAAACCTACATAATCATAGAAAGATTTAGGTTGAAAGGGACCATTAAATGTCCCAGTGTAGACCTACTTCCCTGGGAAGAGCATGGACACCTTCCACTGGATCAGACTGCTCAGAACCCCACTCAACCTGGCCTTGAATGTTCCCGGGGATGGGGCATCTACCACTGCCCCGGGCAACCCATCCCACTGCTTTACAATCCTCATTGTAAACCACGTCTTCCACATAGCTAATCTAAACCTATTCTCCTTTGGTTTAAAATCATTACCTCTTTCTCTATAGATCGCAAAAGATCCTGCTAAAAATTCTGTCTTCATTTTTCTTGCAGGACCCCATTTAAAAACACCAGCTCTGGGGAACAGGACAAATTTATGTGTTAGTTTGGCAATAGCGCTTGCAAGACATTTTATTAGTAACCAAAATAAGCACAAAGCAAATGGCAGCTTTTGGGCCTCTGTGGGCAAAATTATGTTCTCAAAAGCAGAGAAAATACATATTTCATTGTACCCCAGGGTCATTCCAGTACAGCATCGTGACTCTGCCAACACTTAACACCAAGCTGAGGTGGCCTACAGCTTGGATGTGTTCATGTCTGGGATAGCCTGCAACTAAGAAAAAGCCTCTCCTCATGACTTTTACAATCATCAAGCAAGAATCTTAAAGCATTTCTGCTTTTTTTTTCACATCCATTGAAATATTTCTTCCTTAGACTCACAAGCAGCTTATTCTCTAATGCAAGTTTTGCCCAAGGAAAATTAATTTCATGGTCTTCTACATTCCTTGTGGATAAATCTTTACTTTTATCTGGTTCTGCTTAGCAACTGTTTTTCTCCTATAATAAACAGATATGATAAACTAGCAGTGCCTGTCATTCCTTTACAGTGTTGGATGAATGTAAATTTTCTTTCCTTTAAAATACCCCCACACAGAAGTTAAACCTCTTGCCATATCAGAGTGCTCCTATTCATTATCCATTTTCATTATCTATGGAGGAGGTCTCAAAATTGCTATTAGATCTTTCCAAATGATGGTGTCAAAGCTGTTCTTGTAAGGGATTTTCCATCCCATCATGCTTCAAAAAATTAAATACTGTTATTATATAGTCCACTTTTTGACAATAAACAAAACATAATGACAAGGTGAAGATGCAAATAACAGCACTTGTTCAACAGCAAGTGCTGCAAGTGAATGAGGATTGACATAATAAACCATAGTACCGCAACTTGTGAAATGCAGATTATTCACTTCACAGCACCCCTGGAGCGTTAACGATCTTATATAAATCCTCTTCGTTTACCTTTCATGGATATAGGCTGCACTGTAATTTAAATGAGTAAAAACCTTAATGGTCACTTAGTTAACAATAGCCGTTCCATAAATAAAATATCACTGTCACTATGTGTTTAAAATTCCAAGATATTCACAGCCAAATATCAACACGTGAGCTACACTGTAAGTGACCAGAACCTGCTCCCAGAACATCTGCACACCCATAAGCACTGACATAAAACAGCCACCATGCTGTGAAGGGGTGTGCAGGGGAATAACACTCTTAACACTCACTAGGTAAGATCAATGCCCCCTGATGGAAATTCTTCTGTAACACAGGAAATTATGTACTCATCTACAGGAAAGATGTACAAAGCCAAATTGTCTCATTTTTATATGACTATTACATGTCTTAAATACAAGCCAGCAATCTCACTACCTATTAAAGATGAACAATCAGATAAGAGAACCCCATTTAATGTCTCATACGAAAAGACTGTGTCAAAGTTATTATGCTGGCTGAACTAAGTAGAACATATTCCTCCTCTTGTGTGCGTAATAGCATTGCTATTGGAATTTTGACCATGCCAACTACTCATGGTGGCATGGCATGTGTTAATGATTCTTTGTGCATTATAAAACTCCAATCTGATGTGCACAACTGCAATAAAGAGCGTATGGCCCTTGCAATTTTTGCTGTCCATTTCTTTGTTTGTATTTTATTCTCCAATTTTGTATCTTACCCCAGTACAAAATGCTATCTTCCTTTCTCTGGCAGTCATCTCACCACCTCTGTCAGATGGTGCCAGCCAGCATCAGCCTAATGGCATACTCCAATAAAAGATTTACTGTTAATGACAAGCAAGATGCTGCTACATGTGCTGGTATAACACCCTGCTTACCTAACACTGCCTTAGCACTCTGCTCTTCCTCATTTTTGAGGCTCAGGATTAAAGAGAAAAGGACATAAAAAGCTGCAGAAGAGGGTCATCCCCTTCTGGCTCCAGAAGAGGATGCATCACATACAGGCCACAACATTGCACTATGAATTAAAGTAGCTGTTGCAGCCCTATATAACTAACCATAGGTAGTGGGGGTCACTTGCTTTCACAAATTTCAGGATAAATGGCTATGAGACCTCTTTTTCTATAGCCAGGCTATAAACCAACACTGACAGTACCCATGAGAAAAGGCTGATCTACAATTTCATAAGGAATTTCATGGCTTTGACTGGGGTTTACAGTGAGGTTTCAGTGCTATTTGAAACACAGATTTAAATCTCAGACCAAAACATTAGGGCGAGTGCTCTGAGTCACCTCCACAAGAGCTAATGCCATTGGTAAGCACAGAAATAAGAGCTCAAACATCAGACAAAACCAGGCTCCAGTTTTAAAGTGGGAAGGAGAAAATCTGGGAGAGGTTTACCTACATCACAGAGCAGCACCCACACTAGAAGTTCTATAAAACACACTTGCTTTCACAAAGAGTGCAACAACCCTAGGACCCAGGACAGGAGATGTGAGGCGCAGCTTCAGTGACTGTTCTGAACCACCTCAGTTGGACTTGTCACCCTAGTGAATTTACTCATTTTTCTATCTACCCCTAATACTGTTGCCCATCTCTTTTCCAGTAATTTCAGCCAGACCTCCTGCTTACGAACCACCAAAAGAGACCTAAAATGACTAATGGAACCCTCAATGTAGCCAAGAGAAGAGCTGCTCAGCCCTGAGAAACCCATCTCTCCAGTAAAATACACTCTGTTCTACAGTAGAGCATCAGTCTTGCAAGGGATTTTTATTCCCACCATGAATATTTTGCTGAGCAACTCAGGTTCCCCATAAAGAGGAATCTGTTACCCTTCTCTACAGGTACTACTATGTCCCTCAGTGAAACAGAAATAGATGGTAGAACAGTTTTACATGTGTTTCAGCTGGTGAAAATGAAGGAAAATCCAGGGCAATGGAAACTTTGAAGGTTACAATATTTTGTATTACATTAACCTGCTCGTAAAGCAGATTACAATTTTTCCAGCTACTCAGAGAGACTGTGGATAAACATTTGTTTTACTTCCTTAGGAGAGCTGATTCATAGTAACCATGATTCACATAAACAAACAGAAGTGATTTAAAAAAACAAAAAAGTAAAACCAGCAACAGGAAAGAAAACAAACTTTACACTCAGCAGGTTATCACGTTGGCAAACAAAATGAGCCACGAGGGCTAGAAAGGAGCAATATGTTGTGCAGTGTTGTGCATGCACCACACACTGAATAGACACTGCGGTGACAGACAGGGCCAGTACGTGAACTTGTCACATCCTCACACCTTGGAGACACCAAAGCTCCATGAAACGGAGTGGCTGCAGGACCATCTGCAGCAGCCAGCCACAGTCTTGGCACTCGGGACACACCTTCTCCACTCCCTCAGGAGGGAAGGCAGGAAACTCCACCTGAGCTCCCTGGACTTTGCTTCCTCAAAAGAGGTGCCACAGGCTTGGCAGAGGAAAACCTGTTTGAGAGCTTGTATCCTAAGTGTCCACTTCCATGTAAATGTTTGACCCTTCTGTGTACACTGCATACCTTCCATTGTGACCAATGAATTAATGAAAGCAGTCACTTGTAAAAATCAAAATATTGAAATCATGCATTAATTTTGGTTGAAAGGGACCTTAAAGACCATCTAGTTCCACCCTCTGCCATGGACAGGGACACTTTCCCCTTGACCAGTCTGCTCAATCCTCATCCCCTCAGAAGACATTAGTCCAGACCCCCTTTCTCCACTGGCTCTGGATAAAAAAAGAAATAAGAACATGCATACAGCAGCCCAGGCATGTCCATTCATCTGGTGGGTTTGCAGAAACCTCTCACACCCTCCCAGGATCCTGCCCCAAAAATGCATTTTTAGAACCATCAAATAGTTCTAACAAATAATCTTCAAAAAGTTTCAGTTATCTCCAGGATTGTGAAGGAATTCATCCAGTCATTTTCATTCCAAGTTGGTTCTTTTTTCTTAAGCCACAGAGTCTTCATAAACAGAAACAAACATATCAAAGCAATGGCTTCTGAAGTATTGCCTTAATGTAGATCTGCCTTAGAGGAGGACAATCCCAAAAGCACTCCCACCCTGCTTTACTATCCTCCCTCCCAACAGCACACACAGAACAGAACCACTACTGTCCCTGTGTCCTGGGATACAGCAGTATGGTATTACACTCTCTGACCTTGCAATTTATCTTTTTCCTTCCATCTTCCACCTATGTTTGCCGCATAGATTTGATTTTTCAGGTAGCTGACTACCTTCCTGATTTCTGACTAGTGTCTTGATGGTATCCCTATTACATTTTTCAGACATAAAAGGAGTTAGAATCAGATTCTCTATCAGACAATTAGGGGGGAAAGAGCAGAGGTAGCACTATTAATTTCAACACACATATCCAAGATAAAACCCAGTACAGCAATACTGTATCTAACCATGCATCTATAGCACTCATTTTTATTCTGCCATTTTCCCACTCACTTTTCTCCGTCATCCATGCCTGGTGTGTGCTGTAAGTTAACTCTGTATGAAATAATAATTAGGTATACAAAAATAAAAAAAAAATACATAGAAAAAGACAACTACTGTGTTTCTTAAGTGTGCCCACCAAGTTTAGATGTGAAAACTGCATTGCCTAATCCTGAATATTTTCATGGCCTTCGGCTTGACTTTTAAGTGAGTAGGAGTATTTTATACAAGGAATATAAATTAGAACAGGCAATTATACAAGTGACCTTGCCTTGCTTCATTCAATAGTGAATTATTAGTCTTCTCAATTGTGGTTTTATAAGACATCCTAATTGTCTTAATTAATGATCAAGGTACATCTTTGAAATCTTTACAGACACTATAGATTACATCAGCCTCTTTTCTAATTTACACATATTGACTGGCATATCAGTTTAAACCCTGCCACAGGTAGGTCTTCACTGCAGTCAATTTCTAAACAGAACGTCACTTTTCTTTTTTTTTCTTTTTTCTTTTTTTTAATAAAACAAAAGATAATAAAGTTATGTTCTTTATAAAGGAAGTAGGAGTTAGAAAGACAGCTGAACGAATTCAAATGCTAAACTGGAATTTAGAAAGCAGCTGCCAATGACGGAAGACACAGCACCTGAGGGTCATCTCTCTCATGGTGTAGAATTTCACCACAGCCCTTTTGTTATCCCTGCTGCTGAAACCTTTGCTCTCTGTGATCACCCAGATGACAGGTGAATTCAAGCAGTGAGTCATCTTCCCAGACCCTCTGTTGCCCGCATCTCTTGCTCTGGTGAATTGAGAGCACTGCTCAGACACAAGGTGCATCTGTCAAAGACAAAGAAGGGGATTTGCAGTATTTTCTGCATACATCTGGATCCATCCAGACTCAGACTGCACAGCACACTGTGCTCTCCAGCTGTGCTCTCTATTCCCTCACTCTTGTGACACAGCACTTCTGTTAAGTAGGACATAATGCATCTGTGGGGCAGGGGACACTCAGATGTGGCAGGAGAAATTTGTGTTCAATGGCAAAGAATAAGGAAAATAAGAACAAAAGGACCAAATCTGCATCCTCAGTTAATTATATTATATATGGTAGCTACTATGTTGAAACTCTCAAAAATTACAGGGCCAAAGAAATGTCTTCACTACAAGACTACAGGATAATCCATATTATCAAATCCAAAAATCCAGTCCAATGTAATTGAAGTTAACAAAAAAAAACCAAAAAAAAAGAAAGAAACCAATTATTTGGATTTTAGTTCAGGTTACCATTTCCAATTCCATTCTGACCCTTTCCCCATTTTTACTTCAAGCTGCTAAAACAGTTAAAATCACAGTCTCACTTCTTCCTCTGGTTGGAAATATTTTGTGAATTCAGTGACCCCTAACAAATCCTATCACAGACAGAACCCAATTAGGGCTCACAAGAAAGTTGCAACCCTTGATTCATTTGCATGTATCACATGTGACTCAATCACATTTTTTTGTCATCAGAACCAACAGATTGTCAAGGTTAGGGCATTTATGGCACATCTCCTGGGGAGTGGGATGGAGAGTAGTCTTAGTTTATGGGTGTAAGATGTAACCAAAAGTAAGTATTCTGTGACCAGCTGTTAAAACCAGGTGGGGCAGTGTTATTTATCTGTTCAACAAAACACTCCTAACTCCAGGAAGATATCTTCTGTTAATGGGCCATTGAGTCTCACTGCATGACTGATAAAATTACATCATCCATTGTGAGATGCTGTGCCCAAGGGGAGGAGCCAAGCATCCCTGGACATAATCTGAGATTTGGAACATCACAAGCAGCCTTACCCACTGAATTCCTAGAGGACAAGAGCTACATAACCACCACTGGACCTTCAGAGGAAGACCAGATCCTTCAACAGAACCACATCTGTCACTCCAGGAGGACTGCAGCCACCATTTAATTGGACTGCTACCAATATCCTGGACAACAGGGTCTCAGGTTATACTCTGACTCTGTCAGGTTAAGCCCGTGGTTTTTGCATTTATTTTAACTTTCCTATTAAATTGTAGATCTGACATGGAGTTTCTTACTGATTTGCTTTCGAACTAGTGCAAGAGTGAAGAGAGGAAAGGTTGGAGCCAGAACTCAGGAATATTCAAGGCCAAGTTGGATGGGGCCTTGAGAAGCCTGGTCTAAAATCTGCCAAACTAAGAGTGAAGAAAGAATATAAATAAAGGCAAAGCAGCTCAGGATATTTAAGTCCCACTCGTAAGAGAATTTCCAACTTCCAGCAAGAGCAGCATCCTCCAACTAAAAAGAATAAAATAAATTTATGAAGGGAGAAAAGTTTGTTACCATACTGAGATGTTAGAAATCTGACATTAAAACATGCATCCAAGACTGAAATACTTAGTTTCAGAAATTAATTATTAGCAATTTCTAAAAGAAACAATAATTAATGAGCTGAAGATGTGAGTCATAGTGAGGAGCTAGTAAGATTAGTGGGAAAGCAAAAGTAAAGGAAAGATCATTTTATTAAGAACAGCTGGTAAGTCAACTCCCCTGAGAGCTATTTGTCTATTTGTCCCTCTCAAATACACACAAGTACTACTGAATTACATTCTTACTTGAATGTTTTTCATACATTTTACAAATAGCAAAACCCATGCTTGCTTTTGTGAAAGTAGATTTGAGCTAGTAAATTAATTTGTTTTTTTTATTTGGCAGATTCAGCTCCCCATTAAAGGATTTCTTAGATCTGAAAACATGATTTTATCACTCACAGAGGTCACAAATAAACTCTAGAACTTGTTGTTGAATTCACCAGGTTTGGACACCTCATCTGAGATGCCTCCCAGATAACTGAAAAAATTTAAGCAGACTGCAATTGTGCTAGATACAGTCAAATTTAGAAAGTATAAAACTTTATTAAGGAGACATCAAAATAGCTGGGGGGAGGCTAATTAGAACATCCTCACTCTATGATGAAGAATAAGTATTCAAGTGTAAAAAAACTACCAAGACACAAACAATATATAGAGGAAAAAATGCAAATTCTCGCTTAACTGACCTGGTTTTCCCTTTAAAGTAATCCGATGGATTTACATGAGCAAATGGGCTTTACAAAATACTGGAAAGATTAGCATTTGTCTCTTTTGATTATCTTCAGGTCAAATATCACAATGTAATCCTATAACTTCTGCACTGAATATTTGGCACTGTAACCTGACATGAAGAAAATGAATTGGAGTCAAATGTATATTTTAGAAATAAGCAGAATATAATGACACAAGAAAGATTTCAAACTCCAAGCAGATAAACCTTTCTAGTGTCTAAGAGTACTGATATTAATATTCCTCTTCAGAGTAAATCTTGTCATTAAATTATAAAATAACAACTAAAAAAGGTAAGAAGCAAAGAGGCAGAAATATCAAACGTTTGCATACTCTCAATTAACACTGAAAAGATTTTTTACTCTCTTGCTTACTGGGAATCTAATCCCTAATCAGTGGCTAGATTGACAATAAGCAACAGTGAAAATTCAAATTTCTGACTGACTTTGGTAGGGGGCTGCATTTTAATGAGAAGTGCAAAAAATCAGACAGCTACAAATAAAACGGGAGCTGCATGAGTTGTAGCATCTCAGTCACCATTCCCCTCCCATCCATCTGCATCTCTATAATGCTCAGGCAGATTGAAGAAAGCACCCTTAATACTTTATTTCTCTCACTCAGTCCTCATAGATGCAAAGTTGACTCTATAATTAGAATGAATGGGTGGCACACGTTAGCTAGACATGACATTCACGTTATTTTAAAGCAGTATAAAAATAGATTTTATCAAACATTTTGATATCCTGATTTTATAAAATGTCTGATGATATCAAGCTCTGGTGACTTGCTGTACAGCTACTGTTCCTTGGTGTTTTGGAAAAGAAGGAATAAATGAAGTGAGAAGAACACTGGAAAAATCTAATAGACAAACTGACTGATCTCAGACACCAAGGTCAGAGCAAAGCAATTCATTTCTTGGTTTTTCAACAGCACAAGACATGATTTATCAATCTGAGACCACACTTATAAACACTATACATCTCAATAATATGTTCTTTGCACTGTGTAATTTTTTAAACAATGATAGATTGCCTGAGCTGACCAAAGTTATTTTACAAACAGAAATGAAATATTTGCAAATGAAATGGTTCAATAATGGAGGGGGGGGGAAGAAATGGAAAAAAAAAAAAAAGGAATAAATAAAAAGAGATTGAGAGAGAAGAAAATAAAGGATTATGCCAAATAGCAGCTGTACTTAACTGCAACTGCAAAGTAATCTATGCTGTAAAATGCTTTCAGAATCCACATCTTTTGAAATTCTGCTATTTTTATCTCCTAAATCAAAAATATTTCCTAAGTTCAACAACACCAACAAAAACATACACTGCCAAAGAAATAAAATTATTTAGTAAAACAAGGACTATAAATTAACATCTATTTCAAGTTGCCCACTTGATGACAAGACTGCCTTGAAGCCAGTAAGGAATTTGAGTCTAATGCCTCCCCCTAATGTGAAATAATATTTTCTCTCTCTTCCAACACAAGCCTAATCTTCACAACTTGAAGCATTCAGGCCAATCATCTACTCGTAGTGAGGATGGAGCACAATTTTGTAAAGTGGGATTTTCTTTGGCCAGCATCTGACACCAACTTGGTTCTGATTTTGACAAGGCTCTGAAGATGTTGCTGTGATGTGAAAACACTTCTGTGTTAATCTTCTCATCTGAAGGCTGCCAAAATTCTTGATGAACTGTAGGACCCTGCTCAGCCTAGGAAGGGAAGAGGGAATTGCTCTTCAGGCATGAGCTGCTTTGAGGGTCTTGATTGAAAAACCTCAGCCTGTTTCTTGAGAGTACATAGTGGGTGCTCGAGAATACAGATGAGATCAAAGACTATGCACAAGAAATGAGTCTGGAAGTTCAACATGCATGATTTCTAGTCCTCTAAATGTCCTGCTACAGACAATATGGGTCCTGTCACTTTTCAGGTGACAAACTCTCTCAGAGACCTGGCTGTTCCTTCATTCACTTATTATTTAACAATAAGACCTCCATTTGAGACTGATCCTTACAGTGTAAGAAAATCAAAAAGATCACAGCTGCAGGTGATGTGGCTGCACAAGTTTGTTTGATGATGTTCTGCTTAAAGGATTATTTAGGTATTTTATTTGAAACAACAATTGCTATTGACCCAGCCTGTATATGCAAAGCATAATTTTCAAAAAAAGGAAAAGAAATTTGTTGCCACACCTTAATATTGTTCCATATATTCTTGATTATAAAATTATTTCAGGCTATTTTTAAAAATTGTACATTAAGACTGCAACCACAGCTCCTTCTAAAATAAACATTAACTTCCTGTTTCTTCAGGTCCTACTGCATATAGCAGTACAGCAGTTTCTTCAGGTCCTACTGCATGAGAGAAGCACTTGAACAAAAAGGAATAAAGAAATGAGCTCAGGCTTAAAAATGAGACATCAAAAGGGGATTTAGCAAGAGACAGAAACAGCTACCTTTACATCTTATGGTAATTGGGTTTATAATAACGTCCTTACACAAAAGAAGGAACAGTGGCATTTCCAAAGTGAGAATTCAACACTACTTCCAAAATTCTGTTCAAAAAGTAATGACATTCACTTTGAGATTTTTTTTTAAGTCTTTCTCTTCTCCCTTCTGTACTGTAAAGGGTGCTTGCTCCCCTTGCTCCTGCTTGGCTCATTCCCACTGTCTCTATTTCTGCTCTCCCTCTCTAGGGTTCCATATAGCCTCAGCACCTCAGTGTCTAAGACCCAGAGTATTAATCCTACTTATAGACCTAAGCATGGAATTTATTGCACCTGGGCAGGCATCTGCATGTCAACAGATTCCCACAGCCTCCAAAACCCTTTCTGCCTCTACAAACAGCTGCTTGGAGCACAAAGGGGACTGGGCAAGGGCACAAGCGTCCCCCTTTCCCTGCCTCTCTCCTGCATTCCCAGTGACACATGCTATATTCCAAAAGGTCTTCCTGGTGCCATACACCACAGAAAGAAATGCAATCCCTATCAGGGAAACTTAATATCTAATAGCAGGTTCTTCTGCCTCCTACGCATCTCAGGATATATTCTAGGGCCCACCTCCACAGAATGTTTTGGGTTGGAAGGAACCTTCAAGATAATCTTCTTCCAGTCTTGTTGCCATAGGCGGGGACATCTTCCACCGGACCAGGATGCTCAAAGCCCCATCCCCACTGTCTACTAGAGCATTCCTGCCATCCCTCTGCTGTAAATCTGGCACATCCCCTTGGTACATTCACTGGGGGTTTGCAGTCTGCTGGTTCACATGGGGATGGAGCAGATCATTCACCTCAGTTATTTCCAAAGCTGTTGCACATCTGGAAATGCACAACTGTGGCAGATTCTCAGGCAAATATTTACTGTGACAGGTGCAGGGCAGAAGACCTCGCTGTGATCACTTTTTCTGCTGTAAGTAATTTGCATCCATCCTAACCATTGAAAAACATTACAAATTGCACATCTGGAGCTGTTACAAGCTCTAAGTGGTTCAAGCATGTACTTTCCTCTTCCTTTTTAAAATCAGCAGCATCATACCAACACAGAAGTACAATACAGTAGAATCACAGAATACTTTGGGTTGGGAGGGACCTTAAAGTTGTAGCTCCAAACCCATGGACAGGGACATCTTCCACTAGACCAGGTTGCTCAGTGTAACCTTTAACTTAAGGCTCACAGCAAGAATGAAAAACAGCATTTTAAGTTAAAAAAAAAAAAAAAAAAAAAAACCCAGCAGTTTAGTCTTAATAAATGCCTACAACATCAGGACAATTAGTGGTTCATCTAACATTTGCATTGGGTTTAGTGGGAGCTGAGACAGTTGCCACTGAGATTACTCCACACTATTCCCTTGCCCTGTAGCTTTGGGAACAATGGTGGAACAGCCCTTGCTTCAGGACATCTTTCAAGCAGAGCTATTCACAGGTGACAACCAGATAAAAAATATGTTCCAAATGTTTCATTTAATTCCTTATTTCAGCTCAAGGGAGTCCAGAATCCCCATTTACAGGTGATGCAGAGGTCTCTGTCAGCACAGACAGTAACAATCCATTTGCCCCACCATCACCTTCCACTTATTTAGCAATTTTTAATATCCCACTCTATTCTAGTCTATATTATACCTTAGCATGGAGATTGTAAAATCTGGGCATCTACTCATCCTCTCAAAGTGCAACCTCAAGATGAAGGGAAGTTTTAAGAGTCTTGTGATAATATTGCACACGTAATATTGAGCTGGATTTTTTTTCCAGTATCACCCTGGAATACACTAAACCAGCCACGTTACATGGTTTTCCCTCCAGTCCTACATCCTCGCTAGCAGCACACATAACTTCAGCAGTTCTCCAAGGATAACCTGGAGTACAGAGAAGTTTTCCCAAGATGGGAAAAGACAGTCTTCTTCCCTCACATCCTAGCTGCAATAGAAAAAACCATCAGAATTGAACCAGAACCACTTCTCTTAGCTGAGATATATCATGCTTCAAGGGGTGCTTAGCTTTTAAAAGAGAGAGGAACAATGCTTTTCTGTCCTATGCAGCAGAGAGCAAAATGTTCAAAAATAGGCACTCCTCTGACTTATGTCACAAAAAACTCAACATATATAAAAATAGCTGTAATGAAAATTACCAAGAATTCCAGTTAAAAGAATTGCAGAGACACAGAAGTGCATGAAAATTCACAAAGGGTGTAGACATCTGCACATTTAAAAAGATCACACAGTATTGGTGGTAACCACATGATAATTTACTAATTATATTGCTTCTAGATGAATTTAATCTTACCACCAAGATTCTGGCTACTAACCTATCTCCCCAGAATTTCCTGAAGTATTAGATGTCCTGGACCAGAATCCCTTTACAGCTACACTTAGTTTCACATTTAAAATCAGTCTGTCACACAACAATTCTTCAAAAGTAAAAACAATCTGTAGGTTGTCTTTTGGTTTTAGTGTCTGCCTCTCATGATTTTATAAAGAGCACAGATCCTTGTTAGTTATACCCCGGATCACCCAGCTTGAGTTCATGTGTGTCCCAGGCCTGGGAATCAACTGCTCTCCACTGACAAAAATGACTTAAAAGCACAGAAGACTTCAGGTTTGAAAAGACCTCTAAGAACACCATTAAACCAGCACTGCCAAGTCCACCACTTAACCATGTCCCCAAGTGCCACATCTACACATTTTAAATACATCCAGAGTCATGTTTTACTAAACCACAGCTCCTAAAATGGCGTTTTATCAGAACTGAAGATTACCAGTGAAAAACCCATTTGTACATAGGTATCTGTCATAATGATTATTCACAAATATTAATGCAGTATTTTCTACTTGCATTTATCTGGTCTCAGATTCCGGTCACACACTCACTCTACATATCCAAATCACATCAAAGAGTCTGCTAACACACAACACATCCCAAAGTCACTGAAACAATGGAAATCTGCCAGTGCTTCTACCAGTCTCATGTTTTATCATCCATTTCCTTATAATGATTTCCAGGCCTCTGAAATAGCACCAGGTTTGGTTCAGACTTTGAAGAAACCAACAAAAATCTTCTGGATGTTCCCAGTCAATGGCTTGGGGTTTTCTTTCCCTGTATGTCTCAGATTCATATTATCTGAGTGTACAGTGCTGGGGGTCCTTTTAAAATACTAAGTAATTTGGTACCCAGCCAGCTGTCCTATTTTGAAAACCTAAGAAAATTTGGCCATTAATTTCTTTATCAACTAAATAGTTTCTTTTCCGCAAAGAAAACAAATTGATCTGCCAAGGCACATTTTCTCTAACTTTTAGAAAAAGTTAGTAGCTATTTGTTACTGGCCCCATGTATCAAAACGCATCTACCAAAATAGATGGGACAAATCAAACTCTCCCTAACAGGACAACTTTCCATGTTTTACAGGCAGGTGATGTGGGAGTATTCAGCTCTGACTGGAAACAGTCTCTGATCCATATCCCCTATTCAGTTTAATTAGATTGGATGCTTTGTGATGTGTATTCAAGATCCTGCATTTCTGAGACATCTAAAACAAGCAGAACTAAGTATTTGATTAATATTTAAACACAGCAAAACTGACAAATATTGCAGCAGATCAGTTTCTTGGGCAAGATTTCCCTGGCAGGATATCAGTAGCTTCCACTGAAAGGAGCCATTGATAGTTACTTGTATCCTGAGGGTGAGAACCAGAGCCCTAGAGATCTACTTAATTTTCCACTTTCATGCAGATAAAAGCAGCATACATAATAAGGTCACAGCAGACCAAAAATAGCAAATTTTCGAGCAGTTGCAATTCAAATAGATACCAGATCTGCTGAAAGGCAAGCAGCTTGACTAGCATACAGAACTTATGAAGATCACTAATTTTATAACATTTTAAATTTCACTACCATTTCTCAAAAGTAAAGCAAAACATTAAGTACGTACTTTTCAGGGTTTTCCACTTCTTCGGTAACAAAATTGAGGTAAAACCTAGAAAATAGTTATAAAATGTATTATAAGATTTATTCTTATATTTTTATACTGTATTTCTTTCACCAAGAAACAAGAAAATGCTTTTAGTTAAGCACTGCTGTTAATTACAGCAGGCTTTGCAGGGCCATGTTTGGATTAGGGAGAGTGATATTCAACCTTCCTTTATCTTCACACTCAGGAAGGGAATTCTCAGAAAAGACAGCAAAGTGAGAAAAGAAAAAGACAATAACTACGTAAAGTCAGTGTGTAATTAAGTTATTTTTTTATCCCTGACATACTAAACAGTTAATGGTTTACCCTAATTCCATACATACACACACACATGCACACTTCAAACGTTATATTCCATTTGTGCTTGCTGCCTTGTACAGTTTCAGGTTATACTGGCAATAAGTCTCATCAGAGTATTCAGCAAGGGCTCCTTAACAATACAAATAACTGAAGCCTTAGAAAAAACCCTCCTAAACCAAGAACTTTCACACCAGTTTGTTGTATAGAATCTCAAACACAGGCTGCTAGACCTGCATGCTCTTGCACAGCCTCCAGTACAGGATGCACTCTGATCATATTCCAGCAGCATTCAAGAGAGAGCTCTGTATGGGAATTCATAGGAACTGCTCACCAGGCACAGCCCTGCATACAAAGCAAACATAAGCCTCAAGGCTACTGAACCCTCTGTTCTACATTTATTAGCACTCGGTCTGTGCCTGGCTGGGTCACAAGTGTGCCTGGCTGGGAGACAGGCTCAGAGTCAGGTCTTCTCTAATGAAACAGAACAGTCAATACAGTACCTATGCTGGCCTTCTGCTTTTGTGCAGAAAGACAAATGGCACCTGAGCCAGCAGTGCTGATCTGAATAAACCACTGGTAACTAATCTGGCAGAAAGTCTAGGGGCTTTGCCCCGTCACAAGTCTTGGAGCAGAACTGGGTTAGCAGAATAAGTTAACGCTGGCTTGTGGCTTTTTAAAAATGGTGATTTTGTGACTGCGCATGAAATTCTTTGTCACCTTATGCAAAAATATCAGAACTTGGTTTTAAACTTTCTAGTGCGTAGAGCACAGAAGAAGATTTAGGTTAGATATATGGAGGAAAGTCTTTACAGTGAGGGTGGTGGAGCACTGGAACCGGTTGCCCAAGGAAGCTGTGGATGCCCCATCCCTGGAAGTGTTCAATGTCTGGTTGAACGGGGCTTTTAGCAACCTGGTCTAGTGGGAAGTATCCCTATACTTGGTAGGGGGATTGGAACAAAATGATCTTTAAGGTCCCTTTCAACCCAAACCGTTATATGATAGCCTAGCATAAGTCCTTTTATTGATGCAAAGGCATGTTTCATTGCATTCTTTTCTCCACTTGTCCTTTTTCAGCCAACATTTCACATACCCCATAGTCTACACTTGCTCTTGACAGGATGAACTCACACACAGAAGAGATACTGCTTTTCTTTTCTTCAAAGCAGTATCTTTAAAAGTTAACAATTAAAAGTTAACAGACTAGTGAGCTATGCATAAAATTCTGCCTGCATCCCAGGACATATCACCAGCACTTCCAACACTCCTTCATATTCAGCTAATTGCATTGATTTAGCCCCATGAAACTGATGGTGCAAGAATATTGCCACTGCACTTTGGTCTGCTCCTCCATGATGAGGTGCTGAATTGCAGCTGATGACAAAGAAAAATAGATATCTGGGAAGAACCACTAGCCGAATTAGGTGTTTTTCCTGCTAATTTCCTTTGCAAGTAGCAAATAGGGACCTTGAAATAAAAGTGAGAAGGTGTAAAGGGGGAAAAAAAAAGGTAATTTTTATTGCAAGGCTTTGAACCATTATGCGAAAAATGGGAAAGAAGCAACAGAATAACAGAATATTTTTGATGAAGCATTTTGCAGAAAAGAAACTGAATAATATTTAAAAGCTTTTAAAATTGCTTTCATACAAAAATTTAGGTTAATATTTAAAAAATGAGAAACCATCACATGCATGGATATGAGAGACAGAGTCACTTATAGGAGAGAGGGGGAATAAAGTAGAGATTCTCCACATAATCAATTCCATTTCTTTGAGGCTTCAAAATGCCAGGCTCTTTTCTTACATATCTATCTCAGATAAAGGCTTTGGACTCACTTGGGTTTCTCCCCCCGCTGCCATTTAGTATATAAAGTTCTGTTCATACTTCAGTGTGCACATTTATAATGCTCCTGCAACCAGGGAGTTACAGACAGGCAGAGAACTCCAATGCTCAGCCCATTGTCCTTTCATATTAAATAAATAACCGCCTTATCTTGCAGCCTTGCCTTTTGTGCAAGGTAAAGAACTTAGCTGCCTGTGAGGCTAAGGAGAGCAAAGGGAAGACCTGCAGACAAAGCTATCTCAAAATAAGACCACTCTGTGCACTGTAGTCTGCTTTCTTCCCCCCAGGCTGCTGCTGCAAAAGCCTTTGGCACTGCACAATGCAGAGCCCTCAGGAGCATGAATAAATTGTAAAGGCAGATTTGAGAAGCGGCAGCACTTTTCAAACCAGCTGCTGTGTACTTTGGAGGGGAAAGAGAGAAAGGACTTGAAAGTTCTAAGCAGGATACCTGAATGTAGGTTCTCATACCTTTGCTCACAGTCAATCCCACCTGACTTTTTTGGAAGCCAGTTGCACTTCTTTTAAGTATGGTCCAAGAAGTGTAAAAAATCTAGAGATTTTTATTCTCTTTATTTCTGTTTTGTGGTCCAAACCAATCTCATTGATTCTTATTTGTCAAATACTGCTTTTACAAAGCAACGCTAAAGGCCACTTTGTAACAGCATCATAGATTTGATTTTTATATAATTACTGACTTTTTCAAAAAGTTAAAGCTTCATTAGTACTTTTATCCTTTTATTAAAATACTTAATGAAAAAATGAAGAATATTCCTTTCTTGTGGTGTGATTATTGTGGTGGTCAGTGCATGTTTATTTATTGTACACTGAAAAAGAAAAATCTTTTTTTTTCAGAGCTGCTTACACAATGACAGTGCATTTTTTTTTATTGTACACTGAAAAAAAAAATTTTTTTTTTTTTTTTTTTTTTTTCAGAGCTGCTTGCACAATGACCACTGAGAATATGGAACAGTGGTAACAACTACCCTAGCTGTATGATGTAGCTTGGCAAAAGATGTAGAATGTGCTACTCATTGCTTCATATAAATAAATCACTTTGTTAAAGCATATTAGTGTTTGTTTTCAGGACAAATACGTGTAAATTACTTCCACTTACCAGCCTGAATATGCATACATTCCTGAATAGAAAGCAAGTGGTAATCCCATAACACTGGCATCATTCCCTGCAAAGGCATTTTTAAAGTGCTGTGTTTCTCCTGCAAGATCAACAAAAAATGTTGAATAACAAGCTCTTTGGTCATAACTACTAAAAAAAAAATAAATATAACACATCATGGAACATTTAATCACCCAACAGTTCACTGACATCAAGTTCTGCCCCTTGACCTTAAATTCTGACCTACCCTTGCAGCCATAATCTGCCAGCAATTGTAAAAGGCTTTGTGGCATCTGTATTCATGCAATAGGAGAATTTGACCTATTAGTTTCTTTCAAAGTGTGCTGAGCTTGATGACGCTCACAGCTCTGTCATTTCCAGCAGTGACTTACTTCAACATGAAAGAGCAGAATGAGCTCAGTAGTTTTTGATGTGGAAAATTTCACTTGTTCAACATTTTAATCAGAAGGAACTTTGCTGTTATTTCATTGAGAAGCAACATTTACAAGATAAATAAACCTGAAATTCTAAACGTTTCTACCACTGAAAATTTAGTTTAGTAACTCCCTACCATGATAATCAATACTGTATTAATATTACATCGAGTGAGAATTATCTACAAACCTATAAATGCAAATATGCCACACTTTTGTTATGCCCTTATTCATTTACAAAGTGCTTTATGGTTTGTAAAATATCCCTACAATATCCTAAATTTCCTGAAAAGCAATGATCCTCCACAGATATGGAGCAGGAAGAAACTTAATTCATTCAGAGTTACATTGGAAATGAGTCAAATCCTCTACCTTTTACTCTGTTTTACTAAGCCCTCAGTCAAAATCCACACTGAAGCAGAGGCTTTTTGCTTAAGGGAGAAACCATGGCCAGAAGAAGGTCCCAGTGGAGAATCAGGGACACTAGTTGCGCAACTTCAGGGCAGCAACCCCCAAGCAAACCTGGGTCTGACCTGCTCCAAAGGTCTAGGAAAAATGGGGCAGATGGGAACAGAGAGAAATTTTGCACATTTCATATGTCATGTGCAACAGGAAATGGCATTGCAACTGCCAGAAAGAAAGTGACAAACAAGAAAACAAAAATAGTGAATCAGCAGCGTGCTACACAGGAAAACTTTTCTTTCGGAGTCTACATTAACCACAGAGATCCACCTGTCCCTAAGAAACTGATCTCACTGCACAGACTAACACTGTGCTCTTCACTTGGGTGGGAGGGTTTGCAAACATCAGAAAAGAGCATCCCCTGGGACACAGCCAAAAACTGTGATCGTTTTTGTTACATAAAATCTGCCACCAATACACTCAAGAGGATTCCTTCCTCTGCCCCTGTGTGTGAAAGGCTGAATGGCTGCTTGTGCTCTGTGTAGTTGTTGTAGGGAGGGTGACCTGGGGCTTGTCACCATCTCACGCCTGCTGCTCAGAGGGCTGGAATGGTAAAGTCTCTACAGGTAGCTGAGCACCTGTCAGTGGAAAGAGGGCATTTACAAAGGTATGTAGTGACAGGGCAAGAGGAAATGGCTATAAAATGACAGAGGGCATGTTTAGATTTGGGCATGTTAGGAAAAATTCTTCCCCATGACAGTGATGAGGCACTGGAACAGATTGTCCAGAGAAGCTGCCCAGGATGCTCTGAAATTGTTCAAGGTTTTGGATGGGCTTTTGAGAAACATGGCCTAGTGGAAGACATCTCTGCCCATGGCAGATTGTTTGAACTAGAGGATCTTTAAGGTCCCTTCCAACCCAAACCACCATTTAATTTTGCGGTTCTGTGAATTGGGAGCCCCCTCTAGCACCACACGCATGTACCACGCCTAGGGACTAGAACAGTCAGAGCAGCCATCCTGCCTGGACAAGGCATGTGCTCTGAGGAGGTGCATGTGCATCTGCCTTGAAATCCCATCCTGCCCCTTTCACAAAGTTCAGACCAAAAACAGATTACAGAGAAGAGCAGCCCATTTGCTCCTTTGAAAAGCAAGTCTGATTGGACTAGTCTCATTGGCATGCTGAAGGAAATGCCAGTTCATGCCGGTGTAGTTCCACTTATCAATGACATGACAGTACAGAGCCACTATCAATGACAGACAGTTAAGCAAGCCCAGACTAATTAAGAGATTTTGCTGCTATAAGCATTATGTGGTGGAGTCAAGTGGGGTAATGCTTACCCTTACTGCTGAAGGTAAAGATAAAAGCTCTTTAAAAGCATTTACTTTTCATTGCATACCTTTAATTAGCTGGATAACGCCAGGGACTATAATTATCAGAATTGCTACAAGCTTACAAAAGGTAAGGAACATCTGAATGCGGGCACTCCAGCTGACACTTGTGCTATTCAGGACCATCACCAGTGCTGTGAGGGGGAAAAAGAAAAGTCAGAAAGAAATAATTGTCACAAAATTCTTTGCCAGCAGAGAGGTCACACAAACAACAGATCCTGATGCATTAAAGGAAATATACCCCTTCAAGGTACCACACCAAATGCTTGAGCTGAGCCCCTATGCCTCATCCACTGCACTGACCATCCATCTGCCCCTTCTCTGCCTGCCATCCTTCACATCAAATTACACCTTCATTGACTCAGAATTGTCAGCTGCTGGTAGACAACTGGCTGGCAGGATGCTTCTTCAGGTGAAAGAAATTAATCAACTCTTGTCACTCCAGATTTCTTTGTCAGTGCTGCTTTGAGTAGAGATTTGTATTTTTCATAAAACAATAACAATTAATAACCATATTGAACTTTCTCACCCTCATTTAGGCCACACATAAATTTGTAACTGCTTTACCTCTGGTCCTCTTTTCCATGTTCTCCCCTCTTTTTGCTGTACCACCAGAGATGCGGGAGGGCCAGAGTGCAAGTACTACGCCCACCATCAGTGAAAAAACAGAGACCTTTTACTTCTTGAAAACAAAGCCCAGGTCTGCAGCTCACCAGCAAGTGGAGAGATCAGTGAGAAGGGTATTTACATCAGCTTGCATCTCCTTCTGGGCCAGGGATAGCATCTTCTAGCATTTTCTACAGCACTGACTGACAGGAGAAGGGCAAGTCCTGTAATTTTAGTGCCACTTATTCTAGTTTATTTAAACAGAAGGAGTTTAGCTAATAAAAACAAAATTTCCCTAAAGAATGGAAGATGGGAGCCATTTTACTAGACAAAAAAATCTCTTTCCCCTGCTGCTCCAGGTAAACATGGTCAAGCATGTTCCTCTCTTTCTTGCCATCATACGGAGCTAATGCAGTAGCTCCTCATCTCAATCCTACCGCAATTCAAGCTCTCTCAAGAGAGCCAGTTTGTGTAAATCATCAGCCACATCACACATCTCAGAACACACAAAAGAATAATTTGCTGGTTTGTAGAAGCTAGCATTATAAATCTGACATGGTACAAGCTTTCTGGGAGAAAAAAAAAAAAAAAAAAACACTGATTTATCTCATCTTTTGTAGAGTTTCTCTTCACCAGTGAGATTAAAAAATACTTTTAAAATCTTCTCATTTCAAGTGAAAGTAATTTGAGTTTAATGGAACAGGGAGAAAATTCCAAGTAATCTGGATCCCAATGTATTTTTCATATGTTTTTAATAAAATAAAAATTCCATGGAGGGGATAAAAGTATTTTTCTAGAATTTTTATTTGGGAGAGAGACAGTTCCACTCTCAAATGAGCAATTTACAAGTCAATATATACTCACAACACCACCTATCA
Source organism: Onychostruthus taczanowskii (assembly GCF_017590055.1). NCBI lineage: Eukaryota > Metazoa > Chordata > Aves > Passeriformes > Passeridae > Onychostruthus > Onychostruthus taczanowskii. Next base: position 8,720,485 of record NW_024501237.1, on the reverse strand, counting down.
CAATTTTTTCACCAGAAAAGGATCTTTGAGATCAAAATCTTTACTCAGTTCTGTATCTCACCATATTTCAGAGCTGAAGTGTTCTGAAGTCACAAAAATATCACTTGGACTTCTCCAACGTTTCACTTGAGATCCAAACACCTTTTTTTTTTTTTTTCTTTTTTACTTCCTTGTACACCTGTATTTGACGAGCAGCAGAAAATCCCAGAGCCCTGATTCATTACTCTGTTGTTCCAATATTACACTGACATATCTTGACTCATTTATATTTTGAAAGATCCCTTTAGATTGCTGGCTAATATTAGTGCTCTTTGAGTTTCCCCTTCTTTCCCTGAGGCTTGATTACCAACAAGACTAACAACTGTTATTTAAGGAAAATATATTTAAAATATTCATTTGACCAAAAGTGCTTAAGTTATAAAAAAATCTAGTGCCATAGTCAAGCACTAGCTTATTTTAATTTTCCTAGAAGACTCAGGATATAATACTTTTCTTCTGCCGAAAGTGAAGCCCAGGCATGGACCAGAGCATAAGAAAATGTCAAGGAGGCGTTTTTTTTGTGTAAGAGAATATGCAATTGGATATCCAGCTTACTCAGAGTTCAAGTTGACTGCAGCAATCAGTCTGTCAACCTTACACAGGTCAGAGTAGGTAACATGAGTGGGGAGAGCTCCTCCAGGTTTTCTAATGCATTGGTTTCACCTTCCTGATACACATATGAGAATGTTACTGGATGGTATGGCCTCAAACACTTCAGGAATGGGTCAGCCATGACTTCTCTGGACAACCTGTGCCAATCTTACCACTCACATGAGAAAAATTTCTTCCACATATCTAATCTAAACCAGCCCTTTTCCAGTATGAAGCCACTTCCCCTCATCCTGTTGTCATGGTTTAAGGCCAAATGGAAATTAATCCTGGCAGCTGCTTGCTCAACTTCCCCCTTTGTCCCTCCAATCACCACTGGAATAAGGAGGAGAATCAAAGTAAAACTTGTGGGTTGAGATAAGAACAGTCTAATAATTGAAAACAAGTAAAATACAGTAATAAAGGATAATAATAATAATCATGATAACAAAAAGGAAAAAAGCAGGTGCTGCACAATACAATTGCTCACCACCCACTGAACAGAGCCAGACCCGCCCATTCCCAAACCCAGATCAGATGCCCTTTCATTTAAATCCTCCCAGTTTATATATCGGCCCTTTCATTTAAATCCTCCCAGTTTATATACCGGGCATGATGCTCTATGGTGTGGATTATCCCTTTGGTCAAGTTTGGATCACCTGTCCTGACTGTGCTCCCTCCCAGTTTCTTTTGTGACCCTCCTCACTGGCAGAGCATGGAGGCAAGGGAAAAATGTCTTTGACTACGGGTGAACTGGACTGAGCAAAAAACTAAAACATCAGTATGTTACCAACACCATTCTCATTCCAAAACACAGTCCTGTAATAGCTACTGAGAAGAAATTAACACTAACCTGGCTGAAACCAGAACACCTGTCACTGTGTCTTTATTTGTAAATACATCCCTTGTAAAAGTCCCTTGATAAAAATGTCCTTTGATAGTCCTTCACAAGAGTAAGTACAGAGTTGGAGGACTGCAATAGTAGTAATTCAGGTTGCAGAGTTGAGACTTAAGTGCTTACAAGTGCTTAGAAAATTTGAGACCAGTTTTATATTTTGTAAATTTTATTTTTTTGTACTTATTAGGCTATAAGAGTTTACAGTCTTCTTTATAATATAGTATAATATTACATAACATAAATGCATTATTGCTTATTGTATACTAATAATGTAGTGGTATTTTATAATAAAATATTCAGTGTTAGTGGTTCTATGTGCATGAGACTTGTCTAGAAATGTGGGGGTTACACCAGTACCATGTACCAGCACCATAGTACTGGTTGTGTTAGCAACGGGGTAGTGAGAGGCAGTGGGGTAGTGGAGTCATGAAGAAAGCTGCTAAAAGCAAGAAAAGATGATGACAGCTGTGCCAGGGTTCAGGAAGGACATTATATTCTGGGACTATGGCCATCAGTCAACACCTCTCTTCAGAACAGGGCCTATTGGAGATATTCAGAGAAACTGATTGCAGACACTTTGATACAGGATCAAAGCAAATATCAGAAGGAGCAGCAGTTTCTCAGAAAAGAGGAAGTGAAAGGAGGACTCAGGTCTAACTTTTCTCACTAAAAGTCAGGCATTAACTGTGGCTGCATTCTCAGTGAAGAGAGAGTTAGTTCCAGAGGATGAATAACAATACCTCCGTGAGATTCCTATCCCAGATGAGATAGTTTACCTTCAGGAAGCTCTTTCCTCTTTGTCCACTGTATGGGGAGCACAGAAGATTACCTAAACTAAATACGTTGCTAAAAACAAGATGAATCCTAACCAAGAGTAGTGTGAAGGAGAACAAAATAGGGTTCATGAACAATCAAACACAATGGAAACACCAAGCATGTTTTTCACAATCTCTTTCCTTCCACAGACACAGCTATAGACAGATAACAAAATTGAATGGGAGAAGCAGCAGTGAGCATTACATCCTGGCCTACTTTTCAGAATATATGTACCATTGCCTCAGCAGGAGACCAAGAAAACTGCTCTCCCATAACTTGTCAGGCTTTTAGGGTCAAGGCATTCAAGAAACGCAAAAAAATACCCTCAATTTGCAGACTCTAATGAGCCAATTAAAAGTCACAGGAAGCACAAAAGCACCTATCAGAGCATATTTGCAAGAGCATATCAGAGAAGGTCCCTGCAAGCCAAGAGATATTTTAATGTAAACTGCTTGTCCGAAGACTGTCAGCAGTAGAAAGTGGCATCTGCCACACCTGCCATGATGAGGGAAAAAAGGCATCTGATTATAGACTCATCTAGACACCAATAAAACTTGGGGTTGGAGCATTTGGCAGCAAGCACTGATAGACCTGTACAGCTAACCACAGTTTACAAGCATAACTTTACCTCTAACAGCCAAAGTTTGGCGTATTTGAGTTTTAAGACAGATTTCTCAAAAAAAAAAAAAGGCGGGGACGGGGGGGGTGGAAATTATATATTATTGCAGTGTAAAATGCCCAAAATACACATATGAATTAGTGCAAGAACTCGTGTGAGTTGGTAAGTGGTTCTCAGTCTCACAGTTTTTAATGGCTGAAACCTGTTTATCTGCTTTCTGATACAGAGGCCATGTGAGAAGTTTGGAAAATGTTCAGTTCCTATTCAGGCTACACACTGATAGAAGAGTTTGATACCTTTTCACAGTCCAATTTATCCCTTCCTGTTACCATTATATTTAAGTAGCAATATATGAATATCGGGCCTTTTTGCAATGATAGCATGGCAACAGGATGTTTCTTCATGTCAAGAAACAATAAATATGGAGGAGTCTATCAACTGTCACTTCAAGAGAAAAATTAGTTTTAAACTCTTTCTCCTAAAAAGACTACCTGCAGCATCAGAACAAAGGTTGGCAACATCCCTTTGCTTTGTCCTGGAGCTATTTTGTCCTGCTGGAACAAAGTGGGGAGTTAGAAGGGCTAGTCTCCTGCTTGCATTTTCTTCAGCTGTCCTTCCCTGTGCTGGAGCACACCCAGCTTCTCTCTCCTCTACCTGGCCATTTATTTTCATAAAATTGTAGTAATTAGATATCCTATCTCTGGAAGAATTCAAGGCCAGGTTGTATGGGGCTTTGAGGAACCTGATCTAGTAGAAAATGTCCCTGCCCATGACAGGGTGATCTTTAACATCCTTTCCAACCTAAACCATTTTATGATTCTATGAGTCCAGGAAATGTATAGTGTAATAAAAATCTTTGAGATATCTGCTCCTCTTTCATGTACAGTTAATTAACTGAGTTGAGAAAAAGTTTATGGTAGACTGACAAATTGAGATCTGCATATCCAGTATTTGATCTTGTTTTTTCTCCTTGTGAAGATTTGCTTAAGAAACACCAAGTGAATTTAAGTGATTTCTAAGTTTAAAAAGAACAGGAAGGTTTTGCTTCAGAGGTTCAGAAAGCTGTGGCCTCTGAATAGAGACTCCACACAAGCAATCTTCTTTCTATGGAGACATTGAAATGTTTGGGCATTTTGGTTGGTTGGTCATAGTAAAAAGAGAAAAACCATAATAAAGGGAACTAAAAATGAAAGCAGCATATTGTAGAACAGAAAATTTGTTTTTACAGATTGTTCAAGGTTACTCTGAACAGGTGATTTCAAGGGGAATTTTATGCCCAGCATATGTCTTTTTCCTATAAATAATAAAGCAAGAACAAGGGATTTTTTTAAATGTCATCATGTCCAGTAGTTGCATTTTTATGCTCATCTGATCTACATCTCCTCTGCACTATCATTCCTTTTTCACTGAAGAGGGACAGAGGGGAAATGGTGGGGAGCAGAATGGCAGTAGCCCCTCTATGAGAAATAGTTTCTGGCAGCTGGTAGAGAAGCAATAGTATTTGCCACTCCCCAGCATAATCCTGATTGCATCCATCTCAGTCAGCCTTTTAGTAATAGACTTAAGATGAATCAGTAGAGATACAGGTGGGGAGAAAAACAAAAAAGGAAAGAGAAAAGCTGTATTGTGACAAGGACAGAAAAAAATGGGCTACAATACCAGTGGGGGTTTAAACAACTCCCATGCTGATTTTAAGGCCAGTTTAGACAAACATCTGTGAGAAACTGTTTAGATAACACTAATTGTGTTTGGGATCAGGGGATCACCTGAAGATTTTTCAAAATTTCTCCCTCTCCTTTCTAGTACAATGAGAAATGGCAAGGTAAAACTCTCAGCCAAGGACAGAGTTCAGTGGTGCATCCCACTGCCCTTCCTTGTGCAATAAAGACATATACATAACCAGTGCTCTCTCATCAGGCAAGGAAGGAAAAGGCACCAGGCATGGATAAGAAAAAAGGCATGTAATTTCACTTTCTGATTAACTTAAACTTTGAAGTGGAAACAAACACGACTTTTTGCACCATTATATTGAATTACAAGATCTCCAGGGCTCCAAAGTGTCTGTTCAACTCAGCACCTTAATCTTACCTATCACTCTGCTTACACGCCCAATACCAAACATTTGTAACAATTACCACCACCGCAGCTGATTCTTACCACACAAGGATAACTCTTGGATCCCTGAGCTTAAGTGCAGCAGAAATTCTAAGAACTACTACAAATGAAACTCCACTGTAGAGCATACTGCAAAGAATGAAGCCTCAGTCTGACATATCATCGTTTTTTCTCGTCATCATCCCGTTCAGTACTACAAGTTTTTTACAAGAATCCCTTCTTTCAGTGAAATGCCAGTTCACCCTAACTGTGTTGTACAGACCCACTCTGAACAGGAACATCTGACCTCCCATCTCCCTTTATTATTTCAGCCTAACTCCACCTCCCCTGCAACACTACTTATTTGTTCAATTACTTTGCCAAGCCTTGGCTTATCACACAGATTTTCCCTTAAATTAAAAGTAATAAAACATATTTCAAATTGTTCACCTATTGTGCTTGAATCCCGTGCAATTAACAAAATGCTTACTTAATATTCCTTTTGTCTCAGTGGCCTTAATGCTACTGAACATCTGTTTCACTCTTATGTTGCACTGGAATGTTTTAGACAGATGTAGCTGAAAAAAGTAATGATTTCAAAATTCAAACCCCTAATTCAATTATTCCTATGAAACCTATAGTTTGTGCATAACTAAGTTAGAAAGGAATGCAGTCACATACTAATTTTTTAACACTCCCATCAGAAAGGAAATCTTACAGAGAGAGCTCCTACAAAAAGCCACAGTAACCTGGAGACTGAAAATTTAAATGTCAATTGAACTCTTTGCCCCGAAGAAAAAAAGTCATCTGAACCTATTATTGTGCAAAACTGAAGGGGTCTTCTGCGGGCCTTTGATCATTCTGCATGTCTTAATTCCTTTTTCCAGTCTTTTTGTTTCTGATATGTGCACTGAGCAAATTTAAAGGAACAATCTGTTACTAATTACTCAGGTCTACTCTGCACTCCCTCCCAGCACAGCTGAATTCCAATGTGTGCCCACAAGGAGCCTTCTCACCTGTGATCAGGCAGACCTGGAAACAAGCCTCTAATGCTACAAGCTCCAGAGTCCCATTCCCATCATATTTTGTGTCTTCCCATTCATGCATGCTCCTCACCAGCCCAGGTACACTGTAAAGCCTCTGCTTTCAGGGTAGTGTCCCTCTTTCCACTGCAAATACTGGCTTTCTGTAACCCTAAATGATCCCTTTTATACTAACTACAAAGTTAGCAAGTGTAGGACAACAAGTCAGCAACAGCCATGCACCAGGCTGTATGTTCTGCTCCCAAAATTCGGTTCCTGCTTTCTGAACCATAAATGTCTCAATAAGAATTATTTCCAGGATGGAAAGAGTGGGACTGAGGAAGATGATCTCATGTTGCTGTCTGCACTCAAGAGAACTACATTTTTTCATGACATCATATTTGGCATTCAACTGCCTCCTAAAACCAAGGTAGAGCAAAGCACTTAAAGAAGGTAATCATTCTTCCATATCTCTGGCACTGCCTCTCCATCCCTTAGGGACTGAAATTGCTTCTACAAAAATAATGAAAATTTGGCCATAAATCCAAGTGGCAACAGAATCAGCCTTGATAATAGATTTTCCCTGCCATTGATAAAGTCTGCTGTTCTTTTTGCTCCTGTGTTTGTTCACAAACACACACACCCAGGCAAAATGTCACACAGGTGTCCCTGGCACTGGATGCACAGTAATTAATGATTTACACCAAGCAACAACCTGCCCAGTGTGCTATATGTTTGTTTTTTTTTTTTTTAATTTATATAATCCTTACCCTCCCCTGAAATCTAAAATTGGACACTTACTGATGCCAACAGCTGTAATAAGTTTAATCGCAAGTTCTGGGATTTCACACTGCATAAAGAAAGGCTCCAAGATGTAGCGTCCAAATGCCAATGATATCACTGCTGTGGCAGCAGGGCTGGAGTGAAAAAAAACAAAGTCACAAAATTAATCTGTAATAGTACATAGTTATTATTCTTATTGGATCATGCTGTAACTTCACTATCAGAGAACAGTGAACCTTAATTTTTGTGCTTTCTTGTAGCTTTGCTGACATGCACCACAGTTCCTGAATGTAGCACTACTCAGTGATTCTGATCTTGACAGCAAAAATTCTTACCAAGGTGGCTCTTACAGCTTCCATCTTGCAAAGCAGTTATAATCAAAAGGGAAAGGTATCAATAGAAATCTTCATTCACTCACTTGAAGTGAACATAGCCAGAATCAGATTACATGGGCAACACTGCACAAAAGTCAGTGAATTTTAGTGGCCAGATATATCTCACCCCTCAGAGACACAAGCAAATGAAAACAATTTAAGTTGAGAATTCTGGTTTACTAAAATAAGCATCCAAAATCTACCCAGGTCTTTTATTAAATTCTGAGACAGTCCACATGGGATTTTCTAAAACACCAACAGAAGTTTTTCCTTTTATTGACTAACAATTTCCTAGCACTGCAGGCAAGAGAAAAAATCCCTATAATATACCATAGAATGCCATAAAACAAAGGAATATGGAGAAAGAAACATTATGTCTTTCTTTGGTCAGTTAGGGCTTTTCATAGTAAGAGTTAAGTTCTCCAATACCCTACAAAGTTGTTGCATTTACAAATTTGAAATGCTCATAATATTCATATTATGAGAAGCTAATTGTTTGACAGAAGCCTTAGCACTGACACACATTAGTAGCAAATTAGCCTGTGCCTGCATATTACTGTTCATGTTCCATTTGGGAGGACATTTTCACTCTTTTTAGGACAGCTGGTGGCATCTGTGGTTTATCACATACACACTGTAGGACAAAAGGGCACATGATTCTCAAAGAATTTCTCAGCTGAACAAGAGTCCATGCAAATTTCTTGTGAAAAAATCTGCAACACCTCACTTCACATAATTTTGATAAAAATTCTGCAGAGACATTGTTTTTCTCCATCAAACAATAAAATAATTTTCCACAAGGGAGTTGCACCCTGGAAACAAAACCCACTTTCTTTGTGTTATGATCAACCCAGAAGTCACACACTGTGATGGACCAAGCTGCAAAGCAGCACAGAACAGAACAATCTGCCTCAGTAAGTTTCTGCATGGATGAGCAAGGGCTGCTGCATGCGCATCTGCCACGCATGGGGATGTTCCTCTCACTGGCCAGAAAATGGCTTTGCAAATTTTGTCTGTACTTTCACAGACATGTATTGACTTTACCTCAGTGGAATATTTCTAATTCACATCAGAAGATCACCAGGCTCCTGTCTTTCAAGTACTGCAGGCAGTCTGCCATAAGTGGTTTTGGAGTACCCTAGATCAGATGAAAGATCAGATCTTTGGATCTGATCCTAGACTTTTTTCCTCAGTCCTAGCTCCTTTCCTCAGACCTTGGATTTTGCCCTCCCATTTCAAGGAAAAGCCTTTTTTAAAAAGCAGTCACTGCTTCTTTTCTAAATACATAGGTCCTAAATTACATCTCTAATAAATAGCTCTGACATTGCCATGTCTTGGGGGAGGGAGATGTTCCTGGCAGTGCAGTCAATCAGTGGAGGTGGAAGTTCAAAGAATAGAGCAGTATTAAAAAAACACACAGATGGGTGTTTAGGGACACAACTTAGTGGTGGACTCAGCAGTGTCAAGTTAATGGTTGGACTCAATGACCTTGGAGGTCTTTTCCAACCTTACTGATTCTATGCTTTTCCTTTTGCTACAGTGCTCAGTAACTGTGTGTTCAGGAGCAGGTAGAAGGTGCATGACCCTTCAGCTTTCACTGAAGGGCAAGGACAGAGGAAGACATCAGATAAGGAGCAGGACAGGGTCCCAGCACATACCACAGCTAAGTCAGGCACCTGGCAGCACACTCTCATCCAGCCTTTGTTTAGCAACCACCACAGTGAAGCTCTATAGACAATACATTCACACTGCTGTCTTCACTTGATTGAAAAGTAGTTGTTGGGGTTTTTTTAATGGTACATAAATATGTATAAAATACACAGAACCTGGCATTGGGAGAGAAAGGTTCACACTGAGTGCACTGAATGAGAAGCAGTGCAGTGTAAGGCAGAACTAATCAGTATATGTGCAGAGTAGTTAAGTGTGTCCTCCACTGTCAAGTAGCAGCTTTAAAGAGATATATGAGAGCAGGAAATGTCTATTTTGGTTGCTACTCCTCCGCCAGCCTATGAGTATGATAATCCTGCAATTTTTCAGAAGAAAAACCAGTCTAGCTGAGGTGTGTGTGTGCAATTTCATCTGCTAAAAATATAAAATAAACATATATGAGGTCTTAAGTTCTTTGATGGTAGCAGTCAATTAGCTTCCTGATGCAGGAGTCAGATATAAAACTCTACACAAAGTTTCAGCAGTGCTGCTCTGGTCATTGCAAGTTACAACACGTATGGCTTCCTCTCAGCCTCTCAGATTGGGTGATTAAGGAATCCATTGATGCTCTCTCCCATGGAACACGATTATTTTCTGGGTGTGGGGCAGATCACGATGACTAAGACCACTTATACAACACTCCTGGGACACTGTTGTACATAAAAAAGTAATTGTTTTGTGAGGAAAGGAATTTATGACGCCTGGATTCTTGTGGGTGTAGTGCCTAGGTTAATGAATTGCCTCTGCTGAACAAGGTGCAGATTAAGAGGGAGACTTCTAATACTGTTCCCTTTTGTTGGTTCTCTGATGTGAAATGATATAGCTGTTCACAGAGACCTGTGAAAACACAGTTCTCATTCCACTGCCTGATTTTCCTTCTTGGCAAAAGGTTCATACAGTTGAGACATCTGCCCTTTCATCACATTTGATGGAAATTTTGCAGTTAATTCAAAGGTTACATTTTGGTGGGAGGTTGTGTTGGACCATCTGACATACAAAATTATTTCCTCTGGAAACAACACAAGGATTTAGCAATTCATAATGACTCAGCACCGTCAGCACTTTTAAACTCAACAGTCTATGCTAGGACTTGTCAGTGTTATGTAAACATAGCTGTGATTTGAAATCATGCTTGTGCCTCATTTATGACTAATCTGCTGGTTGCGGAAGAGGGGAAAGAAGCGCTAACCAGCCTGAGGCAGGGGGGTGGATGGAGCATTCCCAAAGTCATTTTGTGTGAGTTGCCCTATTCTACATGTATCAAGATCTCCAAACTCAGCAAAACTGTAAAAATAAAAAAAAAAAAAAAAAAGAGGCTACATGTGAGTTTGATATGTTGATCCATTTACATTATGAAAGTTTGTTTCATACAATTCAACATCTTCATATTGTAATTATTCTGTACAATGTCAAAGCCTGCATAAGTCACAAGCTTACACACCAAGGCAACATATTGGACATTTTAGGTATATGAAGACAGCGTTTCTTTATTTGGTCAGTTAGTGTTTTCCAATGTAACAGTCAAGTTCTCCAACACCTCACAAAACCAAAAAAAACAGGGCCCAATCTGACATATAAAGCATACATGGTGCCCCTAACTCTGAAAACTACTGGACAATAGTTTCCCCAGGAGTTATTCCTGTATCCATAGACAACAGTAATTGCTCCAGAAGGTATTGCCAAGACTGAGAAAAGGTAAAGGCGACTTCTCTCTTTCACGGTACTGTATCTAGGTATGGCTAACAACATCACTAGTGACATCAATGGACATAGTAAGCTTACCAAAATTAAGGCAATTAATTGAATTGTTGTGGCAGGGAAAATACATGCATATATGCACACCTGTCTCCTTGAACAAAGCTGATAAGCAGAATAGCATTTTTAAACTCTCTGAAGCAATCATAGTGAAAGAACACAGTTAACTGACCAAAATAGATTTGATTTTTTTTTTCCCCCAACATCAGAGACTGCACAAGTGCAGTGCAATCAGAAAAGAAACAGAGTCATGATACACTCACCGAATGATGAGGAGTTCAACCCAGACCCTTACAAATGCAGGTAATGGGCCAAAGGCCTCCAGGATATAGGTGTAGTGACCGCCAGATTTCTTAATGCATGTTCCTAGTTCAGCATAGCAGAGGGCACCTGTGAGAATTCAACAGTGCCAACATGAGAGATATCCAGAAATACCTATCAAAACATTAATAGCCTAAACAACAGAGCTTCCATGGTGTCACAACTACTTTTCATATATTTTTTTTTCCAATTAATTTTGTAAGTTTTAATTTACTCAGCTAGACATGCAGTATGCCAAACCATTTATCCAGTTATATTTAAAGCCACTCGACAAGCTATTTACAATTACTACTTTGCTACTTAATATCTTGTGAAGAGGGACAACAAATTGGGGTGTCACACCAGCCACCCTCCTTCCCAGGCAGCCAGATTGCATTACTAAATGAAAGATTTCTGACCCATTTGCTTGTTATCAAAAGCTGATCCAATCCTTTCAGCGTTAGAGATGCCTGGCTCCAACTCTGAAGGTCTGAAAACTGTATTACCTCTCCTCAGCTATGGGCAAAAGCAACCAAATGGTCAAAATTTGGAAGAAGGATCTGCAGAATAAGAATTTTCCTCAACACTGCTCCTAACATCTTCCATGCAAAACTCAGGAGATGGCTTAGTCACAGCTTTTCAACACTGGTGGAGTGTTTCTGTGTGCTGCAAATACAGTGAAAGGTCAGGAACCATCAGCCGTTTACAAAGCTGGGGATTCATGGCTCCACAAAAGGACCACATCAATAGTGTTCCATAACCAATAAACACAGCCAGAGTCCTTCTCAGACTCTGAGAAGCCAGTAATAAATAGTTAAAAAATTTGTTAGCACTGCATCACACAGAGTTAAGCTCAACAACATACAGGAACTCAATTCAGCTCCCTTCCCTGCAGGCCTTTACGTCACAACACTTTTAGATAAGAACTAAAGTTGTCAAAACCACATCACAAGTATAGGCCCATCAAAGCTATACCACATGATGACAAATTCTCCCGCCTTGTTCATTTGTTTTGTTTGGGACTTTGCAAAAATGTGGCGACTTATATCTGCTATTCTTTACCTTACCTGAAGATGTGTTTAAAGGAATCCTTACAGCCACATTAAAAAAAGTGTTTCTGAATTTTCTTTTGCCAGCCTCTTCTGTTGAGGTTCAGGGTGAAATGGTGTTTTAATATACATTATAAACACAGTCTCAGCAAGACCTTATATGGCCTCTACATGTGATTTAACTATAACTGAGTCATGCAGGGAACTAAAAACCAAAATATTCAATTTTTAAAAAAAGCAAGAACAACTAAAAAACAAACAAACAAACAAACTGTAACAGGTCCATTCTGAGAACAAGATGCTATCTTTTGCTCTGCCAATTTTCATATCTAGAGGTCTGGAAAATGACCTAAAAAATCTGTGTGATAAAAGTTTGGTACAGACTTTATCTCACAGACAGAAGATTACTACTACTAAGGTTACAGCCATAAATGCAGTGCTTAAACAAATTCTGGGTTAAGTAACTCAAAAGACCAAGGTCTTTTGACAGAGTTACAAATAGGATCTGAGGTTTTTCTTGACAGGGGAATTTTGTTGCAGGCAGATCTTCCACATTTGTACAAGAGATTATGCTGCACATTGTACTCATACATTTATCATTTGACCCAAATGGGTCCTAACTTACTTGACTGTTTGTTTGGCTAGGGTGGGTTTAGCCTGTAAAGAATATTTCTTTTAAGTTCAGAGTCAATTTACAAGGTGACATTTGCATGTTCCGCCTATTAAGTAGACACTTACTGCCTTTTTATCCTCTTCACCTCCTGCCAGTAAACAAGCAGTTTCCCTTTTAAATAAAGCCAATATTCATGTTAGTTCTTCAGTTTCTTTGAGATTAACTCATTAAATTAAGTCAATGAACCCTCTGTCCCACAGAGGCCAGGGTGGGGTTTTCCACTCTGAATGAGGGTTTTGTGTACAGAACAACTTAACTGGACTTCTTCACAATTCAACACTCTTCAAGAATACAAAGAATTAACAAAAACTCCCACAATAAGCAGGCCAGCAATAAAACTCCTAGGGCAGATTTGCTTCTATCACACTGTTTTTTGTAGCCCAATCTTTCAAAGCAACATCATGAGTGAGGAAGGAAGAGCTGGGAAGCGTGGTTATTAGCATTATTGTTTCGGTCCCCTTCATGCCAATACAGCTTACCTACAGTAGGAATTATTCCTCTCAGACCTTGCTCTAGCCTCTGGGGAACTAGGTTGAGCTGTCTAAAACATTTCAGTGGTGTTCAAGCAGCATGCTCATCCAGCTGCAGGGCTTTACAAGCAAACCATAAATACATCTTAGAGACAGGAGAAAAACATACAGCACATTTTATAGGGAAAAATGCTCATTTGGTTTTCTTGTTCGTTTAGGGACCCATTAAAAAAAAAAAAAATATATATATATATGTTTCCAGCTTTCACCAGCTGGTGCTATAAGTGGGGGGACAGGGATTGCAAATCTCTGCACCCTCCACACACCCATCATGAAGCACAGACCTTCTGTAGTCCCATTGGTGCTCTAGCTCTGCACTCTGACTTCCTATCCAATAGTAAAATCAGAGAAATAATCACAATAATTCACCAGCTGCCCCTCTAGACCAATTAGAAACTTTTCAGGGACTTACCAAAAAGTGAGAGGATACCACACACTGTCCATACAGTCAAGGACATGCCCACGCTGCCTGTGTTCTTCAGGATGCCTTTGGGAGAGATGAAGATGCCAGCTCCAATGATAGTGCCAATTATGATGGATATCCCCCTCAAAAGCGTCACTTTCTTCTTCAGCACAACTTTTCCCTCCTGAGCTGGCTGTCCACTGTCCAGAGAGGACAACTTGCCATTAGCTTGTCCCTGCAAGTAGCTTCCATTAGAGACCGCAGGCACAGCAGTTTTCCTAAACATGCTACAGTGCCACCAGCACTCTGCTGGCAAGCACAGGCAGAAAAGTTTTCAGCAGAAACTGAAGGGGATTTTTTCCCTCTCTAGGTAGCCAACTACTTTGTCTCTTCCTCTGTTTTCTCTTGTCTTTCCAGCTGCTCCTACACACAGGTAACAAGCTCTTAAAGAGTATGTGAGCCCTTCCTGTGATCCAAGCCCAGCTCAGGAACACCTGCGTTTTTACACTGTGGTACTGCCCTATCATTGGAAACCAGCTCAGCTTCCGCATGGACTTGTATTTAAGCCCTTGTCATACCAAGTTACTCTAGCTGAATGATGATGTAAATTCTCCAGGTTTGCATCAGCCATTTGAGAAACCGCTGGCATTACTCAGCATTTCTTTTTTTTTTTTTTTTTTTTCCTTTTTTTTTTTTTTTTGGTTTTTTTTTTTTTTTTCCTTCCTTCTTTTTTTTTTTTTTTTTTTTCCTTCTTGTTCTTTTTTTGGTTGTTGTTTTTCTTTTCCTTCCATCTTTTTCTTTTGGTTGTTTTTTTTTTTTTCCTTCCCTTTTTTTTTTTTTTTTTTTTTTTTTTTTCCCTTTTTAAACTGTAGGGGCATGTTGTGCAACTGACCTGGGGGTGGTGAGAAGAACAAAGCACTCGCAAGAAACTCGAGCCAAACCTCACCAATCAGTGCAAGCCTATCACCCAAGACACCCGGAGACACACTCCCAATTTTTCAAAGCAGCTCAGAGCCAGAAACAAAAGCCTGCCTAAACATAAAGCTGGTCAGAGCACAAGGGGAAAAGAAATCAAACAGGATACGTCATCCCTGGGTCTAATCCAATTTCATTCTCAAAAAACTCTCAACAAAAGTTCAGTTTGCGGGGCTGAACTGCTAGTGTTGCAGTTGATCTGCCTCTCTCACATCCGTGTTACTAATTTGGAAATCCCTGCAGGGACCAGGACCCACCATAAAGGACCCATAGAGCCCCGGTGTTACCCCGAGTTACTTAGCAACACGCCCCAGTCAGCCTAAGGAGCACACAGGCGTTATTTCCACAGAACAGGCATTTTTGTAGGTGCAGCTGTTTTCCGGGATGTCAGGAACTAGCACCGTAACACCGCTTTGTTAAAATGCACTGCAAAGGTTCACAGCCACCTTGCATGTGTGACCAGGCAGGAGCAGGGCAACACCGCAGAGCACAGGATCTCCAACAGCTCAGGAATCAGAAAGGCATTTCTGTGTTATCCCTGATAACACAAAAATCCGCAGAGCTCCCCCGAGCAGATAAACAGGTAATCAGATGCATAAATACATTTGCTTCACCTGATCATTTAAATTCAAACTGAGCAATTAAATTGTTAAAAAGAGGTGTTTTCTCCTAAAAACCGAGCAAAAATCAATAGCCTTCAAGAATTTTTTACATAATCAAGGGACAGCCTTTATAACACATGCCAAAGGGGAAAAATTCTTCGTGGTATAACAATTGCTGCTGCGAATAGCTTCAGATTAGATCAGTGTAGTGAGAGGTTATTGCTACAGTTACTGCTCTTACAGGTATTGCTTAATTAGTACCTTGATTTGGGAGTAAAAAGATCAGTTAAACCATTTTATCCTTCAAAAAGCAGGCACTGAGCTCAGAGCACAACTGTGCTTTCAAATTTATGTGAGAAAGAAGAAATACTGGACTACCAACATGCTGCAACTGTAAAACTTGAGTGTTTTTAAAGCCTCATATTTTCAGTTATAACTCACCTGTAATAGCTGGTGCTGAGATAAAAGAAGGCATAAAAAAGGCTTATCTGGTTTAAATGCACACAGGTAAAAAGCAAAGTGAATGTAGCTTTTGACTACATAGCAGTCAAGTAGTGCTTGTCCGGTTTTCTGAACATATCCTACTTCTGCCTCCATCTACTGATGTGCTCAGAAGCTGATCCCTCACTTGATGTGCTCACAGCTGATCCCTGTACAGCAGCCACATGTGATTGCACAGACTGATTGTGGACAGGACCTTCCCTGTCACCCCACAGTCTAAACCAAGCCAATTTCCATGGCACTGGTTACAAGTAAAAGCCAGGATTGGGTGGCATGCTGTGCCAAGATGTTTCCTCTTGATGCACGTTCCACAGGCTGCCCCCCAATTAGATCAGGCAACTGGATCAAATCAAACCAGCAAAAAGCATTAACCAGAAAACTGAGTTGGGCTGGTGACCTTTATTTTAATTTTCAAAGGCTTTTTAATGAAGAAGCACATGACATCTTCAAACAACTGATACTTTAACGTAGACATTCTTAACTAATGTTTACCCTTTATTTACACAGGAAGTTGGTTCCAAGATCAAACCAAAAGCTCAATAACCAGACGACCCTGAGGCAGCTCCCAGCAAGCCAGTTGTCTGCAATAACCATCCAGTACAAAGCTTGGGCAGTATAATGGTTTTCAAATAACATTTGATTACTAGCCAGGAGAATACATGTTTCCCCTTTGGGCATAGTAATTAACACTCTCCCATGCAGGGAAAAGGGTGCTTGCTCCTTCAGTGGTATGGGGATATCATGCATGCAAATCTTAGGACTTAGTGAAATTCCCAGGGAAATTTATAAGGTAGGACCAGAGGAAAGCTGGATGCAGAAAACTCCTTTTCCTAACTCCTGGCAGCTTGCTAGTGATCTCATTATTTGTAGTCTTCCCAGGGAGTATGTTTGTGTACTTCTTCATAGCTTCTCAATGCTATCCACTAAAAATAAGAAAAATAGGAGCTTTTCTCCTTTGAGTTCCAGCCTTACTTCCAATTATTTGTTTCACTCAGGGTAAGGAATATTTATTTGGTGTTGGGGGATTATTTGTTATATTCTGGGAAATTCATGAGAACTATCCATCAAATGAGCCCAGTCTTGAGGAGGTCACAAAGCTGGAAGAGGGTCATAACTGGCTGCTGACCCCACTTACAGTATACTCACAAAATCTCTTCTGATTATTTGTATCTCACTGGCCACTTTTACTTCAATTATTCATCACAGAGGAAGGACCACTATGCAAACACAACAAACAATGCTCAGTGCCTTTTCAAAAAGCTTTTCTGAAAGCACGGGGCTTAACCTGTCCAACACTCAGAACAGCCCCATTCTTCCATAAAAAAAAGTCACTCTAAAAGCAGAACAAAAAGGTATAAGGTGCAATTTTCTTTAGACTGATGAAATTTTTTGAAGCAGTGTTTCTAAAAAATATGTTCTGAAAATAAACCTTCAGCCTCTAATAGCATCTGGCATTGTGCATAGCCTTTTTATTGTTTCTCTCCATTTTTTTTTTCCCCAATTCATAGACATTTTCTCCTGAACAAACATTTTAAAGCATAACAGATCATCACTGTGAAACAGTTTCCTTTTGAATCTCAATGCCAGCCCTGGTCAATCTATCCACTGTCTGTTCCAAACAAAAATCCTCTATAATTTCTAGATGTAGAGAGCATACCTTGACAATGTTTCCAGGCATTTGTCTATCAGCTTATTGAATCAAACAAATCCAAAGAGTCACAAGTCAAGCCTCCAGCCACACATTGCCGTGCTGACTGGAGACACAGGAATAAAAGAGGAAGTTCAGCAAGACTGAAAAGACGAGGAAAGCCCCAAACTATTACACGTGGGTGGTATGGCATGAAAAATGTTGTTTAGAAAACTGATCTGAGTCTCCTGTGTATAATGCCATGTTGTTTGTGAGTTTCAGAAAGCAGCCCTGCAGAAAGGCAGCCGTCTGGTTTCAAATGTCAAAGGATGGCAAAATACCTAAAAGTATTTGTTTCATGAAGATCATATAGCACTGAGAAGTTTTGACTGGGGATTTCAGCTCCTATTGTAGTGTTGAGAAGGAGTTTAACTAGTACTGGGGGGAGAAAATCTATAAGCATTTAAAAACTAAGATGTCATTGAGAATAAATGATTATGAAGTAACAAATATCTCAGCAGACTGGGAGAGATTTTTAAAGCTTTAATGCAAACATAGAATTGTGAGAATATCAAAATATTTTGTTATCTCTACTACAGGTCAAATCTTTAGTTAAAAATGGAACTACTGAGAATGTTGGGGGTGTTGTTATTTTGTAGTCAGAGTCTTGCAATTTACTCAATTATTTTTCATTCCACTTTGTGCTGGACACAAACATATTTAGCAGCGAAAGGAAAAATGAAAAGGAATGAAATACACATCCAGCTCACAGATTTTAAAAACAAGATAAAACACTATAAGAAATAAAAAAGCAAATTCAAAAGCAATTCAAATATTTTTTTTGTATTCTCAGTCAAAAGCTTCCTAAAAAATGCAGGAAGAAAATAAAAATCTGATATCAAGAAGACTGCAGGCAACAGCAGTTTAGAAGGCAAATGCTTCTGCAAGTTTCCCTGTGTTCAATTTGCTGATAGCTGCCAGTCAATTTTCAGCTCGAAAAGAAGGAAAGAAAAGGGATTTCAGAAATCCCTCCTATTTTTCTCACTATTAAAGCTCTATTTAAAAAGATATGATGAATTTGGCTGAATGGTTTGACAGTTTAATGGGTCTTTTTTAAGCAGACAGGAATCATTAGCACCTTGTATCAAGCATGAAAGCTCCACAGGAGAGAAAGCCAATTCTCACTGAAACCCTGTGGATATGAAAATATGAGGGTGTTTTATACCATCCAATTTTTCATATACGGGATATACGTCATCATAACCTAAGCAATGCTGTACATAAATATTATTCTTGAGTTTTCTGTGTTTGCATTTCTCTTTAGCAGAATGAAACAACAATTTTCAGAGTTCCCATGTTATTTTTCCTCAGTTTTTGGATGCAAATACTGAGATACCTCATGGCACTCAAGAAATCAAGACCTCAGGGTAAATTTCCATTAAAATTGCATGTGCCAGATACCTGGCATGATGGCAAGATTGCTGGCAGCTTCAGGGAGTCAGGATTTTATTTCAGATTACACAGGCTAGGCTGGGCATGTGAAGAGAATTAATTGGCACTTTAGAAAAAAAAATCTTTGAAAAACTCAGAGACAAAATTAGCAGTGAGAATGTTTTGTAACCCATTTCCCCATTTTTCGTGGGAGAATTCTTCACAGGAGATAAAAATTTGTAATGTGAAGAAAACATAAAACAACTGCATAGATTGTCAGATTTAACCTTGGCTCTTTAGCAACTCCATATTCACTTTTATGGTATTTTTCATACAATTCATACAGTATCATTTTCCATTTGCATTACTCTTCTATTTGATCTGGTACTGGACTTTCTGTGAATTATGATTTTCCACTATAAATCATATTTTTCTTTTTTTTTTTTTTAAAGGGTTAATTATATTTATCCCAGTTCACAGGTGTGACAGGTAGATTCAGCTGCTGAATTCTGTTATGAAAAGAATCTATACAAAATCTTGGGAGAAGACAATTCAAGAACTTAAAGTTTTAATTTACTGGACACTAAGTGGGGAAATCTTTCAGATCCCTCGTCGTAATCTGAAGCCCAGTTCCTTACCTCCACCCTTAACAGAAGGTCACCTGTCTATCCCACCAGATTAGCTGAGCTCCTTCCCCTTCTGCTGCATACAATTTAGACTAGATAGAGGATATATACAAAGTTATTTGATTTCTCTTAAGCAGAAAACTACACTCTTACCCGACAAAAATTGTGATGGGAATTGTAAGTCCCATTTTGTTCTCATTCCTGTCTCAATTGCCATATGCAGCAATACTCACACTTTTTCCCTTTTAATGTAGATTTTTCCCCCTGTACAGCAGATGTAGTGGGGGGGTTTTTTTGGGTTTTTTTTTTTTTTGGTTTTTTTTTTTTTTTTTTTTTTTTTTTGGGTGTGTTTTGTTTTTTGTCTGGAGACCAAACAAATCTTGGTTGGAGCATTGTGCAGGTCATGAATGCAGCAAGGTCAGGTTTCAGTCAATGAGCTCTGGGGTGGTCAGGGCTTCTTTAGCAGTAATGACACAACATCTCCATCAATAGAGATGGACAGAAGCATCTCATTTGAGGGTTGAAGCAGGGACAGAGTTTACCACAAGAAGGGATATAACCTGCAGATAAGCAAAAGCACATGCATGCCCAGAAATGACTGGCAGTCAGTCATGCACACAGTCATAGCAGTTTAGCATTGAAATGCAGCCTGTGGATCATACAGGGAATCATCTTATTGGCATCTAAATACACATACTTTGTCTTCTTGAAGTGTTAAAAACTCCATCAGCAAAAGCACTTGCTTGGAACACCGCCAAGGTGCTTCAGCAGTTTGTACTAGTGCAGCTCCATATATTATTCCCACATTTCCAAAGAGAGCAGCATTTAAGTGCTGAGGTCAGCCTCTGTTTTTACTTTGAAAGTGAAGTTCCTATTTTCCACATTAACAATCTATTCTTCAGAGATACTGTCTACTCAGGCACAGTAATTTTACCATGTTTTGTGACATTTAATAAGAAGATTAAGAAGCCAGATGGACACAGAGTGTGGGCTTGATTAAGGTATTTCTAACTTGCCACTTCTAGACTTTAGAATTTTGTGCAAAACAGCTACCATGCCTGAAATATGCCCTCTTCCCCCTTCCCACATTTGTGAGGAGGTACAATTTACCCAGATCATGAGAAATTCAGTCTCCGGGACAACAAAAAGTACAACATGGATTTCTAAGCACATTTCAAAATCATGCTTCACATAGAAACAGCCAACAGCTCAACCCTCTCTGTGTATAATGTACCACTTCCAGCATTTTTCCATCCCTCCCACCTTTAATCTAGTGCAAAAAATAAGAGAGGAGGCTTTCCTATCAAATGTTCCTACTCTTATCATAGGCTCTTTTATAACAAAATGGACACTAACCTCAGAGTTTTATTCTTCTTTGTTGCACTTCAAAGAGGAGAGTTGAGAGGACTCTGTAAGAGAGCACAATTCGAGGGCTCTTGCCTTAAAATAAATGAATATAATCAGTATTGTTCACACTTTTCTAGAGGCTTCAGGGCCCTAACAGTCTCCTCACAGGAGATGGTGGCAGAGAGGGATTCAACAGGATAAAAGACTGTCATTCCTCTTTTACACACACACACACACACACACACACACACACACACACACAGAGTGCTGAAATTTTGAGCTAATATACAGGGTAGAAAATGTATCTAGTCACTGTCTCTATAGCTAAAGCAAAGCCTTCCCTCTGCATAAGCTGCCACACACTGAGGTGGCCCTCCCCTTGAGTATGCAACACTGATTATACAGATATCTCCTTTACTGAGTATCCATCTGCTGAATCAAAAACCAAATTGTACTTGAGTTAAAACAGCACACAAAGTTAACTGTGGTCATTTTCAAGCAGCACAACACCTCCCTGTAAAAGATATTCTGTGGTAGACAGAAGGGTTGCAGAGAGGGAGTACAGAAAGATGGTGCACTGTAAATCATGTGAACACTTCCTGCAGAATAGGTCAAAATGCCACAGAAATTTAGGTTGGGGAAAATTTGAGCTGCTCATGTATCAATTTCTCTTCAGGTTACACAATGTAGGCTTTTATTTATTCTTAATTTAAACAATAAATAAATGGACAGGAGTATAGGTTAAGCAGAGACTTTACGTTAATCAACTGCATACACCTTTTGTTAATAATTATCTTCAATTTATAAAACCCTTTAGAGAAACTAAGGAAAATAGCCCACTTCAGCTTTCTGAAAACAACATATATTTAAAGGCCTCTCCTCAGGCATGACAGCAATGAATATGCTACACAACAAGTATCTTGCCATTAACTGTTGCTTTATTTTAGTTTTTGATATTTATTTCTCTTTTTTTTTTTTTTTCCACCTGAAGACATATACTCAGTAAAGTCTGAACTAAAATAGGAGCCATTCCCATTTGAATTTCTTCTTACTTTCCAGATTTTTCATGCCCCTTTCCAGGGGGCAGTGAATGCCCAAGTCTTAGTGAATCTTCTTGAATAATGCAGAATTCACTCTTTGATCCAGATACCCATCATTATCCGAGATGGCTTAACAAAGCAAAGCAGCTTAATCCAGAGCTTTTCACTGTCCTGCCTGCCCCCCAGACTATGCCAGTTCTGCACATTGGAGGAGGAGGACACAACCAGCCAGCTGAGACAGTTTTGTGTGTCCACACAAGTGCACAGCCAAGCAGAAATCTTGGTGAGGAGACAGCAGTTCCCAGATTGCCGTTCAGCATTGGTGCCGTTCCTGCTTCCCATCAGAGCAGAGTCGAGTCCAAAGACAGGAATTCCTATTTTTCTCAAAGCAGAGCAAAAGTGAGCAATATCATTAAAACAGGGACTACTCTATTAGAGGTAATTAGGGAGTACATTCTCCGATTCTCCTCTTCCACTGGTCCTCGCTTTCCAAACGGGAAAGGCTTCATTACTTCTTTATCATGAAGGGAGAACAGAAGAGGCACTAATCCAAAAGTTCCAACAAATCCCACAACCAGAGTAGGAAGCTTTTTGAAGTGCTCTCCTCTTTGTATGAACAGTCTTGCTATTCTTCACAAAATGGAGGATATCACCACAGAGCACAATGTAAAGGACTGAAAGGTCAAAGTAGTAAAGAATTTTATTTTCTATAATGTGTTTCTCATTATATTTCTAATACTGCTTCTCCTGACAAGAGCTATTCTGAACACATTGGGCAACAAAATAGAAATTCTACCTCCTGACAATTGTTCTGTCAAAAAACTGGAAATGAGAAACAATGCTCTGAGTCACAGTCCATCTTCCTAACTCTCCCTTCACCTCCCCATGAAGGGTAAAAAAACCAGTTTTTCTGTAAGTGTTCCCTTTCCTCTTGGCATCTGCATGGCAGCCATGTATTTGGGAACCTATGCAAATTTCAGAGATTCTTCTTACATATACTGTTTTATTTTTATCTTCTGAGCTTATTCTACCTTATCTATCCAGATATGCAAACCCCACTGCTATAAACTTCAGGATCTCCTAATAAGTGAATTCATCTTGTTGTAAAAGACTCATACATTTTTATTTCTACTTGCATGATCTTGCATTTAATTTCTCTTCTTCCCTTCTGATAATTAATTACTTGGGAGTGTGGAGGGCAGAGGGAAAACTGAGGAGAAAAGCCAGGAATTGTGCCAACCTCAGGTTTGAAAAAGTAGTTTTCTTTATTTTGGCAGAAAAGTTTTGCATTAGTTTTTTGCATTCCTTAACTGTAGCTGTTACTACATTTTGTTTAGAAGGTGAAATTGTCTGAGTATGCAAAAGTAATTCCAAAGATAAAAAGCAGGAATGGTTTAGCCCCTATGTTCTGGATTTTCATGTCTGTTGGCAGTTTCTGTAATCGAAGCAGCAGATTCATAGCTCAGAACCACAAAATACATAATGAGCTGCAACTACTAAAGTTTGCTGGGTTAAAAGGAAATCTGCCACTGCTTTGTGGCAAATAAGTCCCAAAAGTAACGGAAAAAAAGTCTGTGAACAAAACCAAACATGCATTGGTTTGTTTCTCCCCCAAAAACAAATGTCCAGGTACTCAACTATGACCCAGAGAGAGAAATTTTGGCACACCAGGGATTGTGCAAGTGTAAATTAAGGAAATTCTTCTTTCTTCCTCTTGCAACTTGCTGACAGGCCACTCTGTATATTTTAACAGAGTATGGATGATGTGCCGTTGTCCCTTTTCAGGAATGGAAAAATCCAGCCGGATCTATATGGCAAAATCCATGACATTGAGAAAAGGATTTTTATTTTTGCTCAGGACAAGACAGATGTGCAGTTTAAACCTCTCAGTTACTACAATATCCTTCTTACCTAGGTGCCAGCTGAACCAGTCAGATTTTACTGTATCCTGACAACATGAAGTGCAACACATTTCTGGTATTTGAAATTAAGTCGTGTCTTTACAGTCATGCACAGTACTTAACTTTCCCTGCACGGCTTTTCTGAGTCCATGCTGCCCTTCTGATCTCAAATTACAGAAATTTATTTGCATTCACGGCTTCTCAATATACTCTTGGTTCTTTTTTCTGTTCATCAGAAGGACAATTTCCTCTTCTAGAGTCTGTTGCCATCCTGGAGAATAAACATTAGACATAGATTACATGTAGTGTGTGTTCAAATAAATTATATGTTTAAATGTGTCAGTTAAACTATAATGCTCAATTAGACAGCTAATTATGTTGAAAATGCAGTTGTGTGCATAAATTGGTGGCCACGCCCCCAGCCTGCCTGGCTGCTTCCATTCACACATTGTCCCTTTGTAAGTTTTATCTTTCATATATCACCCACTTCTAGATTTATCTAAGTGCAGTCAGACACTGCTTTACTGTTATTTCATTTTAAAATATAACTTCAAATGCAATTAAATCTTTGCACTGAGTTTTACTACTTGCCATCAAAAATTTAGTGGCAGTAGGATTTGTGGACTAGGTCCCCAGACTTTTCAAGGTCATATTCTCAAAATGCTTTTTCTTTGTTTATGATTACTCACTTTCCAGGATGCTTTTTAATCATTCTCACTGCAGCATTTTACAAGGAAAAACTAAATTTCTTTTACATCTTCATACACATGTGAACTTTAGAGATGACCTGATAGAGAAGCAGTACATGAAACTAGAGATGACACACTTACACTTAAGAAACACAGTCTTAAAATTGTCACTGAATTCATTAATACTCGTTACAACCTGGAAATCTATTAGGAAGAACGAAAGAGTCTGTCAGCATGAACTAAAAGGTTTAATTTTAGAGTGATATCTTGGTATGACAAAATACATCCTTGTACTTAATTCCTGACATATCATCTCACAATCATCAGATAAAATAGATCCTTTCGTATATATTTTCTCTGTTTTACCACTCATTCAGTTTCTATAGGTTTACCAGTTTTATTGGCAACCAATCTGACTGAAGCATTTATACACAGAAAAACCCAAGATCTCATAACTGATGAGATCTGAGAAAAGATAAATTATTTGTTTGGTATTTCCAGACAGCTACATATTTCATTTCTCACAATATGAAAGGAATCATACAACATCAAATTTCATCACTATAACTGTGTTAAAAATTTAGGCAAAATAAAGACAATATGATAGCACTGAAAGGATAAAAATAAGCTTCACTTGAGCTCAGCATAACACACCAGTTCAAGCAGATGGCTGTTCTCTTGAGTTCTTATGAGGAGATAATGCAGAAAAATTTATGGTGAAATAAAAACTCCGAACCTGACCATTTCCTTTCTTTTTCAGGTTGTTCTTTCCTCTGAATTATGAAAGATGTAAGTTTCATTTTGAGGCCTAAAACCATTGTCATACAGTTAATCCATACAGTTAGACCATATGAGCCACATTATTAGTGTTCTCAGTCAGCCCACATTTCCTGGTAGTATATTTAAGATCCCACACAGTAAAGAAAAACTGAAATAACCCCTGTCAGTAGTTCTGGGTGTATATATGGTAGTAAAATTCAGCTCCTTGAGGCAACCAAAATTAATCTGGATAAGTACTGAAAATAACAATGTAGGAATCTACTCCAACTTTGACAATGTAAGAGACAAAATGCTCTAATGTATTACACCTTCTTTCATTTTTTAAAATTTGTTACCTCTACAGTCATTGAAGAGGGAAAGCTTTCAACACTATGTTCTGCTTTGTCCTTTCAGGACTTTTAGTAACTCCTCTGAACTACCTTAACAGCCAAAATCCAGGGCATGTTTTTTTTTGGCATACACTACAAATTATTAAATTCCACTTCAAAACTAAAAATTCTGTTCAGGTCTCTTTTCAAAAATGGCATTAAAATTCACACATCCATTTCTGACATGTCATTTTGAACCAGTAGTCCTGGAACAGACTGATATATATAGAAGCAGGCTTAGTATTTATCATTTGGTCCAAGTCACTGAGCAGTGCTAGTATGCCAACCTAGAAAGTCAGAGAGTGACACTGAGAGGGGCCAGAAACTGCTCAGAGATTTTTAAAGGTTCTTATGACTGTCACTAAGCTCACTGCTTCACAACCGATTGAAAAATGTGAGAGGTTTTCCAGCTGAGGTCACATGTGTCTTAAAGAGGATTAACATGAACAGCCAACTAACAAATGCCAGGTTTTTTTCTCTCCATTTTTTAAATCCTCCTTTCTTTTCTATCCTGTAATAAAACTTTTTTTTCAACTTTTTTTTTTTTTTTTGCCTTCTATTCTATATATTTCTTCCCTTTTGGCATAGCACATAAGGAAACTGCAAGTCATTTAATAGATGCATCAAGCACAACAAAACTTTGTGCTACAGACTCTGTGAATATGGAGTGCAAAGTGAATCTCACTCAAAGCAGGGAGTATTAAATCACATAACCAGTAAAAGAGTTCAGGTTCTCAGCTGCTATTTTACACATTTCAGTTGCGGCATGCTTATCTCTCCATTCTCTATTATCCCTGCTCTGTATATCAATAAAACCTGTTCAGGCTTAAAAACACCTTTGGCTTAGCATCCAAAGTCTTTGCAGAAATAAAACAGAAATGCTTTGTACGAACCACACTAAAAGGCAGCCTTCAAAGTGACACCTCCATCAAGGTAGAACGCAGCACCCTGGTGCAACCTCATCCCATCAGCTGGACAGGTTTCATCTACATCTCCAAAACATTAAAGCCATCACAGTTTGGCCCAGTACTACAATTACTGTTCACACACAGTAAGCTGCCTGAGTACAGCAAAAAACTCAGAGAAACAAACATTGTAACTAGCAGATGTCACCATTTTTGCAGACCTGAGTAGTTTAATCAATAGTGTCATACTTATTCACGTTGAAGTCTTTCCAGGGTAACCTGATGTTCTCTTGGTGCACTCTCAACTGAAAGCTAAGAGAAAGAAAAAATACCAAGCTTTACTTTTTTGGTGGAGAAAAGTGAGACAAGAGGCTAATACTGAGCTGGTATTGTTCACCTTTCTCTTCTAGGATCATCTCTTTTCAAAACAAAGAAGTAATTTCTTGTTCCCTTATTAACTGCTGTACACTACCTTAATGTCATTACAGCATTTTATAATAGCATTTCTTCAAAGCCTGGCAAGTTGGATTCCCCAGCAAACACCATCCACCTATAGGACATAGGCTTGACTCCAGCTGCAGTCCCAAGAGCTCGTGACATAAAAATTGCATCTGAGTTACTCCTATTTTAATTGCCAGAACACTACTTCACCATGGATTTGCACAAGTCCTTCTGAGACACATTTAACTCTGGAGACAACAAAAACAAAAAATAATGTTTTCCATATTTCTGCTTAAAATATATTTTATTTTAGAGCATCCACTCATATTAAAACTCCACACTATCCTGTTCTTTAATTTCTTTCCTTTCAGTTTAGAGGGAAGATTTCTTAGATGTATTTTTCAACCACTTTAAGGAAACATAAGAGGAACAAAACCCCAAATCTTGATCTTGACCAATATCTCTCATAGGACTTCCTCCCCTCATTAACACTTTTGGATATCATTCACAAAGCAATTTGACATCTGTAAGCACTTAAACTATGAACATCTCAACATTTCCTTTTTAAATTCCTCAGGAAGTAATGGTCAGGCTTAAATGCTAAAGAAGAGAAAGATAAATTTCTGAATGGGACCTCTGAGAGACAGGTTATAGCACATTTCACATTTCACATTTCACATTTCACGATTACATTAAGTTTTCTCCTGGCAATAAAAAAAAAAAAAAAAAAACATGCCAAAGGTAAAGGAATCTCTCACACTGTCCATTTAGGTCATAAAACTTTGTAGTGCTTAAATATTTCAAATTAATTCTTCCAGAAAAACCTCGAACAAGTAATATTTCTCTTTTTTTGGCAGAACTCTCTCAAAGTTTGCATGAGCCAATCTGAGCTGTAGACAGGAAGAAGTGGTACATTAGTACAGCTCCATATTCAGGTAGTGTTTTCTATACACAAGAAGCACCATTTCATCAGATTATCAGCCATGAACTTTTTCGATATATGTCCAATAGCAGATTAAGTAACAACAACAAAAATTCAGATTTTTATGGATGAAAGTAAGTTTAGCAGTTCCTCAATTTGAAGTAAGTTTAGCAGTTCCTCATTTTGAAGCTAACGATGTTTGTACATTTAAGTAGCTACATCTACTATTACTCCTAATATGTGGGTAAGAAAAATTCAGCTTTATGTTCTCTTGGAAGGAGGCAGGCATAAAGGTCCATAAGCAGCTTCTTTCATCCAGTTGTTCATAGGAATGTGCACTGGCTACATGACAATTTCTGTCAGGAACTATGAAGAAAATGCTGAACCTGGTGATATAAGCTACCTCTTCTGCAAAAATGACTCCACCAGCTGGCAGCAGTAACCAGGAACACCACGCATTTATTTATCATACCACCAAGGAAAGGGAAGTAATCACTATGTTTACATTCAGCACAGCAGTGCAGAAAGATATACTGGTACAACTCTGTGTGATTTAACTAAGCTTACTCCGAAAGCTCATCCAGTGAAATAATCATTGACTAATCTCAGCACATAGCTGCAGAGACACTGATGGCACTGGTCATTGATTTTACATGACTATCACATAATTGATTTTGGTTTGAATAGAAAGCCGTCCACCCCCCTTTGTCTGTTGGCTTTGGTTATGCCCATTACCAGTAAGTAAGTTGCTTATATTGCTTTTCTCATAAATTTCATCATAATCTTGTGCTGGTGACATCATTTTTGTTGTGAACATCATTACATCCTTGTGAATTATAAATGGCAAAAGAGGCTTCTTTTAGAATACATGTCAGGTCTTCTAATGCAAAATTGTTGTCATTTTCTCAAAACCTCCTGAATGTGAGTAACAAGCAAAAGAGAATTTTTCACTCTGCTTTTAAAATGAGGAAAACACTTATTAGCCTCCAAATGATGGTGGACCATAGGAGGAGAATCCTTCAACAACTTCTCTTTCCACCACCTGCCACATCATCTTTCTTGTATTTACAGCCAACATCTGCAGTCCCACTGCCTGCCCAGTGACTCTTTACTTTATTCCACTAGGTATTTTTAGGTATTCCACTAGGTATATTTCAGTAGTATTAAGAATAATCAAATTATTTAGGTTGGAAAAGGCCTCTCAGGTCACCAGTCCAATAATCCAGCACTGCCATCTTCACCTTTAAACCATATCACTAAGTGCCACACCTAGATGTTTGTTGACTGCTTCCAGGGAGGGTGATTTCACAGTTTCATTGGGCAGCCTGTTCCAATTCTTGACAATACTTCCTGTGAAGAAATGTCTTTTAATATCCAATCTAAACCTCCCTGGTGCAATTTGAGGCCATTTCTTGTTGTCCCATCACTTGTTACCCAGGAGAAATGACCAACTTCCAAATGGCTACAACTTTCTATCCATCTCCCCCAAGCCTCCTTTTCTTCAGAATGAACACTCCACCTCCCTCAGCCACTCCTCATCTATCATGAGATCTGACCCTTCCCCAGCTCCATTGCCATTCCCTGGGCACACTCTAGCACCTCAATGTCTTTCTTGAGGCAAAGGGCGCAGAACTCCACACAGAATTTAAATGCAGGGACTGGGCCTTCAATTTACAAATATTAATCAATCAACACAACAGAAATTCCTCAGACTGCTCTGCACACAAGCACACACAGGCATTTTCTCATCCTGGTGTACACATTCCTGTGGCTGGTCCAGTGCAAGTGTTCATCCCAACTGTTCATTGATTTGGCAGACATCTTTCCCATCTATCACATAAACACACCAACAAGACTCAGTCAGTTCTCAAAACCCAGCTGGACCCAAGGCTATGGAAAACAAAGCCACAAAGTTTCTTGTCCAGCTCTACTGATGGACCCTAACCAAAGACTTCTTCATGACTTGGGAAGCTGAGCAAGACCACCGCTTCTTCACTAAACTCGGTGCAATATGCTACGTACAGATTGGTGACCACTAAAAGCTACACCACCTTCTGTCTCTTCCCTCAAATATTTTGCAAAAGGGGCCCTTTAGGCCACTGTAATTCCTGTACTTTTGAGAGGAATTAGTGTTCTTTTGAGAGGATGCTGTCCATACAACTAAGTTTTCAATTACAACCACATCCATTGGCAGTGGATAGAACAAATCAGCCCAAGTATGGATGGCAAAATCCTCAGTGTAGAAAGAGATTCACTAAGAGCCAAGTACTTTTGCAGGCTTAGGGCATGTCATTTGTCATTTTTTGTCCTATGGAAATACTCTGCACCTCTGCTAGAACACATCTCCACCTCCACCATGTTAACATCATGACATCTTCCAGCGTATGGTACCTCAGCCATTCCAGCACTGGCAAGATCAGCAGCTCAGCAACTCTGGCTTTTTGTTTTCTCATTTGCATCGTTTTTTTACAAGAAATAGGAACCCTGCCTGGAGAAAGTTGATTCATATACAATATTTCTCCTTTTCTTCTTTCATGTATGGGTCATTGGAGGCAGACAGAGGTTAGACTGGGTTTATAAAAAGATTCAGATTATGTAGAGTATGCTCTAAGAACTGTCTTGTTTTCAACTTTTACCCTGTTCTGAATTAATATGAAAACTGTGAGTAATTTTTTAAAACTCAGAAAAGATGGTGTCTAAGGCATCTCTAATCAACTCACTGGTGAGGCACAGATAATTCTGCTGAGACCTACATGGAAAATAAGTTATGTTGAATTTTAATACAGCAGTTACCATCTGCCAATTCAAGACAATGATTAGTTAATGACCCATTTAAGATGCATGTGTAAGGCTTTACCTATATGCAACAAGGAACTTGAAAACATGTAATCGTTTTCCTTTCTTCTACTTGTCTTTCTGACCTGTCCCTTAGCTCCTCAGGTTTTAAGGCATATCCCTATAATCCTGGACCATAAAAGGCTCTCATAACAAAAGGTGATGTAGTTCCTCTGCTTATCTTGCATTACACAACCCAGCTTTAAACCAGAGTCAGAAGTCACTGGCTGTCTTTAAGCTCCATGTCTCCAGGAAAAGCAATTGTGTGTACTCTAGTGTAGGTCAAGACATTGTTATGCTAGATCAAATCTATGGCAAGCTACACAAAAATACCATTACGTTTTATTATGACAAAGAGACGGACTTTTTTAAGGAATTAAAATGCAAGAAGCTACCCTTGATGGCGAAGGAAACCCAAAACAAAATTACCCATAAAAGCATGGCAAGGCATAATTTGCTCATACTTGGTACTAGTGGACAATGGGAACACAAAAGGAATCACAGAAGAAACAAAGGCTGCATGCCTTTGCCCCAGCCCAAGGGAGCAACTTTGCAAAACAGTCCAGCTTTCTAATGAGTTTCACAACAGCACACAGATGTATTCAGAAAAAACAAGAGGTGGCAGTGAAAAACATTGTGATGTATCAGAAAACAGCAGGGTTTTCACCTAGGGGTAGATGCTGCAATTAATTTGTTGCCATGAATCCTCTCTGTTTTCGTCTTAGAGTATGAACCAAATATGTCTACAAAATTCTATCTAAACTTTCAATGTATTTTACATAGGATATATAAGTATATATAAAAACACAACTCCACACTACTTACAATTAGTAGGATGACAACCACTGAACTTGTAGACAGCATGACAATTTCTACATAAGAATTTTCACTAGAAATTTCTGAACAATTAGTGGTTAAGTGAGAAATGGTATAAAACAGGAAAACTGAACA
This sequence comes from Onychostruthus taczanowskii, assembly GCF_017590055.1. NCBI lineage: Eukaryota > Metazoa > Chordata > Aves > Passeriformes > Passeridae > Onychostruthus > Onychostruthus taczanowskii. The sequence goes on along the minus strand of NW_024501237.1, from coordinate 8,688,894 downwards.
GGAGCACAAATTATAAGAAAAATTCCAAAGTCAAAGTAGTATGAGGCAATCACCCACTAACAGAAGCTGAGACAAGTTAGCACCTTACTCCTCAGGTTTTTGCCAAATGACTTTGCAGAACAGATCTTCTCCTTAAAGCTTGGTTTGTCCTGTGTTTAAGATCTACTTTAAAACCAACAAATAAAACAGGCCAGCGGTGGAACTCTACAATCCAGTGCATACCTTATGTACTGCTCCTCTGCTGAAAACTATATGAGTAAGCATGAGAGATGGACATTTTAGAAGGTGGGAGCATAACATGATCCATTCCTCACTTTCCCATGACAAATGACTCATAGTTGGGTCCTTTTTCTGGAAATTGCTTATCACTGCATGTCATGTCCAGAAGATTTGTGGTCCAGGATGAAGCCCTTCTACCTATTCCAGATTTGCTGTTAGCAGTTCTTTCTCCATCACACATTTAAGCATACTTACAATGAAAATGAAGGTGCTACAGGAGTACACCTCATATTTATGGATAACTAAATAATATTGTACACACATTTCTTTAGTTTCACCTCCACATCATCTAAAGATTAGTATTTTCATTTTCTCATAAATGTCTTTGCTAATTTAAAGAATAACTTAAGAAAAAACTAAAGCACTGTCACATTCCCATTTCTGGATATGCTGGTACTTAAAATTCTCTCCCCAAGGCCATTAGTATTCCAAAAGAAGAGTAAATATTACCAGAATAAAATGTAAAGAAAGAGGATCAGCTTAGGCTGCAACTGAGGTCAAAACATTCAGCAATTTCTAGAAATGTAATAATTACAGTAAGAAAAGATACAGAAAAATCTATTGTACAAGGGAATCTTTAGCTCCATGTGAATGACCAGAGCCAAAGGCTAAGCTGACCAGTAACTTTGCTGCTCTGGCAGGGGATCCCAGGGCTTGGTTTTTGTGGAACAAAAAACTGTTAAAGCACAGTAATAAGGACTTGTAATCTTGTCTCCTGGGGATAGCTTTTGATAGTGAAGTCTCTAAGACACTTGGCCTATTTTTCTTTTTATAATTATTTTTATTTTTGATATGTCAGGCAGTAATTTTTTGTGCTAAGGGTAATATCAGGCAATAATGGCATCACTATTTCAAGCCATAGAAAAAGGAAAAACTGTAAAGCTATCTGCATTCTGCTTCAATGCAGTGTTAAGATTAGTGCTAGGCAGTTGACACCAGCAGCAGTTTTATCAAAGCCAAATAATTATACATTGAGCTTTCCTTCAAAACACACTTCATAGCTGCTGTAACCTGCTAATAAGCTTTTGCAATACGTGGAGATTCTCTGGAAGTCACACACTAGGCAAAATAGGTTTGGTCTCCCTTCAACCCCACTGATAAGTTTCCAAAATTATGTTATAGTTCAAATACATTATTCTTCTGGTAATTTACTAGGACATGAGAATGGATGGGAAATCATTACTCAAACTTGCAGTTACACGTCAGGTATAACTTATTTTTCATCACTGATTCAAGGAAAAGATGGCATCACTTTTCGAACCCAAGAAAGAAGGATGGAAAATTTCCACCCTGTACAGCTAGCTGCTTTGGGACGATATGACTCACCAGATAGCCAGCTCTAAGTGTACCTCTTGGGTTCAGGGCTCTGGCAACAGCTGCCAGCCCTCAACCTGTCTGCTGTTCTACCTCCCTCACCTAGGCAAGGCACTTCTTTGGAAGAGACCAGTACAGCCCTGTCTGCTATACAGACATCTAGATTCCGGTTGAACAGCTACTGGGACATCTTGCCCTTTTCCAGTCTTCAGAGGAACATACTAGATATCCTGCTTTGCTCTGTATCATTCATCCGTAAGTAAAAAAGTAAGAGAAGTAGTGGTGGGTTGCATCCCTCTGCACACAGACATCTCCTGATAAGTTTGTTTCTCTTCCTGACCTACCTTCCTCTCTAGCTACTTCCCATGTCATCCCAGCTGCCATTTTGCTGCAGAAGCTGAGCTGAAACTGTCCTGAAGTCATAGAATCACAGAATGGGTCAGGAAGGGACCACAGTTGGTCATCTGGTCCCACCTCTCTGCTCAAACAGGGTCATCTCAGAGCACACGGCACAGGAATGTGTCCAGACAGTTCTTAAATATCTCCAGTGATGGAGACTCCACACCCTCTCTGAACAATCTGTTACAGTGCTTGGTCACCACATGGTGAAGAAGTTGTCCCTCATGTTCAGGTGGAACTTCTTGCACATCAGTTTCTGCCCATTGCTTCTTGTCCAGTTGCTCAGCACCAATGACCAGAGCCTGGTCTGTCCTCTGACATCTCCCTGCAGACACGGACAGACATTGATGAGGGTCCTGCTCAGCCATCTCTTCTAAAGGCTGAACAGAACCAACTCAAAACCTTTCCTCATAAGGGAGATGCTCCAGTGCCTTCATCATCTTCATAGTCCTCTGCTGGACATGCTCCAAGAGCTCCATGGCCCTCTTGCACTGGAGGAGCCCAGAACTGTACACAGCACTCCGGATGTGCCTCACTGGGGTTTAGGAGAGGGGGAGGATCACATTCCTCAACCTGCTGGCATTGCTCATTTTAATGTACTCCAGGACACCATTGGCCTTCTTGGTCACAAGGGCACACTGCTGGCTCATGGACAGCTTTTTGTCCACCAGGTCCCTGAGGACCTTCTCTGCAGACCTGCTTTCCAGCAGATCACACTCAGCCTGTGCTGGTGCAGGGGGTTGTTCTTCCCCAGGTGCAGGACCCTGTACTTGCCTTTGTTGAAGTTCAGATGGTTCTTCTCTCTCCCTCTCTCCAGTCTATCATGGTCCTTCTGAAGGTCTAACAGCCCTCTGGAGTATTGCTCACTCCTCACAGATTTGTGCCATCAGTGAGCTTACTGAGGAGGCATCTGCCCCTTCATCCAAGTAATTTGATTATGAAAACCACTACAGATGAGTAAATTAATACAGAGCCCAGGATCTGTTCTCTACTGCTCTCCTTCCTCCTTCTTCTCAGGATATTGAACCCCACTGTTTTGTGGACCCCACTGTAGAGGTGTGGGGGATGGCAAATTGTCGCTACCTTCCCAAAAGCATCTCCAGGTGAGGGCATTCGGGCAGGTCCTCTGACAATCATGCAGTCACACACATTCCCGCCACAGATAGCTGTCAACAAATGAAAATGGAAAGGGTCTTTTATATGGAGTTCTGACAGAGGTTTATTGAATCCACACACCGAAGAGTCCAGAGATAGAAGCCAGGGAACAAAGGAGAGTCCTGGTTTAAGTATAGGTGGAACAGAGCATCAGGGATCAATGATCTGAGGGCACAGGGGTGGTATATAGATGGGGAAAACAGTTACAGCCAATGGGGAATGCCAGGGTGGACAGGTGGAGATACAAGGGCCAACGGGGAAAGAGAACAAAGAACTTTCTAGAACTGGGGTACAAACATAGTAAAAGGGGTAGGTAAGGCCAATGGGGAGAACAGAACTGGGGATAACTAACATTGTGCTGCAGAGCACCATGGGGGAAACCCCTTTCCTCACCATAACTTGTGGGGAATGCCCAGAACCTACGGTATACCCTTCCAGAGCAGTACCATTGACTTCTCCCTGGAAGGCTCATGGGTCTCCATACCCCACAGCCATTGTCCAGAGAAACTGTGCATGCCTCATTGCTGGAAGTGTTCAAGATCAGGTTGTATGGGGTTTCAAGCAACCTGGTCTAATGAAGTGTCCCTGCCCACAGTAGGGATATTAGAACAATATGATCTTCAAGGTCCCTTTGATTCCAAACCTGACTGTTTACCACATCCCAAAGCCATGTCTTCCAGGTTAACAGAGAGCAGACCTATCTGTGCATCACCCTAGCTGCTCATTCCAGTGCTTGAAGCAAGAAGTTATTCCTCATGCCCTCCAGGAATCTCCTTGACTGTTTGTGTCCGGCCATCAGGAAAGGTCTCAGGGTGGGTTATTAAGCTTGCTGGTAAAACTGTGTGGTTTAATAGTGAAGATAACAGTGTTAGGTTAATGGTTGAACTCTATGATCCTAAAGTCCTTTCCAACCTAAATGATTCCATGATTCTTCACAAGAAACAATAAATTCAGAGTCCAGTTAGGATCAATAAAAATCAGGTAGCAACTTTATAAAATTAACTGTGTAAGTGACAGTGCCATAATTAAATTTCTATTCAAATAATGATCAGCAGCTCCTGCAGGCTCCCTGCTCCCCTACCTCCTTGCCTCCCTCCTTTCCTGCCTTGCTCCCTCCTGTCTCCATTTCCTCTGTGAAATTTGTCAATGTAGTCACACACTCCTAAGAGGAGTGGCCAAAGTTGACAGCTCAGTCTTTCCATGTGCTGTGGAGACTCTGTAAGTTACAAAAAGGACACCAATAGGACAAGTTTCTCTCTGAAGGCACCACAAACAATTGAAGGAATTACTTTACTATTTTCAGACTGTCATGTGCACAACTGTTCTCTTTCTACATTTAAAGTTTTCAATATAAGGAGCAGAATTCCCAATAAGACAGCTTACATAAATTTTTAAGGTATATTTTTCCTCTTATTGCCTGATTTATACTACAAGTAGCCTTTCTTGGGCTCCAGACAGAAGAGCTTGTGAGCTCCTAACACATCCCAGATCCAGTGGGCTTCACTAATTATTCATATCTACACACTTCCTCCTATCTACCAACTAAACATCACCACATACATGCTAAAGAAAGACACGTTAAAGTGCAAAAGTTTAACTGTAGCACATGAAATCCAGGTTCACTGATACTCTGTCGTCCCACAGCTGCTTTCTTCTACTGCTGGTTTCTTTGTGTTATATCTATTTTGGTCCACACAAGAAACAAAAGTCCTTTCCTACTTCTGAATAAATCCATAGAAATCTGTGTGGACATAGCACCTCCCATTCTGCAATCAGACTTAGGCAAGAAGTCAGGATTTATAAAACTGCTGGCAAAATTTATGGCAGCATTTAAAAATAATAGAGTTTAATTAAAATGAGATATGCTAGGGTAGATTTTCTTTTCCCCTTATTATAGTTTCATGGTCAAGCTGCTGTGGTAATTGAGGATTCATCTTCTTCTTATGACCTTCATCATAATTATTTTTCTTTGTTTATTGTTCAAACTGAGTTTTGTTTCCATCCCCTAGTTCATTTTACAGATTTTGATCTTATTAGCAGCCTGGACAGCATTGTTTAATTCTTCTGCATGTTAGGACCAAAGAAGAGAACTACTTAAAAATTAAAACTGGGAGTACAAAGAAGGTTCAGGATGGAAGGGTTAGGAGGGGTGGAAGGACCACAACAACAATAATCTCCATTAAACACAAACTTCATCAGCAAGCAGTTACTGAGGTATTACTCCCAGGAGGATTCTCTTATCCCAGTAGTTCTGCCTTTCCTTATTCAGTCTGGAAGAGAGTTTCTAATTGTATTTTCAGGAGACACTTGCAGATTTAAATTTCCTGTGTAATAACTTTAGGCCACATTGTGCCCCACAGGAATCCTCACATAACAAATTTGCCTAAAACCAGAAATTATTTATGCCACAGACTCCACTCTTTCCCCCATTTTCACTGCAACATTTCACCCAGTTTACAGAGTGTTATGAGAGTAAATGCTTATGTGCAAAGACAGAAAGTTATGTTGCAACCAGGGAAGCAATAGATTTGCAGGTTTTATTTGACTATGATACAATTAATTTGAAAACCAGCATAAAGTTACACATGATTTCTCTGAAAATTAAATGAAGATGTTTGCTTTGACTGCAAAAAGGCACAAATGATCACGATGGCCATGCACTTAAACTCAGTGGCAAACAGTTCTTGGCCAGTACTTAACTATTATAGGTATAAAGGTATAACTATTATACAGGTATAACTATTGTATAGGTATAGATATTGTATAGGTATAAGGTAACTTATTTCCTTTTTTCTGTACCATAGCTTTTACATTTTTATCAGCTGTAACAGCTGTCATTTTTATGAAAATACAGGTTACAAGACCTCACATTTAAAGACTTTAGTGAAGAATAAAAAAAAATCTACCAAAAACAGTACAGCTCCAAACTTTCCTGCTATAAAGGTCCCTATAAACAAATATTGAAAAGTAACAAATCACCCTCTGACAATATGTAATTAAAATCTTTCAAATGAAAAAAGGTTACTTAGAGAACTTTTTTGAGAAAGGAACTGCTGTTATATTTGGTTGTGATTTCAAAGGAAAATATTTGCAATTTATTACTTGTACAGAAAACATTTTGCTGGTGTTCTCTCTCTGACATTTATGAGATTCATTTCTATCTCCTTTAGGTACTAATGCATGTAGGATCAATAGTTATTAAGAAAGACTTACTTGAGGATTGTTATTGAAGATCTATTTTTTTCTTTTTTCAAAATGTACCTGACTTCTGAATTTAAAATTTAATTGGTGAACAAAAACCAGTACACTGCATTTGTTCCCACTGCTTAAAGATGTATCCATTCTCCAAGAATATATTTTGGATGTAACTTCATGTGAAATCAAACAGGGGGTGTTTCCAACTGTAACAAATTCATTGGCAGTTAAAATCCCTTTAGAAGTTCATGATCCTTGCAGTTATGTAGAGACTTTCCTCAGAAAATTAACTTCATGTCAGTAGTTTCCAAAGAAAGTCTTGATCACTCTGCAAAAAGCACTGCATCTATAGCAACTGTCAGTCCTGCAAACTCATCCTTGGGCATCAGAACTCAAACACAAAAGTCATGTATTTTGTTCCCAGAACATCACCAAAAAGACAAGGGTTGAACATGCTTGTTGTGTCCTGAGGAAGGACACAGTCATCCCTCATCAGGGTCTGACATCACACATCAAAGAATGCCTGATCCTTCAGACATCCACTAGGATTGACTACTCCTATGTGTAAGGATTAAAGAAGTAAAGAGAAATGGGGGAGAATAATGGGAGTAATTGGAGAACAGGAAAATGCATTAAACTTCCTGCCTATGGCCCACATGCTCAGGTGGGACAGGCTGACATCTTCACTTTGCTTAGTTCATTCTGCTCTCACAGAGGAGCTGGGCGTGACCACACTTACAGACTTGCACGGTCCCTTCTGGAAGCTTCCCTCCTTCAGCTATTAAATACCATAGCTAAGTATAACATTTGTTCTGGAAAAAATCCTCACCTGGCAGGAGCAGTAATTTTCTTTATAGATCTCATTACCTTATAATTACCAGAGTTATAGCAAACTAACTCCCACCCCACAACACAAGGCACCCAACATGTCAGTGCTTAGCAAAACACTCTGGGTTAGGAACATTGTAAACAAATAAATGCATAGTCCTATAACAGCTTTATCTCACCTACTTTAGAATTAATCAGATATTAATCATTTGGTTTGCTTATGCAAGCATCACAGGGGAGGAATTTAAAGAATGTCTTCCATAAAAAATTAAGGTCATTAAAAACCTGGAAATTCTTTTAGACAAGAAATTTCATTTTATTGCAACTGTTTCATACTTGGGATTTTCTTTCTTACATTAACAATACATGATAGTATAGTTTTCTTAAAAGTAAGTAAATCAGTTACTTGTATCCACATTCATGTGCTCTTCTCCATTTCCTTAAAATATGGATGATCAGACTATGATGTAGTTCAATATGTGCAACTTTTGGACCCTATTTTATAAAAGGATCCATTCAAACCCAGGAAACTTATATTTATCTCTTTCAGTTACTTCTATCTTAATTTCCTCAGCTTACCCCATCTATAAAAGGTGAGCAGCTAGAAAACACAGCAGGTGACAATTGGAAATGTTTTATAATTACAATAGGAAATATGCCATAGCAAGTCAAGCATTAAGCACTTTATGGATTTTTCTTTTTCTTTAGGTAATTCCCTTGCTCTGGAGTACACAGAGGATTTCAGTTTTATTGAGAGTAATTTATTTTGCCATTTGAATCACTGATGACATATTATCAAATTTGATGATTCTTTTATTATTTATGTTTCTTTTATTGCTCACCAATACCTTCAAGCAAACAGAGTTCAAATAATTTAACATTTTATTTTAGTAGAGAGGAACAAAGTCATTGTATCTAGGTAGTCCTGATTAGGCAAACATCTGAGTGAAAAATTTCCAAACTTCCAAAACACAGTTAGTTTAATTCAAGGATGATCAGAGTTTTGACATACTTCTCCTTTTACCAATGTGTCCCTAATAAGGCACATATCAAGACTGCCACCTGGCCCACACATTTTTGAGTTGGGCATGATACTTACATGCAGAGAAAGCTCCCAGTCACTGAGTGCCAGGAGATATTGCAGGCACTCATCCTTAAAGAAAACACATTTTCAGTTAATACTCACAAGTGCTCTGCTAACAGGAATTTCCAAAATCTGTATTATAATGACTTCAACATGCTTTATTGATCTATTTTATTTCTTCATTGGGACATGGCTAGAAGAAGCTGATATGTTTTATATAATGCCTTGATGTTCCCCTAAGCTTGGCAAAATCTCAGGCACAGCTGAAAGTCTGGAGATCATGTTAAAATAGAGTTTGAAAAGGCTTTTGAAAAATCATTCTCTGGCTAAAGGTCACTGAATACTGTTTAGATTAGATAAAGGGACTGGGATATCTATCTTAATAGATTATTCACCTTTGGGTGTTTTCCTGCTTCACAGAATGTGAGGGCAATTAATAATGCCAAGAGCTTATAGTATTTATTGATGCAAAGTGTTTAGCAGAAAGAAATGCATACCCATTTTATTTCCAAGACACCACAGCAGACTGAACAGGTTTGCTGTTCTGCCTGCATGGGATATCATCTTGTTCCTTCATGATTTTTGAAAGTACTACATTCACAAATTTCCTGAAGAAAACAAACACAATCCAAGTTCCTCCCGCTTAATTATATTGGAATCATAGAAGAGTTTGGGTTAGAAAGGAGTTTTAAAGGTGACCTAGTCCAACTTTTCAGCAACGAGCTAGGACACCTTTCACTAGACCAGGTTGCTCAATGCCCCATCCAACCTGGCTTTGAACACTTCCAGGAATGGGTCATCCACAATTTCCCTGGGCAACTCTGTGCCAGTGTTTTATGACCCTCACCATAAAAACGTTTTCCAAATATCTAATCTAAACCAGTCCTCATTCAGTTTAAAGCCCAAAGTTGGATGGCTCCATGCACACTGCATGGGTCTCACCCTCATGTATGTGCTTGTTGGAGAAAGAGAGGCAGGATCTGCAGAATTCAGTGGTATTGCAATGCTTCCCTGAGGCACACAGAATAAGAGATCAGAATGAGAAAAAGGATGGAGAACAAGAAATAACAAAGCTTCAAAGGTGATAATGAAAGCACTTGGTTGGCAAATTCACTTACAGTCTCTCGGTAACAATTCTTAGGGAGGAAGCTGAAAAGCTATAAAGCTGAATGTGTGAAAACAGTAGCTGGGGAACACTGGCTAGAAGAAAAGAGGTCAGAATAGCCAGCCACTTCAGGATTTCAGAATAGCAATGCCTTCCCTGTTCCCCATTCTCCTTCCAAGGTAAATCATTGTTGTGGATTTTAATCCCTTGGTGTGGTGTAATTAGACACATTGGGACATGCTGTGTAGCAAAGGTTATATGGAAAAGAGTCTTGTAGCCGTCTGCTCGGAGTCCAGTCCAACTCTGTCTGAGGCTGTGTTCCTTTTCCATCCTAGACTCCATGCAAGCCACAGGAGACACCAGATGTTTTCTATCTTCATCAAATAATCTGAAACTGAACAATTTAATTGGAAGGACGCAGGTAAGGAAAGCAGTGGAAGAAGTTAAGAACATGCCCAGCACCACACCTGACTAATTTACTGTCTAGCACTCACTTCAGAGAGATAGAAACAGACTGAATATCTGATGAGCTTTATTCACAACTTTTGTACTAAATAAAAAACCAGAACAGAAAAATAAAATTTGGCACAAACCAAAAAACTAAATGGACATTTTCCTGTGCTGCATTAACCTCATCAAATCTTTCTTACACTAGAAGCCAAGTGATTCAATAAATTTGGGATAAAGAAATAATCTAGTTGATAGTTTTAATTAACTGACAACAAACAATCCCTTGTTCATTTAGGGGTTCTGCAAAAGAAAGTGAGCAAATGAAATAAGAAGTAGAACATTTATTTCAGAGAACTAGCAAAAATTTTTCCTATCATGCAAATGTACTTAGTATACAACTAATCTGAATCTAGTCCTGAACTTCAGCTTGTCTCATCCTAAACAGATTAAAAATGAGTGAAGGTATAAATCAGGTATACCTCGGCCAAAGTATATATTTGATTTGGCATCTTAAAAGAATAATAATCTTGTAACTTTAAAATACCAGGATATGAATTAGCTGTAAGGAAAGCATGGGGCTTTTGACAGAATAAGGTTTTACAGTATAAGGATGTTCTTCACTGGGACTATTGCTATTTGCCATACACCCTTCTTGCCTCCACATTCTGGCCATCTGCATCTTCATGCTCAGACTGTGCTCAGAATGACTGGGAATTGAGAGGAGGTCCTCTCCAGATTTTACACTCTGGCAGGGGTTGAGCACCAGCAGTATTTCTTCGGTGTTTGTCACTAACTAATAAAATATTAAGAGAAACGAGAAGAAAAATTTCAGTTTCTGATGAAACATTTCACAATATGGCTTGTCCCATTTACCATATCACCTCTATTTTCTGATGTTCTTCCTCATTATTCCTGTTTGCTGAGCATGTACTTCCACAACATCTTACAGCTCGATTCTTTCAGGTCCACTTCCAATACAAGTAGCTTCTTCAGCATAAAAGAAAAGAACAAGTGTCTGTCTTTTTAATGGATTTCATACCAGGAGGAAAAGCAATACTATTTACTATTTATTTTGTCATCATAAGCAGAAACAGAAGAAGTCTGAGGTGCATCTCTATTACTGGGCTTGGTAGGAGTGCATACCCTCTCCCAGTTCTGTGTTCTTCATCCCAAGTGATCCTTTACTCCTGACATCCCATTTCTATACATAAAACACCTGCATACACAATAGTTGAACACAGTATGTAGTCTAGATGTATCTTAGATAAAATCCTGAAGTCTGCAAACAGATAAATTTCATCAGGTAAATAAATTTCTATCTTACTTGAATTTGGGAAGTTGATCAAGAAAAATGCAAGCATAATTAACAAATGCTAGCAACTTCTTCTTTACCAATGAAGACCTTAGCTGTGACTGACATTTCTCAGATGCTGGCAAGACTTTTCAGATTATCAGGATTCCTCAGCCTGTAATCTGCAAGACATCAGGAAATCATTAATTTATCATTTTTAGTAAAGCAACATAGAGACTCCTACAGATAAAAACAAGCCACCAAACAAACGCAAATTACAGCTAAATTTTCAAAGTTAACTGTTTTGCATACAGTGTTCAGGACAGACTGCAAATTTTTGTCCATGACAGCTGATCCTTAGCTGGAGAACAAGTGGGATACCCTAAAACTAAGTGACAAGTTTTAGGGTCACTCAGTTTTAGTGACCAGGCCAACGTTTTAGCATTTGGATGGCTCACTGGTGCCTGCAGCTGAATGAGCACTGTCTTTAAGATATGAACAGGGAAAAGATTTCCTGAAACACATTAGAAAACTGCAGTGCCAACCCAGTAGGGTGGGGAAGGTAACTGAAAAACAGAAAAAGCAGGAGGGAACGGAGTTTCAAACTGCAGCACTCCCCTCTCCATATGCTGAGGGCTGGAGAAAGCATTGCACAGCTCAGGCTCATCTGGTAGGCAGAGTTCTCTTTTACAGTAAGCAAATATAGCCAGTGGCCATATGCCAAACAAAGCTAGAACCTTGATCCTGTAAAGCTCAGTCTCACTGAGAACAACGAGCAGCAAGTCCGGGTCCAGGAAAGACATTTTAATGAGGGTAACCTGTGACCACAGGACTTTGGCAGACATGCAGGAGCAGAGGAAAATCAGGCAGCTGAAGCTGCTGCCACTCCCTCCCTTCCTCCCGCACCTGCCTAACAGATGTTGCCGCCCCCAAGGCAGGGATGTCTGATCCACTCATAAATCATCTCCTAACTCGCCCTACTTTAGCATATTAAGGTAACCTGACATCAAAGTTAGTTGACAAAGTTGGTATGGAGCACATATGGGCAGTAACAGCCGTGTGATGCTAATTCACCTCTACATTCCTTACAAAGCCTGGGCTGACAGCTGAAAGAGCAGAATGGCAGTGGTTCATCCTGGAAGCAAGCCCCAGCAGAGGGGGTGATTTAGCTCTCTCTGTCTACCTGCAGATTTCCTCCAGGCTTCAAATAGGTCAGCAGCTTGGGGGAGAATTCACTAGTGCAGGGAGATTTAAGATCCAGAAAGATATTGAGTCCTTCCTTTAAGCACAAACTCAGCCCTAAACATGTGTCCTTTTATGCTATAATTCAGTGTTTTGGTGGGCTTCTAAGGCTAATCAGAAATAATAAATGTAATGCTTACTAATTGATATCCACATATTGCCTAGAGGTCCAATAAGCATCTTCTAGATAAGCTATTTTTACATAATATTTCAACTATAAATTCACAGATTGTTGCGGTGTGTTGTCATGGTGTGCCTCAGTTTCCCTGGTCCCTCCCCTGAGGTTTCCTTCCCCAGCTGGGTTGACACTCACCTCTCTTTTCCCCCACCCTTGAGCCCTGCTGGGCACTGTCTATCAACCCAGAAATTCCAGGGGAGCACCGAGTGATTGGCAGGTTAAAAGGATGCTCTACACCCCCCGGGGGGCCATAGGCCCCCCCCGGAAACCACCTCCCCCACCCCCTGGGGGCCATTGGCCCACCCAGGTATCCCTCTCACCTGAGACCCCCTCTCCCTGTACCTGGTTGGTGCTCCCTGTGTTCCCTCCCCTGCCCCTCTCACCCGGGTTAAAAGGGCAAGCACACCATGCACTGGGAGGTTTTGTGGAGCTGTTACTGGATTCAGAAGAAATGCGGCCCAGAATAAAAACCCTGGATTAACCTCCATGAGGACTGACTCCTTCTACAGATTATTTAAATTATTATGAGACTATTTAAAATACCTGCTTCAGTAAGGGGTTTGTTTTTCAATTTGCATTTGTGAGTATGCACATGAGGTCTTTTTCATGCATTCAAGAACTTGGGCAAAATTTGCATGATAATATGCAAAGTTTCCTCTGCCTGTATTGACTACTAACTCCTCCTTCAGCACAAACCCTTTTTTTAGTCTTTCCTTTCTAATCATTGCCCTCGGGACTATAGTTTTATAAGTAGCTCCCTTCAGAAGCCAACCTGGACAATTAGAGACAGGATACTGCCAGAAAACTAGTCAATAATACAATGTAATTAAATTGGCACTCAGGGTGTTTTATATTTAAATCTAATGACAAACTAAAAACACAAAGGTTAGGGGATATGGATCTAACAGTGTCCGTATAAATCCTAAATAGATCCAACATTGATGTGAAAATATATTAAATTAAGAGTAATGTATAGAAAACAGCAAAAAAGCTGTGCTTCTACTCTGGAAAAGTTTTCCTGAGTTTTGAAACTTCTTCTCTGAGCCCCCGCGTTGGGTTTGCATGGCCAGGTTTTGGAAGCAGGGAGACTACAGGGGTGGCTTTCTGTGAGAAGCTACAGAGGCTTTCCCTATGTCTGACAGAACTAGTGCCAGCTGACTCCAGGATGAACCCACCACTGGACAAAGCAAAGCCCATCAGAGATGGTGGTAGTGTCTCTGGAATAACATTTGTAAGAAACAGGTAAAAAAATTATTGCACAGAGAAGAGAGGAGTAAGAAGATATGAGAGGAAGAGCTCTGCAGGCACCAAGATCAGTGCAGAAGGAGGGTCAGGAGGTTCTTGAGGTACCAGAGCTGAGATTCCCCCCTGTGGTACAGCCATGGTGAAGCAGCTGTGTCCCGCAGCCTATGGAGGTCCATGGGGATGCAGAGATCCACCTGCAGCTTGTGGAGGAGTCCAGGCTGAAGCAGGCGGATGACCAAAGGATGTTGGTGACCCCATGGGAAGCCTGTGTTGGAGTATGTTTCTGGCAGGGACCTATGGGCCCATGGAGACAGAAGCCCACATTAAAGCAGATTTCCTGGTGGCAGGCACCAAGATCAGTGCAGAAGGAGGGTCAGGAGGTTCTTGAGGTACCAGAGCTGAGATTCCCCCCTGTGGTGCAGCCATGGTGAAGCAGTTGTGCCCCGCAGCCTATGGAGGTCCATGGGGATACAGAGATCCACCTGCAGCTTGTAGAGGAGTCCAGGCTGAAGCAGGTGGATGACCCCATGGGAAGCCACATTGGAGCAGTTAGTGAAGAGCTACAGCCCATGGGAAGAACTCACTTTGGAGAAGTTCATGGAGAACACTTATTGATGGGAAGGACCAGGGCAAGGACTCCACTCCCTGAGCAGCAGCAGGAAGAATGTGTGATGGACAGACCATAACCCCCACTCCTTGCCTCCCTCCCCAGCTTGTAGGGGAGAAGGTAGAGCATAAGCAGAAAAGAGAGTTGGGTGGAGGATGTTTTTAAGAATTTATTTCTTATTATTCTTCTCTAATTTGATTGGTAATAAATGCAACTAATTTCCCAAAGTCAAATCTGTGCTGTCTGTCACAGTAATCAGTGATTGATTTCTCCTTGTCCTTATCTCAGCTCATTAATCCTTTGTTATATTTTCTCTCCTCTCTCGAGTCATGGAGGGGACCTGTTGTCCAGCCATAGTCAACCCACTACAGTCCTTTGACACTGGTAGCTCTTGGGAAACCATACTGAGTTAGACTGACCACTGCCTTGTAAAACATTTCAACACCTGAAACAGGTTGATGTGGAACAAACAACAACTTCTTCACTTCCATCCCGCCTGAAAACTCCCTGTGCTTTCAAATGGGTGAGCTGGAAACGTTTACCCAGAATTTCTACTCCCAGGCACAAGGAGGTGGCAAGAGTTCTGGTCTTGGTGGCTATAAAAAAACTCAACACCCACCTCTGTCTCAGTATGAATCAAAATGAAAAAATAGTTTTGTAGCTATCCCAGGCACTGTATACCTGCTGATCTCTAAAAGGAATGTTCTGAAGGCAAGATGCTGTTCGTTACTTGTATCTGTCTGAACAACAGCCAAAAAAGTAACCCTAGTAAAGACAGCCATCTCCCCCAAAAAAGGAGGTAAATTGTTTTAGTGGGGAAAAACCAAACACCATTAGAACATGGAAGTATGTGGAACAGATAACAAAAACCTGAGCACACTGAACTCAAATTCTGCTCCTTAAAGAGTTCCTGTTCTGTTTATATGTGGGCCCAATACTAAGGGGCCCACATTTTATCATAACATATAATAAAAGCACAAGTCAGGTTCTTCTAAAATGTTGGTGATACTGTCTATACAAGCCAGTATCTGTTGTTTTCCTACAATATTATTCTTTTCCTTCTCTATCACATCTACTATCAAATAACTCAGTTCCTCTTTTAATTCTCACTTTCCAAACATTCTCGGCATTTCAGTTACACTAAGATAATCAGATTCATTGGAAAGATGAGCAGACATCAAAAGTCTGAGTGCACTTACTAGAGTCAACAAGAAACACTGTCTTCCTTTAGACTGGCTCAATATTAAGATCCAAATATTTATTTCCACTTCTAGTGATCACATGCCAGAACTTTCAATAAGTCATTATAATGAAGTGTTTACTGGAAAGTGCCAAGAGTAAATGAGTGAAAATATGTCTAAAGAGAATATTCAATATCCGTGACCCTTCTTCTATCTAGGGATTTCTAGAAGAGCAAAACAAGTATTTCTTTCCCTTTTTCCATCTAAGAAAAAGACTCACAAAAGGCTTCAAACAAAGCTCAGGAGAAGCATTAGGAAAGGAACATCATCCAGCAGAGCTAGGATAATCCTGCAATTATTATTCTGATCTGGAATTCCCAGCAGGTTAACAGCTATCTTTCAAGAAATGCTGTTGAATCAGGTAGCCAGAAAATAAAAGCAAACCTCAACAAGCTATGCTTAGATGCAATGGCACAAGAAAATTTCTGGCTGTCATCCCCAAACATTTCTCCAGAGAAAGCTTTTGTGTTTACATTTCATTGATCCCTTCTTGGACCAAGCAGGGGTTTGTGCTGGTTAGTTGATTGGTTATGGGATCCTGCTCCCACTGTTTCTCTTATATCATGGACTAGCCTTGTTTGTAATTCTGATGCAAACCACACCACCATGCTAAAGCTTAACATTTCAGGGATCTGCCTTTAGCCATAATTATATGCTCACCTTTGTGCTCCCCACTTTCAAGGGCAGCAGCTGCTATAAATTACCACAGATAGGAAAAAAACAAGTCACAAAACAACAGCATTCTTGAAGGGGCACCAAACAAGATACAAGTTTGCCCACTGACATTTTCTTCCTGTATAACCCAGACCAGGAGGTAAAAACAATGGCTGGCTAACAAGATACCATACAGGGAAAATGTTTCCATGAATAATGCAAGAGAAGAGCAGTGAGTGCACAAGTAATGTAGGAAAAACACACCAAGATGACCAGCAGGTTACAGGGGTCACACAAGAAATGACCAGATGATAGAGAAATTATTTTCTAAAAAAAATAATTTTAAAATAAAAAAAAAAAAGCATCCTTCCAAGTGGTCAGTAGCTTCTGCTCCCTATGTATTTCCTTCAGAGGTAGAAAATACAAATCTACTGATGTTCTTACTTTGTTATTAACATAAGTAAGTGCTTTGATGATCTTGCCAGGTGACTTTCCTTAAGGGCCCCCAACTTGTGCAATCAAAACAGATTGCACAAGAGAAAAAGGAAAAGAGAAAATAAAGAAGAGCACCTGATCCATGTTGCTCAGGCAGATCTGGAGTAGAGGATTCCCTGTCTGTGGCAACAGCAGAAGCAGTGGCAGGTCAGCATATGGTGCCACCCATTTCATGCAGTATTCCCAAGCAGTTTTTCCAGCCTGATTCAGTCTTTGGTCTAACAGATAGACACTGCATGAGATGCATGCATATTTACTACCAGAAATATTCATGCAGGATTTCTGAAGGAAGCTCATGTCCACTGACAAGATCAACTTCAGTGGTAGCTGAGAAATGACTACATCCCACCATTTCCAGACCTACAAAGAATTGCGTCCTGTTTTGATTCCTTGACCAATTAGATCCATGTGTGTCATGACTGTCTGGAGACAGTCACGGGGTTTTCTTCAGTATTCTTTAGTATAGTATCTCTTTAGTATGTAATTTAGTATAGTATTAGTGTAATATAGTATAGCTTAATAAAGCAATTGTTCCACTTTCTGAAATCATGGGAGTCAATGCACATTATTCCCCATCTGGGGGATTGCCTGTTTCTACAATGTTGGGATTTGATATGTTTTGTTTTGTGCCCAGATGTGGCAGCTGTCCCCACTCCACTCCCCATCCTCCCTGGCTCTGGGGCTATCACAATGAATGGGTGTTGGAGATACAGGGATCCCGTGGGGGGAGCCTTTGATGGGCCATGACATCCCCTCTGCTGTAGATAAGCTTTTCCCCAGGTGAAGGGCTCCAGAGCTGAGCTGGTGAGCAGAGGATGGGCGTTCACTGCACCTCTGACCAGAGGCTCTTCCAACACACACCCAAAGCCTCTCACTTCCCCCAGCCACCCTTTGGTATGAGGGTCTGTGCAAGCCTGGCAGCTGATAGCCTTGGGGATGTGGTCTCTACCCTGAAGATGCTAAGCATGGTCCCTATGTAAATGCATTCTTTTCTCCTCAGACCTGGGTTTACTTTATCTTTTCTCCATCAGCAAGCAGTTTAGCGCCTCAGTTAGAAAGCCTGTTCAGGGTGTGGTGGTGTTCTCTGCAGCTTTTCTAATACAGTTTTTGCTAGGCAAAAGTCCTTCATGAAAATGTTCAAATCATAAACTATAATATTTCAGTCTCTGACACATGTCAATTTAATTATGGACTGGCATGCATTTTTGATTGCTTATTTAATGAATTAGTGAATTCAGGCAGGTGTTAAAGGACACTGTTTGTGTCTTGAATGTTCTGTTACACTGCCAGATTTTATTCACACCACTTGAATAATAAAACTGACAGAAATCCAAGTTTAGCTGAGCACAAACAAGAAACTGATACAGTGCCAATTTATGCAGTGATTCTAATGGGGCCAGTTGTCCATTTTCTCTTCTCATACAAGCTGATACCCATAAAAAAGCAAAAAAAAAAAAAAAAAGGGATGCAGAAAGGACAGGCCAGTGAATGAATAATGATTGGCCTACTTTTAAAGCACCTAAGCCAGCAAAGAGGGTGAGAGGGTACAAAGGAGGCCTGCACTCCTTCACAAGCCCATATCTGTGCAAGTCAGTGTCAGCAGCTGTTCTGCACTGGGGACCAGGGAGTAGCGAGGGCAGCTGGGGAAGGGTATGTCAGCAGCCCTTCAGGGTCTTTGCAAAGGAGACAGAGGCCAAAAACAGCCTCATCTACCACCCCAGCACACATCTGTTAGTATTAAGCCAACATCTGGACTACAGTGAAACACACCACACAATCCTAGAATAGTTCAAGTTGGAAGAGGACCTTTAAGACCATCTCTTTCCAACACCTTCAACTAGACCAGGTTGCTCAGAGCCCCATCCAACCCAGCCTTAAATATCCAGATCCCATCTCTCCCAGTCTCATGTACACCTGCCCAAGATTTACACACTGATATAAAAGATAAAAGAATCAGAAGAGGCCATGGTTTTGCTTGAGACTGTTTTACACAATAGCCACCCTGAATCAGCTGGGACTCCTGCCAACCTCACATCCTGAATTTTCTTTGAAAAGCAAATAAAGAAACTTTGCATAAGTGAGTGATTAAAGAGGAACACCAGATTATTGTCTGTATGACATCTTCTTTTGTTAAGGGGATCTCCAAATGAAAGGTGGACTCATAACTGAGTGATCAGAAGAGCACACTGCTGAGCACCAAATTATTCAGAACCTAAATGCATCTATTTAATATCTGAAAGATATCTCAATTTATAACACACAAACAGTGGGAAGATGAGAGTAATTGTCTCACAAGCACAGGAGCTATCAGTTCCTGTAATCCACTGACCAAGAAAAGCATCTGACCTACACAGCAAACAGAGAAGATTAAATTGTTAGCTGACAGAAGCAAGATAAAAGGGAGCAGTCATTTCTCTGCCTCCAGTTGCACAAGTTCAATTCTATCACAAAGACAGTCCTGTCAATTCCTGGCCTTATAAATTCATTAGTCAGCCTTTACTTCTCCTGAAACAATTCCTTTTCTCAAATGCCTTTTAAAAAATTTTTTTTCTTCTGATAGATCCCTTTTTATTGTATTGTCTAAGCACTAGGGAGGAAGATATTTTCAGGCTTTTCCATGCAAAAGAGATGAACCAAAAGATCTAAAACACATTCCCCTATTTTTCTAATAAAAAATTAGGGTCTTCCCTCCAGAAGTCAGGGCTTCCAGTAAACAGCAAAAGTTTCTGATGAAATGTTGGCACTAGTTAACAGCTCATACTATTCTGTGACGTTATGGAGAGAAACCACTGGTGGAAGCTACTTTTGACAAGATATCATTATGAATGACATTCACAATAAGCATTAATTAACTGATAGTTTTTTAAAGTTCTTACATGAATCTATGTTTAAATTAGAATAAGAAAAATTAAATAAGAAATTGCTTATTCTGTGTGACAGAGAAAATGTGGAGAACTGAAGAGAATTGCATCCTTAAGAGAGTTTGGCATAAGCAAGTCAGAACCAGCCACAACAAATTTTAGTACCATTCAAAACCTCTCAAGTCAAGCATGAACTGTTGGGCTCATTGCTGGCACAAAGAGTAAATCTCCATGGCCTGAAATACTTGTTTTATAAATACAAAAATACTGATTAATAGTCATCATTTAGATTAGTTCAGGAAGTTTCAGTGTTGAGACAGTATTTCTTCAGTGTTGTCTGATTTACCAGACAACACTGGTAAATTTAAAAATTTTTAAAACTTTCTTAAATAAAAAAAAAGGCAATTCTATTGCTCACAAATTAACAGGCAAAGAAGCTTTGATTGTGTTTAACTGAAACTAAAAAGTACAGAGCAGCCCTGTCATCTGCACTCACTAGAAGACTTCAGCTATCCCAACCTAATTCCGTTTTTTGGCTACAGTTCATATCTCTAGGGTACACTGAACTTCTGAAATTCTCAGAACCTGTACTTTGTAGCTGAGAAAATGCAAAATAATTAAGAAAATCTGGCCAACAGAAACACATAAAAATTGAACTTGATGGATTTTACTTTTTATGCTACTTTTGAATGCATTAATATGTTTGCACATGTGCCCAGAAGCAGCACTTCATCAAGAAACAGCATAAGCCAAGGTAGTTGTGTTTGAAAACTTTGATTTCAAATTAAATTCTAAGGGAAATTTTTGTTTTATCTATGTATTTAGATTATCTCATTTCCTCTAACATCAGTGTTATAAGTTCACTCCTCTACTCTGCTTTCCTGTATTAGTGAGAGAAAGCAGTTTGTGAAATATGCAAGGACAACAGTCTTTAAAAATGTCAATTACTATACAGCAATGCGTCATTCCTCTGACAAGATGGATATACCTATAGCTGATATCCAATATTCTCCTGGACTTTAAAGTTAGAATCAATGGACAGAAACAGAACAGAAAATTGAAGGGGCTGTAAAATAGATCAGGAGAATCACATATTTGTATCAGAGAAGTCCCAGATTCCAGCAATCATAAAGGTATACACAGAGAAGATAAAGCAAAAAAAAAATCAAATAACTAGATGGAATACTGTTGCTGAGAGCTCCTAGCTTTCTCAGCTGTCATTTGACTTACAAGATCAATAATTTATTTTTTTACAAATGCTGTATTATATTTACAATATATTCAGATTTTAGAGGGACAGACTCCCTCCAAAATTTAATCAAGTTTGTTTCACTCATTCTCCTGCAGGAAAGATGTCTTTCTTCCATAATTCTGTTTATTATTTTCCTCCATTTTTCAATTCAAAGTCATCTAAGCATGTCATTGAAATTCCATACCCTTTTTTTAAAATGAAGGATGTGTACTATAATTTTTAAGATTTGTACTATACTGTGTCCTATAGAATAATTTTATATGACTAGATATCTCACTGGCAATCTAAAAGATATCTTAAATTGCCTCTCCAAAAATGCACTTCAAACAGAGAAAGGTATACAGTTCATAAATTTTGAGTAGCTACTAAACTGCTATGCAAATGTCTTTGCAAAATGGGGACTTTCAACTATAAAGAAAGAGAGCATTTATTTTATTCTCCTAGGAATTTGTTTTAAAAAAACCCCAGCACATAATTAGATAATATTCAAGAACTGCATGTTATTCTAAGCTATTCAGAACCCAGGTTTCTCAGGGAATACAGAAAACTTCACATTTGTTTTAATCTCCACTACAGATTCTACTTCCTAATAATTTGCCATGTAGAAATGGAAATTAATTAAAGACAACTTTTAGTACTGGGAGAGAAGAGAAGAAAATTTAACAAAAGGTAAGCATTCTGAAAGAACACTGAAAAGAGAAGAACAGACTTTTCAATTTTAATTAAAAAGTTCTTTGCTTTTTCCTTAAAAAAATTTAAAAGTGGAAAAAATATTTTGAAAAATTGTAATATATCTAATTATAACTAAACAGCCATCCAAAACCCCAAGGTATTACTTAGTGAATTGCATTTCAGATAGTGACTGTTTATCTGGGGATTTATCATACCTTCCATTAACTCACCTAAAATTAACAGTAGAACATATTTTACTGGTTTGCCTAGAGTGAAAGCTTATTTCCAGAGCAGTCTTTGCTGTTATCTCATAATAATTCCTTAAAAAAAATATATCTATAACCTCTTTCTTTCTATAAAGGTGTTCTACCCTGTCTTAGGACATCCCTCTCCCATTGCTGGTACTGGTGTTCCCTACTGGAATGTTTTGCTCACAGGTGGTGACTATATCACCACGCACAGATCTGGCAGCAGTTTTCAATGTAGGGTAAGTGTTTCTTATACCTTTCCTTCATTATGAAAGATCTGTAATAAGATTTGCCCCATACTGTAAATTATATGATCCAGAAAGCCAAGAAGCTTGAATGTAGGTTTGGCATGAAGTAATAACCCGCCCTAAATCACTCTTTAAAAGAAAATATCTATTTTAAAAAGCTACTTGTGGGGCTGTCCAGCTTACTGTTTCAGCCTCGTGAAATTCTCATTTCAATATCAGGCTCCAGTCTGTAGCTGCTCATTGCAACACATCCCCCCAGTTCCTCTCTCCTGAAATGGAAGGACATACAAACCCAATTTTAGCATATGAAACAGTCCAGCTCTTTTATCTTTACCAGGAGCTGAGTCTATTTTCCTCCTTTCAAAGCCCATCCAATGAAGACCCACCCCTCTGGGAAATAAGGCCCAAATGTGCCCATCACAGCTGTCATTCACCCAGGTACTCAGCAGTACCATCCCCCAGGACAGGTCCAGGTCGTGAAGGAATAGTACAGAGATCAGCCTACAAGTGCCAATTAATGTTCAGATTCAGGTTGCTTTAGTGTCAGCAAAGGTGCATAATCCTAATTTTCTGTGTACTAGCAATTTTCTGCTTTCTTGTGCCTAACCTGTGGCTATTACCATGCTTCATAATTAAGACTTTTTGTTTTCCCCCAGCTGCAAAAGTGGCTACCTTAGCAATTTCTCTGTACATTTCAAAAGAAGAAAGAATTGATACATTAGAAATGAAAGGCTCAAATCCCAACATAGCTGTAATCCTACTTATAACTCACATATATATTTCATCCACAATATTAAAATGCATAACAAAATTTCTGCAGTATTTATTTTTCATTTCCCTTCCAGTATCAGTTACTTTCATTCCAAAGCCTATGAGTTTTTCTCTTTTTCAGATCAAACATTCAAAGAATCCTGAAAAGTTTAATACTGCCATAATGCTGCATTTAAAAATAAAAGAAAAGGAGAAAAAACATGATTGAATCCACTGATATTTTTTCCACCTTGTAAGAATTCTTCATGTATGCCAATACAAAAAAGGAAATCACAACCCCAGACAGCTGGCTAGGTTACCAGTTTCAGATGAGTTCAGCTGTGTGACACAGGGGCTACACAGATTATAAATTTCAGAACATAAACTTTCCAAAAGCTAAAGCGACTCTACTGATGAGATTCTCTCTGGACAGAGTTTTTAGTGAAGTTAGACATTAAAGGTGTAAATGTATTATGCACAGCATATTCATTTATGCCTAATATTTATTTATCAAGATAGGCAGAAAAAAACCCCACAAAATAACTGGTAAGACCTTAAGACAACCTGAAACCTTTAATAGCAAATTTTAAAAATCCTAAAATAATTTTCATGTTAGAAAAATAGAGAACTTCAAACATATGACTTTAAATTTCCTTTCATATGACAGTTAATTGCTAACAAGAGTATCTTCATCTGTCAGCAATTAACAGTAAGTGAATGTAACTTTCCACAAACTTGATTACAAGATGCTTCATCTCTAACCTAATGACCTAATCAAAAGATGACAGAGAACCACTTGCATTGCTTCCACTAGCCACTTTGTCCTTTAATTCATCAGCAAGACAAATGATCACTGAATAGCCATCTTTATACGCCTGCATTCCTAGTAGCATATAGCACTTTCCCAATCAAAGGAAATGCCCTGTAATCATGCTTCATGATCAGTCTGAATCATGGACTTAAGACTTTTCCACAGTACCTACTGTGAGGGAAACGAGTGAAAAATAAGCACTTTCTTAGGAAATGCCTTTCTCACATACTTAGACTCACATTTTCCAAGCGGCAAAGAATAAAACCAGATAACATTAGTATTTCATACATTACCTATTAAACTCAGAAAAGCACTTCCTATTCTCTTAGAAACTCCAAATTTGCTATAGCTACTAGGGGATTACAGAATCAGAGGTACCAATGAAAAATATGTTCCTTGTCCATCTCCTCATGCTCCCTTAATTTAGGTTTTCGAGGGGCTTTTAAAGGATTTCTTTCCTCCACACAAGCATTCTAGTCCCTGTTCTACAGTTTTTGTGGACTGCCCCTTTAGAGCACATTTTCTTTAAAGAGGGAAAGAGCTTGAAGATACAGTTCTTCCAAACAGAGGTACTGTGCAAAGGCAATGGATAATAATTATCTTAAAAATTGATTCCACTCCAGAGTCAGTGAATGAGATAAAATTCCACTAAGAGTTAAGTGATTCCAATAGGAATTCGAGTTTGGGCAGAGCATCAGGTAATCAGCAAAGGCAGGAGGTCATCATGCTCTGCCCTTATATTTCTGTAACAAGTTTTCAAGTCTCATCACATCTTCCCTTTGAGCCAAAGCCAGATGTAATTCTGTTTTTACTGCCATGGCAAATAATAAAAGAGTGGTCATTAGTCTTTAATTTAAGGCTTATGACAGAGAAAATTTTAATGGAAGTTAAATTAACTATTGACATTTATCACAATAATTTGTTCCATAGCCTCTGAGCTGCAAGACAAAATCAGGATAATAAAGACTTCAGGACATGACTGAGCTGGGAGAAGAATCCAAGTAAACAGCCTGCCAAATGTGAGACTTCTTGTTTTACAGACACAGAAAATCCAGTGGAGACTATTTTATCTTTGAGATATATTCACACACAAGCAACCCAAACAACATTCATATCTGTTCATTTTGTGAGTATATGCAAAATGAGGTCCTGAAAAGTCTTTTTAAAGGAAGAAAGCTGAATTGCTACTGACCATTACAGCATACAAAACAGCCAGAATGATCTTTATGAGAAAATGCTTAAAAACTTTCAAGTTCTAAACTTAACTTCAAAAATACTCTACCATATGAAGGATTTATGTTTTAAACATTAGGAAGGATATTATAAGGGAGATCTGAGATAATAAGAGACAATCTTTTTGATTTAATGGTTTGTTCCAGTTATATTGAGAAAAATTGGAATTTTGCAGCTTTCCTTTCAAAATACTTTTTTAACACTAGCTATTAATAACACATTGCAGGCAGGCAGGTCTATATTCATCCAATGTAATTTCACTGTATTTTGCATCAGATAATTGTAAATGCATTTTTTATATTAATAAAAGGATAATACCAGAGCATATAATTGCTAAAATTCTCCACTCCAGAATTTTTTAATTAAAATGCTGGTACCATATCGACATGACAGAGCTTGTGCTGCCCAGGAGCAAAAATATGCTAATAAATACTCTCGGTCTACCATACAAATCCTGTGGCTTTGCATTCCTGCAGGAAGCCTCATCTAGTAGCAGGAATCAACTCTAGGCTTTATAACCAGATCCTTGACAAAACTGTTCTGAAGCTATGAGTGTAAATTAGCTTAAACATCACAGAGTAGGATAACTCCAGCATGTCAAGCCAAACATTAGCTGACTTTTTAAAAAAAAAAAAAAGTTTTCCTAAGTAAAGGAAGCAGAAGAGGCAGATTAAAACCAAACCCTGTGTTTAGGCAAAGAGCAAAATTCATTTAAATATACCTTTTTTTGCAGTTATGTCATCCTGTGGAGAGGGTGGGACAATGAAGCCAATCATACAGGCTTTCATTAGAGCAAATTCTACTGAATTTAAGAGAAGGTTTGCCTCTTTAAAACTCAAAGCTCAGTTCCAACACCCAGCAGATTATCATTGTTTCTCCCTTGAAGCCTCGTTAATTGCTCATATAATGTAACTTTTTTCCTGACTTGTGTAACAACTTCCTTTCATGTGTGTCTCATCTTTTTTATTACCTAAATCAGGCTATTGGCAACAGCACTGTCCTGCCTTGGCAACTTCTATAGATTTGATAAATGTTGCATGAAAATGTGTTTCTCTGTTTTAAATTTGTTGCCTTTAATTTCACTATCCCTTTGTACTTTTATAATGGGAAAGACCAAAAAAGCAAAGCATCTGACTGAGATCCACACCAGTTCATCTTTCATACAGCACTAATATCTTTTACTTCATCCACCTTCCTTAAGCAGGTCAGGCATGCCTTAGAAATATCTCTCTGTTTGGTGGCCCCTCAGTCTCTAATAATTTCCATCTGTGAGGGTCATATTTACTTCTTTTCCACAATTTTGAACTATCTGTTCCTACGCTTTGGTCTTTTTGAATCACTTCCTAAGGTATTGGTCATGTCTCTTATAGGTGACCATTTTTCTTATAGATAGGTTATCTTTTTTACACTAATAAGGCAAAAATATAGCAAATGATTGCAGCTTCTCTGCCAAAAGTTATTTATCACTCTCAAGATCCTTTTGACTTTGGGGTTATAAAAAAAGTGTTGTTTACCTAATGAAGGAGCAGCTTATGTCATGTCAGTAGTTCTCAACACAGATTTAATTTTAAAAAAATCCAATACTTCAACAGTATTTGCTGTCTCTGTTAAAGACAATATGGTATCATATTTCTATTTAGTACACCACTGCCCTTAAACCTGCTCCAGAGTTTAAGGTACAGCCTAAAAAATCAGTAAGGTGGGTCTAGCAGCGAGCCCAGCACTGAACTTCAGGATGGAACTGGTGTCAGCAGTAGCAGCTGCTCCATGGCCTGACCATTGGTGTTATGGCTTCTCAGCTTCTCATGGCTGGTTTGTGTGGAGATGAAGTTCATTGGCACTGGCCAATTTTCAAAATGCCAGAAGACTTTCTAAGCAATATTACAATAAAACTGTTACATACAAATAAATAAATATATATATATATATATTTTATTTTTTTTAATTTCAAAACTTTTTTTTTTTTTTTAATACTTCCTCTCCTGAGGAAGGGGTTACGAAGGGGAGTTTACTCTGGTATTTTTGAATCAGCCGATCCAGACACACCATCTTAGAGATCCCACAGCAGGAGAAGATCAGATGTTCATCATCTGATGACAGGTCATTTGTAAAAACAGAACCTTAGCTACGGAGCAACATCTCACTGGGCTCTATGACACTTCATTCTCAGAGACAAACCCCACATCACAAGCAAAATATAGTATTTTATAAAAAGGAAGTGAAAGATGTTGATCTCATTATACTGTTAGTACCCATGGCCCTTCCTAACATCTAGTTGTGTAATGTATTTCAAATACTTCAGTGAGAATTTTTTTAGAAATATCCTGGACTGGATTAGATTTGCAATAGGTGATGATGAAAGGTAGGTACCTAAAGAGAAAAAAAATTTGAGTTAAACACAGGTGCCCAGCACCGGCCTGAGGACCGAGGGCATATATTACTGGGGCAGCAGACAGCAAGGCAACATCCAAACACCTCCAACAGGATGAGATGTGTATGACCTACTGTACCGAAACCGCTTTTCTTCTCTCCTACATCGTCACTTTGTTCAGGATTCGGGGGCAGAAAATCAGGACTCTTGGATTAGAAATAAGCAGTGGCACCCCCTGGACAGTTTGACTGTGCACATCATGAGGAAAGAGATTGAAGAGTATACCAGGGACATTTTAAAGTATTTTTAGATACACTTTTTGAACTCATAGAATATTTTTTTCTTTCTGAGAAAAAAAAAAGTGTCTTGGCCAGCTAGGAATGAAACAGAAGTTGTTTTGTGATTTTTTACCTGCTGACAGTTTCTTGGGTTTTTTTAATAAATATTTATAAACCTTTAAGATCTCCTTGTAGATCTAAGAGAGGAATTCTGGGAATGTATATGAAAAACAGATTTGGACTCTACAGAAAAAAAAAAGACCTATCAGAGAGCTGTCTATGGCAGCTGTCATATTCATTTTTGTTTCTAGAAAAGAAAAAAGACATCTTCCTTTTGTGGAAATAAAATGACTATTCAGAAACAAAGAGGTATCAAAGTAATGAAACTAGACTTTCTGGGGCGAGTCCACACTGACACAGCAAGATGCATGTAGAGGTTTCCTTTAAATCATACAGGCACAGTGAAATGGTGGTGATGAGCTGAACTAATTAGCTCTGATTAAGTAATAGGCATCTACACATGGTGCATTGCATGAGGCAGTCACTTCCCAGAAAAATGTTCAGGGGAGAAACTGCACTAGGATGATTTACCACACAGTTTAACTATTCCTATCAGTGCCACTGTGGGAGCTTAATCACTAGTTTTGGTGGGAGCCAGTTTATGCCAATACTTGTAACTTCTAATCAGCACAACTTAAAAACATATCCACTAAGCATACAAAACTCAAAGAGAACACAAACACTAATCTAGTAATCACTTCTGCACAAACACCACCATAAAAAATGTATAAATCTATATTATTTGTTTGGACTGCTGAAAATGAAGTATATCTTACCATCTATCCTTGCCTTGCAATGAATAACTATGTTTTGCTTTATTTTTTTCTGAACAGGCTGGAAAATTACTTTCTGGCAACATTCATTCACTTACATCTCACCTCTTTAGAAACTCTCCATTGACCAGATTTTACCTGTAAATATTGATTTAAGATGGGAAAAAAAAAAAAAACAAAAACAAAAACAAAACAACCAAACCAAAAAAAAAAAAACCCCAAAAAACACAAAAAACAACAACAACTGAAAAATAACCATAGTCCTTAAAGCCATCCAACCTGGAGAGAAGAAACTGACTTCTTGAGAAAGAGTTACTTTAATGAAGAAGGGTATGACAGGAAAAAATATTTTGTAGAGTTAAAGCAAGCTTGCTGCGAAATAAACTCTTTGTACCATTAGGACTTGCAAAGTGGCAATGCAATTAAGTTCATGTGATTAACACCAGTCTGGCAGTATTGCTCTCACAGTTTATCAGCAGTTTTACTAATTAGGACTTTGCTAAGCAGAGACATCTGACCTTGCTGTAGCAAGGTTCAGATTATTGTTTACCCTTATGAACTCTCACTGCTTGCTTCTTTCCTTCCTTTTCTTTCTGGTGGACCCCTTCCTGTGACATTCTGCTCCATCTGAAATAATTTCTAGCAGCCATCAACATCAAATTGTTAGCGCCTCTCTGCTCACTTACTGATGAACACAAAAAGAAAAAAAAAGAAAGCGCTTTCAACAGGTATATTTTTCTGCTCATACTTTAAATTCTCTACAATACCTAAATCAGTGCAGGATGCATAGAAAAGCAGCCAGGAAGTAATTATAAGTTCCAAGTAGCAAAAAATGGAAATTATCTTTGCTCACCAAATACTAACAAGGGAGAACAGTGCTGAGTGGAAAGTGTCACAAATGTTGCTCAAAAAAAATAGAAGAGTTTCTAGATACTATCTTGTCCCTTATAGCTCTGTGGTTAAGTGCCCTTAAAATGACAACTAACAGAATAAAAGAGTTTGGCAAGTACACACGACTTTGTGATGGTGATGAAGCAGCAACTAATAAGCATAATATAGGAGTTCTAAATATCAAGAGAAAATATTATAAATTTAATTTTTTTCCAAAGCAATTCATCAAACAGAATTGCTTCATAATATGTAAAACTTACAAAGAATTCATGTACTAATCATTTTTTCCATTTGACATCAGAATTCTTCTTTTTACATCTCCTAGCAATATCTGCCATGCTACAGAAATAAAAATTATTAATAAAAATTAAATGTAGATCTCTGAGGATAAACCCCATCAGCCTGATGCCAGTTACAGCAAAAATGTATCTATGACATTAAGAAGGCATTAATAAATGTATTAGGAACAGGGATACGCAGTGAATTAAGCAAATTAGTGGGAAAAGGAAATCTCTAAATACAAAAGAATGCTAATTACAGTATTAGAAAGAACTAAGTGACAGAGCCTGTGGTGACAGGGAACTTTACTTCATAGTCCTTGAGATCCCCTTTTGTCCTGCATTTCTAATCTTTCTAGGAAATCAAATTTCACTGCTGCATAAATCTCTCAGTGATCTGTTTAGTTTCTAATCTAACCAAACTGGTTTACAGCTGATGTAAATAATTTTCAAAAGAAAGTACAAGCACTACACTTTGCTCACCACTCCATTCCTTCCTCCGATTTATCTTGTTGTTTCCTCTGTTCCTTGATTTATGTCACTTTAGCTGCTAGAAATGCAAATGCCAAGGATGCTTACTAAACCTTTCATGGACCTTGTAGCTTAGTTCCCAACCAGCTTGATATCAATGAGTTAATCTTCACTTGTTCCCTAGACCAAGGCATATTTTCAGATACTACGCCCATGTCAGAATATTGTTGCAGTAGTGAAGCTTGGTGTGGATCTCAGCAGGAAAAACAGATTTTTTAAAAAAATATATTCCCTGTGCTCTCCAATAATATCCAAAAAGCACAATAAAAGCGAATTCTAATTCTAGCTAATATCTGGATACAGAATTCAAGTGCAACAAGTTGTACTTCATTCACATTTCAGTGATAAAGAAACCACTTAATCTAAAATGCTTCTTCAGTTATTTATTAGAGAAACTCTATCAGTTTCTCTAATAAATAACTCAGAACAAATCACTCTGCTTTTCAGACACTTGACTATACATTTTTAGAGGATTCAATAGATTAATTTCTAGTGGGGGAAATTTTTCCTAAACTGTATACCCACAAACAAATATCTGCAAAATATATCTTGTGGTGATGATGAAAAGGAAATTAAGTGCAGGTTGGAGATAGAATGATATAATGGTTTGGGTTGGAATGAACCTTAAAAATTACCTAGTTCCAATCCCCCTGCCTAGGCAGGGACACCTTCCTCTAGACAAGGTCACTCAGAGCCCCATCCAACCTGGCCTTGAACACCTCCAGGGACGGATGAAGAGGTGGGCATAGGTAATATGGTGTACAGAACTACTTACTATTCAGAGTGGGGATTTTTAAAACATGATCAGTGCTCTACATACCAGTTCATGCTTATTGTCCTGAATGCTGTCAGGTGATGCTGTTGGGTGAGTGAACTGAGACCCAGGCACAGGTGTTACTAGCAATTGTTTTGCTGTGCTCCTTTGATTGCAAGTTCTTTAAAGGATCACAGCACTTGCTGTATGATAAGCATATTGTGGCTACTCCATTTGCCACCAAAGAGCAGAATTAAGGTTATGGGGGTGCATTTGTAGTACCTTTCAAGCTCAGATTTAATTTCAGTTATACCTGAAGTTGCATCATTAAAACTCAGATCTATATAATTTATAATGGATTTTGTTTAGAATATGTAAACCTAGACATACAAGTTTGTTTTAAATCTAAGAATTAGATTTAGGACATAAGCCAACCTAAGAGGTTTTGAACTGGTATTTCTAGGATACTGATTGTAAGTCTACTGACCCACCTCATTTGCAAGAGGCTTTAGGTCAGGCTTACAGCTGTCAGTATTTCAATAACTTCACCAGAGACAGCTCAGGAAATAAGGGATTTGAAGGCTGCCAGGGATCTAGCTTTGGCTGAGGAAACTGCACACATAAATTCAAGCCGCTTCAGATGGGCCTTCATAAAAGAGAAGATGGGAGCAGTAGGAAAAAAGTGACTACCTTTCAAGAGACATCCTTACAACCAACTGAATCCAAGCAGGATGAAAGACCTCTTGCTTGTATCTGAAAATATGGATGTAATTCAATTAGACATAATACAATCAAGTTTTAGATTATCAAGACAATTTAACCCCTCAGTTGGGATCCAGATAAATCAGCCTTTCCTGTACTTTCTTCCTGTGATTTTTCTGTTTCTGCTCTTCTGAGCACAGTGGTGACTTCTCACCTTCTGCTTCTCTCCTTTATGCTCACATTATCCACGATTTTCTTGATGTAACTTCTTCTCCTTCTATAGAGAGCAGGAATTTGAAAGTTTGGTGGAAAGAGTCTAGTCCCTCTTTGTCCCCTAGTGTCCCACCATCATGTGTGACCAGGTGTAACCACATGCCATCATGACTGATCACTTACCAGGCCATGGAAGGGTACTTGGCACAGACTAGGAACGCTGGTCACAATTACAGTTTCTGGGAAACCAATTGCACCAAGCATCTCATAACCCTTCTTGAAAAGAGCTCCAAAAAAGAGGGTATTGCCAGAAAGACAAAAGAAAAACAAAAGAGAACTGCTAGTAATCCTAGCCATGTGCAGTTTCCTATCATGGGTGACACAAATAAGGATTTGCATCTGAAAATGAACTGTTCGGTTAATTTTCACAAAATACAGTGCCTACTGCAGACACCCCTGACCTTTCACCAGAATATTAACTTCACAGAGAAACAGTTCTTTGATATCACATCTTTATATAACAGAGAAAATCTCTTCTTTTCCTTGTCATATTGTCTGTTGAATTTTTTTTGCCCACACATGCAACTCATATCTATATATCTTGTGGGAAATAAGTGAATGTGTCTTTATTGTATTGTCAGAAAACAGCCATTTCAAGGCATGTTAAGTGATTTATATGGATTACAAGAAATCATTTATTGTATTCCTCAAATTCAGATGACCTAGATAAAAAAAAGTCTTACTTTAATGAAAAACCAGCTCATTGAACTCATTGTAAGGGAAGGTGCCTAAACTAAATCTTTACCTTAATTTTATCCAGCAACACTACATTACTTCATGCATGCAAATAGAATCTATGCTACTTTACAGTATGTGCATGTGACACATTTCAGA
This sequence comes from Onychostruthus taczanowskii, assembly GCF_017590055.1. NCBI lineage: Eukaryota > Metazoa > Chordata > Aves > Passeriformes > Passeridae > Onychostruthus > Onychostruthus taczanowskii. The sequence goes on along the minus strand of NW_024501237.1, from coordinate 8,656,312 downwards.
TTTGTCTCAAGGCACTTCCTGTGTTATTATGGAATACATATTCATTTGTAATTTAAGGTATACAAGTCATTAATTACAGGGTAAGAAATATGATTTTTCAATAGACATTTATTTTAATATTTTCCCAATGAAAAATAATAAAGAGATCATTGTCATAGCAAACATTTAGTAATAGAAATCTTCAGCATTTTACAAGCTGAAAATACTGTTCCTTGGAGAAATATGAATCTGTAGTGTTGTCGCATTCCACTGAGGGAAAATGTGAGGAGTTCTTTTAGAACTAGATGGTCAGGAACAAAATTAAGTCAGACAAGGCAAACCTTGTCCATAGGTTGGAGACAGATTCACTAGAGTCACTGGGATCATGCAACAACAGCGTGTTCTATTGTTCAGAGCCTTCTTATATAGGGAGTTCAAAACTCCCAGGTCTGGACAACTGAGTGGTTGAGGTCTCAGCACCACCCAGCTCCTTGAGCAGTGATATCTCTGCATTCTGGATTGAACATGCTTGGCTGAGGTCTCTGAGTTTAAATCTATCCTATGATTGCTCACTCAGATACTTGCATATTTCTGAACTAGGTGAGCCAAATTGGATTTATGTTATGGCTAGATTTATCTTGCCCAGCTACAGACTAGCTATACTGTGACATCTGAGAACCATTTATCAGTAACAAAAAAAGAAAAAGGAGCTGCCCAAACGAAAGAGGACTGGAAAAGACAGAAAAGAAGAAAGAAAAATGGAAAAGGAATACAGGATTAGGGAATGCCATCAACATCCACGCAACAGGGGGTGTGCTTGCAGGTCTCAGAGAGGTCATGTCTCCCATGGCGTCAGGTGATTGGACATTCAGTGAGTGAGAGGGCACTTGAGCAGGAGGTCCAGGCCCCTAGCAGGGTTGTGGCAAGGATTGCAGCAGTGGGCTGGAACAGAAGTGGGCAGGGTTGGATACAGGTGACTCAGGCAGAAGGTCCAGAACCCTGGACAGGGTCACAACCCAAGACTAGGATCACAGCACTGAGCTGACTCGGAGATGGGCAGGGTTGGACACAGAGACACAGAGAAACAGGACAAGCATAAGGTCGAGCAGGAGCTGGCAAGGGCAGAAGAGCCAAAAGACAGGCTGGGACCACAGCAAAGGAACAAACAAGCCAGTGAATAAGCAGCAGTTAGTTTTTATACGCCCTGGCCCCTACCAAATTCCACCTGCTTACAGGAGACCATTGACCCACTCTAACATTTCACTGCAGTCCATTGGTGGATACCTTTTGGTATCTGACTGGAGAAGCCCCTCTGAGGAGCACAGCGTCTTCTTCTGACAGCCTGACCTATGTGAGGTGTTGTTGAGGTGAAGTCTCCCCAGAGGCAAGGCTTTCTCCTATCTTCTGACTCCTGTACGTGGCATATGTGTTGGTAACTCCCCGTGTGTGGAGACACGAGGCTTGACTCCATTTTCTCAGAAGGCTGATTTATTATGTTATATATTATACTAAAATACTACATTAAAACTATACTAAAACTAAAATTACAGAGAGAAAAGAATGATCAGAAGGCTACAAAGATCAAGAATAGAATAGAATGCATTAACAAAATCTTGTGACTGCTCACAGCCTTGGCACAGGTGGTCATCAATTGAAAACAATCCCCATGGACGAATGGAAGATGCACCTGTTGCATTCCACAACAGCAGATAGTTATTGTTTACATTTCTTTCTTGAGGCCTTCAGCTCCTCAGGAGGGGAAAATCCTAGCAAAGGATTTTTCATAAAATATCATAGCTACAGTATATATGCGCTCCCTCCCCCACATGCCTCTCACAATGAGTATTGAGGCAAACCAAAACTACATTGGCTCCTCACAAGCATTTAGAACAAGATACAACCACCAGCATATCTGATTCAGTATCATCTCAAATCACGAAAAAAAAAAAAGTTAAAAATACTAGCAGCAGAAAGAAGATTAAAAAGTCATTTTTTTCTCTCCTGCTTTCCCTTCCCCTTTCTGTGACCATTTTATACACAGTCCTGATGAAAAAAGCCAAGGCTCATGTAAAATATTTTTTATGAAGCCCAGGCGAAAATACATTGCTAATTTTCACAGCTTGTCAATAAGCAAACTCCAGTCTTCAAGCACATCCAGTGCAGAAGGAAAATCTCCATTGGAGAAAGGCAGGATATTCTCCTCTATGTGCTGAGGAACACAGTACCTTCGAATAATGTGAGGGTCACATTCCTGAACTTCTTTGGGTTGGCTTCTAGGCTGGAACCTATTTGACTTGTGGGGAAGAATCAATCAAGCACAAGATCAGTAGTGGGGGTATCAGTGTGCCAAAGTGGTCAATGTCTTCTTAAAGACATGAATTTAGGAATACTAAGACTGGATGACAAAGGGGCAATGTTATATTTGCATTAGGAACTGCAACAATTATTACTAAGTTGGCATGCATGTTAGTAACATCTATCTGCAAAGAGTTTGCAGACTGAAAATAGATAATAATTTGTCCTGTCATAATAAAAACAAACCTGGACTTTCTATCAATAGTAAAAGTTCAAGATTTTACCACTTTACATGAATTTGACAGTATGATTTAGAAAAAAAAAAAAAACATGCTTTGCTATAGACCTCGTGTTAGAGGTTGAAATGAGATGGACAAGACACTTGTTTCTTCATGCAAAATAGACCCTCCTGCACCTTACACAACCACCTGACCTTCCTCCCCACAGCACAATCAGCACATTCCAACTGCAGGCTTCCCAAGCAGACTCTCCCTACAGACTCCAATTGTGCTCACAGCAGATCCTTCTCTCTAGCTAACCCACTCTTTTATAACACCCATGCTTATTGGACATAGCTGCAACCCATTTAGGGCAAGGCCTCCTCTTTTTACCTCCTCTTTGGTTATTAGTACAGCTGCAACTCATTAGGGGTGAAGTTACTTGCAATCCATTCTCCTACACCCCTGATTTATATGATAGGAAAAATCTCAGGTTTGCTTTTGTTTTTAAAAAAAACAAGTTTTTACAGAAACAACTTTCAGTACATCAGGTTGCTCAGAGCCTCATCCAAGCCGGCACTGAACCCTTTCAGAGGTGGTGTGGCAGGATGGGAAGGCAGGACTGAGAAGTGAAGGGACTGAAAGGACCCATATAAAAAACTAGCCTCTGCCCTTCCAAAGCCAATTACTTTATGTGATGCTGTATGCATGAGCATTTAACCTTTTAACTTTCACTAATGGAATTTACTATCATTAATGGCTTTCTAAACACATCTCATTACATTTCATTTAGTGCTCAGTCATTGTTTAAACTGGTTTATGACTTGGTTGGGGGGAGGAGGTGCTTAGCACGAAAAAATGAAAGATCTTAGCAGTGATAGGAGTGACAATCACTTAAATTAATATTTGATTTTTTTTAACTTCCACAGTGCTTATACCCTTCAGTTTGGTACGCCTTTAAAAACCCATTAAAGCTATTCTGTATTATTTTTCACTTATTTTGAGGAGGATAAAGAAGTACTGAAACTTTCAGCAAGCTCATAATTTTGAAAATCTCTGCAACTGTACCTCTTTAAGGAACTTCCACCCTTGAAGTCTGCTCTTTAAAGACAGAAAGACCATACAGCCTATTAGAATATAAAGTAGGATATAAACTGAATAGAGTAATTTCCAGATAAAGCACTCCAGGAATTAAATAAGATAAATATGTTTATTTCTGAATTCCTTTCAAATTAATTCTCTGTAGCAGAAAGAATCCAAAACAGAATCATTTGTTGAAAATTCTGGTAGCTGCCATCTATCAAGTTTGTAAATCTTTATAAATTTGCTAGTTAAAAGGAATGTGTGGTTTATATTTGACACTGGCAGAGTTACAGGTACTATTAACCAGGTAATCCATTAACACTTGGGGAAAAAAGAAAAAAGAAAAACCAATACAAAATAAATTATGCCCAGGCTTGCATTGTTCAAAAGAACATTTAACTAGGGTTTATATGCAGAAATGTAACCTGATCTGTTTCTCCTAGTGCAATATGATATTTGTATAAAATACATTTTAAGTAACCATTCCAATAACTACTAAATCCTTCACCTAAATATCAGCCTCTGCACGGGGGAAAGGTTTAAGACGTGTAGCTCCAAAAATTCTCCAAAAGGTCAAATAGGGATTTTCAAGAACTTCTGCCATCAAAAGAGTTAATCTACCCTTTGAAGACTGTCCCTTGCACAAGAACAGTAGAAAAAGCTCTAATTTATGACAAGTTCCTTCTTCTTTAGCTTTCCTTCTCCTTCTAAAAAACACCCATGACTGTGTGAACCACCATGACTCCATAAGGTCCTCATGATTCTACACTGCCACTGTAGCAGCATGTAAACTACCAGACAAGTTTGTGCATATTTCAGGCAGAACCCTGAGTTATTACACCACACTAAAGAGAACCATGCCCCCAGAAAACAAAAACAATTTGGCAGGAGGCAAAAGTGGGAAGGTGGCAAATGTTTCCTCTCACCACTCTCCACTGCAAATTAAGACTGCATCAGTTTCTATGGGGTACATAAAAATATGACATCTCCTCTTTGTAATGACTGAGGCACAGATTCAGACCAGCAGGGAATCTCAATAGTTTATTCAAAGAAAGGAGCTTGTTTTGTACACTTCTCGAAGACACAGTATTTCTTTATATAGTAATTCTCACTAAGTGATCTGTCACACACTGCCACATAGCAATGTGCTTCCTCAATGTCCCCATATGGGGTGATCATGTACTGTTCACCTGTCAGCTTCCAGCAGGCTCCTCTCTGCAGGGCTCTGCCCTGTGGCACCTCCTCCCCCCAAGGTCAGGCTACTCTGTGCTGCCATGTGCTTCACAGCTGTAACTCAATTCTATCCTGTCTCTTCCCAAACCTCCCAAAATGACTTTTTCATAATATTTTACTATATCTGGTCTGGTAAGAAATTTATATATTATCTTCTGTAAAAAATAACTGTTGTCTTCAAAATGTCAAAAACATTTAAAATATTTCCTGGTGTTGGGGGAGTCTCAATAAAAGGTACCTAAACTTTTAGGGGAAACACTTAAAATTGTCTGTTTAGCATCAACCACAGCTATTAAAGCTGTTAATTTTAATAATCATTTGGGGCAGTGTGAAGATGTCTGTGCATATGTGTATGTCTATGTTCATAATTCTTCATTAAAAAGTCACAGTGCTAATAGCCTTGAAACACTTTATCTTTTTTTTCCATCATTAATTGTTTGTCAGCAAGGCAAGTTTCCAACATAGTTCCCCTTCAGAATGCTGCAATTGCAACAGTTCTTGAGTATTTTTAGATTTTGAAAGCAAACAGATGATTCAACTCCACCTCAGCTTTTATTTTTCTACTGTTGAATAATGGTTTGGGGAGCATGCAGTCCTTTCTTATGTGCTCCCAGCAATGAAAAAAATGGAAATACATGACTGTTACTTGCTCTGGACAAGCTGTGTTTCTTGAAAGCCATACAAAGCTCAGAGAGCTGGAAGTGCATTACAGGACTCAGTGGCACTCTCAGGTGATGGATCTCAAGGTCACATTTGGCCCTGTGCCTCAGAAGACTAAACAAGAAAGGCTGAGAAGATTACCTTGGAAGTATGTAATTAAGTGATAACATCATTGTCCCTGTGCTTTGCAGAGCAATTCACTTGTGATGAACAATTTCTTCTCCAGCCTCGTAACTGAGTCACTGAACATTCAGTTGTTCTATCAAAGAACAAACAGGCAACAATGTTATTGTTGGAATTCCTAGATGAAATAAAAAGAGTAAAACTTGCCAAATGGAAACAACCAACTCTCCCCCCACCTCATGCTGAAATTGTAGCGGGTAAGAAAATTAATGAAGTTATTTCAGTCTTGTACTTCGATACAATCTTGTGCAAATTACAGAAAATAATAAAAATAATGACTTTTCAAAGCTTTCTTGACCTTTCTTTCAACAGAAGTTGGGCCACACAGAAATCATTGCTCCCAGATCAGCTTTTCTGCATCCCTAGGAGCACCTCATTTAACCAGGTCTCAGCAAAACCACAGAACTGGTGCTCAAGATTGTGGCTATATTGGCTCAACTTTGCCCTTCAAAATAAAGTACAACATATTCTAACCCAACTTACACTGAGTCAGAACAATAAAATTTTAATTAGAACACGGGGAAAAGGCAAAGCTCCTTCAAGATAGCATCACCTGATTTTTGTCTCTATGTTGTCTTTCTAAAGGTCTCTTTTTGTAAGGAGGACATGCATGTTCCCACACATATATAGGATGTCATTTCTTTACTATTTCTGGATATTTATCTGCCAGTCTGGTGGTGCTGAAATTCTCATTGTATAGAACGTAAAATGATGCCAAAATTAGCAAAATTGAGGGTACCATCACCTCAGCAGTCTTGTCTTGCCAACACAAATTCTGTGAAATCTATTCATTCTGTGTGTTCTGAGAGCAGTGATTATATTGGTGTAGTCTGCTATGAGAGCTAAGAAAAAAGATGGCAATCCAGTGAGGCAGCATGGTCCAGCTGTCAGTAAAGAATGAAATTTTTCCAAGTTTCATTTGCAGTCCCTACTTGCAAGATTAGTTTATCTGTGGAATACGAAGTGAAGAGAAAGTTCCAATCCCACCTCAAACAGTACACTGAATATTATTGTTAAAACATTTATACATTCATTATGCTACTTGTTAGTACCATAATTTGCTTTCTGTATCAGTATCATGAAAAAACATTCTTAGAATCCTGAAAGAACCAATCTCATCTTCTTGAGTTCAACATGTGGGCAAACCTAAGTTATACCAGATCCAAAATGATACCCAAATACTCTCATAATTCCAAAATTGCTCTGATCAATGGCAATGAGAGGATGGGGTATGAAATTTTCTATACTTGAAAATAAATGTAGTTTGCAGGCTACAAAATGCCATGAGAATCTTATTAACAAAACTTGGCATTAGATACTGGCTTTCAAGCACAACTCTGATCTCATCAGAACTGAGACAATATCAGCAAAAGCAAAGTAAATATTTAACACAGATCTAGTCAAGTTCTAAACATTTAAAACAAGGTTTTAAATTTAGAGTCCTGATTGTTGGTAAAGTTGGAGCAAAATTTGATGTGTTTGCAAAATTGTGTAAGAGGTTATGGAATAGAATCTGACATCAAAAAGTAGCTACTGGCCCTTTGTAGTGGTGTTTGTTCTAAAATTTAAGTGGACAGTTATTTCAGTGAGAAATGAGACAAGATGAGACAACTGTAGCTTTCAAAGATATTTTCTCCTGGTATTTTGGACATTTGGCATTGTTTTGAAGTCTGAATGCAAAGCAGTAACACAGAGGGAAAGAAAACACCCCACATCTCAGTGTGTAACATCACATTGACTTGGTGGAACAACATAAATACCATGTTGACCTCACATTCTTGTTGGAGGGAGAGATCTAAAAATATCTCCATGCTTTTACAAACCAGGAAATATTTATGTGACAGATGGGCAGTGAAAGAAGAGGAAATAAGAACACATTAAAAAAAATCTGCACTAGTTTTCATTTTATTGATAGCTGGAAATACAAGAATTGCTGTATGCATGTCATGAACACATGTAGAAAAACCTACCAAGCACCTAAGATCAACCATTTATTGGATGATATTTAAAAATTATACATTCTTATGATTGATAAAGTCCACAGCATACCCATTTCTAACACTTCAACCTTCAGTCTGTGAAGCTTTGTCAACATAACAGAGGTTTTATCACTAGAGATTTATATATAGATCCTTACAATTTCAGATCAAGCCAGAAAAACTACATTTTTGAATTTTTTTAATATTATCTCCTTAAAAGCCACAGGCTCTCAGCTAACAGGAAACAATCACCAACACCCCACAGCAGTCACAGCTGTTTGTCTGCATACGGTAGTGGATTAATTCTGCCCTGCCTGTCATCAGAGCAACTGGAGTCACTGTATATGATTCGGGTGTGGCATGACTCCTTGCCCATCCACTGTCTGGCATTTCATTCCCAAGGGAACCACAGCACAGAGAGGGGAACACAGCAGGTGTAGGTGCCACACTGGGAACCCCACATTCATGCGGCATCAGACACACCCTTGGGTGGTTCAGGTGGATGGATGATGCACAGTGTCATCTGTGGAGAGGTTCATCCTTTCTGGTCATTTGAGCTACTATATAATTTTGTCACAAGAAAACAGTCCTCTTCAACACTTCTGATGTCAGACAGAAAGGATGTTGCCTTGAGAACTCCCTGTTGCACAGTTACAAAAAGGCCAGGCCTGACAGGTATCTGTGAGTGGAGGATGCCCACAGGCTCCTGTGCTGCCATGAGTGGGCTGAGGTGATGCTGACACAAATTGGCTATAAAATCACAGAATCGTTTAGGTTGGAGAAGATCTTTAAGAACATTGAATCCAGCTGTAAACCTAGCACTTGCAAGTTCACTGATGGTCCATCTAAAAGTACCCCCTACATTTTGCCCTCCTACTTGGAGAAGGGAAGGAAAAGAAATCCAGGGGTGTCTCATCATGATGGGGGGGAATAGAGACAGGCAAGGACAGCTCCACTCCAGTTGTTAGGTGTAAGGAGATGGGAACACTGCTGAAGGCATCTCAGGGAAGGCTGAGAGGCATGGGCTTTGACAGAGAGAATCAGTAGATTTCAAGAAGACGGCTCTGAAGCTGGGTTGCCACAAGAGACAGTCACACAACAGAACACCAGGAGCTAGCCCAGCAATTTTCCCTTTCATACCGGGGCAAATCACACTTTGCCCCACCACCAGAGTGTTCCATATGAACTGGGCCACATGCACTTTCAAGTACACAGCAGGGGAGAGAGGAAGGCCAATGCCAAGGGTAATGTCAACCCACCTGAGAGAGCCTGGAGCTCTTAGGAACACCACAGGTCTGCAGCCACACAAGTAACAAAGAGCAGTCAGGAAAAACGAATGTCAAAGATGTTAATTTTTCTTCTCTTTCATGCTCATTCTTAATTGAAAGTTGCAATTCTTGCTAATTTCTGATGTTTTTTTCTTTTCACAAACATGGGACTACTAATACTAGGTAAATCCAGAGGCACTAGGCATTATTTTAATTCTAAGCTCTTAGAAAGTAATTTTTTCATGCAAAGCATGTTATGAAAAAATAGAAAGGAAAAGTAACTTACTCTACTAAAAATAGTGAGAGGGGGAGAAAAAACAAAATGTCTCTTTGCAAGGGTTTGGATTCCTGCTGATAGAAAAAAATTAAGCATAAAAGGAGCTGTAAGATTTATCCTTTGCAAAAAATCTGGGCTGCAAAAACTGAGAAGGGGGGAAAGCAAATACATGACCTGTTTTTCCCTATTATTACAAATACTTTCATGCTAATCCAATATTGGACAACACACTTCAGTGTTCCATGATTTTGCATCAAAGCATGGAAATGAGGTCTCTGCTTTTTCTATCGGCAGTTGTATCAGCCTCAACTGCTACAGTGGTCACCTATGAGGTGATACATTATCAACATTAGCATTCTGATGTCACTGTGTCACCTGTGCATACATCTGATAACTGCTACTTGATAACAAAACTTGGAGCAGCACCTTTTTGCAGCACAGATCTGTTTCCCCTGAGTAACCCTAATGACTTCTGCAGGACCTAGAGAGGAATGGGCTCAGCACAAGTGAACATACAAGATATAAGACAAATATTGGTAGTCACAAAATGCAGAAGATAAATCTGAAGTGTTGCACTATCTCCATTATAGAAAATATCAAAGCATAGTGTTAAAAAACAGAGTGGTTTTGCTTCTCAACAAGTCTACAGGAAGCCTGCACTTCCTCAGGAAAACATTAATAGTAGCTGAAAAATGAACCCTAGCCACATTTCTCCTTGAGGGTGTAAGTACTGCATCCTTGTTTTTTACTGAAGAGTAAAATTCAAAGCATACAGTCAATTAAATATGACCTTCTTCCTTTGAAGCATCTGTCTGCAAGGCCATCAAAGGAGGTGACTGTTTTTGTTGTTGCTGTGGCAAATGTAACAAATTCTGTTCTTCTGAAATATTCTAAAAGCTCACAAAAGGTCCTAACAGGATGTGTAAGAGCTGGATGGGAGGAGAATGTCAGCATATCTTGCTGCAACTCCTGCAGGTGAGGCAGGATAGGCTGTGAAAGGGCCACCCTGTTTGTAACTTAGCACTAAAAAGATTGGGATGGTCCCAGGTGTGGCTGAAGGATGAAGGAGGCTGTAGATATTTACAAGCTCTTAAGAAAGCACAGGTTTAGTGGAGACTGTGCCAGAGGGCTTGAAACTGAGTCATCCATGTGACCTTCTGAGATGCAAGGTTGCTTTATTTCTCTGCTGCAGCAGGAACCCTTTGCCTGTTTCCATGCCAGTTCACAGTGCTGCCACAGGGACTGGAGTACTAATATTCAGGGAAAGAACAGAATCTGCTTTTTATGTTGTTCTTATTTCTTGTTGGAAAAAAAAAAGGCAAAAATTATTTTGCAACATTTTCCTGAAAGCTTTTCTAAGCTCAAAGTATTACACTAAAGTTCTAAAGAGAATAATTTATTTGCCAAAGCAGCAAGTTCAAGTGGTCAAATTTGAGCACACAACAACACATGCCAAAGATATAGTCTAATATAATAATTTAATTAATCTAAATTAATAACATATTTGTTTTCTTTATTTTTGTCAAATACAGTAAAAGGCTGACTACATACCTCTGTGCTAGGTACTCTCTGTTAGACTCTTAGGTATAACATGTGAAGGTAGAGATCTAAAGGGATATCTCTTAATAAATTTGAATACATCTATGTCTGATCATGACATGCTTAGCTTGTTAACAGAGCCTGCATCATTATATTGATAGTGGTTTAAATGAGTAATTTTTGCTCAGATAAGAAGCCTGTTAAATATCATGACAGGCTTTCTCTGAAGATCTGAAACTGATCCACATCTTGCACACCAGAAGAAGTCATCATGCACCACTTTTAACAAGAGTCACACTAATTGCCTATGCAGGGCAGAAAAACCCCAGGATTTTTAAAAAACAAAAAACCCCAACAAAATGTGAAGAAGGATTAATATTTTGGAAGGTGCTGAAAAATAGAATAAAGCTCAGGAGGCAAACATGAAGCAGGGACATTAATTCATGGGAGCTGCATCAATTCAAGTCACTTGAGGGCTTCACCAGGACAGCATGCACTGCATTCAACCCCCAAGTGAAAATCTGCCATTCTTTTTGAAGCCAAAGGCAGAAAGAAACTATTGAAAAATCCAGATTTCTTCACATGTGAAAGAGCTAGATTAGAAAAACATGCTAACTCCTGAGCTGGAAAATCACTCCTGTTTATATGGGTGGCTTTTATAGACACATTAAACCTGAAAGCTGGTTTCCCTTCAAACATCTCTTTCCCATCTACCTTATTTTTTGCCACTCCTAGAAGGTTCAGACAACCCTAAATCCATATAGCACCCTGCAATTTCCCCTGGAGTTTCCCCGTAAAGTAGGTCCTGAAAGCTACTGTGAAGTCACAGGACACAAAGTACAAGTCACACCGGACATTCCCTACCGATGATAACCTGTTATAGAAGAGTAATGCAATAGTTGGCTCTCACAATTAAGAAATAGATATTATGTGTATGCTAAGAGAAGTATTGTAAATGTGTAGCGATGTTATTGCAATATATCCTCCCATTGTCCTCTTTCCCCTCCCCCTTGTAACAGCCTTGGTAGTCACGGCATTTGGGGAGTGGCAGTTTATTACTAAGAGGCATGACATGACAACACCTGACCTCCAATCAAGGTGCAAAAAGTGATCACCACCAATGGAAGGCAGAGAAGAAGTTGACTGACAAAACCTTGGCGGGGGGCTAAGGGTTTAAAATGCGGGGCATCCGTTTTGTAGACAAGTACATGGCTGCTAGTCACAGAGACTCCCAGTGCTGTAATTTTTCCTTATTCAGTCCTTTGTTATATATTTGTTAAGGTTTAACAAACCGTTGGACTTTTAAAAGTGAGTGTCTGGAGTGACTTCCACGTCAGCATCCTCTAGCCTGGTTATTTCCACACATGACAATATTTTGTTTTCATTTCTGTCAACCTTGTGGCTGACAGGGACTGTTTACCAGCTGGATGTACTGTCCTTGGGCCAGGTTTCAAAGTTTTGCCCTGAAAGTCACTTCTCTGAGTGGCTAAACAGACCAGGAGACAGAGCAGCAGCACAAGAGCACAAGTTAGAACAGGGAGGAAAGACTCATGGCAGGGAATAGAACTGTCCCTGATGGAGTGATTAGACTTACAAGGACTCAAGTTTTGTTTGCAGTTACGCATGCTCTTGCTTCTTCTGCCCACTCCTGTACTTGTAGGGAAGAGAAGCACTGGTTTGTGTGTCAGCAAATCTTAGTAATTGTGATAAATGGCTTTTAAATAAGCATATATGTCTGTTGGGTGTTAGGCTTTCTTCCTTTTTTTTCTTTCTCTTAGGGAAATTTATCCCATTTGTTGCCGATGACACCAGAAGGATAGATACTTGAGAGAGACAAAGGCTGCGGCCAAGGTGCTGGGGAGGGCTGCAGCTGGCTGCAGTCTCTCAGCTGTGGGGCTTTCTCTTGGGAAAGGCAGAAACACCATGAGATTTTGGCTGGGGAGTGAGGCTGATCCCTCACTCTCTCTCACACTCAGGACTGGAGGGGAAAGGTCGGGCTGGTGCTACTGCAGGGCAGAACTTGCTGCCACTGTGGAGATCAGCCCTTGACTGCTTCTCCTGCCAGGTGTCACTGTCATAATTTCTGAAAAATCCCTTTGCCAGGATTTCTCCTCCTGGAAAGATGAGAAGCCTCAGAAAAGAATGAAAACAATAATTATCTGATTGCTTTGGAATGTGGGCTGAAGATCATTTAGCTACAGGTGCATGTTTGATTGGTTTCATGTGAATTATTTTAATTTAATGACCAATCATTGTCTAGCTGTGTTGGGGTTCTGAGCAGTCAAAAGTTTTTATTACTCATTCTTGTTAAGCCTTCTGAGGTATCCTTTTCTCGATCTCTAGTACAGTTTGAGTATAGCATTATTTAATATAATATAAAATTATAATATAATCAATCAGCCTTCTGAGAACATGGAATCAGATTCATCTCTCACCTTGTCATGGGGACCCTCACAAACACCACAGCCGGGGATGAGCCTTTGCTCGTAAGAGCAACCTTTGGACTAGGACCTTTTCAACACTCAGCCTCACTGAGAAGGACCCTCAGCAACTGCTTGAGTGCCTCAGGGGAAAACCCAGGACTCCAATCTTTTCCCCTTCCCAGACAGAGGATCTCCCAGGTGTGTGCAGCAGCTGCCCGCGGCAGCCCATCTGCACTGCCCAGCCTTCCTGTTTTATGGTGCTGCTTTGGCCTTTTTTGCTACACTTTGACCCAACATCCCATACTCGCCTAGACACCTCAGCGCTTCTGGTGACTCCAGAGACTTTACTACACTTTGTTTCCAGGCCTGGGCGTGCTCTGCTGTTCCAGCCTGCGGCTCCGAGGTTCCTGCTGCAGTCCATTACAGACCCGGAGGGGCACTGACACCAGCTCCTTCCTGTGGGTTTGCAAAGGAAAGCCCCTTCTCTCCTCTCTCCCTCCCGCCGCCCGAGCCGCCATGGCCGTGTGGAGAGGCGGCCGAGCTCGCGCCACAGCGCCCCCTGCAGGCGCGGGGGAACCATCGCAGCCGCCCCGCCCGGCCGGGAGCCACCAGCGCCCCTGCTGGCCGTGACCGGAACTGCACGGAAGGGGAAAGCGCCCGACGGCCGAGAGAAGGCTGCGGGTGGGTTTGTGCTTCGCTCTGCTGCTGTGCTGCTGCTGCGGCTCTTGCTTTGCCTTGTGATATCTATATCTATCTATCTATAGATAGATATAAGTAAAAGTTGTAATTCCATTTCCCCTATCTTTACCTGAAAGCCTGGTAATTTCAAAGTTATAATAATTTGGAGGGAAGGGGGTCACAAGGGAGGTTCCTGCCTTCCTTGGTAGACACCTGTCTCTCAAATCAGGACAACTTCGCGTTCTAAAAGAGGCATTGATAGAAGTAAAATTCTTGAAGGTATTTAAGTATGAATCCCCAATCTCTGCGAGTTGCTTTACCTGCATTACCTACAGCAGCAGCAGAAGGCACTGTATTAATAAGCACAAATTGCCAAATTTTACTTCCAGCCCCCCACATTCCTCCACTCCATTGTAACCAAAGCCCCGTGCAGGGCAGCAGCACTGAGGTTGTGATGGAGGATTGGTACCTTCCCTGCTTATTTAGAAACTGAGTTTCAAGTGTAGGAATCTCCCCCTGAGAGGGAACAGGTGTCCCTCGGTCCACACTGTGCTACTAATCACTGCGTGTTTACATCTGGGCATCATTCACTGCCAGTCTGGGGTGAGAGCCCGGGGGTAAGGTCAGCATTTATGCATTAACTGCTCTGGTGAAAAACCACTTGTCACTCTGAGGGAAACCCCATCATATAGGTGAGCCCCTTGCAGTTCCTATGGTTCTGTGACATTTTTCTTTTATTCTCTTGACAAAAAGCGCTGCAATACAGAGATGAGAGAACCACCTCCGTCATGGCTGAGCCTCACTGAGGTGAGGCGCACTCTGTACACTGATGAAATGAGCTTGGTGTATGGCTGGAAATTGTTTTTGTGCTCAGCGACCTAGAAGATGTTCAGCCCCAGTCTTCTGAACTGTGACTGCACTTGACCCCATTTTGCATGCACACCTCTGCTCCATTTGCTTCAAAAAACCCACAGCACTGGACAGGAGTGGCAGAGACGTATGCATAACTGCTTTGTTTCCATTGTGTTTTGGGTGGCTTTGAGTCACAAAGCTGTGCACAGATGATTCTGCTAAGACCAGCTGCTGAAAGAGAAACTTACAGTAAGACAAAGACTCAGTGTTTAAAATACAAGGTTTCTCATTATTCTTTCTTACTCCCAGATATAGATCAATTGTTGTTAGACCTTATCTTTCTGATTATAAATACCCAATTTTTGGGGCAAACGTGATTTTGATTTTTGGTGGTATCACTAAACAACTGACATTGTAACATTATAAAGTTGTTTTTGGTGGGTTTTTTTTTGTTTTTTTGTTTTTTTTTTTTTTTTCCCCCGTAAATAGGTCTAGAAACAAAGAAAAGCTGCGAGAAGAGTATTCTGGTAAGGTGTGAAGAGCATTTTTGTCCTTCAGTTGCACCAGATATCAAGGATGAGGTGTCACATCATAGCGCTGACTTGAAATCCGGGAATATGCTTTTTAAAAATACCATTTTGGGTTTGTAAAAACACTTTCTGAAGACGAAGAAACCCCTTAAAGGAGCACTAAAATTGTACAGAGGGCAGTTATGAGGCAAGTCTCCAAAGCAAAAACATGAGGCTACAGGCAACACAGTCAGAAGCACAACAAAGGGCTTGTGAGGCTGAGCAGGGTCATGCAGGAGATGGGTTGGGTTGGGTTGGCTTGTCTGCCTGCATGGGGCTAGGGGAAAGGGTGTTGGAACAAGATCAAAACCTTTTTAAGATTTCTGCACAGTTTGCACAGTTGACTGGGAAGGCAGGGCAGGTCCTGGTTGCTGGCATTTATCTCTTTCCCCAAGTGCTGCTGGGCTGAGGAGAGTAAGAGTGCTGCTGCCCAGCTGTTGCTATGTGCCTCTCTTGGGAGCTCTCCACAGCAGGATGGATATGTTATTCTAAGTATCTTCTCATTAATTTCTTGGAGTGACCTTGAACACTTCTGCCTTCATTTAAAACCTCTGGAATATGGGTGAGGAGCTGGTTCAATTCTGATCTGTTTCAACACTCACAGAGGCATGTAGTGGAGGGAGTGCACATGTGCCACTTGCAGGAGGCAACTAGAAGAAGATGGGAGAAAGTCTTGTCTCTGGGGAGACTTTGCCTGGCAACCATTTCCCATCTCACACGGGACAGGCAATCAGGTGGGGAACACCAAGGACACTGTACCTACCAGAGTGGTTTCTACAGCTGGATGGCCAAAGGTCTCCATCAATGGAGTGCAGTGGAATGTTGGACTGGGCCAAGTGTCTCCTGTCAGCAGGACCAACTTGGGAGGGGTCAGGGGGGCATAAGACGTAAATGCGCCACAAGCTCTGGGACCTTTTAAGCTTCTTGACCTGCCTCTAGCATGGTTTTTGTCCTTTTTCCCTGGTTCTAGCCTGTTTCTTCTCCTTTTTTCCCTGGCCTCAGCCTGCTCTTTGGCCCTTCTGTTCTCGCTGGCCCTTGCTAGCCCTCACTTCCTCGCCCTCCCTTTTGCTGGGCACTCAGCAGAACACCGGTTGACCTCCGAGCCTCACGTTTCCCCTGTGTCCTGCCCTATCCCTTCATCTGTCCCAGTCGCCGCCTGTCCTGCCTCCCCGTGTTCCTGCCCGACGCCTTGCCTGCTTCGTCCCTGTGCTCCTGCCTTCCTCCAACTTTCCTCCACCGATCCCGCCGCCGCTGCGATCCCCGCTGCGACCCTGTCCAGGGTACTGCAGCTCCTGCCAGAGCGCCCACCTGCCTCGTGTCCGGGCTCCTGCAGGCACGGAGCTGTGCCTGTGGAGCCTCTCCCAGAGCTGTGCAGGCTCCCTGGCAGGCAGCGAGCACACACTCCCTGCCGCTTGGACGGCGATGGCACTCCCCGACCTTCTGGTGGTGACACCCGCTTTTTCTCTCTGTCTCCTCACTCTCCCTCTCTCCCCCAATCCTTTTTCATTTCCTTTCCTCCTTTTCTGTCTTTTTTACTCTTCTTCCATATGGCAACTCGCTTTTTTTTTACCAATAAACGATGCTCAGATACTCTCTCTCTCTCTATATATATATTTATATATACATTAAATGTACACACTAAAAATAGTCCTTGAACATTCCTCAATTTGAGACTCATTGGCTTCTAAACCTGGTTTTTCTGTGTCTGGATTAATTCCACAGTGGCTTCTGGCAAGCACACCCAGTCATAACATGCCCTTTTCTCTCCCCAACTGTGTGTTTGCATGTGACCTACAAATCTGCTCCAACTCAAATGGAATAACAGTTAAATATCTGTTGAAAGCTGGAAAAGTGAAAGGATAACATGACTTTAAGGCAACGATAGAAGAAATATCCATGAAAATATATCTGAGAGTTGTTTGTACAAGATCTCCTTTAGACTATGCAATGGCTTTGGCTTTCCATGTTGTCTGTACGGCCAGAGAAAGAAGAGCAAGAAAACAAAGAAAACAAAGTCTTTCTTTGTCTCAGAAAGGAGAAACAAAATCCATTGGACAGACTGTTTGGATGGATAACTGCAGCCAGGGATTAGGAAGGGAAGTGATAAGGAGGGGAGGGAGCATATTAATTTGATAAAATATAGTAAAAAAAGAAAAATCTGGAAGAAGTGCTGATGCACCTGAAGGCAAGGAAAGAGGGATAGATGCAAGGGGGAAAAACAATTCTGAAAAGACATTGAAATGCTTGTCATGCTATTAGTGTGCTGTAAAATGTGTGTTATTAAGTTCTGCTACCCACTGTATTACATTTGAAATTCAAATGATGAAGTTGTCTTTCTTTGTTTTTCTCTTGTAATTTCTGTTTAAGGAGAATGCTGTGATGTGAATCGGATAGCAAGGGATTCAGCAGTGTGGGTTCAGACTGTTCCACTGCCCTCTATCAAATCCACTCTATTTGTCAATTCCTAAACAGAAGCTAGTAGAAAGCATAAAACACAGTAATATCACAGTCTATCTATACCTAGCCAGAAAATTTCTTTATATGGCACAAATATAGACTTTGCTTCAGATTCTACACTCTTGATGTACTGCATTTGAGGACTTTCTTTTAAATAGGAACCCAGCGCTTCTTCTTACTTAATCCTTTGGTATCAGACTCCTTGACTTTTCATTTATTCAGCTGCAAATGAGAGGTATGGATTTTTGTTCTGTTTTTGGTAAATTTTTGGGGGGAGCAGGGGAGTGGGCCATGAAGCACAGTTTTCACACAACACACTAAATGCACCGATTTGCACCCCTGACTCTGGTGACCATTTATTTGCTTTTTACAGACATAACTCCAAAGCAAGTTTTTTTTAGGAATCAGTTGCTTGGCTTCCAAGCAGTGGGATCTGTTTAGGACGTAGAATCAGAAGGGTTTGGGTTGGGAGCGACCTTAAAAACCATCTAGCTCACACCAGCGGAAGGGACATCTTTCACTAGACTAGTTTGAAGCAGGAGAAACAGCTGTATTTTTAGTGGTTTTTAATAATTCTCTCAAAGAAGCCAGTCACCTGAAAAGCAGTACAAAGGAGGATTTTGTAGCAGGTGAGGACACGCATGGTTAGGACAATGTCTATCATTTGGCTACCACAACCAGTGGCACCAGTGTGCACTGATTGCCATGTCCTCGAGGCATGGAATTACTCATGGAGGGAGCTCAAGGCTTCAAATTAAATGAGAACAAATAGAAAGAAGCAGATTATGCTAAAATCAAGGGGGCAACTGTGCTACATGGTTCCCTCCATGCTTCCCTCTTTCATAAGACTGCCAATATTCTGGAGCTACTCCAGATTTAGCAGTTGAGACAAGCACTCTTTCGGAAAGAGAAGTAGTCTGGCTTCCTGCTATGGAAATACAAAATCACCCAGCGCTTCTCTGAGTCACCACATAGCACAGCGGAATCGGGCCTTTGATTTTGCAAACTCAAAGATGTTCACCATCAGTTTTCAGAAATTACCACATCACTGTTGTGAATGAGGTACTTCAGTGTGGCCACAGAGGTTTGTTGAATGCAGGATGTGAGATCAGTTATCTGCACAGCCTCAGGTACTAAGGCAAGTCATAAGACTAAAACTTGAAATGAGGAAGTGGGAAAAACTGAAGAATGTTCTTCTCCCACTTAGGCACACTTACAGAGATTCATGACTGAATCTCAGATGTAGAAATTATGACTAATTTCTGAAGAAGAGGCAAAGGGAAGTGTGACAGCTCAACAAAGGCCACAAGATACACTCCACTGTGCCCACACTCACCAGACAGCCCATTTCCCACCCCAACATACACCACTGCAGCTTTATCCAGCAATGCTGCACCAGCCTGGCAATG
The DNA here is from genome assembly GCF_017590055.1 of Onychostruthus taczanowskii. Taxonomy (NCBI): domain Eukaryota; kingdom Metazoa; phylum Chordata; class Aves; order Passeriformes; family Passeridae; genus Onychostruthus; species Onychostruthus taczanowskii. The sequence goes on along the minus strand of NW_024501237.1, from coordinate 8,637,210 downwards.
TGCAGCAACCTGACTAATTGTGGATGCTTTACTGACACAGATAAAGCATACTTAAATACTGCAGAACAAACTGTAACTACCATACCATGATTTACGATGAAGAGGAAAAGAGATGCCACCAGAAAATACTGTGGTGTAGTACTTCATCCAGCCACAATGTAATTATCCAAACTGAACTTAATGTAAACATAAGAGTTAATAAACTTCCTACTGTGAAAAATACTAAGAAATGCTTAGTGACAACAGGTGATTAGGACCATGGTTGAAGTCTCACACTAGAGTAGCTCAAGAGGTATTTGCTTCAAGATTGCTGCCAAACACTGGTGAAAACAGCTTTTAGCCACAAGCTCAAACAACTTTTTATTGATGTGCATTTTAATGCTCATAGTTCTGCCTAGGTGTTTTAGCACTGAAATACCAGAAGCACCATGGGATTAGGAGTTTGCATGTGTGTCATGCAGCTATTCCAAAGAGAAAAAAATCTTAAGTAAAAATTCAGGACAACTGTCTTGACATAACCCTATGCCAGCATTTTTGCAGCTAGCCCAGTCTTCAGGACAATAAATTGCTTTTTCTGCAAGAGCAGGAGCCATACACAGTGTGAGGTGGGTTGTCATGTGTAGTCATGATACTTTATGAAAAATCCTTTACTAGGATTTTTACCTCCTGGGAAGCTGAGGAGCCTCAGGAGAGAAATGTAAACAATAACTATCTGCTGCTGTGGAATGCAACAGGGGCATCTGTGATTGGTCCATGTGGATTGTTTTCCATTGATGACCAATCACGGCCACCTGTGTCAAGGCTGTGAGCAGTCACAACATTTTGCTATTCTATTCTATTCTTGTTCTTTCTAGCCTTCTGGTGAATCTTTTCTCTCTATTCTTTTAGTATAGTTTTAATGTAGTATTTCAATATCATATATATCATAATATAATAAACCAGCCTTCTGAAACATGGAGTCAGAACTCACGTCTCCACACATGGGGTGTTCGTCACAGTCATGCTCACTCCAAGCTGTAAATTGGATTCAGGCCAAACCCTGCATTTTATTTAGCACTTTAAAACTGTCTTTAGACTACCTACGGTACTTTGTTCATTTCATGATCTGTTTGGAGGGATGTAAGAATTGCCCATGTGCATCACTGCTATCTAAATTGTTTTACGTATTGTCGCCTTCCACTATGGGGAACTGTAAAGAGTGTTAATGTTAACAAAACTTCTGGTCCAGGATAAAATTAAGTCAAATGAGATAATATTGTATCTGAGCATCACAACAAAGTGTAGTGAAAATTCCGAAGCTGGGCCAGGAGCCGCAGGGGTGGAGCAGACACGGGATGCTGGGATAAAGCATAGCAAAAAGCCCAAAGCAGCAGCAGAAAACAGCAGGGCTGAGCAGCGGCTGCCAGGCTCCCATAAGCAGCCAGGAGACGCTTCCCCTGGCCAGGGTTGAGGGTCAGGGTCCTGCGTTTTCCTCTGAGGCACCCAAGCAGATGGTGAGGGGCTTCCCAGTGAGACTGGGTGTTGAAAAGGTCCCAGTTCAGTGGCTGCTCTTACAAACAAAGGCTCATCCGCAGCAGAAGAAGCAGCAAAGGGCTGATCTCCACAGCAGCAGCAAGTTGTGCCCTGCAGAGAGAGTGAGGGACGAGCCCAGACCTCACTGCCCAGCCAAAATCTTGTGGTGTTTCTGCCTTTCTCAAGAGAAAGCCCCACAGCTAAGAGACTGCAGCCAGCTGTACCTGTCCCACCACCTTAGCCACATACTTTGTCTCTCTTAAGTGTCCATCTTTCTGGTGTCTGAGGCAACAAATGGGATGAAAATTCCCTAAGAGAAAGAAAAAAAAAAAAGGAACAAAGCCTAACCGCCTACAGAAATAGATGTTTGTTTAAATGTCATTTATGACAATGTCAGAGATGTGCTGATACACAAACTTGTGCAAAACCTTGGAAAACAGCCCCACCAAACTCAGACATTAATATCATACAAAGTGTCCTGCACTGTAAATGCCATCTTTGTAAAGGAAATCTCCTCCTGAGCCTGAGTTGGTTTTGCTGCTAATAAATTCAGATGGAGAAATGGCACAGAGATGCAAAGGGAAATACTGTCAAGATAGCACTTTTTGGATACAGCAAAAGAAGCGATGGGGGAGAAGATGCAAAACCTGACTTTTTGAGCGTGCATTTGAGGAGGCTGTTACGGGGAGGAAAATTTGCTATGTCTAAACTTTTTACATTCATATTTGCAACCAAACCCAGGAACAAACTGGATGTTAATTCTAAGCATCCTCTAACAGCGAACACAAGCACAAATGTGCTTATTCTTAGCCCCAGAAGGCCACTGGTAGCTTCACCATGAAGATCTCAGGACTCTGCTCAGTCTGTCAGACACAGCATATCGCCAGTCAGACAGCCACCTTTCCCACCCACGTTACATTTTTCCCACAGTATCTTCCTGTTGTCCCAGACATGAAGCTGGGTGAAGAGCTTCAGGCCAAAATCCTGTCCCCCTCCTTCTCCAATACTGGAGCAGTGCTAGAGGTATCATTCTGTCTTAGATCTAATACTCACATCTACTGCCTCACTGCAGCCCTGCAGCTGCCTCATCTGAGATCCAGCTCAAGCAAGATCCAGTTTACTCAGCTTTACTGGATAAGCTGGAGTATAGTAGTCAGAGAAGCACAGATGTAAATACAAACCATCAGTATGGCAAAGGGTTTGGGAGTCCAAAATATATACATCCTTTAGGTATGATAAAACCATCTTTTTAATGAAAATGGATGTACTCTGCCTGGATATGAGGCAAAGAACCCACAAAAAGCACATTGCAATGGGAAGGTTCTTCACGTGAGAGACAAGGTATATGTTATGTTGGCCCCACAGTCTTCTTTTCAAGAGCCTCAAACCATAAAATTCCTTCTAGAACAAGCAAAACCCAAAGTCCCAAAAAGCTGACATTTTGAAGCCAAGGAGAATGCAGGAGCAGACTGTAGAGGGTCTGAGCAAATACAAAAAGATATGTTCGGCTTCTACCCAAAGAGGTAGAAGTCCCAAACGTGTACTTGAAAACCTAAAGTAGATATGGGCAACCTAAGCATGCTGGTACTTTATGGAAATTTCACTTCTGCTTGTGGGAGATGCAGGGAGCATGAGAACAGAGCTCTCCCATAGCAGAGGTCTGGTGCCTTTCCTGAAAGTCACACTGGCACATCATTAGACCACCAAATTGCTGCGGTACAAAGGAACATAAAATCAGCAAAGCTGTGCTGTAAGTAGGTTTGAGGCAAAATTATGGTCACTTCAAAAAGGAAAAAAAATTCAGACTATATTCCTGAAACTATGCCATGGAAAGGAACCACTTTTTATAGGTTTAGGATTTTCCACATAAAAGTAAGGCAGTTTTCAAAGATACCCAAATACACAACCTCATGCTTTTTGCTACAATAGGAAATACAATAGGGCAATAGGAAGATACAGCAGTGAATGAAATTGCAGCAGCATTCTGTCACCCTGAACCACTCAAGAGAGGAGAGAAAGGACCTTCTGTGAGAAATGTGTCAGTACATAAACCAGTTCATAGAAGACACATGCAGCAAATGCAAACATAGGAGGGTGTGTTTCCTCATGTGCAGCACAAAAATCTATATCCACTAATAAGCACTAAAGCAGATGAGAAGACATGGTCTTGGAGTTAGAGGTCTGATTGTCCCAGAAGCTCTCCACTCTTCCCATGGTCTTCCAAGCTTCATTTAAACCATATATTTTCCTAGAGCCCTGAGTGCTCAATGGTCTGGAAAATTGAACAATAAAAAAGATGGCTGCTGATGTCTACTTGAACAAAAATGAATAAAACTTCTATTGGCTGCAGTGTTTCCATTTCCCTAATGCTGCTTAGGATTTGTGCAAAGATCAGTCCTTGGTGAAATGTGAACTTGGCTAAACAAGTACGTACAGGCCCATTTAGAAAAGCTTTTGTCTAGCTGCATCTCCTTTGTTTAAGCTCAGGAAGAACTGCAAGCCCCAAATCTGCCAATACATCTCTAATATTTGCAGAATTACCTTTTTTTATTAGCAAAAAAATACAGACAGTCAGAAAGAGATTTTGTGAGCTCAGAATAAAAATAGTAGTGAGCATTTATTCATCTGTAAGTCTACTTGGATAGTTTTTCATTGATTTTACTGGGGGTCTTCCAGCTCTATCAGCTTGAAAAGCTTTTAACAAAGAAAGGTACTGCTTTGTCAAATTAGGTGCTTCCAAGGTTTCAAAGCAGGAAGCTCCCTTTAACTTTTGTGTCAAGCCAGTAAATAAAAGGGATCAAGGAGGGCAGAATTCTACGCTTAGAAGTCTAGATCTGTATAAGCACATGTCCCCAGGGAGTGCAGGCTCTTCTTGTGTTGCCTTTTTCCCTACCTGGAAATGAAACTCAACATAATTTTAGTAAGGAGGTAATATAAGAGCAGATCTTTATTTGAAGGTCTTCAGGGTCAGTTATGGAAAGACGTCCACAAAAGTCCACCCCCTCCAGGGGTGAATACATTTTTATAGGTTTTAGGAAAATAGCATAATTAATAAGAAGCACCAATTAGAAGGACAAGTGGGGATGCAATTCTCCCCCAGATCAAGCCCCTTCTCTAGAGTCCCCCTCTCAGCACCAGTTGTACTTTGTCCATGAGAATGCATCTTGGAGTGTTATTCTCAGCCTTGGTTCCCAGCAAGAACCAAGACAGCACTGGGGCCTTGTACCCCCCAGGGCTTTCAGCTCTGGAATTTGTTTTGTCTTTCTGCTTAAGGAAAGGCTATGGAAAAGTACTGGGAAAACTAGCTACTGATACAAAAGCCTACAGAGCTACAAATATGTGTGAGAAGAATACAGAGAACATATAAAAGAAAAAAAAAAGACAAAAACCAAACAGCATCAATTCCTCTCACACTTGTAATGGCCAGACAACCACATGGAGAGCAGGACGCATGTATGTGGCAGGTCTGCCACATGCACACAGAACTGTGTCCTGGTCTCCTAGGTATGCAGCACCACCCCAGATTAGTGTAGGGAGAGAAGTGACTTAGAAGATGGAAAATCCTACAGAATTAGGTAGCATGCTGCTGGAACCTTACCCCCTTCTGCATTAAACTTAATACTTTTCTAGAGAGCTACACCTAAGCATTAATTTAATTTGTCCTATAAAACATTCAAGAAGTCCTTTAGTTGATGGATTCATATGTAGAATGCAAACTCCTTCTCTGATGTAGCAGAAATCATAAATCAGTTGGTAAGAGAAAAACTGGGGGAGATGGGTAAATGTGCCAAAAATCTGTCCTGAGCAGATACTTAGCAGATGAGAAATTTCACCCACACAACAGCAGCACTGACTACTCTCACCTATCAAAGTAGTATCCACAGCCTTCTGGAGTAATAAGGCATGCATGTTCCTGCTGGCAGCTGCTGAGTTCCCTCAGATGGGTCAGTAATCCTCTGCAGGGGGAATCAGCCTTTATATACTGTATAGGCAACTCTTAGTGTCCCAGTTGGATACTTTGGGGTACAGGGCATGTCTTAGATGTCCCATGCACCATACAGTGTAAAAGTAGCTTAGCACAGAGTTTAATAACTAAGCTAAAATCACTTTCAGAGCTTAAGAGACTACATCTGCTTGTGATTTAATGCAGCTTGGTGGGCCTAATCACAAAATCTATGTCTCACAAAAGAGATCTTGTCATACTAAACAAAGACTTATCCAGTTAGTGTCAATGGAAGTAAACTGTCTGCTTGAAGAAAATCTCTTTAAGCACTCTTCTCTATTACCCATTTCCAAAACTAATTGGAGTGTACTGCAAGTTCAGAGTTCTGAAGCATGGCCACTATGTAAGTGCTGCCATTTCTGGGTAGAAAACCTGAGTGGTTTCAAAGAGAATTGCTTTTAAGAGACTGCCAAATGTCTTGATTTTTGAGAATTGGCATTCAATGCCCAGCCTATTGAAGTCAATGAAAAACATTTTGTTCCTTCTAGTCAGGGCACAATTTCACATGACTACTTTGTAAGTTTGTCACAGGAAGAGCAACTAAAAGCAAATGAAGCAGGCCAGATCTGGGAAAAAAACATCTAAATATAATTACTTGGTGCGGTTTGTTTCAACTTAATTAAAAAAAATTCTAAGTGCTCCTTTCAGAATCTATTCTGATCTCTCATCACCACGTGTTGGCTAAGATATATGGGTTTCTTTACTTTAATGGTGTTTTATATAACCAAGTCTGTCTTGTACTATCTCTAAATTAAGTTCAGACTGACTTCTCAGTGACTATTAGTAAAATAAAAAGCACATAAAAATGACTATCAAATCTAATACATACATAATATTCATTTGTCCTCACAGAGCAAGATAAAATGTACATTAGTAATCATCAGCATCAGTTTCACTTGTATTCCCAGTTTTTCATTTAAAATTTCATCTCATAGTGAAGTCTTTTTATTGTCAGCTAGCCCTAATGTCTGTATTTCAGCATTTGGTTATGGATCAGAAGCACACTTTCAAAACAAGTCTCAGAGTCATTTCCCTTTCATCAAAATTCAGATTTTTAAGAAGTGATATTGTTTGTTTCTATTTTGTCCCTACTCATTCACCTATTTTTCCTTTGCCTCAGGAAGTTCTTCCAGAAACGTATCTTTTGCTGTTTCCATTGTAGCTGCTCAGTGGATCCTCTTCACTTGGCATTTGGAGCTCTCATTCTCTGAACAGCCACTCATCACTGCTATAATAATGCCTACTAAAATATTTCCTGTCCAAAAATCCTACATGGAAAGACTGCTCAAGCACAGAATGTGGACCCCCATTCCGTCCTCTTAAGCATATCATAGGGACACAGAACTCATCTCCTTTCCTAAAATGGCATACATTGAACAGAAGAATTCTTCTTGAAGGGTTAGTTCTACCAAGCCACATAACCAGTGCATATCATTTATAGGTGCAGGTTTTAATACATTTACAGTAATTTTATTCATCAAAGTTTCAAAAATATATAATCCCTGCTTACTTCTCTCCATTCGATTGAATTAGGTACTTTTAAAGTGTCTCAGAATTTACTGGAAAATTATAACAGGCATTTTCATTTTTTATTTATACATATATACACACATTTTTCATACATATGGATGTCTAGAAACACACCTATGTTCAACCTCCAAGGAAAGCGTAAAGCAAAAGCTCAATACAACTTAAAGGTAGGGTGGGCTTTGATAGACCCTGTTGTTGATTTCTGTCTATTTTAAACCTGTATCATAAACTAGGAGAGGAATATGTTTGTCACATAAACAAAACCAGATATTTTTGTTATGTGACAAACTTATTATTATATTAAAATATATATTATAACCAACATATTTATTTTATATTGTAAAACAAAAATATATATTTTACCTTCTATTTTTCAAAAATTGTTTCTCTTATTGCTGTACACAATACATAACATTTATGACAGCTTCGAGCAGAAGGACATGGGCATTATTGGTCTCTGTGACTAATAAGCACATGAAGAGAAAGTGTGACTAAATTATTAGCTGATATAGGTTTACCACCACACCTGTCTTTTGTTTCGATAGAATGGGTCAAATGTTCATTTCAAACAGAAAGAATTAAAAATTTGAAAACAGTTATTTTGTTTGACTGATAAGGAGGCTCAGTATACACATTTTCAGATCCCTTTAGAAGCTGTATTCAGCAATCAGAATAAACTACGCACTATAATACAATAAATAACATCTGATCTAAAGCAAGGACATTTATTGCTTATTGCTGGTAAATGTTTGAATTTGAAGCACAGAGACAGACTATCTGTTTCAGCCCTGTCATCCAGTATTGTAATTGATGCTGAAAACAGCCAAAAGCAAACCAAAGCTTGTCACCCAGCAAATCTCTGACTCATCAAAGCCACAATGCACACCCTTGGAGAAACCCTCCAGAAACTCTACCAGAAACTTGCTTCTTCACCATATTTTGGCAGACCTCATCCTCCATTTGATAGGCACAATTGCACCTCAACTCCAGGTTTATAATCACAAGCAATCAAAATCTAAATTTAGTGAAGTTGATATGTAAATTTTTAGAGTTTAGAACTTAATATGGTGTGGTGGTTCTCCATCTCACTGACCACCTGGGGGCAGAGCTCTGAGAACATCAAGAGGGTTAAAGCACTTAACAGCCCCAGCGCTCTCACTCAAGAAAAATAACAACAATTATTTAAAAAACTGAACCACATAAACACCTAGACATTTTGCTCCCTAGTGAAGCGCACAAAGTGGTCCCAACTGGTTTAGCTCTGGGTGATGATGAGTTGGTGATGAAGTAGACCAGACTAAACCTTCTGATTTTCAACATATGGTGGGATAGGACTGACAGCCCTCTGAAACTGCAGACCTTTTACCTCCCGGTGTCAACTTCTGCATCTCCTTACCAACAAGGCTATTGCAGAGGATCATTAACGGGACATCATGCCATAATCAATATGATCAAGTGAAGCCGATTTATTGCAAAAAGCAAGCTATACTTATACTGTTTTCTATTGTTCACGCCTCCAGCTAATACATGATTGGTTAAATCCTTCTTATGCATGCATTTTAATATATCAGTTAATTTTAGTTAATCTTCCTTCTTCAGGCATCTCGCTATGGTTTTCTTGTCTGCCTTTGCATCCTGAACTGTCTGCTTTCAAGCGTGTTCTTTTCCTTTTGTGTCCTTCAAGGGCATGGTGACCTTACTCAGTTTGTATGAAGGCTTTATTGTGCATATGCTGTACGTGTCCATTGTCCTGCAAAAAACTCTCAACACAAGGCCATCCTTAAAAGAGGCTTTGACCACCCTGATCTACCTGGGGCATCAAGTCTACTTTGAGCAAGAGGCTGGACAAGATAATTTTTAGAGATCTCTTCCAACCTCTTCACCCTTCCCATTTTCACAGGCTTTTCTTAGACAGACTTTACAGAATAACAGTGCTTCAACAACAACTATACTCATTTACCTCTTCACCTCAGGCACTAGTTTTAATTCTGAAAAACTAGAATTAAAAAAATACTTTTTTCAGTCTTTAGACAGAGATAATGGTGTAAGTCCGCAGCCCAGCAACCTTCAGGATTACATTTCAAAATACAATATCACTTTGAGAAGAACTGGTTAGTGTACAAAAAGGAAGAATAACAGCAAAAAGCAGTACTCAGGCAATTAAAGCCATTGTTTAGAGTCGGAAGAAATTAATGCCAAGTGAACATTTCACTGAGGCAGGTCACAGATATTTCAGGAATTGTGGCAAAAAAGTGCTGTGTTGATTTCTCCACTATAACTAATATGTCTGAAGTGTTCTGTGAGACTAAAAAGAGTGCTAGAACTTGTTTTGCTCCAATAATGCTATTGCAAACAAGTGTGGGGCCAAAGCTCAAATGACCACTCTTTCTAGAACAAAACCCGTTTTCTCTCTCACCTTTTTTTTTTCCTCTTTATTTATTTGGGGGGTTTTTTGGTCAGAAGACATAGCTGAAGGCTTTCCAAACCACTCCATTCTACTTATCACAGCTTAGATTTCATAAGATCAATTGAAAAAAAAGTGGAAAAAAACCCACCACCCTGCATGAAGCATGATTCGTAAAGCTCTCTTGCTATCTTCCTTTTCTCTGCCCTTCAGAAAGGATTCCACACTATCCACCAGGATTTCATGACTTCTCTGATAACAAAACTGACATATCCTGGGAAAGGGATAATAGTGCTCCACCAGAATGGCTCCATATCATAGTGTAAAGCTCTCCCAGTTGTTCGTTGTTCCCTTTGAATTATTTGTGATTTGTAAACCAAACCACAAATCTCCACTCCATTACCTTTTGGTTTTTTTCTTTTTTTTTTTTTTTTTTTTTTTTTTGATTAGACCTTTAATCTGACATCTTCACAGGTCTGGTACATTCAGATCTGGAGACATCCATCAAGTAAAGACAATATCATTATATCATTCTGATGCAGGGCATTTATGCATAGGTTTAAACAGTTCATGGTAAAGTCTGTCTTTCAGGGCCCCTAGGTTTTATTTATTTTATATTTCGAGTAGGTGGAAACTGGCTGAAGGAAAAAGTTCATGTAACACTACTGAGGGAGAGCCTTGTGTTACATTTGGTAGAAAGAACACGTAACCTAGCAGTAAAAATATGACTGGAAACACAGAGACTTGAATTATCAACTTCATTTCTCATCTGACTGGGCAAGTCATGTTAAATCCTTGAGTTTCAAGTGAAAACATTTTCTCATTGTTCATCACTGCTCACAGTCCTCCAAGATTCCCATAAAAGACATTGTGCAAGCTACAAAGGTCACCCAGTCATATGTTTTTTTCTATAATTACTCTGCTGGCTTAACTTGTGGTAAATACTTACTGATTCTCCTATATGACATAAGTGTGGGAATAAAACGTCCTGCACTGCTGTGCCATGTTAACAGTTCTCCACACTCAACCTCTCGCCTTCAAATTTGGGGTGAGTTTGCTTTTTCATTATATAACACATGAGGTATTCCCTGAAGCACACTTGGGATCAGTACTGCCTTGTTAAGCTTGCTTATTTTCTAAGTAGACTCAATGCATATGTCTTGATTCTGTAGCAAATTGAGCTCAGACACAATGAAAGCCATGCAAAGGCAAGAGGAAGAGTTACACACACACCATGAGGCCTCTAATGACCGACATTAAAATGCAGATCTCCATTCCCACTAACCCATGTTCCCCTAATTTCTCTAGCTGATGAAGAAAACCTGAGCTGCCGGTGAGAGCCCTGGTGAAGGGTCTGGAACACAAGTCTGGTGAGAAGCAGCTGAGAAAACTGAGGTTGTTTATTCTGGAAGGAATACTCATGGAGGACCTAATAGCTTTCTACACCTACTAAAAGGAGATCATGGCTAGGTGGAGGTCACTCTCTTCTGCTGGATAACAAGCAATAGGACAGAAGGAAATGGCCACAACTTGTGCCAGAGAAGCTTTCGATTGGTTGTTAGGGAAAATTTCTTCACCAAAAGGTGTTCAAGCATTGGAACAGGCTGCTCAATGAACTGGTGGAATCACACCATCCCCACCAGTGTTCAAAAAACACTGTAGATGTGGCACTTTAATCCACATGGATTAAAGGTGGGCCTTGCAGTGCTGAATTAATGGTTGCACTCAATGATTTTAGAGGTCTCTTCCAACCTAAATGATTCTCTGACTCTACTAAGCTATAAATCAACAATATTTGATACCTTCATTAATGGCATAGATGAAAGGACCAAGTGCACCCTCAGCACATTTGCAGATGACACCAAGTTGAGTGCTGCTGTTGACACATCTGAAGGAGAGGATGTCATCTACAGGGACTTGGACAAGCTCCAGGAAATGGGCCCATTGTGATCTCACAAGGTTTAATAAGACCAAGTGCAAGATGCTGCACCGGGGTCATGGCAGCCTCTGATGTCAATCCAGGCTAGAGGATGAACAGATGGAGAACAGCCCTGCCCAAGAGGACTTGGGGGTGCTGGTGGAGGAGAGGCTGGACATGCCCTGGCCATGAGCACTCACAGTCCAGAGAGCCAAATGTGTCCTGGGCTGCATCCAGAGCACTGGGTCACTGCCTGCCGTGGGCAGCAGGCAAGGGAGGAAGGGAGGGGATTCTGCCCCTCTGCTCTGGTGAGACCTCACCTGCAGTGCTGCATCCAGCTCGGGGGTCCCAGCACAGGAAGGACATGGACTTATTGGAGTGACTCCAGAGGAGGCCACCAAGTTAATTAGAGGGATGGAGTACCTCTCCTTTGAGGAAAGGGAACAGAACTGTGTTTGTTCAGCCTGGGAAAAAAAAAAAAAAAAAAAAAAAAAAAAAGAGTAGTGTGGCCTGGTTGCAGCCTTCAGGTGTGTGAAGGGAGCCTACAAGATGAAGAGAGATGTAAAGATGCTGTTTACAGTAGCATGTAGTGACAGGACAAAGGGAATAGACTTCAAACTGAAAGGGAGTAGGTTTAGGTTGCATAGCAGATTTTTGATTAGATAAAGATCTTTGCTATGGGAGAGGTGAAGGACAGACACAGATCGCCCAGAGAAGCTGTGGATGCTCTATTCCTGGAAGTGCTCAAAGCCAGGCTGGATGGAGCTCTGAGCAAGCTGGTCCACTGAAAGATGTCCCTGCTGACAGCAAGGAGTTGGAAGTAGATGATACCAAAGTAGTGACAAATTCTGTTTTTCAAAGACAAGGAAAAGGAAAGTGTAATAAATGTCTATTTTTCTCAGAAATCCTTTTGCTCAATCCTCTCAAGTTTTTCTTGAACATTCATTTGTGGCTTGGTCAAACACTGAGTGACTTTGCTAAGCTTTACTCATCTGATCACAAAGAACACTACAGACATTGAAAAATACCTTGATATGTATCTAAGCTCAGACAAACTACAGGTCTAAATAAAAACATGCAACTACACCTCATCAAAACCATCTCCTTCATTTTTCTGTAACTTTTATATTATGTTTTAGGGAGGAAAAAAATGCCACAAGCTGCTATTTCCAAGGATGAAAAGGCAAACTGGTTTCAATACACTCAATAATTTAGCAACAAAGTCTCAAATAAAATGAAGAATTTCTGCTAGCTCCTATCCCCAGATAGTGCATCTACTAGCTGAATCTGTTTTGCTTAGAAGAAAGAAAGAAAGCTTCTTTGTGTGTTATAGCCATTTCTAATTAAAGTTTGAAAAATTAACTTTAATACATAGACTGGGAAGCTGATAAAGGTAATTGGCACTTTAGTCCCATGTGATCACATAATTTACAGCTGATTCATTCCAGTTATTACATTCCAATCATTTACAGCTGATTCATTCTCTGGATTTGCACTCTGCTTCACTAATCCTCTCAGTGTGTCCTACCACGAACAGAGAAGACTAGCACAGGATCCTAAATTCCATGCTAAAATAAAAATTTAATAACAAACATTTAAACACAACATATTAATATTAAAATCCCTTAGCTTTATGTAACTTATGTCCCTACAGATAGTGTCTTCACAACCCTCTAAACTTTCCTAATCCCCTCCTTCACACATAAATCTTTCCACTCTGTTTGTCATGTAGACGCTCTAGGACAAAAGCTCTAGAATTTTAGTATATCTTTCTTCAAAACTGAGTGAACTAGGTTGGGCAATAAATGTCATATGAAAACCAAATGAGTTCTACAAAGTGACAGGATAACAGTCCTAGGCTTTGTGGAAGCCTTGTGGAAGCCATCATCTTATTAAACTTTATTACTGCTGCTCACTGGTCAAGGAATTTAAATAACATGTATTAGCACAACCTCAGTTCGGTTTCATCTTAGGCATGTAGGAACATATTTTATATTCTGTGAATTCTGCAGATCACCTACCACATTACTCTTTGAAGAGCTGGCTGCATTGTCAGACAACAGTACAATGACGCAACAAAAGATGAAACTTTGCAGGGATCCAGAGCTACTGCAAACAACAAAAGGACTTCATTTAACTACCGATTTATCCCTCTCTGCTACCTGTAATTATTTCATCTCCTTACCAGCCTACTCCAGTTAAAATGCTGCTTATTTTATGCTTTTGAACACATTTTCAGGAGGGTAAGGAAAGGACAACATTGGGAAATTACAAGATCTTTGTTCTGCATGACAGAATTATGACAGCATGAATTTGAATATAGTTCATTTTTATGCAGAGAAATTTAATTTCTCTGCAGAGGTTTCCTATATGCCTTAGGAATTCAGAGACTAGATTTGTTTGGCTTTGTGCAACACTCACCATCTGGCTTCTTGTGTCCTTCCACAGAAAAGTTTACTTTCCTGTCAATTATGTGTATTTGAGATGGTTTTAATCTTTCTTTTGAGATCCTAGAAATGGCTCCACAGAGTCTGGCATGTAGCAGCATTTAGAGAACTTTGCTGAGTGAAAATTAGTAATTTATTGTGCTGTGTGCCAGCTGTACTTTTGCCCGTTGGGTCTCTTTTCCTCACTGCAGAGAGGCTGTTGAATAAAAGAGCACAAGCATGAAAAAAACCTCTATTCATACAATCTGGGCTGTGTATGGATACCACTGGCATCTCTCTTTCTACTTGGTATTGAAAGGATTAGGTGTCTTCAAAACACAGAGTTGCTAAGGTGTCATTGGCTTTTTAGCCAGTATATCCACAAATACACAAAATGTCCCTGAATTTGAAATGATGACAACAATTTATCCATTTTGGAGTCCATCCCATCATAATGGGAAACTCTTTTCCCCCATATGGCTGTACATCCACATCAAAATGCAGTTTCCACCTAAAGGGGGTCATTTTCTGTTCTCCTTTTTTAAGCAAATCTCTCTTCCTACTTTCTCAGTCTTTCCTTGAACACCCTTCCCCACTGCCAATCTTACTCTACTCTTCCTCCAAGTCCACTTGGAAATGGGAAATTTTCCTTTTATTTCACTGCAAAAATAAAAGAAGAAAAGGAAGAAAGAAGATGGAACATTAACAAAAGCAGAGAAGATTGTTAGAATTGCAACTATCTTAGGACAGTTAAGATGTAGAGAAGTCAATGTATCAAACCTACTTGTAGGGGAAGGAAAGCGCAACACTGCCAGATGGGGCAGTGTCCATATTCATGTGTTACATCCAGCAGATGCAGATCTCAGTTTTCCTCCACTGCCTTGAAAATTATCCTTTGTCTTCCACTGCAAAATGAAAGACGTCTTATGTGGGGGAAAAAAAGACCCACAAAACACAAGCAAACAAACAAAATTGAATAAACAACAAAAAAAGTGGCACAGAAATCCTGTAGCATCCTGACACTACCCGAAATTTTTGGAGTATATTGCTCTGTAACTCAGGAGAAGCATTACAATTAGTTGCAGAGAGCTCTCCATTGTACAGGAGAGAGTGGCAGGAGATGACAAAGCCCTGGCAGAGCCATGTATCTTACAGAAATCTCTAAACAAGCTGTTTAACTGACCTGACAAAGAATAATTTTCTGCTTGTACAGTGTAGGTTGCTGTTTCCTTTAGATTTGAGACCTAGGTTTATATACCTTCTGTATAAATAATACTTACTCTGTCTTTATTAGACTGAGGGAAATCTGGCTCTGAACTTCTGTGGGTTCATTTCTTTATTGCACTTTAGAGTTTTGAAAATACATTGTCCCTGTATTTGTTTGGAGAATCCAGGCAGTAAAACAATTCAAGTGCTGTACCCCTGAGTTGTAGATAGCATGTTTGAATAGACACTTCTATTCCTGTACCCCACATTAAACCCTTCTGGGGGCTGAGGGGTCTCTGTGAGCATCTGGACCTCAGACAGCTATTCTGTGTATCAAATTTCTGTATTTAGTGGTGGACTTGGTAGTGTCAGGTTAATGGTCAGGCTTGATCTTTTCCAACCTTAATGATTCTATGATTTTGCTCTGCTACTTAAACGACATCATGGGAACAGCTTAAGCTACTGACAAATGAGCTGTCTACTGAACTGGGAGTAAAAATACAAAAAGTTTAAATTAATCTGTTCTATTTTTCAGTCTAGTTTCCCAGGATTCTTAAGCTGGATCTACAAACACAAGAACAACTTTCCAGACACAGCAGTTTGCCTTTCTCAGTTCAGCCAGTTCCCCCACTGTTAATTCCAGCCCGGGATCTGACACTCAAAAGAGAAGTGAGGAAAATTTATCCTCGCATCACCCATGCAGTTAGACTAGAGGATTGTTGTATGACCCTTCCAAATTGAACTGTTCTGCTCTATATCTGGATCTGCACCTAAAATAACAATTTTTTCATATACTACACATCTTAGAAGAATGAATTGTAAGGGTCTGTGAACACCTTACTATACATTCCAGCTCAACATAAGGGGGGACTAACAACAACCAAATATGATTTAAAATCTTGGGTCTGGGGTCCCAAAAAGAGTTTCATAATGCCTCTGTCCGGGAACAGAGAACATATATGCCAATAGCTGGGCACTCCAAATGTCTCCTTGTTTCTTTGAGCTCTGTATTTAAGACAGAGTAACATTTAATTTTAACAAAGTCCTTTAATACCTGAACACACCAAATTGAGGAGAGAAGGCAAAAGAGAAGTAAATTAGACTACAAGTACCACTTGAGTTAAGCCTTGATATTTTAAACAATGTCTGATGTTATTAAACCTCCACACACATGTTTACTTTATAAGCAGTTACTTTATAAGCAGTGATCTTTCTACACAGCCACAAGAGAAAAATAATAAAAAGGAACCATATCTGGTTTCCTTTTTTCATATGCAACATAATGCAACATTCTGAGTGGTTTAGTGTGGTAGTATAAAACACGTGAAAAACCTAAAGAAAAGTTACTTTAAATGTTTAAAAAGCTTTTTTCCATGCTAAATGGCAATGTTCATTTCTATCATAAAATCTGCTTGAGTATTCCTAAGGAACTTCAGGTAGATCCTAACAGACAGGTTTGTACATGTAAGAAGCAGGAGCACTGTATCATCTCAGTCTTCTCCAAGACACAGGATTTGTCCCAGAATAGTTCTTAATGGAATGGACTCAAACTCCACTATGTTATAACTACACAACCTAGTTAGGATACAAGCCTATCTGTCCACTGCGTGAATTATCCTTATAGTAAAGACATTGTGAAAATAATAATAAATATAAGCATTTTTGAAAGTACATTGTATGTTTCACAGGTGGGAAAATACCATAACAAAATCATCAGAAGATACATAAATTCTTCCAGATGGAAAGCCTTCTCCATTTTTGCATTGCTCCTCATTCTACAGGGTTCCACATTCAATAAATGGACTCTCAAAGCCAGCTGCAGTCATACCACAAAGGTTTTCTTTAAAAGTTATTTAAAATCTGCTATTAGTTCAAGGTTGGTAATAATGACTTATTATCCTTACTTAAACAACATCAGTTACTTCATTCCTTATTCAATGAGACACCAAGGAAGCGACAGTCCAGTGGAAATGACTCATATACAGCATAAAGTGATCTATAGTGCACAAAGGACACAAAACCCCTCTGTAGTTCTTCTGGCATCACCTCTGGAACAAGCCAGCAGATGGAATGTGTCGAGGTCTCCTTGCTGAGCCAGTTGCTGCACCACCACTGCAAGTCCTCTAATCAGATTTTGTTCCTATTCTTTCCAGGACTGCTGAGTCATGTCAGCAAGTGTTCAGAAAATGCTAACATGGAGCATTCTGCAGTCAATTTGGTGTTCTCAATTTAACTACCTTTTGTAACCCATGTAGCTTCTTCCAGAATGCAGGGAAAAGGTCTTTAAAAATAACAACTAACCTTGAAAATAAACTTGTTATGTTTTAAAAACACGCAAGAACCTGTGAGGCTGGGAACAGGCATACAAGCTCTTAATTATTTGGGGCTTGCATACCTTTGAAGATGGACATGAGTCAGTATCTTCTTTATACATTAAGGAACAAGGTATAAATGCAGATGCTCTTTATACACATACTGGTTTAAAAGACATATATCTGCCAGGGAAGGCGGGTACCTTCCTGGAATGGAAAGATGACCCCCTGTATCCAAATTACTATAACTTGGAAATTAAAGAGCTTCCAGGAAAAATATGGGAAAAAGAATACTAGTTCTTTATTAGCATATGTATATATATATGTATATATAAACAGAACAAACAATAAGCATCAAAAACAATGACAACAACAACCAACAAAAAAAAAACCAAACACAAAACCCAACCAAAACCAGACATTTTCCCTCCTGCTGCGCACTTTCCCCTTGGCGCAGCTGGGACAACAGCCAGCAGGGGCGCTGCTGGCTCCCGGTGGGGCTGCAGGGACTCCCGTGACTGCAGCGGGTGCTCCAAGGCGAGCCCTGCGCCTCCCCAGGGGTTTATGGCGGCCCTGGGAAGAGAGGGAAGGTGGGGGATTCGGTTTCCCTGGGCTCTCACAAGCACGATGTGGTATCCTGGTGTTACAAACGGATTTAAAAAGAGAAGAGTAAAGAAACCTCTGTCGAATAAAGTCTCTGTTGAATAAAATGGATTGAACCCAGAAAGACTCAAAATACGCAAATACACCCCAAAACTTGATTAAACTTGATTAAAACCATCCCTTCATCAGGTCATCTTGGTGGTGCGGGTTGCCCGTGCCCAAAAGTGTAGAATCCAATGGATTAATATACATTTGGAATGCCCACGCACCTCCCCTGGGGAGGGCAAGTTTGACACCGTCCCTTGAAGCCCTGTGCATCTGTTTCAGCATGTGCAGTGCTCTGCTGCAGGGTCTGGAGACCCCTTTTGGGGGGTCTTTGAAGGGCCATGACATCCCTTCTGCTGTCCTTCACAAGGATGCAGCTTTCCCTGGGGTGAAGGGGTCCTGAGCTGAGCTGGTCTACACAGCAGAGAAGGGGCGTTCACTGCCTCAGACCAGGGGCTTTTTCACTACACACCCAAAGCCTTTCCTCCTCACCCCTTTGGTGTGAGGGTCTGTTCGAGGCTGACAGCAGGTAAACCTGGGGCTGTGGTCTCCATCCTGAAGATGTGAGGTTTAATCCTACTGAGAATGTATTCTCCCCCTGCCCAGACCTGAATCACTTTATCTTATCTTCATCAGTTTGAAGTCCAGGGCCTTAGTCAGGAGGCCTGTTCATGGTGTGCTGGTCTTCCATGCAGCTTTTATTATACAGTTTGCTATACTAGGCAAAAATACTTCATAAAAATGTTTAAGCCATAAACTATAACATTTCAGTCTCCAACATCTGGTGATGGCTGCTGCTGAGATTCCAGTCAACCAGTAGCTGCAACCCTCTCCAGAAAGGGGGAGGAGGTGGGGGGGGCCCAGTTTTTCTCCTGAAACACCCACACAGATGGCAAGGGTCTCCCAGCAATGGCGGGTGCTGAAAAGTCCCAGTCAATCAGCAGCTCCTGCAAGCAGCAGACTTAACAGCAGCCAGCAAGGAAAATACTACAGCAGCACCTGAGCCCTTGGGCAAAAGTCCAGCACCATAAACCACAACCATCCCTCCCACCACCCCCCACCATCCAATCAGGGCAAAGACTTCACCACTCCCAAGTAATAAATTTCCAAAAACTCTCCCCTTCCCAAAACCATTTCAGTCTTATGTCAAGGTACTTGGCCATTCCTTTTGTCTCTTAATTGCTAGAGACATTTTACCTAGAAAGATGCCCCTGTCACTCCACATCTCCTTGACAACAAATAGGAAGAAATTCCTGTGAGAAAACCTACCATCCAACAATACTTTAAGGTGGAGAATATAAATAAGCATACAAGGGATAGGGAAATTCAGGAAATTTTTAATTAAACGTGACATGTAAAGCAAAACAAAAGAGGTAAAAAAGTCCTATGGGTTTCGCTTTCCAATTCATGTTCTTTATGAACTCCATCTTCAACCTTTTAAGATGGCAGTCATTAAAAGACAAAATACTATAGGAGCAAACCTGTAGTAGCTAGTTAGTGATGGCTGTATCCTCATCAGGACATATAGAAATGTATACAATAATGCCTGTTTTTATGAAAAGGTACATTACATGCTCTTTTAGAGAATTATGAATGTCAATGTCCTAATAATCCTTCACCTTACTTTTTTCTAAGGACTAGTTGCCTAGTCTCTGTCATTCTATTTTTCAGTTAACTAGTTAAGAGGAATACTGTTTCTCCTTTTTATACTGCTTAATCCTGAAAAAGTAAGAAAGGAAAAAAAAAAATCCAGTGTATATTGTGAGAAAACTATTGTGAGAATCTGTCATTTTATGTTTATGCTTTTTTCTTCAGAGGTATGTTCCTTCCCTCTTGACACATCAATGTTATTGATGTTGCATGTGCTTCACAGCATCTGAAAGGTCCTGCAGGGTTTAAGTGTTCTTATCAATATATGGTTTTGTTTCTAATCCTTGGAGTTTTTACTACCTCCAGAATAATATTTTTACAAGCAATAGCACATGTTATCATCTAAATCACAGCAATATCAATGAACAAAAAGATATGCCACTTCTGCCAAGAGGAAGAGCTCCAAACATTTCAGTAAAGTAGAATAGCTCATTTTGTTCAAACCAGAAAAAGCCTTTCAATAAATAGAGACAGGTTTCATTGAAAAAAAAAATGTTCCTGGCACATAGCTTTTAAAATATTTCAAACATGTTGGTATAAATACAGAGAGCCTGTGGGTTACTCTTCCCTGCATTTTCTGTACTGTTCAGACTGTATGTGCTGGAGCACAGACTTTTTAGCTGCCGCTTCTATTTGGATGTAATATGCAGCTGTGAGAATTCCCATGCCATTCTCACTTTTCTCCCTCCTGCCCTAGAACAGGCTTCTTACTCTCAAAGTATCATTAATACCAAAGATACTGGATAATCTTCTGTCAAGCAGCCTCTGGGAATTAGGTGATACTGGTAAGGATAGGGAGATGCAAAGAACTGCTTGTCTTCCATACTCACTTTGATCTAGGCTGATTCCCCTTAGGCAATTCCAGCTACTGGACCATCTAATTGGAAAATCTCTCCAAATATAAATAGAATAAAATTAAATTGCATAGTGTAATGCAATTTAATATACTAGTAGTGACTGGCAGCAAGTTCCGTGCAATTGGCAGTCTGTGCTTGCCCCATGAGCAGCTCAATACAGAGGGACATTTCTGGTTGCTTTGACAGCGTCTGCCCCATGAGACATGATTCAAGAAGTCCTGCACCAATTGAAAATGCTTGGACCTATATCTCAGGGCCCATTCCCTGCAGGGAGTAAGAAAAACAGTCCCAAAGAACAGGCAAGACACATTAAAAGCACTTCATGAAACCAAAGTCTTTTGACTAGATTGTGTTGGTCACATTTACAAGCTGAAGTCTACTGAAAGTAAACAGCAAAAACAAACAATACTGGAAATTAACCTATATTCACTGTAAAGCACAGAAGTAGCTTAATCTGTTTGACATGAAAGTTGCATGGAAAAACTCCTCATCCATTCCCAGTAAAGGAATGGGTGAGTTTGATTGATTTATTCATTTTCCTTGAATCGTTTTAAAAAGTGCTGTAAAACCCTCACTAAGCCAATGCCATTGGTTAACTATGTCTATGCAGACTTTAGGAGATAAAATGATTCCAACATCAATCTCTTTTTCTACTTTATTGCTGCAAAACACAGCAATAAATTGCAGACAGTTCACTGCAAGGCTAAGATGTAATGGTGTAAAACCTTCAATAAAGTTTCAGCACCAAATTTAGCTCCTGTGGTAGCCTACATCACAAGGTCCTCCTGCAATGGCAAGAGATGGTTTTGCTGAACAGTAGCAGCAAATCAATTAAAAGTTGCAGTAAATAGCACAGTCCCTTGAAAGCTTTTGCAGTACAAACATGGTAATGCTCAATGTTATATTTAGGAATGAGATATAAATAAATTACAACTGCATTGACAATGCTTCAAGCTTTGCTTAATGAAAAAATGTAACTGTCTAGAAAGTTCCAACACACTGCAATAGAAACCATTTTTTTTCGGTGTAGATCTATGCAACACCAAGATCAGAAGAGCCCCAGAAACAACTAGATCCTTTGTATACAGGTTGTGGTAAACCTAAAAACACACATACTTGGTGTTTTTTCTGTGACAGGAAATTAAGTTGTGGGTTTATCTATTTTAGACTAGCAACTTCTCTTCAGATCCTATACCAGCTACCAAGGATATTCTCCAAGGCCACCATGTTGAACATTATGTCACTTTAAAAGGATTTTAATGGGGAAGCTAATTTGTTATAATTGAGACCTCATACCTGGGCTTCTAAAAGCCCTTCTCATCTAATGCCTATGTATTAAAATTACACTCTGGCATTAACAAGCAGAAAATTAAAAGTAGCAAAATTGGTAGAAAAGCAATTTTGTGGTGGGATCATAAGTCATTAACTTTTTTTATTTTGCAAGAACCAGAGCTGATACATTTTTGGAGATTTTTCTGACCAAAACTCTATGCAACAGTGACACACTGTTGTAAGGGCATCAGCTTCCTCATCCTAGGAAAATTAGTTAGTCATGCTCAACTCATGCCACTGTAAATTCCCCTGGTACCCATACACATCCTCTTCCTCACAATGGTAGGAATTGTACCTGCTTTTCCCTTTTTTGTTGCTCAGACTCACATTTGGCACCACTTCTCCAGTAACAGACTGCCAGTTTTCCCTTCCCCTGCGAGCTTTGTCCCACAGGTTTTCAAGGCATCTAAAAGGCTCCCACAAAGATCCCAAATCACCCTTCACTTCCAACAAAGGCCTCAAAATTAACCACAGTGAGAAAAATCAGCACAAACAGCACTCATGTGCCTCCAAATGCCAAAACATGCAGTCTGCTTTGAATTTTGTTTCTTATAGAAACAGACACCAAAACCTTATAAAATAGTAATTGGGCAAAAGTTATTAAATGCTTCAGCTGAGAACATGAGTAGCCCTGTATCCTTTGTACGTTTTAGCATAAAGGACACCCAAATTATGTCAAACCTTATGTACTCCATGCAATCATATAATTTCTATACATAATTATTAAATTCATCATGTTAATATGTTGTAATTCCCATTTTATCTAAATTGTATTATGAGGCACATTTCTGTGACTCAAAACACAATTATACAAGTAAATTTTTCTTTTTTGCATTTCATTCTGGAAATACACTGAGATTCTACAATTAGGTGGTTTCATGCAACAGACATTTTCACATCTTTCAAGCCTCATATAGTTTAAAGAGATTAGAGTTCTAGAGATAAACCTCTCATAGGCAGTCACAATTCCTATCTTATCATGTTTTAGCACCCTCAAATTCATACCTACCACAAACACACTTTGAAACAAAAGCAATGCCATTCTTTTTTTCTTTACAACAGCTAAACTGATGCTTAAAAAATATTTTGCTCTGCCCAAAAAGAAATCAAAGTAAATAAGTAGAAATATGTAGGTCTTTCACTCACATCAGGACTGAATTAGTTAATTTGACAAATTGTTGTGGCAGGACTTTTCACCCCCTGACACAGAAAAACCTTATCTCCCCACCACATATTGCTAAAATCAGACTAGAATGGTTTGTCGTGTGATGAATTATCTCAGCTGAGAATCTCTTGAGCCAATAATACACATCCTGATTTGAACAGTAAGAAAAGAAAACCTAAAATTAGTGACTACAGACACAACCACTTTTACAGCTATAGAAGACCACTATGATTTTCATGAAATCAGAAATCTCTTATACACTCTGAGTGTGTAGAGAGCTCCCCTCAATAATAAAGATGTTCACATGTAGTTACTTCCCCAGGGGCTGAGAAAAATAAAGGAGATTCTCTGCAAACCTCTATCATTCATTGGTGACATTGACTCCTAATACATACTATTTCTTTGCTAGCTATTACATAAGATACATCTGTAATTCTGCACTGTATCTTTATCTACAAGTAGTGGGGGTTTTTGTTTTATTCAGTGTAGTAAGTTTGTTTAAGACTTATGTCTGTTTTCCTTGGTCTATTCAATAAATAATTAATGTTGTAATAGGCCTGATCAGTCATTATTAAGAACTTGCAAGCAAGAGTGGTTTTAGGGTGCTGGCCACCTCCATAAATCTACTGTTTACTGCCAGAGGCCTGGGCAGAGGCAAAGATTTGTCCAAGCTCCCCCTCTCTGTTCAAAAGAATTGTCACAATTCAGATGTAAGCAGAAAAATCTTTAGTGTACAGTAAGAGGAGTTTTGGAGTTTCCAGCTTCCCACTTCTTATTCTGAAACTCCAGAGTCAGCAGAAAATTTCATGCTAAAACTCACATTTTTGATTTTTATAGACAAATGAGGAGCTAGCATAGTCTATGCTATTAGACAAGGTTACTCTTCTTTCCATTCACACTTCACAAAAAGTCCGTGATCAATTATATTTTCCATACTATCCTAAAATGTCAAGATCACAACTCCTTTTGTAGGCATGTCAATCCAGACAAGTGTACTATTTGAAGTCTTAAACATATCCCGGTTATCACCATCCCACATCTCTAAAACATGATGTCTATTTTGGTACACTAACAGTTTTAGGACTGCAAGAAATGTGTGATGACTTTATGATAATATGTCATGTTGACAACTCTCCGTATTTTGAGTCATTTACCTGAGGGTCACACAGTCCACATATCAAGAGTTTGCTCCCAAAATATCGAGGGACTTCAAATAC
The DNA here is from genome assembly GCF_017590055.1 of Onychostruthus taczanowskii. Taxonomy (NCBI): domain Eukaryota; kingdom Metazoa; phylum Chordata; class Aves; order Passeriformes; family Passeridae; genus Onychostruthus; species Onychostruthus taczanowskii. The sequence goes on along the minus strand of NW_024501237.1, from coordinate 8,613,030 downwards.
TGACAGTCTCTATTTTTCCCACAACAGACAACAATTTTGTCTGTTGTTCAATTTTGTGAACAACTCTAAATGACATCTGCATTGAAGACAAATATTCAACCATGTATCTATAGACATGTAACTGCAATTCCTCCTTTCCTTTGTTTTCTTTGATCATCACCATGGCCCATCCAGCATTGATTTGATCTTTTTGAAAATAGTACCTCAGAAAAAAAGGCTCCTAGAATCCACCTATACATTCTGGAGTAACCATGTATCTGCTTTTACTTCTGTTTTTCCCCGAGTCAGCTGCTCAGTTTAGTAGTATTTTACTACCTGTTGTTACTCTCAGCAATGCTCAAAACCCATAAGTACCAATTCTGCAGGATGTAAAGCAACTTTAGGCTTCTTATCCCATCAGTATTGTACAAACAGCAAACATTTCAGAATTATGTGATGGCTTAAAGGCAAAATTTCCAATTATGATCTTCTTCATTAACACAATTGAGATGGGGTATTGCAAAATTCAGCTTTTGTAGGCAAACTTGACTGCATCTATCACACACCAACTGCATGGCACAGCTGCACAGAACCTGCACAACTGTTTAGACTTGTCAAAGGTATGTGCCTTGCTCTCCCAAGAAAGATTAGAGCTGGAATCCCGTGCTCTTCCTCAGTTAAAGATTTCCTGAACTCCTGGGATTTGCTGTCAAAGATGAAAAGTCAAAGGCACCTGAAAACAAGAGAAAAAGGGGAAGTACACGGGTTTTTTTAGGAAAAAAAACCCAAACAAACAAAAACAAACAAACAAACAAACCCAACAACATCAGGACACTTGAATATTTGTTCCAACAAGTAACCATTTGCACATTAGTAATATCACGGTGCAGGTATTGAACCACACTAAGAATGGGTGTTCAGAGCACATCTTTTCTGACTGTCTTCTGATGGAGATCAATGTAATATACACACACTGCAGAAGTTTAATTGCATCCTTCATTTTGAGAGGTAAATTATCAGTAGCAAAGAATTTCTTCATTGACTGCATCTTGTCTTCACTTTTTCATTTACTAGAAAACAAGGATAGTTGCACGTTCCAGCCCCAGAGATCATTATGCTGCCAAAAAGAAAAACTGTCTATAAACAGCCTATATCTTAGACTTCTTGGTCTTTTTGCTCAAGTCAAGAGAAACAAGCAAAATAACACTAAACTCCATTATCTGCTGCATGGCATGTACCGTGATGAAAGACTATCACTTCAGAACCTGATTTCTGTCAGCTTTATCTGAACTCTCCTATTATTTGCTTATACACTGGGTTCTATGTACAGTGCTTTAGAATGACCTACATTAAAATGATTTAATGTACAGGCATTATTAATAGTATCTGGAGGAAGTTAGTTTTGCTTTAAAAGACCAATTAAGTGTGTGTTAGACTGTTTGAGGAATTCTGATCTTAATCCAGCAAAGCATCTTAAGAGATATCTCTCATATGCTTAAAACCAAATGTTTGCAAAAATATTTTGCCTGGCTGGAGCTTTTAAATAGTTCCACATGTGCTTATAGTTAATAATCTGTGGATATTTTTCATTATTGGATTTTTGTAAAAGCTGCAGGAGGCTTTTTAGACTTGTCATAGTCAGTTAACAAAAAGTAAGACAGCCCTTACTAGTGACATTTAAGACTGTTTGGGTCTGGTAACAGCAGATGTATAACATTGGTTCAGCGGAAAAACATAAAGTCCTGGTGTCAACCAGAATATCCAACTACAGAAGGAGAGCCTCCTGGGTAAGGAGTCCAGTGCTGTCCAGAATTAAAACTTCCAGGGCATTCACTTACTTAGCTGGCAGTCACTGGAGGGATTTATCCCATAATATTTTCTGCAAGTTTGACTTGAAGTGCTACTTACAGGTGTCCTAAAACAGAAGCCCAGACAGAATCACAGAATCGTTAAACTTGGAAAATACCTCTAAGGTCATGAAATCCAACCATTACACCAGCACTGCCAAGTACACTCCTAAACCATAGTTTTAGTGACCCTAAGGGCCATGTCCACACATTTTTTTAACACTTACAGGGCCAGTGATTCTAACACTTCCCACAGGACAAGTAGCACAGGGCCGTTTCCCTGAATGAGGGGGAAATGTCTGGGGCAGACAGAGGTTGTATCATCCCACCTATCCAAAACAAATTTTTACTTTTCTCATTTTTAATATATTTCAATTAAATAAGTGTTAAGTTGACTACTTTTTCTTTGAAAGCAAGACTAATATGTCTCAAATCACCATGTTCAGAGAAGAAGAAATTCACAGTGCCTGTAAATGTACATTCTGCAGCTGGAACTGGAACTCAAACACCTGAAGGAACACCTGGCCTCTACTTAAGTTGAGGCAGGATCCAGAGAGATGGGAAGCAAAGGATTTGGGCACAACTTTACAAATTAAGAGTATGACCAAGAGTCCCCAGAATTCCTAGATATCACTTGCTGGCATCCAGGCACCACACCTTTGCTGCAGAAGGGAGCTGAATCTGGTAAAACCAATTACATTGTGCCTGTCACTGCCACGGTATTTCTTCCAGATACACAGAAGTCACCCATTTGCAGTCCAGAGGAACACCCACCTTCTGAATCCCTGCAAGACCTCAAGAAAAGCCTTGAGGTGGTGCTGGGAGCCACCATGTGAAAAACAAAAAGGCAAGATACTTATGCTGTGGTCATATTAAAACCAGAGGGGAAAGGTGTCCCCATGGCCAGGACAGGGGCATCCAGTCTGCTGGAGGCTTTTGTGTATGCTAAGTTTCTTCCACTGTGTGATCATAGAATCATTTATATATTCTGTTTACTAAAATTTAGGAGGCAGAATGGAAAGAAGTCTTATTTCATACCTCCAAAGAGGAGCTCCTATAAGCTAATACTAACATCCTTACATAAGACTGTACAAAACTAGATTTCCTCCAAAATTAGCACATTTGACAAATTATATTGTTTCATTTCCTGTAGGGCAACCTTAGTGAAGTCAGTGTAAATCAGACTTTCCACTCTTGGGTTTACCTGTAACACTCTACTCCCAGCTCAGGAACTCAGATCATCTACAAATATCACAGAAGAAAACATACAAGTTCCAACAATTCAATGCATCCCAAGAAAACATTTTTTTGGTCTATAACTTTGATTTCAGGACATTACTTATAACAGCTTACAATGAGTGACTAAATTATAGAAAATAATTAACACATCTACATTCACCTTACACATCTAAGGAAAAATAGTGTTTTTCTGGTCACAATATGCAGGGGATGTCCAAATGCAGTAAAAGGGGGGTGTGTCATTCTATACCTCACTCCCCAAAGTTCACTCAAAACCAGAGAGAAGTGCTGAGGTAATGATTTCCCCCTAACATCTCTCAGGTCTGTGGGGCTTGCTTATCACAAGCACAAAAAACCCCCATCCAGTTTATAGAACCAAGACAGAATAAGTGCCAGGGTGGAATGGGGGACATACTCCAGAGTAGTATGTTAATTTGCAAGCGTTCTAGCTTATTTAAACACTCACAAATTCAAGAAAATAATCATAATAAACATTCTCTGAATGAAAAACTCAACCAAAAACTTTGGATACGTGGGGAAAATCAATTTGACACATAGAGAAGAACTTAAGATATGTAGTCACACAAACACCTCCGAGGATTTGTTTAACCTTTCAGTTCTCATAGACCTTTTAGCAGAGGTCTAATCTCACATTAATATTAAATCTAACAACTTGTTAGAGGTTGTTTTAAATGTTGTTTTAAAAACAGCTTCTTGGTGTCAACCAGGTAAAGCTGTGCAGCTCTCTAAAAGAAAAGGCACCACAAAAATCAGTCAATTTTGATCTCTCTCTTATTGACATGCAGAGAAAGAAACACTTGCTTATAATAATAGGACTTCCTTTCATGCAGAGATAGTGGAAGCTTTCAAAGGATAAATAATTCATAGTTTCCAACTCTGAGAATAAATTTGTTCTTTTCCTGTTTTACTTTCCTTTAAGACATGACATCTTAGGAAAGCAGGGGAAAGGAGACTACTCTTTGCTTCTAAACATATAAACATGCACACTGTTTCATTCTCCCACTGCAACAAAACCATAAGATCAATAGACAAGTGCTGAAAACCTTTTCCCACCAGGCAGAGACTCTGCCATCTCAATAGTTTCTCAAAAGATAGAGCCTCACTAGCAGCAAACCACAAAGAAACAGCCAGTGCACATCTAGAGACGAGGCTCGGAATAATCTCACATGGGGACAACTCCACAGTAAGGCAGCAAATTATTTAAGATTGATCATATCAGTGACTGGTGAACTATGGTTCTGACTCCATTCTTATAAGATTTAGCTAAATTCCAAGGGGATGTGGAAATGTTGTACTTATTGTGTGGTTTCAGTAAACAAAGGGGGAAAAAAGCAACCCTATACCAGGATGAATAAAAAAACCTGCAGCATATTGTATCTGGTAAGCTGGACTGCATTTATATAGGCCTAAAGCAGCAAAAAACCTCAACAGAGCAATTGGGTTTCACAGTAATCAGTAATACCAGCAGATTAAGCTTTTGTGCCCAAATCTCAGGGGGGCTATTCTCATGCCTGGAAGTTTATCAGTTCTCAGCCCAAATGTATTTGGCATAGGATCCAAAAAATCAGCTTGGAGATGATTCTCATGGCTCCTGTTTGTAGCACAGTGGGAATCACCTTGTATTAGGTTTATTCATAATCAAAAAAAGTACATGCAAACACCCAAAGGCTGCCATCTAGTCAGTTCAAGGCCAAGTCCATCTCAGAAAAGCATTTTGGAAGGAGGGAATCCCTGGGGATAGTTTATGATCAGGGGCACCAGCATAAGTATTTCCATCCATCCTGCAGGATTACTCCCTAACAGACATTTGCTACTCTTTGTCTGGTCCCAGTTTACACTTAGCAAAGAATGGAGCTCTCAGTACTTCTTTTTAAGAGCTTCCCCAGCTTTCTGCAGAGTCATCACTGTCTGCAGCCACAGGACACCAAACACAGACCCCATGCTGTGGATGACAGAGTACTGTTTTCCAATGACAATTTTAAACAGCGCATCCCTCTCCAGGAGGCTCAAAGTGCATTAAAATTAATTATTCGATGACCAAAGAGAGAATAACACCATTTCAAACTTATAGGGGAATAATGTCGGGGGGAGTGGATGATAGAATCACCATATAAGTGTTAAGTCATTCATTTGTACCTCAGCACTGTGGATTAATTATTTCCAGCAATACTGACAAGAGAAGCCGTGAAAAAGAATTCACTACCAGATTTTTTGTAAATTATTATTATTGTCAACACTACTAATCCAGTTAAGAGTCTACTAAAATGATTAAAGAAATGCCAGATAAGGTTTCACAAATACACCTATGACCCAGTTTTACACTTGAAGCCAAGCTTCATTGAATAGTGCACTGATAACCATGACACTGCAGCGTTTAAAAACAAGTTGTTGTGAAAGAGGAAAAATGCACAAAAAACTATACAAAACCAAAATCAAACTGTTTATTGCAAATATTTTGCATGGTAGCTGCTATCATGTTGGTGAGGTGATAAAATTTGAGGAAAGAGGAGGAGAGGTCATTTACAGTAACAACACTTACTGCTGTGGACGTCATTTTTTCTGTAAGTTCTGGGAGCAGAGGCAGACCCATTACTGAAATGGTATCAAAAATGCATTTAATGTTTCTCCTTACAGCAAGTGCAGTTCCATAATACAGAGGTTTTGCAAGTTTTCAGGACTCATTTTCACCATTGGTATGCGAAGGAAGAAGAAGAGGTGTTTCTGCTGGTTTTGCTCCCACCAGAGCAGCAAAGGTAAGGGCAGAAAAGGTAAGGGAAGAACTCAGCAACTGAACATTTTAGCTCAGCCCACTGTACATATCACTGATCTGGTAACATGTGGCATATTGAAGTTTATGGCATTCAGCATCATACACTTCAATAACCCTTGTGTGTGGTAAATAGAGAGAGAAAAACAAATTCGAATATTCCTTTTAAAATCTCTTCATGTCCTGATCCAAAGAAAACCTCACTATCACATGTAAGGCAAACTTACCTAAAAGAAAACATTTGGCCTATTTCAATGTCAGCCATAAAGTACTTAAAAATCTGCTACACACCATGCCAGGAGGAAAAAGAACTGGTACAAACAATACTAATCCAGCACCGATTTTTCTGAATCAGCATGGTTATATCAGAAGGAGAAAAGAGGCTTCCAGGGACAGAAAGAGGCTGAGTACCCAGTACATGAGTGTTCCAAGGAGGAGGGAAAAGGAGCGTGGGCTTTGGTCCTGTAAACCAGCAATACAGTTGGTAAAAATCTCATTTTGACAAGTCTGCAGTGCTAGGACTAGAACACAATGAGCACACAAACTGACTATGTTAAATGTAAGTCAGGCCATTCTAACCCTACAATATCTATCAAAATGTAAGGGTACTCCCAGGCTAAAAAACAGTGGGTCTTCAATGCCCCACTGGCACAGTCAGACAGCCTAAGCAGCCTATACACACACACACACATACACACACACACACACACACACACACACACACACACACATATATATATATATATATATACACTTCTTATCTAGTAGATGTTTTAAACCAATTTTGCACCTGCATTTAATTAAAATCCAAAGGGATTGTTTCATAAAGAAATTCAGTCCTGTTAGTTTTCCTACAAGAAACAAAGTGGTATAATTACCCCTGAGTGCAGACTGCCCAGTGTAGTGCAGACCCTGCAGCCTTGGGCTTCCTTAGCAACCTTCCCACGGCTCTAATATAAGTACTAAAATACAAGGGCACAGGGGAGCAAGTGAACTCTTGGACTGAAACCAGAAATTCTCCTTAAAACTCAGCCAGATGACCAAACAAGCCACACTGCTGCACACAGTGTTTTCAAGCACTGTTTTTTCCTGGCCAGGCCTTCTCTTCCCACTTTTGCTGGTGTAGCCCTGTTAGAGAACTGCAGCAAGAAGGTCACCATCAAGAAATACCAGATACAAGCTACAGGACAGACCTCAACAAAGTTCATTCACTTTAGAGAAGGGTAGTAAAACAGGAGGACAGTAACACAGTCATACCATACTCTCACCATGTCAAAATGTGCCAGCATGTGATGAGCACTGTTACAGGTCTGACCTGAACAGAGACGTGGAGCAATTAATGAGAAATTAATTTCACCAGATGACTGGAAAGACCTCTCACTTCTCACAGCACGCACACTTTTTAGGTCACTGATGCTCAGCTAATTAGAGCCATTTCCTGCTCTTCCAGAATTGTCCATATTAAAGAAAGTGGTTAGAAAAATAAGATTTCATGCATATATTAGTTTCAGTCTCTCAGTGTAAATTTGTCCCACATTTAAATGGCTCTCTAAAAACCTGGTAAACTGGTAATAAATCTGCAGAGGTCTGTCCTAGATACACTACATATACTAACTCACTGGTGCTAAATGCACCAGGGACTTTAGCTGCTCCTGGTGCATTTCCCAAGACTGGATGTCCAACAGCTCAGTTAAGATCCCACACAAAGGGCCACTCTCTATCGCAGCAGTTTCCAGCCGGGCTATGCCCGGTGGGCTGCCATGGGCAGGATATCTCAGTGGAGGCTCAGCACAGCGGCTGAATTCCCAAGCAGTTCCCAGCTGCAGGCAGCCAAGCAAGCTTAAGTGATTTCTGGCTCTTAGTGATTATCAGCTCTTTGTGATTTCAGCTCTTTAACTTGCTGGTGCCGCAGCAGCAGACGCAGGGAGAGAGAGGAGAAGCGCTGTTTAAGGTTCCGCAGGAATTCTTTATTGATGTCTCCCACGAAGGTTCTCAGTGACAGCTCTTCTGCTGAACCAGGCAGAATTAGGGGTTTATATACCCTACAGGGGTTTTGGAAATTGTCCAATGGAAAGGGTCAGGGGAAAGTGACCTACAGGCTTACAGAGAGATAAGCAAAAGTTTGAAGGTGGAAGAAAGGGGCTTCTAAGGCCCGAGTCATCATGACTTAGCATTTCCTAGCTCAGGCTTCTGACCGCCAAGGAGGCCTTGCAGGCTCTGGGCCTGCTACAACTCTCATTTGTGCAGTGAGTGTAACACATCCTGCGTTCACTGCAGGGTCAGGCTGCACCGAAAACTTGCACTTCCTATAGACTGACATTTTCAGCTTCCTCCACAAGTGCAATGTGTGGTGCATTTGGCCTGCTGACACAGTGATTTCTTTGCACATGAACCCAAGGTTTTGTCCACAATTTCTCAAAGGAAAATACAAACACTTTCTGCATAACATATGGTCTCAGCCCCTTGCCTTTTCCTAACTCCCAGCCCTCTCCAGCTCAGATTGCTCCAGCTCAGCTCACACTGTGGGCGTAGCCATGGTCACTAATGGACATAGCCATGCTTTTACCATCCCTGACAAGATGCGCTTATAGGATAAAAGAATGGTTTGGGTTGGAAGGCACCTTAAACATCTAGTTCCAAGCCCCTTCCGTGGGTAAGGACAACTTCCACTAGCCAAGGTTGCTAAAAGCCTTGTTTTCCTGTATTTGCATCTTGGTATCATGGGATGTCTTCAGTTCCAACAGAAGGAACTTCATCCTTCTTCATCCTCTTTTCTCACTTTTGAGGACTTTATTAATGTAGTTTTGCACAAGTAAGAAGGGGTGCTTTCTATCAAAAAAGTAAGACATCCTTGATATATCAGATTCCATAGTCTCAGTTTCAAATTTGATAATGCCCTTGCCCTTGTATTTTGCTTAGGCTTTTTCCAACAGTTCTTCTCTTTTTCTATTGCCCACTGATGACTCTCTTCAGCTTGACCCTCTACTACTTTTTAAGGTCTTCCACTTTCTCTCCTAAGCAGCTTTTGCCCCGACCTCCAGCACAACTGTCAGAGCCAACTGGCTCCTACAGCACTGGATGTCTGGGTTCCAGCACTGTTTTCTTCCCAGATCCATCCTCACAGGGAAATCCTTTCAAGTTATTATTTCAAGTCTGAAGAAGAAGGTTCTATTCAGGTCAGTCCGACCAACTTTGGTTTCGTGTTTTACTCTGTAAAGGGACTCGGTGTAGAAGTGAATAGTGGTTAAACTGTAAACTGTATGTCAACTTCTGTTTGCTGTCTTACCAGACAGTCCATATCTCACACATATTCCTAAACTAGTAAGCCTATTGTCTCTGATTAATATAACTACTCTGCCTTCCTCACTGATAAAGTGAGATGTTTTTCCATGGAAATTACTAGTAGAACAAGTTTTAAGACAACAGGTGTCACTGTTCATGATGAAAAAATAAACACACATGAATAAGAGATCTCTCAGCAGAGTTCTTGCGTCTGGAACTCCATAAGTTATTTACACACTTTGGGTTTTCTGGATGGGAGTTTAGACTATATCAAAATCCAGCTGAAGCCAGCCTGCCCTGCCAAAAACACTGTGCTGTTTTCAGCTGGTTACTTAACTTTTCCAAAATCAAATCAGATCTGGAAAGCAGCTGTTTCCTTGTGTGCTAGGGTAGCTAAAAAAGAATCAAAGATGTTCTGAACAGCCTGGAGGGACTTGGAGCCTTTTCCCCAAAACTACACTACATATAATTCTGAAAATATTTAGACCAAAAAAAGTCTAGACCTTTTCTTAGAAACAACCTAAATGATACAATTATTATTTATCTTTGATTTAATCAATTGGATAATGAATAATAAGATTTTCAGCTAAGTTTGATACAATTATAGTCAATTATTTTTTCATTATTCTCAGACCTTTTGTTCTTTTACTGTAAATTATCTGCTCTTAAGTGTCATTAAAAACTAAACTAAAACCTCTATACTCAGCTTTACTAGCTTTATAGAGCTCTTTTAAAGTTTGAATTTAGTTAGCTTGTAGGCTGTACAGATCTAAAGCAGATCTAAAAACAAGCATGTTTCAGAATCTTTCTTCATGTTCAGGCCAATTCTTCAGCCTCGATGAAAACCTTGGATGTATGAGAAACTTGCACTCACTTCTCCCATGTATCTTCTTTACAAGGATCTGTAATTAAAGTGGAAGGGAAACAGCTTTACATGCTTTGAAACAAGGAATTGCAACATTTAAAAGAGAACAGATAAAAAATCATACCTCCAAGCAAAATTACAAACAAAGCAAGAATTATTTAATGCCTAAGGGTTATTTCAGTTTCCTTCTAAAAGAGGAATTTTGCATTGTGCTTGTGGCATGGATCACTGCACGTGGTCATTAGGTGTTACCACAGGCTCCAGGCTGGTTTCCAAAATACACCTCATCTGGGTGAAAAGTGTGTGGTGCCTGATTTATGAGTTCTAAATCCAGCTGGAACAGAGGGAGCTTGGTTTTGATGATGTTCCTACAAGCAGAAGGCAAGGGTCACTGGCTAACCACTGACATAATTGCAAAAGATACTGTAATGACTTGTTGCACAACGCACAAAACAGGTACCTCATTCACATCAAGCACAGGAATAGTAAAGGTATGTCCTGCTGACACTCTTTCCTTCAAAGGAATAAATTCCTACATGTTCTCTCTCCCTCCCGATTTGTTACTGCCCCACAGAATTCCCATTCCTGCCAGCATCAGGCTTTCAAACCTATAGCTGTGATCTAAGCAAGTTTTTATTCCATCAGCTGAAAGCACAGATGGCAAAAGAGGCCTCAAAGATTAAGTTTTCACCAGAGTTCAGGCAGAAGCAGTAAGCTTGTGAAGTCAATTTTCCCCAAAAATTGCAAAACTGGTAATTATAAAAGAAAATTCAGATTAATCTTTTTCAAGTTGTAATGTTTTAGTATAAAAATTATTTCTATGGAAATGTTTTCAGAAAGATAGGGGACTAAAGGGAACAAGGGAAAGCAGTGAAAAAATTGCATAAAAGAAATCAGATTATTAAAAAATAGTCTGTTGATAGTTGCACTCTTTTAGATGAATGCTTCCATTATTTTTCCAAAAACAGCCTTGAATCTCAATAAAACTTTTATGTCATATTTGGACCAGTCTCACTTGACACAAAAGAAAAAAAAAGGTCTGAAAACAAGAGATACTGATCTATTTTGTGTATTGAAACACTGGGATAATAGGATGAAGATAACCTGAGGATTGATGTATACTCAAAATAAATGTGTAATATCAACGGTGAATATAAATATATAAGATCCTTAAAATGCATGGAAGATCCTTACATTGCTTTGAGCAATGGTGAAATTCAGTCTTTCCAAGATGTAAATTTGAGGTGGCGTGTACACAGATTTACTCAAACCTCTGGAGTTTCCTGCATACATCACAAGTACAGCTAGTTAGTGGCAGCTTGTATAAATGCCTTCCTTCTAATGTCTGACTGCAGATTTTGTAAAATCAATAAGCATTTCAAAGACAACAAAAGGAAGGGTGTTTAATTTTCTCTTAAATAAATATGTGCTGCCTATGAGAGGGACTTTACATAATGCAGAGCACAAGGCACATTGCGTGAGAAGACACAGCTTTATAGCAATTACTAGAATACAAACAAATTGCGTTTTAAAATTAAAAACACAGACAGGCTTACTTTTTCTGAAGCTGGAATTACTTGTCCAAAGCCTCCCAGTTTACAAACAATGCAACACAATTGTAACAGCATGGACTTGGTGTACGGGTTTCCAAATAAGCTGTTAATTTTTTTATTGAGATGATTGTATTTTGATTATTAAGTTATTTCCTACAAGACTCAATCAATATTCAAAGTCTAAACATGTTAATTGTACAGGAAGATGAAATTGTACATATTTAAATCTGGAGGTTATTTAAAACCTGGTTTAAATAACCAGTTGTAACATGTAGTAAAGATTAGTTAGGAAAGGATTTATATGCACAAATTATTTTCTCACATTTACGAAGAAAAAATACTGGGCTGATGATAACTGGTTTTTAGTGAAAATAAATAATAAATATAACTGTACACTCTTGAACTAGACTGTTGTGAACACCCCAAGTGTGGAGATGCGAGGCTTGACTCCATGTTCAGAAGGCTGGTTTATTATATTATGATATATATTATATTAAAGTACTACACTAGAATGATACTAAAAGAATAGAGAGAAAAAGATTGATCAGAAGGTTTGAAAGAACAAGAATAGCATGCACCACAAAACCTTCTGCGTCTCAGAGTCACATGGAGATGCATCTGTGATTGGCTCTTAATCAGAAACAACCAACATGCACCAATCACAGATGCACCTGTTGCATTTCACAGCAGCAGATAGTTATTGTTTACATTTCTTTCTTGAGGCCCTCAGCTCCTCAGGAGGGAAAAATCCTAGCAAAGGATTTTTCTTAAAATATCATGGCTACACTAGACAGGAAACTTTTATTCAAAGTAAGGGAAGAGACAGAAGTAGCACTTCAGAGCTCTGGTCGATTTTCATGTATGCCACATCAGGAAAATGTACCAAAGAAGATTTTTCTTGACACTGATTAACTTGCCTTGCACACGCTTAGTTAAATCCTAAACTCTTCCAGCTCCTTTTCACAGTTCTTTCTAACTATTCAGACAACTCCAAGTCAAACAAAACCTGATCAGTCAATACATATTTACATGTGCACAGAAATAAAATGGTTGTTAGTTTTTTTTAAAAGTTGTCATGGGAACAATCCAGAGAAGTAGTTCTAAACAAGAAATTTTGCTCAGTCTCTTAAAAAATGCAGATATCATTCAGACACTAAGGGCATACACTTGCACTAAGTATTTGTTAAGATAATCAGGCTATTTTTTCTAAAACAGGATTGGAAATTGTGCTTTTTCTTTTTTTTTGATGTAATTATTAATTATTACAACCTGTATCACATTAGTCCCCTCTGTCTGCTTTTACACAGAACTGTTTAAATCAATTCAGAGATAAAGATTTTTCTAAGAATCACTTGAAGAATCTTCTCAAATTCACATGAATTCACGTTCCAAATTCTAATTTTCCACTAGCTTAATCTTAGGGCCCTTCCTTTACAGAAGAAGGAATTTCTTAAATCTCATATTCCAGACTATTTTAAAGATCTGACCAAAAAAAAAACCCAACAAATCCTCACTTTTCTTTAGTTCCATTTTCCTCAGGAAATGTGGTTCAAATTGTATACTTGTGTTAAATGCCTGCCTGAGCAACTGCTTGCTAGTTGCATGAGCACTGACTGCTCCAGGTGTTCAAGGAGCTGAGCTGCAAGTAGGTAAGGAATGTGCCTTGGCTCACTGGAACTGTTCACCTTCAACGGCTTGTATAAGTTGTGCAGCAAATTTGGGCTGCAGCAACAATAGGGCTCAGATAAAACAATTTCCAAGCAGCAGTAATTTGTCCATAAGGAAAACTGAAAGCAAGGAGCACTCCATACACACGCAGTGTTATAGTCAGGAAGGAGAAGATCCAGAGGTAGGTCAAGTGGGAAGAACAGCAATAAATGAATGTAAGAAGCAAAGCAAACAGAACACAATGCTCTTCTGTAGGAAGAGAAAGGGAAGAATTTCATTTTGGTAATGTAATAATTAATTTTTTATGCACTCTGAGGCAAATGTTAATGGTGAAACCTGTAAAGGACAATTCAGACCTGCTGAAGAAGCATGAAGAGAAGTGCTGCCTTCTTGTCATCCTCCGAACAATCACACTGGGCTCAGCCTCAGTGACCATTTACAGCAGAATCAGTAATAAGGTAAAAATTGTCATCTTGTCACAATACTGCCAGCACCTCAGTTAATGAAGGTGTAAACAACAGGAGGTCCCTAAATTATACTAATGACAGCATATATGCTCTGCTTTTCAAAGAGGTGATGTTCATTACTGCTGTTGACCTGGGGGTGGACTTGGAAAACACTGGGCACTCACAAACATGAGAAAAGTTGGGCAAGAAGAGAAAAAGAAATTATTTGTGGCTGCCTAAGTTTTATACTAGCTTTGTCATCTGCACAGTTACAGCAACTTAAGTGGTTCATATATAATACAGAGAAAAATCTAACCTTTTTTATTCCCAAGTACAGAAAAGATTTATAAACAGGGCTCCACTTAATTTAAACAAGAGAATTTGCTCTTTTCCTTCTGTCCATGTGTTTTTTGGAGCAATCTACTCTATTAGCACTTAAATAATAATCAAACATCACCAATTTCCCTCACCCCAAGAAACAGAACCAGACAAGTCCGGTGCCAAATTACTTTGCATCATCTGGCCCTTTTCCCTCTGTTTCCTACAATTTCCATACTCTTTTTAGCTCTCCCCCAATACTTTCATCACACTGAGACCAGTTTGAAGCTGCCTGTGGACTGTCCAGGCTGTAAGTAATCCTTTAACAGTAATGCCTAAAAATATTTACATATAGTACATCACATTCACATACCAGTGTGAACATTGTTTGCTGTTTCTCAACAAAAACAGAACTAGACAATGTAAACAACATACATGTTCTCAGTGTCAGTGATATTAAATCAGGAATGATTCTTTGAGAAGGACAGAAAGACCAAGAAAAAAAAATCATGTGGTCACAGGACAAAGTTTATCTTCTTTCTAATTAGACTGGAGAGACTTCAACAAAGTCATATCTCTGACACTCATCATAACTCAAGATCAGGTTGGATGGAGCTCTGAGCAGCCTTTTCTAGTTAAAGACACACCTGCTTATTGCAAGGGGTTGGACTGGTTAACCTTTATATGTCCCCTCCAATGCAAACTATTCTATGATCTGGTTTAAATTGTTCAAAAATCACTTTGGTCATTTTTGACACAGGTAAGTCTAAATCTTAGCAGTAGGACAGCAAGAAAGTCATCAGTAATTTTTGTGATGAGATTTTAAACACTGATCACTCTGATCCTTCTGGTTAGTTCCCAGTGCCCTGTGAGATCTAGCGTTTAACATGCAGCTAATTAAAACACAGTCTTCAAATAGCCTGATAATCAATTGGAGGAAAGAAAAAGAACACAGGGCTTTTTTGTTAACAAGCTTAATTCCAGAATCAACCCAATGAAACCATTCACACAGGTCGCATTTTTCATATCCTACACAAAAAAAAAAATAAAATTCTCTGAGGCTTAAAAATGCTTTAGGTATCACATGTTCTTGTAAGAAACCCTGTAAGAAACCTAAAAGCTTATGGAGTCTCTCAAGAAACAAAACAGTGACTCTACTTGTCACACTCCAGCTCGCTGTGACCCTGAGCCCACTCCAGCTAGGGGGAATGTAGTAAAAATAGAGGGACAGGAACAATGGAGTGCCCAAAGAATAAAGAACTTTAATAGCAAAATAACAAACACGGAAACCACACAATCTGAGGGGCAAGATCCAAAGACAAAGGGGTGTGGCAAGTGTAAATATACATAGGGTTATTCTGAGGGCAAGGGTCCAATCACAAGTGCAAACTAGGAACATGACTGATATGTCACAGGTCACAAACCAGCTGGGAATAAGAACCAGAAACGTGACCTATTATAGAGTAATGCCATTAACATACCATTAACATACCAACTCTCATGGCTACACTCTTCTCACCATGACCTTACCAGTATCCCACTTCCCATGGTCTCAGGTTGATGCCTCCTGTATATACCACTGAGGCTAAATCACTATTCATCCCAGCCGGTTCCATTCCTACATCTACTTTGCTGAGACGCATAGACCTGACTTCAACAAAGGTAGGTATTTTGAAGTATTATTCTATTATGCTCACCAAATATATTCACATCTTCCTCTTTTTCATTCTATTCTGCTATTTCTGATTTAATGGAGAAAATTGATCAGTAATTTCAGTCAGGTCCTGCTGTTCTATTCCAATCAATTTTCAGTAGATATTTTTTTTCTGCAAGTGATAGAATATGAGCTTTGTTTCTAAAGGGAGTATGGTATTTAAATATTTTAAAACTACTGGTTTGTTTGTGTCAATGAGAAGGAAACATTTTCTGGAAGCTGCATTTAAATTATGCCTTTTATAAATCTCTCTGGCAAAGAATCTCTCCATAGATTTCAATACGATGTAGGGCTCTAAAGCAAACACTTCTATTGCAAAAAGTTTCAGAGGGACCTGCCATTGCAATATCATGGGCTGAACAGTGGGATTTTAGTTTACCTTCTGCATCATTGAAGCTGGGCTAAAAGAGGAGCTGGCTTCAATTGCTTCAAGTAAAAAATAGATCAATTTACTGAAATGCCAAAACCTCTAGATATGCAAAATCACCATGCTGAAGTTTACAGGCACATCCATTAGGTGATAGCACAGCAGAGACAACATGTTTGGAGCCTGTTATTGGCTGATTGCCTCTGACTTCAGAGTGGGATCACACACGCGTGTACACACTTTGCATGGGAACGTGTGCAGCATTCTGGCTGCTGTGGCTGGGAAGTCTGCAAGCACACTTTCACCGGTACAAAAACAAGATAAATACCACACTAAAAATGTAAACATGAGGAAAAGATACATCAGCGTGACCCAGGCACTCTGAACTGCGTGGCAGGAGAAGTAAAGAAATAAGTCAGTAGCAGTTAACAATTTAATCTCTTACTGATTTGTTCAGACTAACTTATGTGGGGTTTTGCACAAGTTCAACAATCACTTTGGGAATTACACTTTCCAACCATACATTACAATTTAGTCTACTATCATAGAATCATTCAAGTTGGAAAAGACCTTTAAGATCATGAAATGCAACACTAACCTAACACTTTCACATCCACAACTAAACCATGTCCCTAAACAATATATCTGCATGTTTCCTCAACACTTCAACTTCCAGGTACGGTGATTGACTTCTAAGTCATTGGGTGTCAAGTCTTTCAAAAGAACCAGCAGAAACAAGTTAGAAAAAGTGCTTCCCTATGGCCAAGAATTGACCACAAAAGGATTTTTTTACAGCAATCAGGGAGATGGCATTATTTCAGTTTCTGTCATCACTCAGGTGATATAATACTGCTAATGTACATGGATCAAGTACATTCTGCCATATGCAGTCCTGCTGCTCACCAGGGTAAAACTACTCATTCAACAGGTTTTAAATCAAATCATGATTAAGTGGTTAGTTCATTTATTAACACACAATCAAGCAACAATCAGTGTAGTTCACACAATACATTCCAGAAGCAGCATCCAGAAGGAAAAACTACAGCACTGAATTATTTCAAAATCTTAATACATACATGCAGGTTTCTAGCTACCCACAAGCAGAGACAGTGGGGTCAGGCGAGCATGGCTTCCCCCTCCATATGTTCCCCTGTCCCATGCAGCAGTTTTGGGTTTTCTGCCACACACAATGGGTACACACTCATGTACCCCATGCCATGCAGGCTCCAGTCAGTGATTCCTTTGGAAAAAATACTTCTAGCCCCTCTCCACCAGGCACTTTCCCCTGTGTCTAAAATAGCCAAGTTCACAAAGGAGCATTTTAATGTCCAGCAACATGAGTTATTGAGAACCTTAAGGGCTCAGACAAGAAGGACATTGCTTTACCACACGCAATGTAACACTGCAAGAAGATTTACACCCCAGGGCACCTCTCCATGGACCATGAAGTGGAACATCAACTCCCAGGGACCCATCATAGAAACACAACACGGAGCCAAAGCTTGGAACTGAGCTCTGATAGAAGTGTTAACACCAGGCACCTTCCAAAAGATACTGGAATATAATTTTGCAAAGCAAACAAGAAATGGGATTTGGAAAATGCTGCATTTGCTTTAAAAAGTACCAGGCAGTAAATCTGCAGTGGTCTTTTGTGCAGATTTCCCCCTGCTGTTACTCCTACTCCTACAAGCACCTACTAAGCTACTGCAAATATACATATTCCCTGAACACAGTAGTTATTATAAAAAATCCCACAATCTAATTAGTGATTTTTTAATGAAGTTTATTCACAGTTTGGATTCCATTAAAAAAAAAAAATTCATCCAGAGATATCTGGGAGCAATTGTTTTGATTAAAAATTAATGTCATTTGGTCAGTTTTTATTCCCCAAAATCCTTTTGTATGCAATCTTCAAAATACAATTTTTAAACAGATCTTACCACCCCAGTGAATGCTTTTATTTCCCATGCCAATACCCCACAGGAAGCAAGGGAATAATAATTAAAATATACATTTGTCTGAATTTTAATAATAGCTCCCTCTGTTTGTTCCACTTGGTTTATTGAGAAATACTTCAAGCAAGTTCATCCAAAGGTTCAACAAATTTTGCAACCTACATTACACACATCAGTCATTCCCAGAGGATATACGTCCCACCAGTGACACAGAATCCCGATCTCTGGTCTGTGTGTCACCAATCACCCTGTTTGCCGTTAGCAGGCTGACATGGAGAGAGGACGGTAGATGTTACCGCTGTTCAACCTTAGCATCTGCATGAGAAGGCACATACCAAAGGATCATAACCAAACCATAAATATTTATGTGAAAATGCTCTAATTGGCAACACAAACACAGGTTGCTGTAGGATGTGTGAGAGTGTTTGCAATAACAGCAAGAAACATCCTGCTTTGCCATTTGTTTGCACATTAGTCTCCTGCTCAGGTTAGTCTCCTGCTCAGCTGCATTGTAAACTGCAAAAAAGCTCATTCGTGTTTAATAAAGCAATTCTGTTGTGTTGCAATGGTGCCCATGATCCAATCGCTACAAATGGCGCCCAAGGCATAGCACGAACTGTGAGTCTCCAGTAGCAACACCACATTCAAACCAAGTTCTGTGAAAAGGGGATCCTCATCCTTCGTTTCTACCTGCTGGACAGGTGGGACTGGGAACGTGGAACTATGGGATAGTCTTTGTCTCATGAGCATAGCTTTATTTAGAGATTTTACAAAGAATTTTAAAAGAAGAGGAGTTTTAAACCCCGTCAGTTAAGTTAGCTGCTTTATTAGTATGGCTGAATAGTAATTCTAATGTATTCCCTCCCCATGGTTCCTGTAATGCTTAAGTGTGGGAAATGGTAGAAGCCTGAATTAGAGGCACAGGAAAAACAAGGACAGCCAGTCACTGACAATATGTTAGTTACATGGAAAACTATGTCTACTGCCTTAAAAGCTTTGCAACTTGCTGAGAAAATTTTTGAGCACCCTGTTCACAGGTATTTTAAATTTGGAGACTGATTTGAATGTTAGCCATGTCTATGCATAAGTACCAGCTGAATTAGGAGATGAGGACCCTCAGGAGCCTGGCTATCCTTTTGATCCTTGTCTTATGCATCCTGAGAAGGGGCCTGATCGTTATCCTCCTTTAACTTCCATAAAAAAATTTGGCTTCTGCATTTCCCACTATGGCTTAAGTGTTAGCGAATTCTTATTGTTCTCCGCCTAAGCTCCTTTACCTGAATTACCACTGCAATCTCATTCACATCCAACATTAATAGAAAAATGGAGGGAAGAGGCCCTAAAAAGGGGAGATATTCCCATGTTATTGGCCATGCAGGTCAATTATCAGCCTAAAAAACTCCCTCAGTATGTACAACCTCCATCTGAATTAATAAAAGAAGTTCATAAAGCCGTCCAAGATTATGGACTGCAAATAGAATACACTATGGGATTGATTGCTTGCTTCTATTAACCACCGTGGCTCCTAATGATTGGAGAATGCTTGTTAAACTTATACTAACCTCAGTACAATATACAGTGTGGCTGGCAGAAGGGAAAGACCTTGCTACTGCACAAACTATGGATAATATTGAAAATTTAGAAGTAGGCGGTCCCAATGAACTGCTGGGGCAAGACACATATGCTACCCCCACTGCCCAAGCTAACCTAGCTTGCACAGTGCTACAGCAAAGCTCCAGTATAGCCATAAGGGCTCTTAAAAGAGTCCCAGAGTTCAGTAGAAAGGACTCTTCCATTGCATCTATTCAGCAAGGCCCACAAGAATCATATGTAACATTGATAGATTGCAGATGACCATAAGTAACAAATAGAAAATGAAGAGGCAGCTACTATATTCTATTACAACTAGCCTTTGAAAATCATAATGCAGATTGTCAGAAAGCACTGCTCTCTGTAAGGAATGAGCATGCTAATTTACCTGCCTGCATGAAAGACTCTCAGAATGTGGGGACAGAGGAATACCGTGCACCTGTTTTGGCTGCTGCCTTATCCCAAGCCCTTAATACACATAAGAAAACTGACCCCTGGTGTTCTAACTGCCAACAAGATGAGCATTTACAGAAAAGCTGTTCCACTCAAAAGAAAGGAAAGAAGGGCCCCCCACCCTGCCATCTCTCCCTCTCTATGTCCACAATGTAAAAAGGGTTACCACTGGAGTCAAGTATGTAGGTCAAAATTTGATAAAAATGGTAACCCTCTCATTCCTCAGCAGGGAAACTATGAGAGGTGTGTGAGACCTGGTACCACTCAACTCAACAAGGTCTTTGCAATCCGAATCCAGAAGTCTTAATTTCTTCTCTCTTCGCCAGTACCCACAGGAGCACAGGTTTGGACTTCTCCCTCTCAGATGATATCTTAATCACAGACTCAAGGCTCTGTGAGTCTCAGAACTGATGGGTTTGGCAGCACCAATGTCATCCACGTTCACTGGTTCCAACAAATTACGAGTGAAAAGCCCTTACTAACCTTACAATTAAATGAAAAATTTTTACAGGTTTACTTGACACCAGTGCAGATGTTTCCATCATTTCAGAATCTTCATGGCCCCACAGTGGCCTCTTAAAACAGCTGATACCTTAGTGGAAGGCATCAGGGGGCATCAAGCCCCTAAACAGAGTGCACTTGTTCTTACAGTCATAGGGCTGAATGAACACCAAGCAACTTTCTAACCATATGCTTTGCCTTCTCAATTTAGGATGTGGGGTCATGATTTACTTTCTCAGTGGAATACTACACTTGTGGTGAATGCAGCAAATTTAATGAACAGGTCACTGATGTAAATCCCCTCTTCAAACTGAGGTAGAAAACAGATACACCAATATGGGTTGATATCCAGGCAGGAATGCTTGGTTTCTCCCCCTGGGTTGAGCATCTCACAACGGGATGATGTAATTTTATCAATCATGCAGTGAGACTCAATGGCCCATTAACAGAAGATAGCCCCTGGAGGGAGGATGGGTCATGGAAGAAATAAAGAGCACTGCCCCACCTGATTTTAACAGATGACAACGGAATACATACTTTTGGTTACATTGTGCATGGCGACCTAAGACAGAGTGCCTCACGTTCTCTGCACTTTGTAAATACCGCTGATATAACCCTGTTACTCATGGATTTAACAGCTCTCATTTTTTCTCATTGTACGTCATTTTTTGTCATGCATACTTGCTCCCATTCTAACTTACCAGGTCCCCTAACAGAAGGGAAGGCTTGTGCTGAATGGTTGATGATGGCAGTCACATCTAATCAGACATTTACAGTGGCCTCAGAATCTCATGCCTTCTTTCATCAAAACGTTGCTGTTTTATCTAAAGATTATGGTATTTCAGTGTCCCAGGCAGGCAGGATTGTTAATACTTGTCCCAACTGCCAGCATATTTTTCCTCCTAATGTGCCTGCTGGAGTAGTATGTAGAAGACTTATAGTCTGTCAATTATGGCAAACTGATTGTTGTGTTCCACTGTGGGGAACTGTGAGGAGTTATTTTAAAAATAGGTGGTCTGGAACAAAATTAAGTGAAACAAGACAAATGTATCTGAGAACCATTTATTGATAATGAAACCAGAAAAAAAAAATAGTTACCCCTAAAAAAGACAGAAGAGGAAGGAAAATGGAAAAGGAATGGGGAAAGAGAGCAAGAGAGAAAGGAGACAGAGAGAAAAAGCAAGCATTACCATCAGAGGATCAGGGAGTGCTGCCTACATCCACGCAACTGGGCATGAGCACAATGCCTGCTGGGGAACCTTCACAGGTCTCAGAGAGGTGGAGCTCCACAGGCACAGCTGCCACGGAGAAGGGTGGCCAGACATCTGGTGAGTGAGTGGGTGCTCATGCAGGAGGTCCAGAACTCTGGGCAGGGTCGCAACGAGGATTGGAACAGTGAGCTGGATCAGAGGCAGGCAGGGTTGGACGCAGGTGGCTTAGGCAAGGACACAGGAGAGAAGTGGCAGGGCCACAATCAGGGACACAGGGAGGCAGGACAGTTGTGAGGGTGAGCAAGAGTCACTGAGGGCAGCAGAGCCAAAAGGCAGTCTGGGGCCAGGGCAAAAGGACAAAAAACAGGCCAGGGGCAGGTCAAAGGAACAGCAAACAAATGAGTGAGCAGACACAAAAAGCTCAATACAAAAAAAGCCCCAGACACCAAGCCTCAAAAACACAAGTCTCAAAAAATCCCCCCAAAAAACAAGATTCAGAAATCCAAAGCGAAAACTCCAGTCTCAAAAAGCCCCTAAAAGACAACTCTCCAAAGAGCCCTCCTCAGCCTGTAGTGCAGTTACATTTGATGCCCTCTGGCTCCTCCCAAATTCCGCCTGCAGACATGAGACCATTGGCCCAGTCCGACCTTTCACTGCAGTCTATTGGTGGAGACCTTTTTGCATCCGATTGGAGAAACCTCTTTGGAGGGTACAGTGTCTCTGGTGTTCCCCTGCTGACTGCCTGTCCCAACAGAGAAGCAGAGGAAGAGAAGTAAAAACATAACATGGGGTGATCTCAAGGCTCTGGATGCTGAGGCATCTAGAATGATGTAGCATGTGGGGGAAGAACCCAATGCCACAAATACCTTCTTGGTCTATGTGGCCATTGCATTGGCTAACTGGAAAGTAAAACCTTTGCTTTATGTTTTACTATTTAGCTCTTCTCTTATGGGTGTCAATGTGCAAATCTACTGGGTTCATGCTTATGACCCTCTGGTGTTTTGTCCAGTAACCTGGTGAGACCCAGAAATTCCCATTTCTACTAACAACTCTAAAATGCTAGGAGAGGAATGGCTCCCTCCATCTGGGTCACTAACTACAGAAACAGATTGGCTATCACTTGAGGGAAACCAAACTTTTCTAGCAGATTCCTCTCCCCTATGCTTAACTACTCACAATGATAGCACTTGCACCCCTTTCACACTGCACATGCATTTGATAAAAAATCATTCCAGTAAGAGAACGTTACAAGCAATTGAAATTCCAGGAGCCAACACATCACATAACCCTAGGAACACCACCACAGCTCCAAATAATATTTCCATATGCAAACTAAAAGACCTCTCACCTTCAGTGCATACTTCATGGTCTCCATGTAGGGTGGAAAACACTGAGCAACATGACATACACGCCTTTAATGTACCAGTGTCAGAATGGGACTCACAAGGTCATTTTATCTGTAACAGTGCCAGGCTTGATGTAAATGACTCCTGCTCAGTAAGCATTAGCTGGAGGAAAGGAGGACTCTTGGTGTCTGTCACAAAGATCTGTGCCAATGGTGAATCCCTCCCACACACAAGTCATTGGAGATTAATGCTCGCCTTCCTGCCTCTACAAATATGGGCTTTGAGTTATTCTGATATGTCATCTACATATTGGATGATTGCTATTTATATGAAAACCCTTGATACCACAATATGCACAAAATATCCTATGCATTTTTATTAACAACTGATATGACAGTTGAATCTTATAATCAATCATATTGCATCATAGCCATCAACACTATGTACACCTCCTGCATCATCCCTGAAAATATAGCTGAAAGGAATTTTACATATCATGCCACCTCTATCATGCCACCTCTATACTGGCATGCAGAAATATGGATTCTGTGGATCTTACACAGGAATGGGAAGGAGAATCAGGAGTCATGTATCTAAACTGCTTGTTTGCAAAGAATCCAAATGAATTGAGAGATTTATTGCTTGGCTTACTGCTTTTATTGTATCTCTTATTACTATTTTAGCTTCATCTACTATTGCCATTGCTGCTTTAATGGAATCAGTGAAAACATTCTATGTAGTTAGTTCTGTAATGAATAATTTCACAGAGGAATTACAAATGCAAACTGTAATTAATCAACAAATATTGGCACACTTAGATGCCCTTGAGATTGCTTTGTTATGGGTAGGAGAAAAACAAGATGCCCCAATATTGGATTGCGCCTTCACTGTGACTGGCAGCACACTGATGCTAACATGTGTGTTACCTCTGTGGTACAGGGGTGCAGAATGGAGCAGTTCTGAAACTTTGTGGGATAAGGTGAAGGCTCATTTAAAGGGGAGATTTTCTACGATAAAAATATAAATGCATTAAGAGGTAGTCTTAGGAAACAATCTCAATTATTACAAATCATGTCTACACAGAATTTCTACTGCTAATGACTTTACTTAGCTTAATCCAAAAACTTGGTTTAATGGACTAAATTTAGGCATATGGCTGTTTGGCACTTTGGGGATGGGTGTCATTCTTGTTACAGGATTTCTTTGCCTCGGGAGACTGTTCCAAGTCAGCAAAAAGGCAAAACCAAACAATGGCTGCCCTCATGACCAATTCATCCTTAAACAAAGAAGGGGAAGATACAGATGTGACTGCTGTTCGACCTTAACATCTGTATGAGAAGATGCACACCAAAGGATTATGACCAAATCATAAATACTTATGTGAGAGTGTTTTAATTGGCAGCTTGAACATGGATTGCTGTGGGATGTGTGAGAGTGTCTGTGATAAGAGCAAGAAACATCCTGCTCTGCCATTTGTTTGCATGTTGGTTAGTCTCCTGCTCAGCTGCATTGTAAACTGCAAAAACATATAAAGTTCATGCATGCTTAATAAAGCAATTCTGTTGCATCACAATGGTGTCCATGATTCAGTCGCTTCAAGACTGATGACCAATGTAAGAAAGTCACAAGCAGACAGAAATCCCTGGCAACAAAGGGATTTCCTTCTATAGATTTTCTTCTATAAAATCTCCATACTATCTGAGCTCAAAATATAACATAACAAAACCATCCCAGCAATCAAATAAGGCTTAGGTCCTAAAGCAGCATCCCACTTTAAATTAAAGTCCATGCCACTCCAGTATTAAGCTAGTTTCTAGTTAAAGTTTTCAAAAGAATATCTGTTCAGTTGCTGGACAGTTTCTGATTAAAATAAAACTTCATCCTCTGCAACTGGCATCTGGTTACCAGTTTCTGATATAGTATCCATTTATTTGGAGCAGGGGAATTGCCTCTAGTCCTCTAATTCTCATCCCAGCTGCCTGCCCTCTCTATATATGTGGATAGCAGAAATGGCTCCATGTTCTTTCAGATTGGGCAATCTTTTTAACTTTGATGGGTTTAAGTGACAGGAGAAAAGTATCAATGCACAGAGAACCTTCTATATTGCTTTCCAGAATTGTAAATCTACCAGTGTCTAATGTAGTTTCCCCAACTTCCTATGTCACAGAAACTTCATCTTCTGCTCCAGATCACACTTTGACCTGGCAAAACCAGAAACATACAGACAAAAAAAAATCCTACTTATTATCTCCACAAACAAAAATTCAGTTTAGTTAAGTTCAAAAATTTAATTTTGTGTGGGCAGAACTGTAAATCCCAATATAACCTCTGCTTTTCCACCCGCAGTGCAAAATCTTTTAGTTCTTTGAAGCTGAGCAAACAACAGTAAAATATTTCAATTAAGGATTTTTTAAAGTAGAAAATAAATGTAATAAAGTAGAGAAAATCTCTAAACCACTGCAGCCCTAAAACACCAGTATAGCTTCCAGTGCAGTCACCTGTCCTAAGAGATAAATTTGGCCACTAATTAGTTTGACCATAACTTCCCAAAACCGTACTTCCAGGTCAAACCATAACAGTTTCCCCCTCAGAAAGGAAAAGAGTTTGTCCGAGATGTTTTTTATCTACCTTCATTAAAAAGGCATTTAAGCTTGTGCCCTTTGTTATACAGTACTAGAACAGGACTGTACTTCGTTTCCCCAAAGTGAGGTAACTTCCTCAGATTCTTCTGAGGGAAATCTGTTCCAAACAGCCTTACAAAAGCACATACCTAACAACAGGAGAAATGGGAAGTGTGCTGCCACTTTGCAGTGACAGGAATTTTGGAAGGCGAAGCTATCCACTAAGTGCCTTTTACCTGCATCCCAATGTTGGAAGAAAAGCAGAGAAGATTTTTCCTTGGACAAAGATGAGTGTTCAGGGTTCCCATGGGAGCTGCAGAAGACAGTAGTGGAGCTGAGGGTGTCTGTGTGAGAGCCCTGAGGGCTCAGAGACTCTTGCACTGATAGAGACACCAATGCAACACAACCAAGCACAGCAGCATCCGTCACCATCGCGAAGAAAAAGTTGTCCTAGACATCCAGAGGTGGTCTTGCGAAATGCATGTAGGACTTCACTATCAACTGGTAACAAGCAGCAAGTGAAGCTAATCAGGAAAGTGGAAAAGTGGTACTTAGGAAAAAAAGCACAATATGGCCTTTTTGCAGAGGATAGCATGAGCACCATGCTGTGACCAAATTAATGATTTCTGTCCATTCATATTCCAGGAGTGAATTTCTGTCTGCCTGGTAATACCGTATGTCAGTATACCTAAGCTACACATGGGCCCCTAGATTTTCAGAGGTCCCAGAACAACCCTGGAGTTAAAGGAAGAGGGTTAGAAAGAATTATTTGCCATTGCCAGTATAGTGCTGCTTTACTGCTGTTAACTCCAAGTAAGTGGCTTTCCCTCCACAAGAACATTTTGTTTGCCTTCCCACAGCATCAGTACCCCATGAGGAAAGAATATTTGCTTGGAGCTTTAAGGGCTTTGTATCATGAACAAAGTCACCAGGCAGACACCAACCAGTATGCTTTGAGAGGAGCCCTAGAGGCATCTAAATCTTATTACTGCTTCCAATACAATCTGATTGGAATTTTACCAGTGTAACAGACTGATTATTGTCCCAGCAATCTGAATTCATACTGAGAGTAGTACTTCTCCTCATACTTGAATGTATGTACTTTGTATTTTCACTGGTGTTCACTGTAAAGGGATATATTTAGTTAGTAGTTGCTAATAGTTGGTCAGTATCTTACTTCAGGAAATGCTGTATTCATTTGTTAAATGATTATGCCTTGCATACTGGGCTGAGTTCCAAGAAAAGCTGCAATATGTTGAATGAATACACTAAATCCTGTCATGAAGTATGTATTTTTGAAAGCTGAGGTCCCATTCTATCAATAGGCATTGTCATTTAGCTAAAGATGTGATTTCTCTGGAAGTTAGATAAAATGCAATCAATAAGATCATTGCAACAATAATATCCCTTGTGCTGATGAAATGAGAAAGTTTGTTTTAAGGGCAAGTTGTAAGTAGAAAACAAAATATTAAGCAGAGGAAGAAAATTTTGCCTTGTTAGACTGATACAACCCTGGAACTATCAACATCCAGTGCAAGCTTGATGAATGAGTCAAGGCGCAATAAGTATTACGAATAAGGTGTCACAGTTCCTGACTCACAAACTGCCAGCAAATCTAGTTCATTTCTGTCTAAGTTTTGAAGCAGCTAAAGAACCAATAAACTCTGCATACAGTATTACTGATCTTTCCCAAGATGGGAGGGGACAGCATCCAAAGTTCAAACCTTGTATCAAAAAACCAGTTAGGAATATGAAAAACAGGTTGGGTTAGATGTGATCAGCTGGGAGGCACAACCTCAGGACAATTGGCAGGCAGACAACTACTCAATTAGAAATTGGTACCTACGCCAACACTTTGAGACATGGGTGTGACCTACACCAACATGAAACATGGATGTCACAGTTTGATGTGGATCAAACGCCAGAGTACCCACGAAAAATCATTCACCTTTTTCTCACAGGCTGTGAGTGAATTCTGCATTCCTGCATGCACTTAATGAATTATAGGGAAACAGTTTGTTGTATTATATTCCTCACCAGGGCTTGCAGAAGAATCTTAGCTCCAATGCTTGTAGCATCTCCTCCTCCCCCTCCCACTTTTGCACCGACCTTAGTGTCACCATGTTGTTCTCCTCACGTGTCTTCACCTTTTTCTTTTCTCTGACTTGGGAAAGAATTGGTGTCTGTAGGTTCATTTTTTCTCAAGTTCCATCAAATGAAAATTTTTTATAGAGTTTTGAAGCACTGAAAGGTTGATCTCAAGTGAGCTCTGCATCAGGCAACTGCTTGCCATGCCTCTCGCTGGTGACCACATGGTCCCACTGGCACCATGTGGTGAGCCACACCGGCTGCCAGCTCCACTCAGCACCTCTCCTCATGCGGGGTGCCAAAAAGGAAGAGTTGCTGTCACCACTTTTGCCCTTCTGTTCAGTATGGCTGTTTAAAAGCAGCTAAGCAAATAAAGTTCATTGTGAACCATGCCAAGATAGCAGCAGCCGCTTGGTGCTGCCGCAGCCATGCAGATTTTGGCTATGTGGCTATTCGTGGCCACATCAGCACTCCCAGCACTAGCTCTGGCTACATGGTCTTGGCCAAGTGGCTGCTTGTGGCCCTGGGATGGCCCCCTGGCAGCACGACTCTGGAGGCGGCACCAAGATGAAGACTGGCAGCCCCCTCCCCACCCCTCAGAAAGAGGAAGAAAGGAATTGCACACACTTTCTTCTTCATAAGTATGTCATCACGGAGGCATTGTCAATTACTTTAATTGGCTTAGTAGTAGGTCTATTTTCAGAGCCAGCCTGTGATTGGCATTGCCAGGCATGGAAGAAACTTCTATCAGCTTCCAACAGACAAATCACTTCTGTGGCTGGCTTCTTCCCTCCTCACCAAAAAATCAAGCCATCCAAACCCAACACAATGGGTTGCAAAGCTGCACAAGTAAGCTGTTACAAAAGAACACGATGTGTTGCTATTACGCAAAAACAAAAGCTGTAGTACACTGTGATATTTCATCAAGTACAAGGACCAGACCACATGGCCAGGCAATCCACAAGCAGGTCAGTAAGCAGTGTCCTTAGGAAAACAGGAGTAAGCTGGGGTCACCAGACACTCTAGTAAAGCAAAGCACCATCACTTGCAATGAATTACACATCTCGAAATGCTGCACCCTGTTAAACGTCTGCCTGACAGATACCCTTCAGGCCAACAAAGTCCATAGAAAGTTCTCTGTAACTTCAGTACATTCTGCTCCTAAGTCTCACTGGGTTTGAAAGCTGCTTTTTGTCCTTTCAATGCAAGCTTGGAAGAGGCTTGAAGTAGAAGAAAGGTGTAATTTAAAGCTTGGATCAAACCACAATAAAACTAAGTTGTCAAGGGAGGAAAACGTCTATCAAAGAAAGGAAGAGACACTGAAACAGTGAACCAGGAAGCATTTTTGTAGAGTTCTTATAAACCCATTAATCTCATTTAAAAGCTTCTAGACTCTTCTACAATTTGAGTAAATAAAAAATAATAACTGCCAGAGCTTTCAATAAATCACAACACTCCATCAATCGTAATGAGTGTAATCCACAAGTTAAAATTGACATGAGATATACAAAAGGCACAAGAATAAAACATCATGTCAAGAAATAAATTTTAATCCCTCTTCCTCTTCAGAGAGCAGGAGGGTTAAGTACAAGAAATCACATAAATTAAACACAGGAGGGTAGGAAAGGGAACAGAATCACTATATTCCTGGCATCAGCAGCTAAAAACAGTACTATGATTAAATAATTAAACCTTGGTCAGTCAAGCTAAATTTCAACAGAAGTAATTAATCTACATGTGGTCTTTTATACCCTGCCCAAACTGTACTTTTGGCCAAAGCAAAACATTTCCTCTGTTGTCTCTTTCTTTCCAAAAGTTTCCTTAATATATGAGGAAAGAATCACTTCTCATTTAAATTAAATCAGTGACATTTACAAGGTTGCTATTCAAATGTAAAGGCTTGTCCTTGTGAAAATTTTCACACAGATTTGTAGAGCTGAATGCAGGATGAGAATTATTTACTTTTCCTGAGAAAGCATTGGAAATTTCAAAAAAATTTGTGTATTAGGTCAGGACAACTCTTAACCTCTGGATTTATTTTTTTTCATATACAAGTGAAAGGAAACACAAAACCTGAGACTATCAACAATCCAGGTCTCACCTGACATGCAAGGTACCAGACCCACATCCCCTTGCTGAATTGGGTTGACTGTGGCCTCCAACCTTCGTCTTATCACCCAAGATATTTTCTTTCTTTCCCTTAAATTATTTCCAGCCTAAGAAACTTGTCCCAACCTAAGCTATCCTGGAAAAAAAAAAAAAAAAAAAAAAAAAAAAAAAAAAAAAAAAAAGAAGAAGAAAAAAAAGTGACTTTCTAGACTTAAAAATTCTATTCAGGAAAGAAAGAGTTTCCTTTAGCAGTTCCTGTGTGACTCTGATTAAGCTAATGGAGCTGATGTCCATGAAGACAACATTCTGGACAATGTAACAACCATCACAAATCCCAGGAGCTTGTTCCACTGCCATTTCCACAGCACCATGATTGCAATCCTGAATTGCTCTTGAACATTCTTACGAGTCAGGCAAAGAGGATAGTGACATGAAATGGCCTGAGGCAAACTAAAATCAGATACTGAGAGAAAGGTGTCACATGGGAAGGGAACTGTAGTGAATTTCAGCAGCAATAACAAAACATTTTAAGCAAAAATAGGTTTGAGCATCAACAGTCAGACCTGCCTCTGGATTGGGAACACTTTGATTACCTCTTTAAGAAATGCCACAGCTTCATGTCATGTAAGCTCATTTACAGAAAGTTTGAGAACATCCTTTGGATCATTGTTGCAGCCCAGTCACTCAAACCTAGAGGCAAACCAAGGGGTTTTGTTGCTCTGGGTAGGCGCAGAGGAGAAAATTCCAATAATATTCTCGATAAGTAAAAATACACAAAAGTTTACTGGTAAACTATAGAAAATTAAGGAGCATTAGCAAAGGAGTAAATACAGCATAACATCACTCATGCCAGCATACACTTAGCCCATTGAACATAG
The DNA here is from genome assembly GCF_017590055.1 of Onychostruthus taczanowskii. Lineage (NCBI taxonomy): Eukaryota > Metazoa > Chordata > Aves > Passeriformes > Passeridae > Onychostruthus > Onychostruthus taczanowskii. Next base: position 8,582,212 of record NW_024501237.1, on the reverse strand, counting down.
AAGACCTTATAATCCATTCAGTGTCACACCCTGTGAGAAGGGAGTTAGAAGAAGAAAGGGAGGAAAGCAGAAAGACACGAAAGATACAGAAGAACAGACATAGCTACTGACTCCTGGGTTCCAGCAGTGTAAAGCTTTGAGATGAAGGCAGGGTAAAAGGACAACCTTGTTGTCTTGTCCTGCTTACTTTGTGGCCAGGCTTCTTAAAGCCTTCTTCCCAGGTGGGACTTCCAGTCTCTTGGCCACTCAGGGACTGAGTTAGGCAATACTGGGGGGCTACCTCCATGCCATGATTGACAGACACTATGGAGCTGAAGGGTATCGGGGGCAGGACACCACCTCACCAGAGCTAGGCCTGACCAACTCCCTTCCACATGTTCCAAGTTTCCAAGATGTCTTGAAACAGATCACCTTTTCCAGTCTCTGACAAACATGGCTGGAACTAACAGGAAGTTATTGAGGGAGAACCTGTAGGAAAAGGCTGCACAGGGATTGCACCTGTCAGCAGCAGCCTGGTGGAACCCAGGGTGGATCACTGCAAGCCACCAGGCTCTCGCATACCTGACCTGGCACTGAGGCTGCATGCCACAACTAAGAGTGGCAGCTACGGAAAGATGAGGGGGAAGAAAATAAAAAAGAAAAAGGAAAGAAAAGAGAGGAGAGGGGAGAAAAAGAAGGGAAGGAGAAGGGAGAGGTCTTTCAACCTCCTCCTCTTCCTCCCTGCTGCCCTGGGCCGTTGCTAATACAGCTCTCACGAGGCACTGCAGGACTTAAAGGCTGTTTATGCAGCTTGTGTTAAGAGGCTACTTGCAGGCAAAACAGGCTTTCAACTTAATGTTTTAATAGCTGTGGCTTAAAATGAATACTCCAGGTGGCTGTATGGAAGCATACAAGGTGAGAAGATGGATAGGCAAAAATTAATAGATCACCACAGAGAAGTTAAGATAATAGTAGTTTTCCATTTCAAGAGGTTATCCAGTATAGTATGTCCAAGAAGATCTCAGTTCTTTGGTACACTACTCACTCTGAAGGAATGTGTAAGGAATAGACAGCACAAACCCAAAACTATACCTTCCTCCCCTCCCCCACCTCAATCCTGTATTCTGGGTTAGTATTTCTTTTACTTTTTTCCTTGGTTTGTTTCTCTCTCATTCATTTTGTTCCTGTACCCCTTCCCACACACATACTTTTTAAAAGAAATATTTTATTCACTTTTTCATTTTTTTCTATTAATGAAGGAGCTAAGAGCAAGCCTTCTGTCATCCAAAGTGCAATGCTGCCCTCCAGAGCGGTCAGGAAGAAAAATTTCTTCAGAAAACATGAAACCATCTCCAAGCAAAATGTAGCCTTCTAGATGGAATTGCTGAATCTATCTCATATTTATTCTCTGGGTTACAAACCAGTCTGTACAGACACCTTATCTGGCTTAGCCTGGTTTATTGACAGTCATCTTGACAGCTCTTCCCATATAGAACTTGTGCGTCAACTCCAAAGCAAAGGAACTTTTCTGCTGTGTAAGACAGTGAAAAAAATCCCAACTAATAAATTAACCCATGTCTTCTCACGCAAGGTAAGTAATGATCCGATAAATTTTCAAATCCTGATTGGAAGCCATGTTCAGAAGGTGTTTACTAAGAAACCTGGTTCCAGAAGAAACAGTGTTCAAGTCTTACAGAAATACAGTTACCCAAAAGTAAGCATTTGATTCTAGATTTTTCTTTAACCTGAGTCCTGGGTGCTGGTGCTATATCATAGCATATCAGACACCTGTTTTCTAAAAAGGATAAAAATGTAGCTAGTATATGTGTATAAAATTACTCCAATGATTTATAAAAAATAAATTGCACAGCTTGAACAATATTGTGAGAGTTCTGCCTGGATGATCTGCCTTGTTTATCACCTGCAAAGCCACAATGCAGAACTTGTGAAGAGCTTTCATTTTCTCTAACACCAGGTTCCAAGTCAGCAATTTTCACTAAATTGAAAGATCCCCACGAAAAGGAGACCTCCCTTCGATTTTTATTAATATCACTTACTAATAGCTTCCAGAGGTAAAAAAAGCAACAGCAACAACCAATAATGTGATTTCCAAACTGTTTTCTCTCATCTCTGAAGCCAGATGAAAAAAGCCTTGAGAGGGGCTTCAATGTTAATATACAGATGTGGATTTCAACCCCCTGCAGAAAAGCCTGACCACAATGAGCCGTCTTAAAAGGCTACACCAAAATTTACTGTTGGGATCTATACAAACTCCTACAAAGCTCAGGACTACACCAATGCAGGAAGACAAGAGCAAGATGAAGAGTGGTTCAGAACTCTCTTGGTTTAGAAATAAGTTTAGAAGAACACTCTGGAAGTATCTCTTCTACCATATAAATGGGGTTCCAACAATCCCTTTCTGACACTGACAAAATGAATACTAGTGCATGAAAGTGAAAAAAACCAACTGTTTATTGACAAACTGAGTGTCCACACAACATGGGAAAAATTAATAAATGCTAGCTATTGAATTGTCAGAACCTTACCCTACACATAAACATACACCCACAGCAGAACCCCCCACCCCAAAAGGGAAAAAAAACCAAAAAAACCAAAAAAAAAACCAAAAAAAAAAAAAAAAAAAACCACCAAAAAAAAAAAAAAAAAAAACCACCAAAAAAAAAAAAAAAAAAAACCACCAAAAAAAAAAAAAAAAAAAACCACCAAAAAAAAAAAAAAAAAAAACCACCAAAAAAAAAAAAAAAAAAAACCACCAAAAAAAAAAAAAAAAAAAACCACCAAAAAAAAAAAAAAAAAAAACCACCAAAAAAAAAAAAAAAAAAAACCACCAAAAAAAAAAAAAAAAAAAACCACCAAAAAAAAAAAAAAAAAAAACCACCAAAAAAAAAAAAAAAAAAAACCACCAAAAAAAAAAAAAAAAAAAACCACCAAAAAAAAAAAAAAAAAAAACCACCAAAAAAAAAAAAAAAAAAAACCACCAAAAAAAAAAAAAAAAAAAACCACCAAAAAAAAAAAAAAAAAAAACCACCAAAAAAAAAAAAAAAAAAAACCACCAAAAAAAAAAAAAAAAAAAACCACCAAAAAAAAAAAAAAAAAAAACCACCAAAAAAAAAAAAAAAAAAAACCACCAAAAAAAAAAAAAAAAAAAGCCAAAATGCAAGGGAAAGCTAAAAAAGGGCCAACCACATGGAGGAGAGAAATAAAATGGCACCTGGCCTTTGTCTCAAGGAAGAAAAAACAAAAGGTTCACACAGCAGCTCAGGCAAAAACAGATGGGAACCTGGTGAATCTCTGATGTTGGTCTCCTCTGCACCACAGATAAAGCTGAGTCCTTTCTTCGGCTGGGCTGGATTTTCTGAGGTCTGACTAAGGTGGAGTGACCCTGCGGCTCCCCCACTGGTCCCAGCCAACCGTCTCCCATCAGTTGTCTGATCTTGGACCAAAACCAAGCTGAACAGTTCAAGTTCAAGCTTTCAAAAAAGCTGCTGAAGGATTGCAGTCTCCAAGGCCAGAAAAAGGGGGAAAAAAGCTTTCTTGCCTAAGTTAACAAAAAGCCAAGCTAGATGAGCAACAACATAACCACCAGTATGCACCACACAGAACACATCTGGGAGAGAGGCTTTTGAAAAATCCTGCACAAGACTGCCAAGGCTTGCCCCTCTTCCACAGATCCACCTTAAAGTTACAGTAACCATTTCTCGGCATAGAGCGGACAATTAGGGAAGAGAGGATCATCATAAAATCACCCCAAGGGAAAGAAACGATGCAAGCAAACCCTAACAATTCCATATAGCTTGCTCATATTTATTTTTCATTCTGATGGAATAGGTTAAAATAGCTGCATTTCTCCTCATGACGCCACCAACCCCAGAGCTCATTGTTTCATTTGCTCATCAATATGCAGGTAGGTTTTCTTAGCTCCTCTTCACCCAAACTGCAGTGGGTTAAACCCTCACTGGTATAGATCAGCTCATTTCAACAAAGTCATACCAGGGTATGACAGATGGAAATACAGCCCGATGCCTTTTGCCAAGAAAAGCTGGAGGGCAGAGCAAGAACAACTCCCTCATGTTTTGAACTAGGCCATTTTTGCCTTCTCCAGCAAAAGCATTCAGTGGTCTCAAACACATTGCCTCATCAGAGACAGGGTCCATAGAGGCAGGCAGGAAGCCTCAGAGTCCAGACCATGGCATAAGGACTATGTGTCACGGCATAAAGACCCTAAGGGGTGATTCAGCTTCCCTGAAGCAGATGCCCTAGAAACAATCCCAAGGTCAGATTTACAGGTTGCACTCAGCGTATGCATTTTATGATTCACACATTTACTGCTGAATTAAAATGCTGAATAGACCAAGCAAGAAGCCTGAGGTGAACTACAACAAGCCAGTTCATGAGGTGGAGAAAGAGGAGGAGAGACCTTCCTCGACCCAGAAGCATGGCAGGGGACTTAATGTGGCACTGACAGCACTCCCCTGACAATTGCTGCACTACCTGGTGACCAAGGGGTAATTGATCTGCACTTTGCAGCTCAGCAAAGTGATTATTAATGCTTATGCAGCCTCTACAATGTGCTGATATTATCTCTGAAAGAAACCCATTCAGTAGAGACACAAAAGACAAAGAACAGCAGACTATTTCTTATTTGTTGATTATCTATTGAAGAATGCAATGTTCCTGCTGAATTTTAATTTGGACAGCAGTTTGCCAAGATTTAAGGTTGGCCACGCCATAATTTACCTGTCTCATGCCAGGTAAATGCCCTTTGCATCAAATTAGGTATTTCATCTCATGTATCTGCACGCTCTTTGGGTGCTATAACCAATTAGGTATTTAATCTCATGTATCTGCATTCTCTTTGGCTGCTATTACCAGTTATGATCCAGAAATACACAAGCCATCAATTTTAATACGGATATTTTTAAAGAACTTTACAGGAATATATTTTACCCACAGTTTTGGTCAATGGGACAAAGCTTATGCCTCTTTCTAACAGTAACACTGATGATTTGACATCATCAATTTTTGCCACACCACATTTTTTTCCCATTTTTAATTAATTTAGATTTCTCTTTTTTTTTTTACTTAGTCCAACTTTTTTCCCCCTCTTCTTTGCCAATTCAGGCATTTCTTTAATTTTTAAAAATCTTGAAAACTGTGTGGCTAAATTTTCTTGCTGTGAAACCACAAATCATGAACATACACCAACAGCATCATACTTAGTGCAGAGGAACAAGAATTCAATAAAAGAATTTGCCATATTCCAACCTATACTACACTGAGAACAGCAGTAGGAGTTGAAAAATAGAAGACAGCTTCTTTAAGTATTATTACTATCTGTTTTAAAGACCAATTTTCCAGATTGTCTCCAGATGGTAGAATTTTAAAGCCAATTTACCTATTTGCCTCACTGAGAGTTTTGAAGTGGTTTTCATGAGAAAGCTCTAGCATTTGTAAAATTGCAAGCTGCTTCCAATGGGAATAGCAAAAGAAATTCTTCTTTATTTAAATTGGTATTATGTTAGATAATTATAGCCTAATCTTGTAACTGTCTCTGCATTAATGGATCCTGAAGTGTTGCTAGTAGTTCTTGGTCTTCATCCATTTTTCGTGGCCCTTTATTTTACATAAAGTATTAGCAGCGATTTTCTCAACCTTTTTTGAATTTATGGGGTTTTTAATACAAGGATTTTTTTATATTATTAAATAAAATAAGTGTCAGTGTTTCATACAAAATTTCAACAGTACTCTAATCCCATCCAGAGACAGTATATCTATGTGACAAGCCCAGATTTCAAAAATAAAGTTGTGGCTATTCTTTAAAATCATCTCTTCTATGAGACACATACAGAGTTTCATGAAAACACTGAGCTGTACCTTGTAGTCCCTTGTCTTACAATAAATATCAGAATATAATAAAAATACAAATAGGTAAAGATCTGGGGATATATAGTTAGAAAATGTAAGTTGTCTGGAGGATAGAATCATTAAGGTTGGAAGAGACTTTTAAGATCATCTAGTCCAACCATCTACCCAGCATTACCACTGTAACCCCTAAACCACCAAACCATATCACCCAGCACCATAACCAGATGCCTCCGACACACCTCCAGGGATGGTGACTCCATCACCCCCCTGGGCAACCTATTCCAATGCCTGACTACCCAAACAGAGAAAATTTTTTTCTAATACCTAGTCTGAATTTTCCCTGTCTCAGTTTAAGGCCGTTTTTTTCTGGTCCTTTCACTGAAGGCACAGCAGAAGAGATGGGCCCCCACCTCAATGCAACTTCCTTCAGGGAGTTTTAGACAGGAATGGGTTTCCCCCTAGCCTCCTCTTCTCAAGACTAAACAAACCCAGTTCCCTCAGCTGTTTCTTGTAAGACAAGTTTTCTAATCCCTTCACCAGCCTTGCTGGACACACTCCAAAACCTCAATGACCTTTAAGTGAAGAGCCCAAGACTGACCACAGCACTTCCTGAGGTGCATTTGTCTGGTGCATTTGCCTTAGGGCAGGTTCAGAATGGTTCCACCAGTCAATCTCTTCCTCAGATCCCTACTGCTTAACCTCTCCATCTCTTCTTTGACTTGTATCAGCAAGCGGATACACCTCACACAGGTGTTATCTGTTACCCTCTGGTGCCAGTGCCAGGCTCTGGCCCTCCCTGCAGCCCCATACCTGGACCCCTGTATGTTTCCACAGCAGATCCATTTGTATTGCCACATCCTTCTTGGCACACACAGAGTGTTTAGCAGCCTGCCAGGAAACCACTCCTGAACACTGCACTTGAACTAATGAGAAGGATACCACAGCGTCCTGCTCACCCTGCCTGCCCTGACTGCTGTGCCCACACTTCCCACTCATTTGATGCATTCTGAGCCACTCATGGTCCCTGGAACTGTTTAAATCTCCTGTGATGCTCCCTTCTCCACCCTCTCCTCACCCGGTTGGCTGAAATGAAATCCCAGGTCTGGACAGGGTTCTGGACTGTTGCTCAGGAGTCCCTGAGCACAGGAACCCCCCTGTAAAGCCTAATCTGAAACTCACCCCCAGACTTATGTCAGTCTCCATCTCCTTTCTAAAATCTAATCTAAATCCCTCCTCTTTTAGTTTGAAATTTATTGTCTTTTCCTACCACTATCTGCCCATGTAAAAATTAGCACTCTCTCTTTTTCACAAGCATCCTTTATGTACTGTAAGGCTGCAATCTTGCCACAGCTTTCTGGAAACTTCTAGAAACTTTAAAAGCATGTCATACATGATCAGGAAGACAGGAGGATATTTACAGGGATATTGACATTCTGTCAGAGGACATTTACAGGGAGAGAGTGGGTGAAAATATATGAGAAATAAATTATGGGATCAGAAGATCCCAGGACACCCTGGATGGAAGAGAACATAGAGTGTCCCCAGTCCCAGCCCTGCCATGATCAGGTCTGGTCATTTAGCACAGGGAGCATCCAGAGATTGTCTGTCCAAGTCCAAGAACAGAGGTTGCTCAGGCTCCTGATCTAACCTCTTTCCTTTTCAAAGTCTTAGTAAAACAGGGGCAGGTGTCAGTTTGCCTTTGCAAGGTGTGCCAAAAACAAGGAAAAAACAAACACAAAAGAGTGGCAGCATCAAACAATATGGGATGGGTGTGTGTCTATAAAGCATAAAAATCCTTTTTGTTGCCAGAGTTGCCAGATTTCAGCATTTTTAGGGTCCATAACTCCAGTGATGTCCACACTCAGAAGCAAAGCAGGGCTATCAGCAGCATAACAAAGCATGGTCCCAACAGGAGCAACATGGCACCCTGAGCAAAATAAGCATGATCCTTATTTTGCTCAGGCGTTTCCTGCTGAAAATCAAAGCAAACTGAAACACCTTTGCTTTGGAAGGCACCACCTCATCCTTTCCCTGATGAAATTCTACCAAGGCACAAACACAACTTTTTGATCTGAAATACACAAAATGCTTCTGAGAATTAAAACAGCCTACTTGGAAACCTTCTCATGTAAAGGAACTCCAGATGGCATTTGTGACATTTTAATACTATTCTACCAGGGGAGAAGCTTCTGCTGAAGCAGGTCTGTAAGGATGGGTGCAAGGAAGAAAATGCACCTGGGTGAGAGAGAGCAAAATGAATAGGAGGCAGCCCTACAAATAGTTCATCCATCTTTTTGGCTCTGTTCTGCCAGCAGCAGTAACGTAAAAGCCATATGTCCTGTACTACCTGCCAAGCACAAAATCATCACAGCACATCCTCTCTGCCACCAAGATGCAAGAAGAGATAAATTTATTGAACCTATCTGAACAATAAAATGTGATATCCTCACCAAATATGGTAGCAAGTGTATCACATTTTTTCTCTTTAAGTGTAAAGTGCATTCTTCATGAAAAAGAAAGGGAAGGAAGGAAGGAAGGAAGGAAGGAAGGAAGGAAGGAAGGAAGGAAGGAGAAAAGAAAAGAAAAGAAAAGAAAAGAAAAGAAAAGAAAAGAAAAGAAAAGAAAAGAAAAGAAAAGAAAAGAAAGAAAAGAAAGACCTGGTGGTCATTAACAACCTGAGGCCAGCCCAAATATGCTGGCCTTGGGATGTATATGGTATAGAAGACCCTTGTCCTGGTTTGAGCTGCATATATGACAACAGTGTTTGAGACAAAAAGCAGAGATGGTCTCTGTGGAAGAGGAGAAGCACTAACTCAGAGACAGAAAGCTGTCACAGAGAAGTTAGAAAGTTATAGAAAGAGAAAAACAGATTAGAAGAAAAAGTCATTCTGCAGTACATGAGCTTTTCTGTCCCCTGAGAGCATAAAAGGGAATATTCTATACCACATTTGAGTATGCAACAGCTTAAATATATCTTCTAAAATGATATCCCAAGACTGGATCACCGTTTCCTGATGTTTACTGCAGCACTGCATTCCCCAGTGCTGTAGCTGGCATTACTGCAGAGCCCTGAACTTCTCTCCCTTTACACTTTTTCCTTGACAAAAGCCATTATGGCTTACCTTTAAAAAAAAAAATAAAATAAAATTAATTGAAAGAGAAAATAGCCCCTTTTTCCCCCAAATCCTTTCCCTCATATGGAGAAAAACTTCAGACCCATGGAAGACAAATTTTTTAAAGATTTATAAATATTGTCACCCCTTTCATCCAAGGGAAAGCCATAAGGAATTTCAGTTATGAGTGTGGTTTTACTACTGGCAGGAGTTCCTTAGAAAGATAATTATGTGAATTCTGTTAAAGTGCCCTCCTCTGCAGAATAAATTGCCTATGACCAAAGTAATTGCCCAAGATATAAGAGAATCCTACCACATGTGGCACAGAGTTTGTGGCAGCTGGTGCTACCAGCAGAGTCAACACACATGTGACAGACATCTTTAACTCCAGGCATCTGGCATCCACTGTCCCCATGTGGGAGGAGCAGAGGGGGTAAGCACAAGCCCTGAATTCCTGCCCTACAGCTTAACTACACAGCACCAGGATCTGGGGACTTGCAGGCACAGAGAAAGAAAGATCTTCATCCACAGTTCTCCAGGTCTATGTAGGTGTCTTCATCTACCCTATTTCCATTATTTTGAGAGGGTAAGGAAGATTTGGGGTTGTTTCAGCTCTTTTATACTGAACCACATGCAGTTGTATTTTTTCTGTTTTCTTTTTCTTGAAGGCTTGAGCCAAAACCAGTTGAAGTCAATTGAAAGACAACCAATAACTTCAGTGTGTTTTGGCTCCAGCCCTAAATACACACCACATGCCAGACATGATGACTGATTCTATATCTGTCTCTAGGAAGCACTTAAAAATTGAAATTCAAAGAGGGAAGAGAGTAAGTCTGTGTATATAACACTCTGGATGTTCAACTGACTTTAATAAATGTCAGAAGCAGCACACATGCCAGGAGTTGTTTTCAATCAATAAATAACAGAGAGGTTGAATTGTTCACCTGCCACCTCTTTACTTCCCCTCAGCAGATGTGGAATTATCTTTTAGCTGCAAGGCTACTTGCAAATTAAAAGTTACATTTACAGAAACATCTATTTGCCAGCCTTTTATTTTTCCCTTTTATTTGTGTTACAGGCAGTAGCAGTATTTGACACCCACAAGGACCCTTCTCAGCAAGACACTGTATATCACTCCATGGAAATACATAAATGACAAATTGTCCCTTATAGCATTGTGTCTCTGCTGACCTGCTCAAGGTTTAAAGGCAGCTGGCAATTAAATGCCATGGCTACAGACCTGTTAAAGGCTTAGGCAGAGTTGTATTTATAAGCAGCAAAAAAAACTGTATGTAATGGTATTTTGTAGATGTCTTTATCAAATGAATTTGAGTAGTATTCATTCATTTATTTCTCTAATTAAAATTATCTATTGAACTCTCGTGTATTATTACCTAACAAGCTGAATTCTGACTTGCCTGCTCTAAAACAAGAATGTTGCTTCCCTTCCGCAGTTCCCGGCACAAAATATTTTGCCAGAGACTGAGAAAGTAGGAAGATACCACTTGCCCTGAGTCTACATAAACTAAAGATTTGTTAGCAAAGCTTTCAACTTTCACCTTTTAGCTTTTTGTTCTTTTTTTGTTGTTGTTTGTTTGGGGTTTTTTGTTTGTTGTTGTTTTGGAGTTTTTTTTAAGTACAGGCCCTTATTTTAACTATTGAGAGTCTTGTATTTTTATTAAGTGCAATAGCATTGCCTTCCCCTGGAAGCAGACATATAGCCTAGCCAGTCTTCAGGATTTAAGACCATCTCATACTTCACTCTCAAGAAATGAAAGATCAATGCCCAAATTAGAAATGCCACAAAGCTTCCCTCTCCTTGCCTTCCACAAAAGCCCTCCTAATTTAAAATAATCTCTCCTTGCTTCAGCTGTTCAGCTATATCAAGACAGCCTAATGAGAACAATTAGGCCTATAGAAATAATAAAACTTTCAAGTTTTCCAGAATAAACAGGCTTAGGTGGCAATACCCATCTCAAAGCAAGGATTAATTACAATTCAGACTCAGAACAGAACAGCCTGATAAAGCTATAATTCTGTGTTGCACACATCATTAATAAGCCTTGGCCATTAATAACTTTATGATTTGCTGTAAACCCAGAATCATAAAGATGTATTTAACCTTCCATCCACCTACAAGAAAGCTCCTTCCACTTCAGACAAGATGACACAACCACATTCTCAGCCCTTAGCATTCCTATACTTTTCCCTTAACACTCAAGAGATAAGAGCAATGGCATTTTCAAACCAACTTAGTGCCAGAAAACTGTCTGTTGTAATTCCAATTAAGAAGAATTTTCCAACTGATTTCCAAAGCAGAAAAGACCCAAAATTTTGTTCACTTTGAAAGAAAAAAATCTAGTTACATATATATAAGGGTGTTTTGTTGTTTTGCGATTGGAGGGTTTTTTACGTTTCTTTTTCAACTATAAATATAATTGGAATTATGATGTGTAACCAATTTTTTAAAATAACATAATCCATATGTCACGTAATTCATTAACATAATTCACAGAAATCTCAAGGGCTACATATTCCTACTAGGCTTATTAAATAAATACAGTGATAAAATTCACAAGTCAGTTTTTTTCCATATACATTATATGGAAAAGAAAAATTCACACAGAATCACTGGGTTGGAAGAGACCTTTAACATCATCAAGTCCAACCCATTCCCTAAAACCACCTCAAATAAACCATGGCCCTGAGTGCCACATCCACTCTTCTTTTAAACACATGGTGATGTGGTGACTGGATGGTGACTGCACCAGCTCCCTGGGCAGACGATTCCAGCACTTTATAACTCTTTTGGTAAAATACCTTTTCTGAACATCCAACATAAATTTCCCTTTGGCACAGATTAAGACTGTGTCCTCTGGTTCTGTCTGTTGTTGCCTGGAGAAAGAGACCAACCCCACCTGACTACAACCACCTTTCAGGGAGTTGTAGAGAGTGATAAGGTCACCTCTGAGTCTCCTTTTCTCCAGGCTGAACACCCCCAGCTCCCTCAGTTGTTCCTCACAGGGCTTGTGTTCCAAGCCCCTCACCAGCCTTGTTCCCTCCTCTGGACATGATCCAGCATCTCAACATTCTTCCCAAACTGAGGGGCCAGAACTGGACACAACACTCAAGGTGTGGCCTCACCAGTGCCCAGTACAGGGGAAGAATGACCTCCCTTCTCCTGCTGGCCACACCATTCCTGATACTGGCCAGGATGCCCTTGGCCTTCTTGGCCACCAGGGCACACTGCTGGCTCATGTTCAGTCTGTTGTCAACCAGTGCCCCCAGGTCCCTTTCTGCCTGGGCATTGTCCAGCCACTCTGTCCCCAGCCTCGAGCATTGCAGGGGGTTGTTGTGGCTAAAATGCGGACTTGACACTTGGACTTATTGAACTTTGTCTTATTGGACTCTTCCCATCCATCCATCCATCCATCCATCCAGCCTTTCCAGGTCTCTTTGCAGAGCCATCCTCCCCTCCAACAGATCGACACACACTCCCAGCTTAGGGTCATCTGTAAATTTACTAATGATAGACTCAATACCCATAAACAAATAAAATTATTAAACAAAACATTTTTTCATCAAAATAAAAATACTAAACAGTACTGGCCCCAGCACAGATCCCACTAGTCACTGGACACCAAAGGTATTTGATCGTATAAGATAAAGCATCATTATTAGTCATGTTTATTGAACCACTTACTATAACCAGCTGTGGGACAAACTAGGTCCTCTTCCTATATGTACCCCCAACCAAAACTTTTACATCTGATCAGGAAATGGTCTTAGAACCAATGTGCCTTAAAAGGCTGAGAAAGAGACTGAGTAATGTAGGATGACTGGGACAAAGACACAGACTTGGGCAGACTGTAAAAATGGGAAGGAAAAAGAAAAAAAGAAGTAGACCAAGGAACATTTTCTGACTAATGCACAAACTGTCTTCTAAAATAAAATAAAAATTCAAACACTAAAATCACCTAGACCTTTACAAAATGTCAGTATTAAATTTTAGAATTATTTCTGTGACCCAAACGCTTTTTTGATGTGTTTTGACACTGGTCCAACACCAAGAACCCACAAGAGTCACCTGCTCACTCTCCCCTGCCACAGCTGGACAGAGGAGGGAAAAAAAATTAATAAACACTTCATGAGTGAGATGAGGACCAGAAGAAATATTTTAGGGGCAAAGCAGGCTCCAATTGAATTGTAAAGGGAATTTTATTACTAACAGAATCACGGGAGGATAATGAGAAGTAAAATAAGCGCTTTAAAACACCTTTCACCCACCCCATCCCCCTCCCCTCTCTCCCTCCCACTGACAGCACATGGAGACAGAACATGGGGGTTTTGGTCAGTTCATCATTGAGATTTTCTTCTGCTGCTTCTCCTTCCCCTCTCACAGAAGACATCTTTGTGGCCTCCCCTGCTACCAAAAACCAGGCCATGACAAAACAATACAATGTTTTTCAGCCATTAGTCAAGTCATACAAAATTTTATTCATTGGTTTCCCGGGGGTTAAGAATCTTACATGAAAGCTGTGCATCTGGTCTCCTTTCTATGTCCTTTTTGCTAGGAGGGTCTAGTTATTTGCACATTTTGGACCCAATTCAAATTTGTCTAAAGGGATACCCTTTTATGTAGTGCTGAGAGGCAAATTAATCCAGTGCCAACATCTATAGAAAAAACAGGACACACATAATCTGTGATTGTCAATAGGCAGATCAGCAAGGTAAAGAAACCCTATAGTTCAAGGCTGAAAGAGTCTGCAGACAGGTCCCAATCATATAAGTCCTGAAACAGTTTTAGTGACCTGGCACATACTGTGTTAACTGAAAGCAGTCACTTCTAGGTGCTGCTTGGAAGGATTAGCTTTGTTTGTGCCATGAGATGGAAAAATGGTATATAAACAGCAGGAACTGGGTGTCTGGTTACATGAATTAAGAAAAACAAATTATGTGAAAGCAAATCTCACTGATAGGAACTTATCCAAATACAAGTCAATTCGCCTACTTTTTAGTCCATTTCAAACAAGAAAATATATCTGAAAAGATAGGGTACTACAAACTTTTATATATATGTGTGTATATATATATATATATATATATATATATATACACACATATATGTATATATTCTTCCAAAAAAAAAAAAAAAAAGAATTAGTGTGTACACATATGTGGATGCCGAATTTGTGCTACTGTCTTAAAAGACACAATGTAAAAAGCAAGGGACACTAGCAGAAAAAACCAAAATCATAAGTGCACCTCTTTACCCCTTGTTATTTATTATCACACAGGAGATTACTTTCTTGTTGTTGTTTTGCAAGGACATTCCATTTTATTCACACTATTTCCACCATAATTGTTCCACAATTAAAAGGAGTTTTACTCTACATCACTACTGGGACTCCAGTATAAAAATATCTCTTAACTGAGCTTAGAGGTATTTCTCTCTCTCTCAAACCTTATTCTATCTGTTCTTCCCATGTAAGATAAGTGGGTGGAATTTCTATCTATTCCATAGAAGACTGTTCAGTATTATTAACTGCTTTCTTATGAGAGACAGGAATATCAAAGTCATGTATTTGCTATCAAAGACTAGTGTGTGTGTCCAAAGTACATATCTTATACTGGCCATTAGCTGAGGGTATTCTACTTACAGTTATAATAGTCTATTTTTCCTTCTTCCGTGGGTAATGGTGCATAGAATGAGTGTCTGAATCTTGAAATGGAACAATAGACCACTGATCTTTAAAAAAGTTTTCAGCAGCAAAAGAAGGTACAGGGAGAGCAGTTGTTTGCAGTGTCTTCTTTATGGGGGAGAAGCCATCAGCTGAGTTTCAGTGCAAGTCAAAATGCTCAAGTTACAGCTTTAAAACAAAAAACAACCCTGAAGGAGCGGGGGGGGGGGAGCACAAAAAAATGCACCATCACACAGAAACATGGCAAAATGCAAAGAACACATCACTTTATCAGAGAAAATCATTTATGAACAATTTCTTCTGTTTATTATGTTGCTGATTCTTAGTACAGGACAGACTGCCCTTGCTGGTTAATTACAGTCTTACATTTATGTTTATGCTGCATTCAATCTACTATTGAACAGTTTTCCCTGCCTCTGAGGGAGAGGAGACTGTTCTCTCCCTCTCTCTGCTGAGGTTTTTCTGTAAACCAGCAAAAATGCCAAATATTTGCTGGGAGTCCTCTTCCAGTTTCAGTCCACCATGTTATAAGCTGAAAAAAGAACAAGACCAAGACTGGGAATTAGATACCCCTGCAATTATAACAACCTTAGTGTGTCCTGCTGTTATTTGATTTCTACAGTGTTAATATCTGAGATGTATTACATTTACATTCATTCTAGATGCTTTTCTGGATTAATTTTGCTTTCCTTGATGTAATGTTAAATCGCTGAACAGGCTCCTGTCAAAGTGACACATCTCATACCAAGCAGAAGCATTATAAATGAAGATGATTACAAGAAAAGACTGAACTGTAATGAGCTCAAGCACTGGGCAGTAAGAGCACAGTGCTAGAAAAGGGAATTGGAATGCAAGCAGGTCTGTAAAATATGATTTTCCCCTTCCCTCTTCCTATTGTTGAATATGGTTTTAAGAATGGATTAATAGCACCTGATAAACGTAGCTTTATTTCCAGAGAGTATACACACAACCTACACAGAGAAGTCACGACTCACCTTTGTCCTGGACGCCTAGAAATGATACAGCAATAGCAACTTCTCACCAATTCAGTCTACTGACAGTGACCCTTTCCTTCCACCCTAAACGTGGCACTACCTCCTGCAGCCCAGTCACCTGCTCACAGACAAGCTGGGAAGCTGGTGCTTGGGAAAGCCGGTGCCTGGGAAAGCCTCTGAAAAGCAGCACTTTAACATCAAAACATGATGGGTCTTTCCCTAGAATTAAAAGTATGGGCAGCTGATCATTCAAGTGACCAGGATGCAAAGAATAAGATAAACCTGAGGCAAGGGCCAGCAGAACAATAAGTAAGCTCTCCCAACACCATACAAAGGTGTGACACTCCTCACCTCGTGAAGATCCTTCTCAAACATGAAGACACAAACTTTTCATTGGGTTTATCAGCAGAGTGCAATTGACGTAGTCCCAGGGTTATTAAGCACAGGCTATTAGCACAGTCCTGCCTATCATGACAGAGAGAGGCCAAGTCATATCTCTGACCATAATTATTCTGAAAAATTGCTTCTTTTCCACAGATTTTCTCTCTGTTAAAAACATCTGTTGCCCTCATCCTTGAAAGGTGGGCCTTAAGCACCAGGAATCCGCACAACTCCACATAGCCCAAATCTTAGCAAAGCATTTTAACATATCTTGGTTTTATGGTTCTTCCTCAGAAAGACAGAAAGTCCCATTTTTCTGTAGGAAAGTGCCCTGTTAGGAGGCTGGGACAAAGCCATATGCTGCTTTAATGCATGGTGGAGCAGGAAATGGTGCTGATCATACAAACAGGTTGCTCAGCCAGGAAGTGGTGCCTACCAGACCCCACAGAAAATTAGCCAAGTGAAGAAAAATCACAGGCTCTGCTTGCAATTTTATGGGTGAGTATTTTTTGTATTTATTGCACTGGACCAAGTTCAGCTCCTACAAGAGGAATGAGACAGATTTCATCTGACAGCCAAGTCTAATTGTATTTTCTGTATGAAATGACCAAAGACAAAAGTGCACATGTCTAGGTAGTCCAGTGATGTGCCATATGGAGGTCTAGATAAAGGGTTTTTTCTGTTGTTAGAGCTCACAATAACCAGGCATGGCCTGCATCCTGAGTAACTGGAGCAGAGAGGACAGATCTGAGGGCTTTTCTGGAATGGTGAATTAAGATAATGTCCCTTTCATTGCTTGGACCACCAAGTGCAGTGGAAAAAGTAGTTAAAATTGATCAGACATCAACACTGCTGGTAGACACATCAGTGTCTAACCAACAATAAACACTTTAATGGTGAAATTCAGTTATTCCAACATTTATTGCTGATGTTGTAAAAGCAATGTTAACATTAGAATATTTTTTATTTACATTAAATTCATGACCCTCCAAGATAGCGTCCCATGGTATGTCCCAATGAGACTTAAAAACACTCAAACATACGTAACATATATGACCAAGGAGTATTTGTGTATTGATGCAGCAACTAGTTCTCAATACAAAATGATCACTCTTGGAGTCCACACCATCTGATTTATGCTAGTGTCCAAGATATTATTGCAATGCACTTTTTGCATTGATTACTTTGACTTTTTGCTGAAACAGAAGCAAAACAAGAAAAAAAAAAAAAGGTATCTGATGTAAGTATTTGAAAGCTTCTCTGATTTTTCCAACTAATGAAAAACCAAACTTCTTTCTACAAGTCTTTCCTCTCTTCAGACAACCACAGCTACAAGAGCACTATATGTATTTAATTATAGAAGGCCTATACAGGTTTAAAAGGCATCCAAGAGTAGTTTATTAATCTTAGAATTATTATATCTTGCAGCACTTTGAGTGCAGTTTTAATTACAATGAAACTATGAAACATGACTATGTTTACTATGATTACTATGAAACAGTCCAGTATATCCAGTCCAGTAAACCTATATGAACACAAAAAAAAAAAAAAAAAAAAAAGGAATGCCTCACACATGCATGTTCAGTGGTCTGCTTGTAACTACAGGTAGCTGCCAGATGAGCTCTGGAACAACCAGAGCAATTAATATTGCAATTAATATTGCAATTAATAAATATTGCAATTAGTTACTTACAGGTTATGGAGCACAACAAATTACTGTTCTCTCATACATCCTGCAAATAATGACTATGACTATTCTGGAAGAACACAGAAGGAAATCCCTCATGTGCTAATACTGGCTGGCATGAGCCCGATCCTCAAGTAGAGGAAATCCGTCATCATGGAGCATAAACTGAACCCTCCATCTCAAATCTGAAGATAACACCTGGAGTTTTTAATAAACATCTGAAAACAGTATTCAAATAAGTAAGTTTTAGTCTATCTAAAACCAAAGAAGTAAGTTTTAGTCTATCTAAAAACTAAAAAAAAACACAAAGAAGAATTTAGGATTGTTTGAATTAAAAATAAAGTTCATTTTTAGAAGTAAATAATTAATTTCAAATACACCTACGTTTTTTTTCTCATGAAGTAACTCTTGGTTTTTGCACAAGTGTTCACAAAGAAATCGTTTCAAAAATGTACAGCACCTGTTTTACCAATCACAAATTCACATGCTCTGTTACAGTAAAACTGGACTCACTGTTTTTCTCACCAAAGTCCATGAACTCTCCATAATTTTAATTACCAAAGTAATGCCTACCTCCTTCAAATTAAACTCGTGGTAAAATAAAAGAGCAAGTCAGCTATGTTGTTTGGGCAGAAATTTACTTTATACATGAGCATCCAGAGAATGATGTAACCAGACTGAAGCTAACCCCAAAATACCCTGCTAGTGACAGGTTTTACAAAAGGACTCTGCTTCCGTTTGGTTTCCATTCCTCTTTGTTTGACATTTGGATGGCAGAAGAAGGATACCTATTTCTATCAGCAGCATACACTGTGTTTTCCAGAAACTGTGCACAAATCCTGAGAGACAGCAATAAAAATGGGCTCCAAGTACCTTGGATGAGTTTTCAAAATACATGCAGGATTTTTAGCTGCATGATTCCCATCTATCTTCACTGCTTCATTGCTGTTTCCTAGAATAGGAACACCATGTCAAATGTGTCCTCTGAGCTTGCCAGCATTTACATCACACATGCCATCATTTTTCAATCATGGATACCTCTGCATTCAGCCTCTTAGGCCATGTAGAACAAACAATCTGGTTATTATAAGACCCACCTAAGCTTTAAACTGCACTTCACCTTCTCCCACCAGCCTTCCTCATGCTGAGTGGTGTTTTGTTTCATTAATATTGCAGCTGATTTCTGCTAAGTTATCATTCCAGATGAGCAGCTTCATCACTTTTCATGGTAACATAATCAGCCTAGAAAAAGCTGGATTCATTGCACCCAGGAATGATGGGGAGAGTACACCTCTTCTTTCCAAGTGTTTTGTTAAAATTGTAATTGAATAGGAATTAGGAACAAAAAAAAATACATCCATTTGCTTCAAATTTACAGAACACTGATATATTTCATTTTAAAAGGAAAGGGTAAATATGATTAAGTAACAGTCAAACAGAACAAAGAAATTCATGGGAATACACATGCACACACAAGATAATAGTCTTGTCTGGACAGATCCAAGTTCTTCAAGTGTTTGTTATAAAACCTACAATAAAATCATCTGAAACTGAAGTGTTAAGGAGCACCAGCATCCATCTCTCCTCCCAGAGCCAAAGGCAGGCACAAATGCATCACTGTGTATGTGAAAGAGCAGATGACCAGCTTTTCCATAAAGAGACATTACTCAGAGTTCTCCACTCTGGTTCCACAAAAACAAAAAAAAACAAAACAAATAACCAAACAAACAAACAGATGAACAAACAAAAACTCAAAAATACCCCAAAAAACCCAAAAAAAACAAAAACAAAAATGAGCTTCCCTCAAAACAGGAAGGATAGAAGGAATATGGAGCTTGCTAAATCTTAGCACACAAATCATGCAAACTGATGTAATGTGAGATTACTTCAAACACTAGGACTTCCTCAAAGATTTAGCACTTCACTGGTGGAACACAGACAATCTCCCCAGCTAGTGAACAGGAAACTGAGTTTAAAGGTGCAGGAATCTCTTGTGTTGCACCATGCAGCTTGTTGAGACTGCTTCTGCGGAAACTCCATTTCTGCAAATCAATTTAATGTTAAAAAAAAAAAAAAGCCATCTAGCATCGATAAACACTTACTGACTTATGCTCAATATAATCTTTATTTTTTCCCTAGCCAAACTCACAAAGAAATCAGCTGTCCAATTCTCTAATTCTCCTTTTTCAGGACTCACATAAAAGCTTTCACTTTTTCAGTGAAAGATGTTGGGATCCCCCTCAGAGCTGTTTCACAATGATCTTTAAACAAGGCAGAAAGGTCAAACCCAGAAAAACACAAAGCTCTACTATCCTCTACTCCATGCATACTACATTGTTAGCAATTTTGTGACTGAGTAAATGTTGTGTTTGCTGGTAAGGATAATAAAACAGATTTGCTGCACAGTGTTTTTAAGAGTATAATCTATTTTCAAATAGAAAAAATATGGCCTCCTTTAAACCACCAAAAACTGCGGAATCTTTCACTTGAATTTGGTTTCATCCTTCATCCAGCAACAAAAATTAATCTGCTAATTTCATTTGTGAGTAATAACAATTTCAGGCTAGTCTCTAGGGACCAGCATCCATATTGGTGAAACAGTTAAACCACTTTCCAAGAGCCTTCCTGGTTATCTCAGCAAAGGCCATCAAAGGCAAAGAGCCCTAATAAGTTGGTATCCAGATTAGATGTATAAATGAAGAGATGGTTACACATGGCTAAATCTAGTGTATCCAAAAAAGTACCTCAGTTGTGGTCACTATAGGACTTTTCCTTCACAGTAAATTCACTTAGAGTACCACAAAGAGATTCCAGAAATTAGTTCCAGATATTAATTCAGTGATGACTTGTTTAATAGAGGGAAAAAAAATCTTTGCAAACTTTGGAAATTCTTGAATAACTGTAATGTGTGTATACTCAAATAATTAATTTGATTAAAAACATATTTCATTCCACACTTGAGATATAATACTGGAACAGGAAGCATCACATAATGAAAGATAATAAACGTTCACCAACAGGAACACTAAAAATGCATTGCTTCCCAAAGAAATGCTTCATATTTTCCCGATCTTTGATTGACATCTGTAGTAAGTTCATCCACACTAGACAGAACGTATAGACACCCATATTCTTGGAGCCAAGGCACCCTTAGATCAGCCCACAAAACTATTTTCACTGCCTATAGTCAAAATTCTATTCCCCATTTTTACTGTCAGCTAGCATTTATCCTTTCCATTCAGTCACCATAGACAATTCCTTCCAGCAGTGGAAAATTGCTTTCATCACTGTGCTGGCCAGTCCTGCCATAGTCCAAAATGCAATATTTTTAAAGGGCTTTTTCTCAGGAGCAAATGGTATAAGATACATTTATCTTTGACTTACCAATTTCTAATTCTTATTCTAAGATTATGGAATTAAGAGGCAGATACAGCTGCTGTCCTTATCAAATTAATTAGTATAAATTTGCAGTCAGAAAAGAAAATCCACTTCTGGGGAGTACCTAGTTCCCTGCTTCAAATACAGAGCAGAGAGCATATTGTAAGGTAAGGTAATGCTCAGCAAACAAAGAATGTTACACAAAAGCAATTGCCCTCCATACTGCTGTTCTTAGGCTGTCCCCCCTCCAGCTGCAGAACTGTACAAAGCACTTTATGCTTGATTTCCGACTGGCACAAATTGCTTCCAATTCCAGGCAAAATAGAGAAATGTAAATAAAAACGTATGCTTTTTATAATATATGTAAAAGCAATGAATGTTCAAAAACAATCAAAAATATAGAAATTTGTTACAGACTATGGAATTTGGGCATGCATTTTCTTCCTAAATATGATTGCTCTTCATAAATGTAGCAAAGTCAAAATTTATAGGCAATGCTAATATTTATCACAACATTGTGATAGCACTACAGAAGCCTTCCATAACATTTTTGCTCTAGTGAGATAAGAGACATCTTACAAATGCTTTTTTATATGCTTGCTCAGTAACATTCTTTTGTGAGACTTCAACACTTATAAAAGGAAATCATTAAGAAATATTATTTCAAATCATTCAAATGCAATTTTGGGTTAGTTCAACATAGTCATTGAATTATTTACAGTGCTTATATGTTACAAATGGAGGGGAGAGAGTTCAGATGGCCCCTGCCTTTGCCCTGGCTTCCGGCAGTAAGGAGCAGTTTTATTAAGGTGGCCAGCATCCCAAAACCCACTCTCGCTCACAAGTTCGTAATCATGACCAATCAGGTCCATTACAACATTAATTATTTATTGAATAGACACCAGGAAAAGCAGATAGAAGGCTTTAACAGGCTTCTCGCTACACAGTATAAACAAAAGAACACTACTAGTAGGTTCATAATGATGCCTTGTGAAGGCTGACCTAGTACAGAGACTAGATGGAGTTAAGGAATAAAGTAGGTGTCTATTAGGAGGCCTCGGTAGATACACCTTGGGCTGTACAAGAACCCAACCAGGCCTACACCCCAGGTGAACCAAAAATGGTCACAAAAATGGACAACTGGTCATGGGATCTCACACTTTAATAAGTTCTGCTCCATTTGCATATTGGAGTTAATTACATCTTTAGGTTATGAAGTCCCATCCTTCTTGGTTTTTGTTTTTCTCTCTCTAGTCCACATTGTTTATGCTCTTGTGCCTGAAATTTGGATCAGTTGTCCTTGCTCCCCACATAGAGCAGGAATTGTTTTGTCTACCTACTCTGTGAAGAGAGCTCACTGTCCTCTAATATGAAGCCCAGACCCACGTACTAAAGCAGTACAGAATCTGAAAAATATAAAAGCTAAAACCTGAGGCATCAATAAGACAGTGCACTCTAATAAAGGTACCTATATTATAGCTAACAAAGAAATAGTACAAATTAGAAGCCAGTGTCACTTACCAGGGAATGATGGTGGTGGGCAAAGAGCCTACTTTCTCTCAATTTCCAGGAAAGTTACTTGAGGCTAACATCTTGGCTTTTGAGGAGAACTTTTTACATACTCAGAGAATGTGTAAATTATAGTGGTCTTTTATAGTTTGTAGAAGTGATGTGTCTGTTCAGTCACAAATTTTAGCTTAGCCCTTCCCATGCATTCAAGGTAAGATGTTTATTGCTGGCTGAGGATGCTTTCCGACGAGAGAATTCATCACAAGGCAAGCGTACTCTGGCCTGACCTAGCCAAGGGGGAAGCAGATGAGCTTCTGCTGTGTCAGGGGTGAGAGGTCCTGTCACATCATTATCAATAGCTGCTAAAAAGCTGTCCTGGTTCTCTGTTGATGACATCAACAGGTGTGAAGCGCTTTAATAGCAATAGAAGTGCTTAAAACCTATAAATACTTTCCTCCTGCTTATGAGATACACAAGTGCATGTTTGTCACTGATGCACAGGAGAACAAGTTTCTCAAGTGTCTCAGCAGGATCAGTAATGAAAGGCCCAAAAGACAATCCCTGTGTTTTGACATGTGTGCATTGGCAGTGAAGAATATGAAATATCATGAATAGTAAAGGATCCCTGAGTTCACACTTCCCTGCATGCTAAAACAAATGTGAAAAAAAACTTTTCTTGTTTTTGCTTTTCATTCAGTGTTTTACAAGAATATAATTTTGAAATTAAATTTTTAAATGCCATTTTAGAAACCAAATTATAACACAAACCAAATACAGATTTTAGAAGTTTTACACTTTGTGGAATTTAATGTAAACCTACCAAAAACCTATTCTTTGTAGAAAGTCAGAAGGGATTCTTCTGGAACTACTACTGAAGTGCTTGAGAAGCACACAGAGACTTTAATTTTGACTTGGATATGATATTTTTCTGGCAAACAAGATGTCAGAGTTTCAAACTTTTGAAGTTCTAAGTATTGGAATAACACACTAGGAAAATTAGGCTATGCCTGAACAGAAACCACAATATCTAAAATAGCTAAAATGTAATCTTCAATATGATCATTTATACCTGTAACTACGACTATTTCCAATTAGGAAAAAAAAAATTAAAAAAAAGGAAAATAAATTCTTACAAGAAACACGGGGGAAAACATCAAGCATTAATTTAAGAGATTCAAGTTGACCAAAAAAAAGGCAAGTGAAATTTCTGATTTTCATTTGATACTGGCAGAGGAACCTGCTGTATGCTGGTCAATATGACTGAAACATAAAATACCCTCCAGCAATAGATTAACCAGATAAAGAAATTTCATTGAGACAAATTATACTCAAGCACTAGGTAATTCTGTTGGACTTCCATGCCCATGCTTCTGTCATTTACCCTCCACTCTTCATTCCCTCTTTTTAGGTTCTGCACAAGTTCATTACGGAGGTCACAGCCGGTGTTGCCAAAACCAAGATGTGAGTACAAAGAAAGTCTCTTAATGAGAGCTAGTGCGAGCTGTAGTGTGGGAGAGAAATGCTGTTCTCCTTGTGACCTTTTGTCTTCTGCAGCCTAAAAGGATAAGTCATACAGTGACTGTCCTGAGACTGAACCAGCAAAAATGCTTTTGACAGTACAAACCACTGTCAGCTCTCATTTCAAAAACTGAGTTTCAAGAAAGACGGATTTAGCTTTTATTAGAGATGTCATTCTATTGAAATGAAATTTATTTTCAGAGGCTTCATAAACTGGCTGAGTGAAATCTTAACTGCATTAACTTTTTAAGATATATTCGAAAAACTGTATTTCATGGAACTGCTGCAAAAGCCAGATTTAGTGCCTATAAATCACCTCCTGAAAAGGAATCCATTCTGACATGCTTTATTGAATATAACTTAATAATAAACCCAGACTCTCCAGACTGCACATGGGATGCCCAGCTGTATTTGTGCAGGATTCCCAATGCACTACCAGATTAGGATCTGGCATGACAAATTCAATTGGCTGCTTGTGGAGATTAGGGGACTGCAGGTCATATTTTTTGTAAAACTATTAAATGTTTAGCCTACTCTTTTCAGTGAGTCTCACCAAGGACATTCTACACTGCCATTAGCTGAAAGGAAGCCTCTGTCATATAAATCAGTTCGTGCTTCAAAAATTTTAAATATAGCATCTTATTCTCCAGAGTATGGAAATTCGTTATCCTACCCATATATTATGAGGGAGCAGCAGCCTTGAAACATGTTCTTCAGTGACCCTTATTTTTCTAAGCCCAGGGAATTCCTCAGGTATCACCAACCGCAAATTATATCTGAATGTCAGTCATGGCCCACATGCTTTTTCTAACTCAAGCATCTTAACTCTAAAGTGATTGGTCTTTTCCCTCTGGAGTCAGGCTGAGTGATATAGCAGCTCTCTCAGCTGTGGTATTAACATTTCATGTCAAGGCTCAATTCTCATCTCCATCTGAGAGACAAGATAGAAGACCTTAGGCCTGCAAGCAGTGCAGGGAAGTTTATTTTGATTCTCAAAATCCCCAGTGTTTTACAGTTTGGAAGTAAACCAAGAGTTTAAAATTCCTCCTACCTCCTATAGAACAGAGAAATATGCTGTTGAGATTTCAAATCAACACGGCTGTTCTGGGGAAGAATGCTGAAACCTTGCTGCTTTTTGGAAGAACCCTGTCAAGCACATTCCAATGGCATGTCCCAAACCTGACCAACAAAAATCCACTCCTCCCACATCCCAGTGACAGATGCTTGCCCCTGCCGCTCTCACAGCAAAGAACATTCCTCCACAGAGAGATGAGGCAGTGTGTTGACTATCCATGGGTCAAGCTTGTGGATATGAGCCTCAGGACTGGTAGCTTTCTCTTTCCTGTTTTTTTTCTAAGGAGCTGCAGCAATCTGTGGTGGCAGCTGCAGCAAAAAGCCCCAGAGGTTTGGGTCACTTTCCTTGGTAACCCTTCTAGCTGATGGTGGTAGCTGCAAGATGTTACTCAACTGAGCATGTCAGAGCTTTGCCAAAAGTAGTTTTTTGGACTACTTTTTTCCACAGGTGGCTCAAATCTATTTTTTTAGCATGACTTTAAGGAGGCTTCATTTATGTTGTTTCAAAAGGAAATTTTCATCTTGAACTGGTCCCCAAAAACAGGCATGTTCTAGAAATTGCTACATCATCTTTATAATATTTCTACTTTCTGAGGATATAGAGAGCATCAGAAAAAAGACTTCTGTTATCACAAACACACAGATTGATCTTTTGCATGTTCACCTTTCACTCTTAAGTTTTTTAACTCCTTTCAATACTGAAGAAGCTCTTCGGAAATCCAAGAGAAAAAAATCAAAATAACTCTTTCCACTGTGTAATCTCTGCAAATTTGAGGTGTTGTGGAAAGTTAAGTGTGGTTAGAAATATAACAAACAAAAGCTAAGAACACTTGTCATTTGCTCTATTTTTCTTAGGAAAGAGAAGAAACAATGCTTAGATTCTCTCCCCTCTCTTCTCTACCAAGAAAAATTTCAAATTTCCACATTTTCAAGTGGTAGGGCCAAAGCTGTAAAACCAATTGTCTAAAAAATCTCACATTAAAAAAAAATTGGAAAAAAATACTTAATATAACATTGGACAGACCAAAAAAGTTTCTTTCTATTTTAAATAATGTGAAATAGTGACAACTGAAATAGTTGTCAGAGCCACAGAGTTGTTTAGCTGTAATTATTTACAGTGCTCTTTGAACCAGAAAGACAACATGGCCATAATCAGTGATAGTTGTGGAAGAAAGAAAAAAATAAGATTAACTATTGAAATTTGGATTTCAGCACTGGAGGTTTTCAGAACAGTTAGTTGTCCTATTTTTCTTCCAGGTTCCCATAGCACTGCACTGCTACAACCAGTTCAGTGGTAACTACTATTTTGGGGTTTTTTTCTACAGCACTTCAAAACTATAGCATTTAGCATTCAAATTTCATTTTACAAGTACTTTGACATTATCAAAAATTAAATCCTTAGTTAGAAGTCTACCATTTAAAATTCACACTTTTAAAGAAACTTATTGAAGGAACCAATAGATATACAAGAAAATAAAATATCTAAAATAGATGGTAATCTTAAAATGCCATTCCACCTTAACTAGCTGCAAAAAGCATACAGCAACAATTCACCTGGATGGGGCTTTTATTATTTGATTTCTGCTCACCTGTTATAAATGTACATATAGGAAGGAAAGCTTCCACATCAAGTTTTCTGTGGGACAGGAAACCTCTTAAAGAGAGGAAAAGTAAGAAGAAACACCTCTTCTTTCTTCTTACACTCCCCCTAGCACCTGGAAGTCTGGATTAATATCAAAGAGAGGAAAAGTAAGAAGAAACACCTCTTCTTTCTTCTTACACTCCCTCTAGCACCTGGATTAATATTCCATTACACAGTCAGGAAACACACATAAGTAAAAATAAAATCATAACAGTGTTGGCAGAAAACAGGTTCACCTGGATTTAAACTCTGTCACCCAATGTAAAACATATTAGGCAGATTTTGGCTTCACTGTAGTTAGTGGAAATGTTCCCCTGAATGTCACAATGGGCAGGATTAATTTTATGTCATTCACTACAATCACTGATGTCTATAGAGGCAAAGAGAAACTGTTCTATAATATTATTCTGTAAAACACAACCATAGTTGTAGTTTCTTACATAGATGCTGAATAAAAAAGGACTAGCTTCAAATATAATCCACACTCTTACTTATATCTTAATGAAAGAAATTTGCTTTTCAACCGAAAATGTTCCACACTTGCCCTCAGTTGCACTGTGGGGTTTTTACTGCAATTCTTTGATACACAGATATCAAATAATGCTTTGAATAATAGAGACAAAGAGAAAATAAATATTCAAAATACACAAAGTATATGAGGATATTATAAGATATTATAATGTGAATCTGCTTATAACATATAAAGGAACAGAAAAATATTATTGGCTCGTGCCTTATTTCTCAGATCCCCAAGCTATTGTATATCATCCTGAGATTAGTCCAAGGCAAACAGATATACACTTTAAAATTATGATCTCTTTTTCTCAGTACAAGCAATCATTGAAGAAAAATTTAACCATAAAAATGCAAAATCTAAAAACTGTAAAAAGCAAATTGGAAGGAGGACTGTATCTTAGTTGACTCTATTTGTAACTGTAGTGCCTGGTCTCAGGGTTCAAAAACAAGGGTTGTTCTCCATGAGACACTCCCAGCCTAATGCCAAATGTCAAAAGCAACCCAATGTTCTTCCATCCCATGGACATTACTCTGCCTTCCTGTTCTGCCACCCAAACACATTTGAGTTTGTGATGTGGCATCTCTGAACCACACAGGATGGGAACGATTAACAACTACTGCAGACGTGGCTCCTGTTCAAGGACAACCTCCCTGACCACTGGGAATCATCCAGATCCTCAACCACAGGAAGAAGCAGGAAGGAAAATCACTGGAGCCAGCATCACCCAGCACTAGTCATGTTCTGCACACCCAATAGGTTCATCCTAACCCCACCAGTGGGGTGCCTGCTGTGTTCTGGCCATTTCCCACATTTAGGCACCCCCAGAATTTGCCTTTTTTTCACTCTCCTCCCTCTGGTAAGCACCAGGTGGCACTTGCTCTTCTGAATACTTTGGTACCAGGTCACCAGGCCTGGTAAGGTAGGTACACAACTTTTCACATCCAGGCCTCAAGGACCAGAGAGGGAGACTATTAATATTTTATGCACACTGTGGTAGGTAAAGAGCTGTGCAAATATGGTTTGATTACATTATGAAATCAACCTGCTTGATCTCCTAAAAGACCTTACAATGTCCCCTTCTTTCGCTTTGAACACAGGAATAAAATCACCTCTAGCAGCCTGTTATATCCTCATTGAGCCCAGCATGCTGTACAGGAGTTTCACAACATCACCACCCCTCTGTGTACACAAATAAAAGGGAAATTAGAGTAGAATTGGGATATAGTGCATATGCATTTTTTGGTCATGTTTTTGGACTGTACCACAATCTGTGCAGCCATGCCAGAAAGACAAGTAAAAACTAAGTGCAGAAATCTATATTCCCTGTCCAGAAAAGGCACTGAAACACTATTTGAAATCCTAATGAAGACAAATACTTCATACATCACTACAATACACCTCCTATTCATAAAGAGAATGACAATGGTAGAAAATTAGCTGAAAAATGCCAACAGTGCTGTCATCCATCCTTACCCTCTAATAGTAAACATCAAGTTTTTCCAAAAAAGAAAAAGAAAAAGTGCATCAAAGCTGAAAGGCAGAAAACATAGTAGACACTTAAATTAGAAATTATTTAAATTGAATTTTAAATTAAGAATGCCCAGAAGCTGGCCTGTTTATGATAAACCTCAGGGTTTCTGCATGGCTGGATTCACATTAGCAGAGAAATCATAGCCTCATGTGTTCATTAATCTCTTACATTCCAGTTAGAAACAGAATATTGCATTAGCATGCAGAAGGACACAAGCCAGCACTACTGGGGAAACCAGTATTTCTGTCATAAGCACTGGAGAATCACAGTGCAGATCTGTATAAATAATGAGGTAAAGGAAAAAAATTAGCTTGCACTGTTCTGAGGCTCATTTACCTTGATTAGAATACTGACATTCATTTTAACGTGACAACTGTTGTGATCAGCCAACCAAAGGCCAGTGTTCAACACTGTTCTGTTAGAAGCTTCTCCTTCCTTCTCTCTCTCATTTCCCCAAAAAAAAAAAAAAAAAAAAACCAGCCCAGATATGCTGAAATCTTTCATTCATTGATGACTTCCAAGATTCAGATGCAATTCACAGTGTTTACTGCAGCACTCAATTTTACGTATATAGTTTACTCAGAGTTGTTCCATCTAATTTGCAGTTCATCAGTGACTTGAACTACCTGAAGCTTTTCTTCTGAAGAGCAAAAAAAAATTTCAACTTTTGACAACAGTATCTTTCCTTTGGAAAATGCTCTAAGAGATGTTACCAGCAGATGATCTGGCATCTGGCCACTTGTCACCTGATACAAGCTTTGCATCTACTTCTTCTCATTATCTTTAACAGAAATAAGCCAAGTCCTGACTCAGGTTCCAGGCCCCAAAAATCCAAGAGAATCTGTACCTTTGACTTCATTGCTCTTGTCTCAGCTGATCTTCAGCAGTTCTGCTTTGAAGGGCAGTGTTCTTTATTCTCAGATAATAGTACCCAATATGCTGATTCCTGCATCATACATGTTCCTTATACTGAAGTCTTCTATTCCCCTCTAGTAAGCTCATATTTTCAAAAAAATTTATCTAGAAATATCCATGCTTTTCCTGGCTTTTCTGCCTTTGGAGGCCAAAATTCTGCTGGCTTGGGCTAGACCCTTGAAGAAGACCGCACAGAAGGCACTAGGATACATTAGTGGGCAACTTTTCAACTGTGTATTGTGCCCCAGAAAATTTCAGAATTAAGGCAACTAAGACTACTGATTGACACCAAATTTGCCAAATCATTTTGGCTGAAAACATATTTTGTGTTTAAAACCTTTTATTTTGACATCATTTAAATACTTGGAAGCACCTAATTCCTAAACACACTGGAGCCTAAACACTTCAAAGCAAAAATATTTCTGAAACATAAGAGTTCTCAAAGACTAATTTTGTTCAAAAAACCCCCACCATCTCTTTCCCCTCAGCTATCTTATTTTTTCAGCAAAAAAGTTAATTTTTCACTGGCCCCCTTGGGAATCTGAGGGAAAATTCAGAAAAAATTAGAGAGGGGAGACAGGGAAAAATACTCAGGCCTCAAGGATTGCTTTGCCCCATGCTGTGAATGCGTGGGGGAGTGGGTCAGAGAAAAGACAACCACTCACCTGATGCCCATATGGCAACAGAGAGAGTTTATTCCTTGAGCCCCCCTTTATAAAGGGCATTTGAAAAACCCTGTCTGGATAGCTCAGTGGTCTGATTTTTTATGCCCCCCAGATCCTGAACCAGTGAAATGCCTGCAGCTTAGGATGGAACGTAATTGGTTGAAATTCCTGTTTTTCAACCCAGAGGTTGGCTTTATGGAGCTGGCTGGCCCAATTACTGGGCAATTGATTTGGCTATTTTATTTATAGCCAAATCAATTGCCCAGTACAAGCCAGCTCATACTGTGACATAATGTGACAACACCATGTCAATGGTTCTTCATGTCAATGAAGGCAGAGTGAAAAAGACCAAATAATGAGCTAGCCAGTATTGCAGCACCTCAAGCAAGAGAAACTGAAGAGTACATGGGTCCCAAGACATAGGACCTAAATAAACATCCTACTGACAGTCCAAGCAGAAACTCTGCTTTGCTGTTAAGTTCCAGGAACTTCACATCCTCTTTGTTCCCAGGATAAATCACTCCTCCTTTCATATAAATATCACAAAAGCAGAGATCCTCAATACATCAGCTAATATACATATGATAATGTATAATACCGACTCAGATGACCCTAAATATTAGGCATAACATGCAAATCTCAGAGAAGGAAGATGCCTTGCTCAGAAGCCACTGAGCCAGCTGTTAGGAGGTATGTCAGTACCTTAGGCTAGTGCAGCCCACTGACTTGAAGGCAAAATGCTGACAGATTTATATTATATAAATCAATTTTTTATTAATAATTTTCAATCGGAAATGCTTTCAAACAACATGGTTTGAAGGGCTTAAAATCAAACAGAAATTATTCAGTTTTCCCATACTTGAATACATGGCACATTAGCTACATTCAGTCTTGCCTGAAAGAGAAAGAGATATTAGCATAGCAAAAATCAGAGATTTTAACAATCTATTAGATTAGATCTATCTATTAATTTAGGAGGCATTTGCTCTCTCATGCATTTGTGGTGAGGCACAAAATGGTTGTGGTTGAACAATTGTTCAAAAAGGCAATCGCGTACTATAACTCTGCTGGAATAATGTGTACAGCATTCGCATTCAAATTGACAATCTGTGAGGGTGTTCAGTAAGGAGGTCTTTTTATACTGAACATCTTCATTTCAGTATTGGCAGAAAGGAAGGAGAATTTAATAACATCAGACATTTTAAATCACAGTTCTCCAATCTATTTCAATTATCCCCTTACTACTTCTTGAAACTACAGTACCTGTTTTCTCTAAAACTTTGCAAGACTTCAGCTCCATTTGCCACCTCCACTTCTGGCTATTAAATTGTGCCTACCCTACAGGGGTGTAATTAAGGAAGCATTAAGATTCTTTCACCAAAGGACAGTTCATTTGTTGCCGCTTCACTCTTTTTTTTCAGGAGGTTAACATCTTGACAACCCTTGCTGTTCCAGAGTCAATTTGCATCCAAAGGATGGAGGCTCAGGACTGAGCAGTTTATCTTCTCACCTCTTATTTATTACCACATCACTTGGCAGTGCTGCTTACCTTTCTCACCTTGGAAACAGGAACCACACACTCTTGGGACCGTGAGAATAGAGACAAAATCCCTTTGAAATAATAAACCTAATGATAAAAACATTAACAGTATGATGATACTCTAAAAGTTCCAATGATAAAAGCAGGCTGCTTGCCTGCATTCTTTGCCTTCTTGTCCCCCACTAAAAGTTTAAAGTACCGGTAATTCTGCAGCTAGACATAGTTATTTGTAGTTACAAACAAAATACTACACTTTGTCTTCTGCTTGGAGCAGCAGTCCCTTCAGAAGGAAGTGCTGTCCCACTCTGTCCTGAAAAGAGGGCCATCACAGTGCAGAATCCTCCTGTGTGGCCTTACGTTGGTACCAAAGGCATCGTGCATCATGTTGTACCATTTAGACACCTCTGCCATGATCCTGAAGCAGAAGCAGGATGCCTTTAGGAGAAGAAAGAAACTAAAGAACTGGATGACTGAAACATTTGAAAATGCAGCCATTAGGGAAGTAGTGATGGAATTAGCCTGAAGTGATGGAATTCACTGCAGAAGCTCCTTAAGGAGACTTCAACCCCCTTGTGTACCCAGAAAGAGATTTGCTGCACCCCAGTGCTGGCTGTGCCTACTGTGCATGGCTGAAAGAATCAGCATTAATAAAACCACCAGGCAGCAGCAGCAGCAAGAGAAGCTGGACAGTGTCAGGGCAGCTATGAGGAAGAGCAGCAAAAATTCGTCTGCGACACTGCAATTCCCTGACCCTTCCCATTTAGGTTTGGGATGGGATACAAAATTTGCCGTGCTTCCTGCTCTTCTCCTCGTGCACCCAAACTCCACCTCCCCCCTTTTTCACCAAAAAAAACCCAGAAAACTATTCCCATTTCCTTTGAGGGAAGCACATATACCCCCACTTCCTGGGCTCTCACACAGCCCAATCCCCTTGCAGGGCAACTTCTTGGAAACAGCAGCATGGCAGATATGGCAGAGAATAATCCAGTAAAGGTTGGAGCTCTATGTACAAGCTGATAAACTTGAATTAATTGCCCTGACTGATAAAGATATCACAAAAAATATTCTGAAAACCCATTCACCAAGCCATGCATCCATGACTGTGCAGTAGCTAAATAAGCAGGCAAGTCAGTCTAGTAGAAGCTAATTTGGGAAAATTATTAATTTTTATTTTAAAGAAGCAATGGTTGTGATGCATGGTTGTTAATCCATTTTTATTCTAATGTGTCTATCATCTGAGAAATTACTTTCAAAAATACCTTGAAAATTAACCTTTCCTTCATTTTTATTCAATGGGCAAACACCTGAGGAGAACAGAGGGTAGAAGATGACTTTAAAACAAAAAAAAAAATGCTAGCACTGATGTCATTACATAAGATTAAATTGAACATTGTTTATTTGACCCTTTTCTTGCCTATAGCTTGATCAAGTCAAAACTCCACATATAGCATAGCCCAAAAAACAGTTTTGAATGCCAGAAGAATCATGCCAGATGAGTTAAAAAGAAACGGAAGGAGCAGATAGAGAAAGAAAACATCACAAACCTGAAGTGTAAGCTGTTCTTTTCAATTAAGAACGGGTTTCACAATTCCACTTCACTTCCTTCTACTTCTTAACTTGGCAGGAATAAGAGTTATCTTAGTACAATCTTTGTAGCAACTTGGCTGAGCTCTCAGAAAAGCAGGAGAGACAGCGTATTGACACATTCTTCTTTGCTATAGTGGCTTTACAGAGTATCAAAACACTTCTTAAAATAAAAGAACAACTTGTTTTTTATCCTCAGGTAGGCAGCTAAGAACCAGTGAGTATTCTGTGAGGAAGCAGTCTTACTGAGCAAAAGGAATATCTGTACCTATTCACTGTCATTTCCTTAATGACATTTCAAAGGACTTACAGAGTTATACAATGGGTCAGATTGGAAGAGAACACATCTGATCCAACCTCCCAGCTTAAGCAGGGCCATCCCAGAGCACATGGCATAGGATTGCAACAAGATGGTCCTGGAGCACCTCCCATGAGGGAAATTCCACAACTGCCTTGACCTGCTGGAAATGCTCTTCCTAATGCGTCCCAGGACAACATTGGCCTTTCTGGCCACTAGAACACTGCTGGCTCACGGACAACCTGGTGTCCACCAGGACCACCAGATCCTTCTCCACAGAGCTGCTCCCCAGCAGTTCACCCCCAGCCTGTAATAGCCTGAAACAGAGAAAGAAATTGTCTCCTTCTGACGAATTATCTTTATATATCAAACAAACATTATGAATAAATATTTACAGAGTCCTTTATCAAGCCATTACTAGCCTTAGATTATATAACCATCAACTGATAAGGAACAGCTCCACCAGCTATTATTTATCTTCTTTACTCAAAACTGTGCATACTGTTTTCTCCAGGAGCGTGAAAGCCTTAAATTAAAGGTGTGCTAATAATGAATAAAATGCCCTGTATTTCCTTAGATTGACATCCTAGAAGAGATCCCTATTAGCCTTTTGGCTCTAGCTCTTAGGAAACTTAATTCATTATTGTGAGAAATTGCAGAAACAAGTTATTTCTATAGAAATTCTCCCTTATATGTAGAAAGACTTTATTGGATTTGTTTGGGGTTTTTTTCCTTGCTGTATTATAA
Organism: Onychostruthus taczanowskii; assembly: GCF_017590055.1. Taxonomy (NCBI): domain Eukaryota; kingdom Metazoa; phylum Chordata; class Aves; order Passeriformes; family Passeridae; genus Onychostruthus; species Onychostruthus taczanowskii. The sequence goes on along the minus strand of NW_024501237.1, from coordinate 8,547,551 downwards.
ATGCTAAACTCTGTGGAATATATACCAGAAAGCACTAAGCAGGCTAAAAACTTTTTACCAAATATCACACCTTGTGGACTGGCCATATTAGCACAGCAAGGAAGGAAAGGAGAGTGCTGGTATGGCATGCATAATATATTATACATCCTCACTTTTGTAACCTCAGTATTTGTTTTCCCTTTTACCAATGGATGTAAGCAAGAAAAAACTGTAGGATTTAGCAAGTGCATATTTTGTTTCAGATGAAGGAATATTAAGACATTAACTGGATCTGTATTTTTTAGATGGCATAGTTGCTTCAAGTTACTTCAGTTTTTGGCTATGCTACAGAATTACATGGACAAATGGGCAGGCATTTCACCACATGGATACAGAGCAACGAAAACAGAACTTAAGTACACCCGTTTTTTCATTGGAAGACTACTGTAGTGAGACAATAAGTAACTTTATGTTGCTCCTAATTCTATTTCCTCTCATCCTTGCAGCTGAGTGTCCCTTCTTTATCAATAGGGAGGAAGGCTTGTGACTGATGTAAACCAAGCAGTCCTCTCTAAGGAACTGGGAAATAAAAAAAATTATGAACCCCAAATAAAAGCAAATAGTCCTTCACCTAAAAAAACCCCTCATTCTCATATATGATCCTGGATCCCTGCAAAAATCATATATCAGATCTGCCCTGAAGGGCTGGGATGAAAAGAAAGACCAGGCCTTTAAATCTTTAAAGAGAAAAAATCACAGGGATTAACCTCTTAGGGAAAAAAAAAAAAAAAATTCAAAACAATTTTGTCTGTTTTTTCACCTCAAAAAAAAAAAAAAAAAAAAAAAACCCCCCAAAACAGAAAAATCCCCCAAAAAAATGGAAAAAAAAAAAAACACCAATAAAACCAATCAAAACCAAAAAGAAACATAAAGCAAGAGTGGAAGCAATCACCCAGCATGGAAAATAAACTCAAATGCTACAAAATTATCAAACAGAACAGAAAATAGCTTTATAATGGGAAATGTCAGGCAACCCTAGTAAAAACTGAAGTTTCCATTCCCACCTGTAATCACAACCACCGCACTCTTAATAGGTAATTACAATTAGACATGGATGGTGACAGAGATGGTGCAATTTTCTGTTGATACTTGTGGATATATGTTTTGTTAAACTAAGTGCTCAGGAAAATTAAGGGCACTTCTGGAGATTTCTCCTTTAGGTCTCCAAGATCACCTCTCAAATCAGAGGGCAAGACTTAACAGATAAAAAAAACAGTGTAAAGACAAACACTTAATACAGATAATCTGGATTATTTTAAAATTTTGCATTTCCTATTGTTCTAGCGAGTTCTGAGTGATGATAGAAAGTCTATTCCACATAAGCCTATTTTCTTACAAATGACAAATGAATTTACTAAGAATTCTATTTTTAATAAAACACAAAGAAAAAACAAAAGTGCAGGCTGAGAGGCAAAAGCAGAATTCTATTACTGAAATATAACTTAGTAGGATATTTTAGAAAAGCCCTTTTCTGTTTTTAAAATAAATTGCATTGTGTTCAGAATGTTTCAAGGTGGTGATTGGGTTGAAATCCATACTTCAACAAGGTTGATATATAAATACTAAGTTAAACCAACTTGTTTTATTACCCATAAAATTCCACTGAAAAAATCTTTTTCAATCATTTTTTAAAAGTTTTCTCCTTTTGATATCAAAGAATATTAAATACACAGAGAACTTCTTTAGAACTTCTGTTTATTTAATATTATAATATATTATTTATATAAATATATAATATCATATTAATATTTTTATTATTAAACTGTTTTCAGTTTAATCATAAAAATATTGATTTGCTTCTTTGATATTTAAAGGTGTCTTAACTTCTTGAAGACCAATTTGCAAATAGTTTTTTCTATTAATGAGAAAACTAGTAAGGCATATGCACAAAGGCTCTCAAGGAAGGAATGATGCCAGCAGCATGTTTTGAAAACACAAATATGTCTTCTATCTTAATTAAATATCCAGGAAGAAAAAAATCAAAACATTTTCCCAGAGTAATAAGCAAGCCAGTGGACTCTGCACATCCTTCACCTTATCACTTCTTTTTGTGGTCTTTCTGTAAGCAAACCACTAATTACCATATTCAGAACAAAGAGACAGAAACCTGACCTGACTGAGCCACTTCCAATTCAATTCTGTTCCTTCACCATCACTAGCAAAATGAAGTTATCTTGAGCAGAAACAAATAATTATAACTGTTAAAAAGATTTTTTTTCAGATATTAAGATGTCATGCAGTTTAAGATAGCAGCTTCTCCTGACAAAAACCACTATGTTTACACTACATTTTCCCAGAAATGAGAATAACTCACATGATGAAGAGACAACTTTAAAGAAAATTTATCATTACTAGGACTAGCTAATTTACTAGTCTTAACACCGATCTCAGAATGGAGAAACCTCTCTGGAGTAACCAGATTTCAATTTCATAAAGCTTGATTAAGATCAGTCCCTTTTATCCACTGGACTTTGCACAATATATGTGACAGAATGTCTTCAGTCTCAAAACTCTCTTGACAATTTAGAATCACTTCAGTGTCGCTGTAACCTCATGTTGGAGACACACACAATTCAAGCAATGAAAAAAGGTCCCTTTATTATCCACAGCCCAAATTTATATCCGTTTCTAAAGCATCACTCCAATTGTTTGGTAACTAGTTGTTACTCCATTTGATTGGTTAGTTGGTTAGTCGTGGCATGTGCTTGCTCAAGTTTCTTTTTTTGAATATGTTTGCTTTCTTCTCTCAATGATCTAGGATAGCTGTCACAGGTGCAGTTAACTGTCAAAGTTTTAGAATCCCCTCCTATGAGAAAAAACAGATGTCCACCAGTAGGGGATTCCATTCTCATGAAAGCTGGCAAGTGCTCGTGTGTACAGCTGACCACGTTGGAGTCAGTCTGTGAGGCTTGGACTTTGAAGCCGGTTGTCAGTCATCACAGTTCAGTCAAGTAAAGTAAGGCAGAAAAGTCCACAATCAGCTGCAGAAATATTTTGCCCCCTCAGAAGTCAAAACCATATCAGAATGGCCAGATTTCAAATCCACATACTACCTACTGCTAGGTTTAGGCTTATGGTTTTCACTTAAATTGTAATGCTTGCTTTCTTCCTTCCCCAAGACATGGCAAAACACCCTGGCAGCAAGTATCTTGTCTCTCATTATACTAGCCAAATCTGTAAGACTTACAAAAAACAGCTATCAGACTTTTAACCTGACAGTATTTGCTAAACAAAACCCCTGATGCAGAGCTGCAATAGCATCAATTTGGATATTTTGAAGCTGTGGAAACTCTGAAAAAAGTTAATTCAAGCAGAAAAACAGACAGTCTTGCAGAGGATCAGCAATGGGATCAGTAACACCATGATCAATATGATCAAGTGAAGCCGATTTATTGCAAAAAGCGAGCTATACTTTTACTGTTTTCTAGTGTTCACACCTCAAGCTAATACATGACTTGTTAAATCCTTCTACACATGCATTTTAATATTTCAATTAATTTTAGTTAGTCTTTCTTCTTCATGTGTCTCGCTGCGGTTTGCTTGTCTGCCTTTGCATCCTGAACCTTCTGCTTCTGAGTGTGTTCTTTTGTGTCCTTCAAGGGCATAGTGACCTTACTGTTTCTATGAAGACTGGAATGTCCATTGTCCTGCAAAAACCTCTCAACACACTCTCAGATTATCATGTTGCTTTAAGGATATTCAACTACATATGTGTGTATATATATATGTATATATATATATATATATATATATATGTATTTGAGGGTTTTGTCTTATTTCCATTGTGATGTCTTACACCAATCTGGTTGTTGCAGACAAAAACTTCTTTCTGACAGAAACTTTCCTATCTAAAGGAAAATAGTTGGTTTCATACAGCTTTGAGTTTAATTAGGCACTCTCTAGGACTTTTTCTGATCCAGAATGAAATGCCTTCTAGGTAACCCAAAGCATTAATGTACTGAAAAGCCATGTCAGCCATGAAGAGCAACCAGCCTTAGCCATAGGGAAAAACATCGTGCAAAAATGCCTAGGCTCAGGCTGGGGGGCTGTAGAAGAGTCATCATGAGTGTAAGTAAAAAAAAAAAAGTGAGGGGAATGCTACAGCTAATTACTGAATGAGAGACCTGAGTAGGCAAAAAGAAATTAAAGAGTCCATTCTCCACTCTTCTGGGACACATGCAGACTAGTCATCAGCATGACACCATAATCCTCATGCCAGATTTCTTCAGATTACTATGCAGAATTAAGACAGCAAAGGAAATTCAGACCCAAGTTTCAAAAAAAAAAAAGTTTTCTGTAAGGTTTACATCAGTAATGATATTTTAACAGTGGTTAAAGAGGACTATGCACTCACCACAGATCAATTTGCTGGCTGAGACTTTGCCAATCAAATTTTTTGAGAGGACTGTCAAAGTGCCGAATCCCTTCTCCACAGTATTAATCCACCTGTTACACTACCTCTTGGACACCCATTCTCAGAACCTGTGATGAGTCATAGTTCAGGTCCCCCAGTGTCAGAGAGGTTTTCGATTCATTATTCATCTTTATTATAAAAATTTCCAATGAATATTTTTTATTCTGGGAATTTAGGAGGGAGGGACAATCTGCATAAGAAAAAGCATGACTCCTCTTCCCAGGCATACTGGCTGAACTGAAAAAAGTGTCCTTTTGGAAAAAGTGGGCACTAGGGAAGCATGGCAATGCAATAGATCTTTAAAAAAAACATAAAAAACAAAAACAAACAAAAAAGTTATTATAGATTTTTTTAAATTGAGAGTCCACCCATACAACACCAGAAATCTCCACTCTGATGGAGAACCAGATGAGTTTAGTCTGGGTTTCAAACTAGGGGTGAACCCACATCTCATTTATGCTTGATTTATGCCTCTTTTCTTTAGCCTGTTCTTCAAAGGTAGGGACTTCTAATTGCTGATTTCATGGAACAAAACCCCTTGATGTCTTTCCCAAGAGTCACACAGAATGAAGCAGAACAATGGCTGGTCTAGCAACAAGTGAGAAAGCTCCTATCAAAAGATGAACAAACAAGTTTTAAGCTCATTTACAAGACAATTACTCATCACAGTTACAAATTATCACATACAGTTCAGTATTGGCCAATCTTTACAGTAGCATTGTAGAAAGACAGAGATTAAATTTGCTGAATGTACTTTGAATAAGGAAAATCATTCAAATAGAGAAAAGTTGACCTACAAAGAGGATTCATGCAAAACTCATTGATGCTGAAGGAGACAGAAAGAACTTCGCCATGTAGAGAGTGGTAGAGCACTGGAGCAGGGAGGTCTTGGAGTCTCCATCTCTGGAGACATTTCAAATCCACTTGGATGTGTCCCTATGTCACCTGCTTGGGGTGAGCCTGCCTTGGCAGGGGGGTTGGACTAGATGAACTGGAGAGGTCCCTTCCAACCTTACTTATTTTGTAATTCTGTGATTCTCTGATATTAACAGGATACTTTTATCTTGAGGGCAGTCTCTCTTACTCTCATAAAGTCCGCAGAGCCTGAGCAGGGTGCAGGGTGTGTCTGAATCTCAGCAGCTGTAAGTGTCTGTCTGAAATTTCCCTCATTCTTTGCCTCCCGATTGTCATGAAAAGACAAAAATTGGGACCAGCGGGGAGAAGAAAGGTCTGGTTCTGAAATCCAGGTCCGACCAGTCCACCAAGCCACAGGTGTGTTTGCTCACCCCATGGAACACTGCAGCCAAGAAGGGGCACTGTACCCTCCTTCGCCTGCATTGCTTCGCTACACTGGTCCTGGAATTTTCCCCACCTCCCAGCTTGGCTGTACTTTCTCTCTGGAATGACCTTTTGGCGGTCCCCACGAATTAGACCCTTCATTTACCACACATCAACCCCCGTGACAGATGGACTGAGGTGGGAGAAGCCTCTCTCTCTCTCAAGGACTGAGACATGAGACCCCTATATGGAAAAGCTACCCCTTCCTCCCCAAGGACTGAGACTGAAACCCCTATTGCAGGTGGGGGGAAGGTGTGTGTGTGTGTGGAGGCCAGTTGATGTTTGCTGACCACTGGACCAAGAAGACAATGGTTCTCGCCTACTGCTGATGGACTTTTTGTACCCTTTTTCAATAGACTATTCTGTATTACATTTGATTTGATGTGATTTCAAAACTTGTCCCCTTCCCCCAATCAAAAAGTCTATGATAGAGGTTAGAACTAACCTGTATCTCTGAGATCTCCCCTGATGTGAATATGACAGGCTTCATCAACTGGACTTCAAAGACTTCATCGTCCCACGCCTGGTAGCTATACACCTCCTTTCTTTTCCTCCCCTCTTTTTCCTTATTCTTTCCATTTTTCCTGTCTTCCCCTCTCCCTAATGCATTTTACTGTGGTCATTTCAATAAAGGGACATTTGTTTTTGATTATCACTGCATCCCCTAGTCATGTCAGTTTTTTCACCCTGAGATCAGTAAAACGAACCATCATGACGCCCGTTTGCAAGGACGGATCATAACATTAAATTTGCCTCATGGATCTTGGGTGCTGGAGACAGAGGGGTCTGCAGGTTGTGTGTAGTCTGTACCAGGGGAAGGACATTTCATGGCAGTTGCACCTAGACCATCAATTTTCCCAAAAGGGGTTGAATGGATTTAGAAAGCAAGGGCTGTTACTCGAATTTCCCACATACTGCACAAACCTAGGTGAAAAGCATTTTCCATACTCTTTTTGAGGGTTCTGTCTTTAGAATATCACAAAAGATCTCTTGGTGCAAAAGGGGGAAAAAACTGTTTCTGTTGTGTTTAAGTTTGTCTGGACTGTTCAGGAAGGAAGGAATGACTTGAGGAAACTAAGCATAAAACTCCCGAGCAGATTAGTTCCTTCAACTACCCAGGCAAGTGAGGGGAAACACAACAAGGACTGTATAGTTGTGTAACATAGCTTGTACTTCCCTGTGTAGTCCGTACCCCTCACAAAGAACCACTCTACTCTGTGTGTGTGTGTGTGTGTGTGTGTGTGTGTGTGTGTGTGTGTTTTGGCTGTCTGGGAAGGAAGGGACAACCTGAAGGAGCAAAAAACAGTACCTCCCAGACAGATTTTAGCCTCCTTCACCCACCCAGGGAAAAGTTAAATGAAGGGAAAACATAGTGTGTGATTGTGTGATTGCGTAACTTGAATATCTCCCTGTGGTGGTATCTGATCCCTTCACAAGATGAGTGAAAATCTCAGTACCAAGGTAAAAGCTGAATTTTACACAGTACTTGCCAAACACAATGCAAAACCTTCACCTCCGAACTGGTGGGGGAAAGGGGCTGTGTGGGTTTGTTTTCTGGGGGGCCCCCTTTGGAGGTTTTCTCCCAGATTTGCCCTAATCCAGGACAAACATGAATCAAAGCATAGGTAAAAACAAAAAGTTCTCATGGTCAGTTTTGGGGGCTTGCCTCACAGTCGGCATAGAAAATCGCTTTAAGCAAAGAAGTGAGGAAATAAGAATCATAGAGTCCCTTCAAAATCTGGTTGAAATTCTGCAAAAACAATTAAATGAAGAAAGAAATGAGATCTCCCCTGACGTGAAGACGACAGGCTTTGTTGACTGGACTTCGAAGGACTTCATCATTCCACATCTGGTAGCTATACACCTCCTTTCTTTTCCTCCCCTCTTTTTCCTTATTCTTTCCCTTTTCTTCATTCCCCTTCTCCCTAACGCATTTTGCTGTGGTCATTCAATAAAGGTACATTTGTTTTTGATTATCACTGCAAAACCCCCCTTGTCATGTTGCGGTTTTTTGCACCCTGAGATCAATAAAATGGACCATCACAAATCTCGTCCTCGAGGACAGATCGTGACAGCAGCCAAGGCATCGTCCTTTGTCACTATAGGACATGAGAAACATGACACAGACACGCTGTTGCTCTCAAGGCAGGAAAAAAGGGAAGTTTATTTTCTGACTCCAACATTTATAGATTTCCAAAGGGGACAGGGGATTAGAGGGTGAAAGTGCCACCTCTCCAAGGACACTGGACAAACCAACAACCCATCAAGTTTCTCCTCCTCCATAAAAGAATTCAAAACAATAAGTTGTTTAAACAAAGTGTGTGAGAAAGCTTGATACAAGAATGCAAACATCAGAAGGCTTACAAAATCTTAAAAAATCAGGGCGACAGCCCTTCCTGGGCTGATCACATGCAATGAAGGGAGCCCAAATGCCCAGAAAAGCACTGAAGATAGAGAGGCTATCTGATTAAACAAGCCATTACAGATGAAACACATTTTAAAATGCACCAATTTATCTTCTGACTGCAGCTGCTATTTTTCACCTGGAAGCTGGAAAAAGATCAGTCTGTGGCCCCCAGCAGTCACAGTAGATGTATATTATTGGGAATATGCTTGGAATGGCACAGTCATACTTTCTCCAGAAAAGCACCTAATTTACAAATCAGATTTGATGTCTCAGCTTATTGGTAATTCAGAGCGCTCCTCCCAAACACCCATGTGGCCCTGTGAGCCTTGATTACCTTTTTGATGCTAGATCTTCCTTGGAGAACTCTGAAATGAAAGTGATGAATGAGCTCCTGTCAGGTGCCATTCCTGGGTGGCCTTGAATCCATTCAGTTATCTGTAACACTGCCAGCCCTGACAATGATGAACACAAGGCAGGTACACCTCCACAGAGTACAAAATAAATTTAAAAAAAAAAATAGACAAAGAAAAAAAAGAGATAGCTGAAGAAAGGTATGATTGCCACCATTGGATGCTTTGCTCATCCACACTGCCTTTAGAGGAGATGCTTGGGGAGGGAATTATGGAGTCTGTTTATGCAATTATATGGAACAGGGTATTCAACATCCCTCAGCTCCATTCACTAAACTTGAGCATTAGACTGCTCAGGTGCACTGCCTTTTTTTTGTCTCTTTACCTGTCTGTGGTTCACATATATTGCTGACAGGTATTCCAATGGGTTTGTCACACAAACAATGACCACAGAGCAGTCTGATGACACTTCTGTTTTCATGTGCCATGGATGTAACTCTGCTAGTTACAAGGAAGAGTCTCCCAAGAGGATGAAAGCTAGGAAGAACGGCTAGCCTGGATTGTTGCATTTATGACAGACCACAAAGCAGCCTGGTTTTCTCCCTAATCCTAACATGCAAGGAAAGGTTCTTACACAAGAAGTGCTCCTCTGGGGATTCTCTATTTTTTTGTCTCCAGCAGTCACACATGCCTGGTTTTAGACCTTAAAACAAAATGCATACCACTGCACTTCCATTCCAGAGTCACAAGAGCTTCACCCTAAAAACTTCTGTTTAAACCAGAAAGGTGTGAAAGAAAAACAGGGAGTTTTAGTTTTAAAATTAAAATCTTTTTCTGTGGCATCTTTTCATTTTCCACCTCTAAAATATATAAAATCTAAAACTTAGAAGTGTTTCCCTCCCCACATGTCTATTGAGTATTTTATTTTAAAAAGACCAATATGATTATTTCCTCATCATGACTCAGATTTCCCATGTTCTCTCTTACATTTTGCACCACAGAAAACTTGTATTACACTGGAGAATAAACAATTCTAGAACAAATACCTTTTCAAACAAATGCTTGCACTTGGATTTTGCTCAGAACTCAGTGCTTTCATAAAAAGTTTAATTAAATCCTTTTGTTTATTTTCATTTTCCCAGAAGGGAGATCTTTCGTAATGTTGGGTTTATCCAATTGATACTAAATAAAGGCATTTACTTTTAATCAGCCAGTTGAGTTCTGCCTAGAGCCACTGAAAAGAAACAGCTCAAAAAAATTCTTCTTACAAGTAACTTCATCTTAGAAACCTGCCTTTAGAGGGACAGATCCCTCAAGGTGCTTCTCTCTTGTAATTTACTACTGAAGGAGTGAAAGTATCTGCTGTGGATGAGATATCAAAGTTTGGTTAATAGCAAGTGAGATACCAACATAATGAGTGCAAAGGCCTTTGCTTTCTCACATTTAAGGACCAAAACTAGAGTTGACTAAAAAAAAAGAAAAAAAGTGATCATTTATTTCACGAAACAACTGCCCCTTCATTAAAAATTATTAAAAAAATTATTACAGCTCTTGCAAATTCTGTCTTAAAACAGAATGCACTGTAAAAACTCTGCTTCTCCTGTTCATGCAGGATAGCACTTCAGGCATTGAAAGAAGCACAACACAAAAAGCACTGTTGACAAAAAATTTTTGCAAATGCAGTGTAAGATCCAGTGGGAAAATGATCTGTACATATGCAGTGTTAATTTTATTTCTTTTAATTATTGTCTCAGTTTAATACAGCAATATATTCTGGTTTATATATACTTTATATGCAAGATTTTGTCATCTTTGTGGCCTTACAAGTTCATTTCTCAGTGCTTAGAAAAATGTTGCCACACTCTGTAAGGAAGTTTTGAGTTTCCAGTAGGCAGCTCCCAGGCTGCTCAAGCCTGGGACAGACTGATCCTACAAATTGCATTATGCTCTCCTATGCCCACAGCAAACATTCAATTTTCTGCACAGATATAAAATCTCTTATTTAAAGTGAGGAACAAGGGAAAAGGCAGCAATCCACCAGATGGGTGCTACTGAGAACATAGTGCAGAGGATGTTCTCTCACCACTGGATTAATCTGTCAGACATTGCTCCAGAGAGAATACTGAGTAAGCTCTCTTTATGGCAGAGGTAATCTTGGTGCTTAGACTGTAAGTGAAAGTAGTAAATAGAAAGACTGTAAATAGACAGGATAGCTCTTTTTTTTTTTTTCCTAGTTGGAAGGCACAGGAGAAATGGCTTTGCTGATAAGTTACTGGATGCAGTAGAATTAAAGAACCAAGTTAATTCTGTTCTTTCAGCCTAAAAAAGGCAACCAATCAATATTTATATCTGTATCACCTGGAGGAAAAAAAAAAACATTATAAAAAAGAGTTACATTTAAAGCAACTAAATCTTTAACTACTCAAGGCAATATACTGCAAGCAGTTACTGGACTTGCCTGATCAGTAATAAGCAAATAGCAAAAATGCAGGAAAAGGAAAAAAAAATTAATATGGGGTTTTTTAAATGCTAGAACCATGAATAAATGTTAGGTGCTAATGAGCTCAAAAATCATACCCCTTCCTGACACTTAGCATTTTCATCTTGAAAATGAGTAATGATTCTTTGGAGGTCCTCCCACAGGGCTAAATGTACAGACATCTCAATCTCTCCTGTCCAGCTCCTGAACAAAAACATATCAGCAGATGGCGACAGGAGTAGAGAGTTGCAATTACTTGAGAAAATTACACCTGCCTCAGACTGGTGGCACAGAGAAACAGAGGAACACATTCAGGTCTTCACCTTGCCCATAAGCCTGCCCAGCCCCTTTCCATGTTCCATCCAATGCAGGGTTCCTCTCTCCCTGTGCTACTCCCCCTAGCTGTGTCTCACAACTCTTCCTAGAGGCCTCCAACGTGGAAGAGTTCATGAGACAAACAATATATACCAGTAGTTTACCACTGCTGCCTTTGGAAAAGCTTTCCAAATATTTTATCCAAATTTCAGGTTTGAAACAAAGCCAGAACAAAACCTACTCTTTGGTTAATTTTCTTATTAAACCAGTTACAAAGTTGTTTTACAATAAAAGACTGGCTGAGTAAGGCAGTGTTTCACTCCCAACACAACACTGATAGGTTTTTCATATTCCCACACCACAACCTATGTGGTCTGAAGGACTGCTCTGACAAGCAGACTGGAGAAATCCATATAAACTTTCCAACAACAAAACTATGTAGTCTGGGATTTCCAAGAAATGCAAAACCTTACAATGTCTAAAAAGATAAGTTCATTTTGGCTCTCAGGGAAGATTTTGTCCTCTGACAATCCACTTAGAGTGACTTCTCCTAAACTTGTGGCTAACTGAAGCCTTTATGTAATACCCAGAGACAAATTAATGTTTGCTGTAAATACAGAATGTAGGGATGAATGGCTGTTTCATCAGCATTTTAAAAATATATCAGATTTCTCACTTCATACCTCAGAGCTATCTCTTAACTTCATATCTTTTCCCAAAAATAGTCACTGAAGTCTGACTAATCCACACCTCTTTCCACCACCTTTCTATCCACAAATAAACTTCTTCATTTGCAAGTTTTCTGTAAGGCATAGAGCTGATTGAAAATGAAAAATGAACTGTCAGTGCCAATACTGGAGATAAGAATTCATCACCTGATAGGACTCTTCTATTTGAGCTAATCAACTCACACTGACATCTTAAACTCCAAGAGTCTGACACAAAAGCTTCCAGAGCTTCCCAAAAAATTATTCTAATCAATGGACCAGATTAATTAAAGAATGGAGAAAGATTCCCAGCTTGCTGCTAAATTACAAGAATGATTCACTTCTGATATGTGGGATCATGGGTTGGAGACTGACCACAGCACACCAGTGGGCCATCAACAAAGAGCAATGAGCTTAATACGGCTGCCCCTTTTATAGGGGCATTGATTTCCTGGGCTCAGGTAATTGACTGGCTGAGACCTCTCTGCCCAGCTCTCTGGCCAGTGGTATATCTGCATCTGAGCTAGAACAGGGCTGCCTGAGGTCTTTGGTCTTTGCTTGCTATCCCCACTTTGTCTGGGGACTTGTTTTCTTCTAGGTTGTTTGAGTTTAGGGGACAGCTTCAGATCAGCTGCAATGCAACAACATACTTCTAAGACTACAAGTCTTTAAAAATGAAATTAATCCCAGCAAAGGAAAGGAGAAAAACCAAAGCTTTAGGAAGAGTCCTGCCAGTGCAGAAGAAGGGTAAGGACAAGAGTTATTTTTACTCATTTCCAACTCCCACCCCATAAACACTGAATGCAACTCCATCAGAGGGAGAAGTGTTTAAATGAAAACCCAGGCTGGTAGCACCTCCTGACAGCAATACATGGTGACTCAGCGTCAGCCATCCCACCATGCAAGGCCGAACAGCAGCAAGAGCCACCGGCAATTCCACACCAGAAGCTCAGCCCCTAGAAACTACAGTCTGCGCTGTGCATAGCTCCTTGTGCCTCTTTCACTTTTTGGAGATTGTATATTAGGCTTGAGAACCTGTTTCATTAGCCAGGCAATGATCTGTCCTTGTTTGTGAAATCACCGGGCCTGCAAAGTTTAGTGTTCGTTTAAAAACTGCTCAGCAAGGGAAGATTTGGAGACTAAAAGGAAACTCTTAACTAGTTTGTTGTTGATGTTGGGGATTTTGGAGGGTTTTGTCATGCTTTTATCCCCCCCCACTCATTCCATGGAGCTCTTCTGTCAGAGATTGAATTGTCTGATTGCCACTTATGCATACAGAGGTCTAACTACTGTGCTCCTGCTGAGGAAAATCCCTTACATTAAAACAAAACAAAACAAAGCAAAATAAAATAACCAAAACAACAAAAATAACAAAACAACAACAAAACAAAAACAAAAATAAAAACAAAAACAAACAAAAAACAAACAAACAAAAAAAACCCATGCTAGACTCAGATGAAAGCTCTTGTTTAACTTGATGCTCAAAGTGCACTTCTTTTGTCATACTGTATGTGCTGCTGTTATCATCTACCAGAGGAGCAGATATTTCAGAAATCACTTCAGAGTTAATGCCACAATGACTGAAGACCAGTCAAAAGAAACATCCAGAAAGTAATAAGCTGTAAAAAGGGAAATGCACTGAGCTTGGTGCAGGATTTGCTCCTTTCAAATTTCCTTCATCACTTCTGTGACTGGAAGCATGGCAGGGTGATAACAGAAGAAGACTTTGTGCAGTATTTGGAGGTGGTGATGGGTAATCCATCTTGCCATCAGTACTAACCTAAGGATAAAAGATTTAAAGAAATGGCAACACAGGGACTCAGGTGTGGAGGGTGAGAAAGGAAAAAAAAAATCAGAAAGGACAGTCAGATTTATGTAAACCCCCTGGGAGTGCACTGGAAATTTCTGTGATGAAAAATTGAGATTGCTCTTAGTGAGACTTTATTGAAGAAAAAAAAAGTCAGTGTTGTGTAGAGAGAGGTTAGCTGGGTCACTTACCAGTCTGTCCTGATTTTCCCTGTTCTTTCCCTGGAAGTGCACACATTGTCGTACGAGTTTCTACATCTTGCTCTGAAGTGAAATATCATATGTATGGGAAAACTTTTTGGAATTTAATTAACTTGTGCTGCTCTTAGTGTCAAAACCTAAGGCAGTATATGTATGCAAGGATGAGGGGGAAAAAGACCCCAGCACAGAAGAGACTTAGCCTATGTGGAAACATTTAGACAAATATGCCTCACTACAAAAGACTGTGCTTTCGGTTCAATACTGATACTTGCAGAAACAAGACTCAGCCCAACACTAGCTAAGGAAATGCATGATAGTGCCCTTATACTCCTTCCATCATTTCAATACAGACAGGTTTTATTCCCAGCCTTCATCCTGATTTCGGTGTAGTAGAAACATTTATCACTGCGGAAGATATAGAATTGAGTTCTGACTAGATATTCCTGCCACTGAGGGTATAGAAAAGCAGAGAAACAGCATCATGAGCCATGAAAGCAATAATGGAACTTTGATACCATAAGCCAAAAATGTCTGAATTTAGTTACTTAACAAATACATCCCCAGGAATCTCTTGTCTTCTGGTGTGTGTTTCATGTAGAAGCACATATTTAATGTTTCTTATATTTTCTCACTGCAGATCATTTTTCTGGTCATGAGAGAAAGGTAAACTTTGCACTGGTCCTTCTCCCTTTATGCTAGAAATTGTTGGAGATTTGAAATAAAAAACACCACAACCTTTGCTGTAACACTCTCAGCAGTTCTGATGCCCTTCTGCTATACACACCCACTTCCTGAGATAGCATGAAAGCATTTAATGTCAAACAATGTCAAAACCAGAAAAACCTATAACCACTATAAAAAACTTAAAGCTGTCTGGCACTTGAAAGCAATTTGATCCCTTTGCTGCACTACTAGCCATTACTGAGCTCATCCAAAGAGAATCAATTTCATTTCCACCCTGCCTAACCTACTGAATCTCTCACTACACATTATTTTGGCCATAAATACTTCACAAAACACAGCATGGTTGATGCCATGCCACTCTGTGATAAGCATAAATCCACTTGCATACAAGTCAGCATGAGCTAGTTTTTCCCCATGTAGAGCTGGAGACTGCTTGTCATCATTATTTGGCCTGAAGTCATACAATTCTTAAAAGAAAGAAAGACTTCCTTACCCTGGCTGGCAGAATAAAGCTGATAGGAAGTTTGTTTCAACTTTGCTTTGTTTGGCAATGTCTACTGAGAAATCAGGACATCCTCTCTCTCATTTGCTAGCAATGTCTCAATCAAGCTGTGTCTAACAACTATTGTCCCAATTTTCCAGAAGACTATACAGCAGAAGACAATTTCTCAGAAGAGCTCTCTGCAAGATGTATTAAATACAATAAGTTTACATTTTCTTCTGACTTACTGCACAATAAAACACATATTTAAAAGTTCCTTTTTGTACTAATTTATCTGATACACATCCAGCAATGTCAAGTGCGATATAACAACACTTTTAAACAAGTCCCAGTCATTAGCATAACTCTGGGACTGCTAGATTCAGTAGCATGAGTCAGTAGAAGCAAATCTAATCTTCTTACACTGACTTCAATGGATTTGGTCTCTTACTGTTCTGAGAACTGGGTTTTGCAAAAAGCTTGGCCACCTGTGTGAACACATGGAACATGAACCCCATAGCCAGGCAATGCAGGAACCAAATTAGCAAGATTTACCACACTTGTGCAGAAGCCTTGCTTTCTAATACAAAGACTTTGAACACAAATACAGGTTTTTCTGAGGTACAACACTGCCCTTTTGAAGCACGCAAAAAGGTATTTTATTTATAGAGTCCATGTAATTGGATGAATATGTCTCTCCCAGAAAAGTCTTAATTCTTTCAGCATGTAGTCATGTGACAAAGAGGAATGGCTTCAAACTGGAAGATTGATCATATATTAGGGAGAATTCCTTTACTGTGAGGACAGTGAGACACTGGAACACGTTTGCCCAGAGAAGCTGTAGGTCTCATCCCTGGAAATGTTCAAGGCCAGATGGAGCTCTGAGCAACCTGGTCTAGTGTAAAGTATCCGTACTCACAGCAGTTTGAACTAGATGGTCTTTAAGGTCCCTGGCAACCCAAAGCATTTGGTACTCCATGATCCAAATGACTACACTGGTATCTTTTACCACATTACTCCTATGAGGCTGCTTTCCCTTTTCCAGGCAGATTGAGAAAAGTCAGGTAGAGGTTAAGGAAACAAAACACTACTCCCATCTAGGAATCCATGTTTTGCAACAGTCCTGCCCAGGCGAAGAGCTGAAAAACAACAATCAGTCATGGTATCATGTAAAGAGGAACCAAAGGATAGTTTACCACAGACATAACAAAAAATTGTGCTTTAGAGACCCTTTTTTTTTTTCTTTTTGCAAGTTATAGCAATCAAATACAAATTTACACAAAGAGAAGTCTCTGCCTAATTCACTGGGAGAAAAGAAGACTGATTAGCACTGGGATGAAACAGGTTGGCTCAAAATCCCAACATCTTTTGGTGGGGGGGCTCTAGGACTTCAAGGAAGGTTTGGAGATTAGAATGAGAGAAGCTTGGAAGAACACTCTGAAGACCCAGAACAGCATGTTAAAAAAACACAAATGGTTAGAAATTCCTAGAATATGGACTGTAACACTTATGCTCTCTCTGTGACACAAGAGATTGGCTACCATGTGTGAGGCGGGCAATAAATATATTAGCAACACATCAACATTATATTTCCAACTTGTGTTAATATATCGCTCTTGCTCAGTGTCGTGGTTTAATGTAGTTTTGGTTTTTGATTGGGGATGGAGTCCGTGACCTGCGGAAGTGGTTCCCTGTGAGGACCTGGAGGAACCAATCAGCTGCCTAGTTTGGAAGATTGACACCTGGTTAACCAATCAGCTGACTAGTTTTTAAGAGTGACACCTGGTTAAACCACTTGAAAGAGTTGGATGTGCCTCTACGAAAACACATTTAAGGATGGGCAAGCACGTGACAGCCCGCATGAAGGAAAGGTGCAGGGGTGGCACTGGCAGCCAGTGCAACTTGTGTGGTGCCAGCAGTGACCATGTGATAGGCAGTGAAAGACACAGCGATTCTTCGATTGTGGAGCCTGGACAAGATAAACCTTTCAGCACTGCAGAGCTCTATAAAACCTGTTTCGATTGATAAAGCTTGAGAATAAAGAAACCTACAAACGTCAATTCTCTCCTGAATCAGGAAAAGGAAAGGGTGAAGACACAGAGTAAACAACATGGGACACTGAAGTCAGTGAAGAAGGAGCCAAATTCTAGATGGGAGGGAATTAAGGCGATGCTATAGTTTTGGGCTGAAATTATTTTTTAAGGCTATGGTGAAGATATATTTGATATATATCAGACTTTATTTTTTCCCTGTAATTCATGGAATGCACTGGGGGGGATGTAGTGTTCTAACCACAGCCATGAGCAGAAGCACCACTGTTGGAATAAGCAGATGTTGTAGTAGCTGTAATCCAGTAAGAAACTTGAACAGAGAGAGATGATAGGGATGACAAACTTTTCCCCAGGAACAGAAGAAAACCTCAGTTCCCAGAGATGGATGAAAAGAAGTTTTGTTTTTATTCTAGAACAGGTCATCCTTAAAACAGCACCCCAAGAAGTTGACACAGCCCATGAACGCAGCTGTGGGAAGGCTGCAAAAGATGGGAGGGACATCACGTGTGCAGATTTCCGGATGACTGTTTTTTGTGGAAATTAAAAGCCACAAGAGAACTGTTTCTTGTGTAGAAGACTCCATGGCATGGCAAGAGAGACTCCTCACCCTAAGAGAACTGAAGAAAGACTATTTTAGAGGTGGTAAACTGACTGAAAGTCCAAGGTTTTGTCTCTTTACATTGTCAGTGGGAAAGAAAAGTGTAGGGGGAGGAGAAGTGTTCTGAAGGCTTTATTCAGATTTCTTATTATTTTTTCTTCTTCTAGTTCTGTTAATAAAGCTTTCTTTATACTCCTTAAAATTTTGAGTCTGTTTTGCTCACCTCCTCCTAATCCATATATTACAACAGAAAAATAAGTAAATATATTCTAGTGGGTGCACTGGCGATTTGGTCAGCACTAAACCCCCTACATTCAGTTCACCCAGTTCTTTCACAGAGGGATATCATTAGCTTTTCTAGAGACACAAAATAGAGGGCATTCCCTTGAACTTGAATCAGTTCAGCAATATAAGGCATTTTTCCATTATCAACAGTAATAATCCATTTTTTCCTGAAATCTCAAAGGATACCACTTGCTACTCAGCAGGCAATAACGGGCAACTTTTATAACTTAACAAAGTCTTATGTGCATTTTCCATATTTTATATGATCCACTACCAAGTTATATATACTTTTTAAAGGCTACAGCTTTCCAGTTACTGGCAAATTTTGATCAAACTGGTTACTCCAGCCAATACCACTAAAGAAATATCTACCAAGGAAAACACAGGCAGGCTAGTGAAGGAAGCTTACAAGATCTCCTGAAGTACAATTCCAAGTCATGCTCTGGAATCACATCACCAGCTCCTGCCAATATACCTAGCAGCAAATGGGTACAACTCCATGCTTTCTGACTCAAATCTTTTCAAAATGCCTTCACTGTAAGGTTCTCTGGGGTCACCCAAGCTCCAGCAGGACTGACTAGACATGAGCAAATTTAAGTCACTGGATGTGGTTCTTCAGTCTGCTATTTCTTTTGTTGCACTGAAAAAAGCTATTAGTGTTTCTCCCAGCAAGCGGACAGCCTTCGGCTGGGGGAGGCATTAACACCCTGCTATCCAAGGCAAGAAAGCATTAACAATTTACAGAGCTCTGTCCAGAGGCTTGGGGCTCTGGGGCTTCCTGCAGGGTTATGGCCCAGAGTTTTTTGGTTTTTTTGTTTTTTTTTTTTTTTTTACTATTTTACACTTATCCCCTTCTTTTTCTAATCCTACAGCAATGAGTACTTCTGCATGTGGCCTCTGTTTTTTGCAATGACTAAAGAAATATAAATAGAGATGTAGAAAAAAAAAGGAATTATTATCTTCACACCATATCAACAAGAAAAGCAAGAAGAGATAGATTTTTTGACTGAAAGCCAAAATGCTATGCTACAATGTAGTCCTGGAATTGAGCCCAAAGCACAGTTACTTCCATGATATCATATCTGTGCATCAACATCATACTCTTGCTATAGCGGAAGTGTAATGATGATAAAACTTTCTTCCTAATTCATTCTGGAGATATGGTTATTAGAGAAAGGGGATGCTATTCTCGGTGGCTGTGAGACAGACAAGGACTCTCGGCATTGTGCTATGAGAATGTGGGTCAGTTACATTACTTAAAGTGTCTGTAGTTTACACTTCTCAATTAGGAGTTAATCAGAATGTCATTATGAGTAAAAATTGTTGGAATGACCTTTGGACTGTTTTTTGTCTTGCAAATCTCCAGAGGCAGCTTGACTGAAGGAATGAAAGGAGAATGAGCTGAGGTAGGCTCATGATAAATAGGAACAATCATCACACTTATTATCTGATAAATAATGTATTATGATTTGCCATTAATCCATGACAAAACACCTACTTCAGGTAAAAGCCTGCAGCATGACTTCCTTTTATGCTTCCCTAATTACTGCCTGGTATTTGCACTAAAGGAACATAAAAGGAATATTTACTTGGAAGCCGAGAGTTGCCTTTGCATTCTTGACCTTTTCAATAAGGGAGCATGAATTATGCTCCTCATAGAAGCAACAAATTGATTCTTCTGACTTGCTGCTGCATATTTAAGTATCAGAGCTCCATTAGAAGAAAAGGCATTAAATGGTCTGTCTCTCTTGCTCAGAAAAGACTTCAAAGGACTTCACATATTGCAGAGATTATTCTCCTTTTTATGGGTAAGTGCTCTAAAATACAGAACAGGTGGACCAATTTTTTCTAAATTCAGTGCCTGAACAGCACTGAATTTAGAAAAACTCAGGCTCACAATCAGGACAGCCTACCCTGGATTTTCTCCAGTGACTCCCATGTTTGCTGCTCCCTGATTTGTGCATCCTCCCCTCTGCCATAGACACAGATCAAGATATTATATTACACATATAAAGGAAAGCTACACTGATAACCATTTTCTTTAGGGTACATCAGCTGCTGCTGCACAATCAGCTCACCTGTAATTGATGTGGGGATAAGGGCCCCTGGGCTATAGCAGATGATTTCTGTTTCTACCTGATTTTATTCTGTCTGCATGTGTGAATTGAAGCTGTTTGCTTTCTAGAACCGTTGATGGACCCCTACTTAAAGTGTTCAGACTTTCCAGTTAAGGATCACCATTCATATTAGACAACCAATCTTAACGGAGCCAGCTGGACTAATATCAAACAAGTCAGTACCAAAGCCAGCACAGAACCAGATTCTGAAGTCCTGTCCCTGTCAGAGTTATCTGGCATACAGAAGTTTTAGAATGGCATTCGCTAGAATGAAATCAGCATTTTGAGCCTAAGCCAGAGTAAGAATTAGGTAGAAGTGAGGCCATTTTGACCTGTGTTGACTACTGAAGGAAGGTAATTAGGAAGCTGAAGGCAGACAACTTTGCAAAAGTAGATGGGTCTGTCCTGGTTGAGAAAGACATTTCTTCTGTTGGTCCTTGCTTGTAGGATTAGTCTCACATTAAAATCCAGCTAGGGAAAATACTGAAGCAGAATGAAACAGACATTGCTAAAAGAAAAAATGTGGTGGGGAGGAGGCCTGGAAAGAAGGAAACCTGATCTGGTAGAGCACTAAAACATGAGCAGTTCCTACGTGTGGCACTCAGTGTCTCCAGGGAAGTTCTGTGCCTCATAGCTCACTCATTGATGGGGCTCAGCTGTAGCTGGGATCTGACAGTGCACTGCATCTCCTGAGAAATTTCTGTCACCCAGATAGTCAAGCTGGGAAGTAAAGAGCATGAAAAGCCCCTATTTTTGGCGTTGCATGCACACACATGCAAAGGAAGCATAACAACAATGCAAATTAAAAGCTAAAGGTGAGTTTCATGTAAAGATGATTGAGACAAATTATATAAGTATAAATAAGGAAGCAAGTGCTAGTCATGCTAAACTGACTAGGGTCACAGAGTTTTTAAAGACACAGTAGAAGGAATAGCTAGTGGAAATAGCTTCCTAAAGCTCTTTAAGAACAGCCCCCTTCTTGAAGGACTGCAGTGAAGGAAATAAACTCTCCACCTTTAGGAAGGAAAATTCTAAAACTGAAAATACCAGAAAATAGAAACTCACATTCCAGTCATTGACAGATGTGCAGCTGCAGCAGCTTGGACATATATTGGGTAAAACCAGTAATAACAATTTGGACAGGAAAAATATATAAGCAATGTTGCTTACTAGGGGGTGGGAGGTCCCCAAACCCTCTTACCTTGCCATCAGGATTCCATCAGTTGCATTAGCAAAAATATTCCCCATAATTCATTATGGTAGAAAATATTAAGACACCAGAAGTAAAAAAATTATAGAACTCTATCTCTTTATTTTTCTACCTATCCTGTACAAGCCACTGAAAATCTTGGGATTATTTACATACTTTAATATCCATTTTCAATGTTGGACCAAGCCACAGCACTTCCAATTTTATCCTCAAAATTAATGATGCAGGACAGTTGATAATGCTGTCAGCACTTTGGTGTTAATTTGGAGTTTAAATCTAAATAGAATATTACCAGCAAAAGAAAATAAAAAGAAACTTGGATTACATAAACCTACTAAATTATAGATTAGACTGCATGTTATCCTTTCTTACAATGGACTGAAAATTAGAAGAAACCTAAAATTACCTTTTTTGTAAGACTAGGGCTTGCAGCACCTCTCTGCTCCAGGATGCAATTCTAAAATGGGAGACATACCACTTGTTTAAATCATAATAGTGTGTTGGAGAAAATATGGTCAGATGCTAGCAGCTGGGCAATGGTAGGTGTTCCCTAGCTCAGCTGGATGTGACCCTCAAGACTGCAAACACTGAAGTAAAAACAGGATTTGGTCTGATACGCCAACACCCATCTGGTACTCCTGACATCATCTCCTCAGCAACTCCATCAGCACAAGCTCCTTCAGTGCCTTCAGGCTGAATTCCTTATTGCTCTTTTACTCTAGCTTGGATAGTACTAAATGGAAAATATCTATACAGATCTAGAAGCACTGCAGGTGACAATTTTGCAGCCAATTGCACTTTTTGCTTCACTGCCTTTTTCTTTCGCTGTGGTCTTTTAACCTGCCTGTCAGCCAGCTTGCTCTGCTTTTAGCACAATGGGCAAAATAGGACTTTGAAAAACTGCTGTCCAAGCATGGAAGCTTTCAAATAATGAAGGAATGTAAAACTTGCAAGCAATATTTAATAAATCTCTCTATTAGTAAACTAATACTTCAGGCCAAATAGATGTCAAGTGTGAGACACTGTATATTTGTGGATTTCTCCCAGATTGCTGGTGCAACCCCAAGCTTATACACTCCTTGTTTTCTGTGACACCTTAACAGAAAAATCTTGAGAGCTACAAAGAGACAGAAAGAGCATGGAAGCTCCAACTTTTCCTGTCATCCTATGATGGTCCACCTCATGCCTGGGGCCATGCTTGGAGCACAGTTGCCTCCATTCATGCCTTGTGGGTTTTCACAGCCTGGCTGCACTGGAGATCCCTGTCGTTGAGGGTGAAGAATAGGTCCCTCTGAGTATCATCTCTCATTCACCTTGTCACTATAAAATTAGGACAATCAACTTCTCTGACAGCCTAGAAACACCCCAATGCACTCTATCAATCCTGCAAAAGGCTTGTGTCAAAAAACCCATTGCTTGGGTTCACACTCTGGCTGAGAAGAAGCCAGAGTCATTCCCTCACACACAACACCTGCTGAAGGGGAAAAGAAAAATACACACACACAGGAAAGAAAAGCTGCAGACACACAGAAAAAGGTGGGATTTTCGTCACACTCTTTTCAACAAAAACAGTAATGATGCATCACAGACAAACTAATCCCAAATATGTGCAGCACCTAACTGGGGAGAAAGTGCCTTCCCTGACAAAAGTTATCAGAAAAAGTAGATGGAGAAGCGACCATCATCTGCTTCTTGTGTTGAAGATGGCTGAAAGAACCCTGATTAGTCAGTTAAAATGTTAAACATTTGAGGATGTGAAAACAGAAAAACTCTGTTTTCTGACAGGATGTGGCAATAAACGGACTGTTTGTATTGTCCTATGTAGATATATGGGGATTGTCATCCTTGATCCTCCAGGACAGCAGCATATAAAGGCTTAGCTACACATATATAACCTGTCAGACATAAAACCATTGACCAAGACTGGGACTAGGATTAGAGGCAGTCACACCCAGATTCTGCTCTGAGAAGGAGTTTGGAAAGCAAGGCAATCCTTTCCTGAACCTCTTGAAACAGCAGGATGGTCTCCTTGACAAATCTTGTCCAAGGGTTCCATTCTGCCCATGATATCATGCAGAGACTGCCCTGGTGTCTTCTGCTTTTGTCTTTTAGTAATGCTATCATCACATTAGCTCTAACTGCTACTTTCCATTAACTGCATGTCTTGCATTACCTGCTGTGTTTTACAGATTAATTTATCTGTTATGTCTACACTGTTTGCACCTGGAATCTGACAGAAGTATAGGCCAATCATCACTGGAAAACTAAATGTCATTATTCTATTATGTATCCATTTTTAGCAAGGCTTAGCAGTGTAAGCACACACTCCCCTCCATAAGTGTATTGAATAATGTAGAAAAGTTGTCTCCATATCAGTCTGACTGTAAAAAAATGTATGTGATTTTATTTATAGTGTTATTGTTGTTGTGTTCATTTTTCATAGTGCTCTCTGCCTGTTTGTTATTGAAAACAAACTGCCAAAGCAGAGCAGCTGCTGGATCACAAACTGTGAAAAGCCTCTCACTTGGGGTTTGATGTGCTGTACCCCATATCTCCAAGATTCTAAGCACCTTCCTTTGATCCGTGCAGGTTGTTCTTTTTTGCTACTTTGTTCTGTACTTTGGAAAATTAAGAATCAAATATGTAATTCATATAGGCTGCAGAGCTTGTTTTCATTAGGATAAGTTTTCATTTAAGAGTTTGTATGATTGTATGTATATATTACATTCAAAATATATGCAAAGCTCTGTGAACAAACTTGATTGCTTCTGTATATTTAGAGAACACCTTGCTAAAGCACAGAGGAACTACAGCTGTACCCACAGAACCTAACACCAGGAATTGGAAGCCCTGCTTGCAAGCAGAATCAGCAGATGACATCCTCTAACTGACCAAAAATTGTTTGACTGACAGACCTGTGAGTTACTGCAGCACAAAATATCAGTCTCAGAGCTCCCTGTCGCTGCAAACAGCCTGTTTTCAGCATCTGAGCTGAAGGGATGTGTTTGCACCACATGAAGGTACAGTCTTGCCCTCAGGTGTGCCCCACAGCTTTGTAGTAAGGGCTTTTCATTGCTGTCTCACACTGTCTTCTGTGGCCAGTAAGGAAAGGAATCTTTCCTCCTGGGTCCTCTTACCTACCTCACACACCTACTCCAAGGAAGAAAGGCATCCACCGTATTTGAATCTATTCCTTATAGGCACTGCCTCCTACTGCAGGTCTGTGGTTCAAAGCATAACATTTAAAGGTTATGCTCATCCCATTTATTTTCTTCAGGAATGAAACCCCCACTTTTATTGCTTTTTTCCTGAGAAGAAAAATGACCTTTGATTGCAGAAAAATATGCCTGTTGCACCATTACGGCTGAGGAGTCAAGTCCCCACTGCTTTGAAGAAGTGTGTGAACAGCTGTCCTCCTCTTGCTGCTGGAAAGCTGGAATGCCTCATTTTATGCTACTTACAATAGTTGCTTGCACCTGCTCCTGATGCTTATGGTGCATATGCCAGCTAATGTACATTATAATATTTCCTTTTATTTGAGAAAAAGATGTCTTTCCACCCAGAAGCCATTTAGTATTCCACACCAAGAAATGTCTCAGTTCTATATGTACCTCTAGCTCTAGTTGTCTACAAAAAATATTTTAAAACATATAGTATGCCTTCTTTATTAAAGTAGTTAATGACCTCTTTTATGATACTTGATTTAACTGATGTAGTTCATTATTTTGTTGCTCTGTTCAGAGATGTTCTTCCTACTCCAGATACATAAGATGTTTGGTCAATTAAGTTTTTTGAATAGCCAAGTATTCTTTAAAGTCTGTTCACATACTTGCATGTCTTTATTCATTAAATAATGCCCTGGCTACATAGGGATGTGTGGGAATACTGTGTTTCTATATTCCTTGTATTTATATAACAAAAAATGGGCACTGCAATAATGAATAAGTCTGTGTATTGTGATAACACATTGTAAAAAGAAAATAATAGTATACTGTAAGGATATACAGGCTGTTTGGCTTTGGTTTAATGATTAAACTTTTGAATAAAATTTTAAAGGTAACCCAGAGTACAGACAGCACTTCACAAATACTAACAGCCAGGACATTAATGGCAGGTGTTACTCCTTCAATCCATCTGCTATATGAAGGCAGGTGTCTGTATAAAAGCAGATGCCTGGAGAAACCCATGGGCTGCTGGAGTGTGTCAGGACTGGAGGTTCCTGCAGAGTGGAGTAACCCACTGCTACCACACATCTGCTACAACCTCAGTAACAGCAGGGATTTTAAAGGAAATTTAAAGCCTGAGGTCAAATTTTTTTTTTTATTATCTGCTACCCAAAAATTACTTTCATTCTGTGCATCAATGTCTTCTGCTCTCTCTCCTTGTACCACAGGACACACCAATAGAAATGGCCCCTTCTCCAACTTGGATTCATAAAAGGGACAGTTCTCCTCAGCCATTTTTCTAGCTACTGTAACTCACATCAAATTTTAAATCGTATTTTACTCAGGTTGGTCTTAAAAATCCTACTGGAATTCTCTAAATGTATCTGCACAGATATCTATGTATTCTGCTTTTCATGATGATTTGATTTATTTTAGAGTTCCTTTCATTTTTTTCCTATTTCTCTCTCCTGTAATCTGGCTGGCAATTCCATAAAGCAAGCAAAGAGTAAAGAAGAAAGTCTATTAGTGACAAAATGTGAAATAATACCTAAACATCTCCATTTAAAAATAATTTTCCTCTGTATGTCCTTCAAGGTGTGGATTCTGGAGAGCTTGACCTATTATTAGCTTACAGTTTAAAAGGAGACTTCTCTTGCCAGTTGCTGGATGATCAAGGGTTCAAAAGCTATTGACCAATGAGGAGGGCAATAACACAAAACAGCTTCAGGTCCCATGACACTGTTTCAACAAAATGGATTCTTTTTGAGAAGCCCTAAGGATAATAAATTATATAGCAAAATACACTCATTAAAACCCTGTGGCTGAAAA
This sequence comes from Onychostruthus taczanowskii, assembly GCF_017590055.1. Taxonomy (NCBI): domain Eukaryota; kingdom Metazoa; phylum Chordata; class Aves; order Passeriformes; family Passeridae; genus Onychostruthus; species Onychostruthus taczanowskii. The sequence continues at coordinate 8,521,075 of NW_024501237.1, read as the reverse complement.
GAAAGGACCAGAAAGTGCTGTAATGATGATAGGTCATGTTTTTACTGTGTAATGAGCACAGGTCAGGTAGTGGTGTCTAATTTACTTGGAACACAGTTTTTTGCATATTGAGAACTCAATTCCTCCACCGGCTAAATACATGACTCCAAAACCTCCTGACCATTTAATCCCAGTGAAGTCCCATCACACCAATTACGATTAATTTGAGGACAAGGTCAAGAAAATAAACATACAAACAAAAATCAAGCAGGCAGCTGCAGCTTTTCTGTAGTCTCTCTTGAAGAGAAAGGAAAAAAAAAGGGAAGGGCTAGTCATGGACCAACAAAGTAAGCAATCATAAATGTTTAGGAAATTTCCTATGAGGCTTATATAAAGCTGCAAAAAGGAGAAACTGCTAACAGAGAGCACAATAAGGAGCTACTTGCTTTCCAATATCACAGCTTGAGCGCTGGTGCATAAGTGGATTGGGATGCATTTGATCTTCAGAGCCAGGGCAGCTGGAAAAAAGATAAAGGCTGCAGTGGCTTTGCAGAGAGGGAACAGTTTGTGATGGCTTCACAGATCACTTTTCCAGGCATCAGTCAACTTACAAAATGCCATTTCCTAACCCTTACAGTACCTAATTAGCACTACAAAGCTTTTCAGGTTAGACAGGAGAAGAAAAGCAGAAAGACCTCATAACCTACTGTCCTGGGATGAGAGTTTATATGACAGGGCTTTTGGCCCACAGAAAAGCATGGCCAAACTTTTCCTTGAAGGAGCCAACTTCATTTCTCAGACTTCAAAGCAGGTCACAAGGGAGAGGGTCCAAGAGAGCCTAAATAAAAGATAAAAACAAAAGAACCAGTCAAGGTTTTGTTAAGAAGAAGACATGGCCTTTTTCATTTCTCCAAACATAAGAAGTCTGTAATGTTTTTCATTCCCTCTCTTCATGCATCTCAGGGTGCCTGGATCTTAGTCACAACCCCTGAAACAGGCCCCTACAGTTATTTTCTTTTTCATAGGATTTTCTATTTCTGTGGATGCACAGAAGCTCCCTTCACGGAGCAACAAGTACTATGGACCCTTTGAGTTTGTTTACATAAATTCCTTCTGCATCCATAATGCCAGGCAAGTTCATGAGAATCCTAAAATCCACTTACTTCACTCAATCAAAAAATTAGAATTATTAGTATAAATATAGCTTTCTGGGTGAAGGCACATTAAATGCCAGACTAAAGAGTTTTATATTGACAGCAACAGCAGGATCTTAGTCCCTAGGGCTGGGTGTAGGAGTTCGGCAGCTCAAGACACTCAGACAGATGTCTTCTGCTTGCTGCCTTCAGTCATCTGAGTACCTCTGCTAGTTTGCTATTCCAGCCACCTGTCTGCTTTACTGATATGACAAGGCTTGCAAAAATGAAGCAACATAGAAGCATACTTTATCCATTTTCTCCAGGACTGGTTTTATCCTAATAAATAAAAAGACAGTTTGGTTTATTAAATCAGGGGTGTGAAATAAGACTAGACATCAGGGAAAATACAGAGAAGACATCTTACAGAGCCTGTGCAAGACAGAACAAATAATACATCCCAAACTGCAGCAAAATAATAACCTGAAATTTCAAAACTCAAAGGCATATTTGGATTTAATCTTCAGCATATGGACCTACATAAGGTCACTAAAGCAAGTATCACTACAGAAGATGCCTCTCCTGCAGCTTTTCTGCATGCAATTTACTTTTTTTTTTTTTTTTTGATAGGGCATGTTTTTTCCAATTATTATGAACAGCATCAGGACTCCCTGTTACTTGCATGGTAGCTGTAACTCAGGTGATTTCAGTGCAGACAGAGCATGTAACCATGGTAATAAGTCCAGAGGTGCCTGTTACTTTTCTTGGCCTTATCCTGTCTGTATAGACATAAGAAGCAATGAATCTGTCATCAGTATTTACTCATCCCCCTCATGGTCACACCTCAATACCTCATAATCTTTAATGCACTTGCCCTCACTCTCTCTGAGCCAGTTTTAATGGATCTGTCTCAGAGGTGTGAACTCGAGGAGAGGATTGGACACAGGCTTGGTCGGCCTCTCATTACCTCTCTTTACCATTGTAAAGTAGAGAAAAATATCACTTCAGACACCTGTAGCAGGCCAGAAAATCAAACCCAGTTCCCTCTCCCTGAAGCCAGGGTTATCCCCAAGCTCCATGTGCAAGTTCCATGGCAGGAGGCTTCCCTAGATCATGGCCAGGCACAAGGATGGGGTTCTGAGTTTTTCTGAAGGAGGGAACCAGGATTCCCACCATACTTCCATCTTACTAATTCCCACAGGCCACCAGGTGCTGTGCAAAGGGAACAGCTGTCAAAAGGAAGCTGGCATCAGACAGCTCACTGATATGTTTCTCCTCCTTTAGCGCCTTCTCTCTTCCTTCTTGGTCTTTTCAGACAAAATTCTTTAAAGCTCCTCATGAAAAGTAAATAAGCAGCCTCAGCTCATTCTGTCTCCTAACAAAAGCTGTAAATACCACATTCCGAGTCATGTGTATTCTCTGACTTGAACTTTATGCTGAAGGAGTTGATGTTCCTTGGCACTGCATCTCTAAGGCAGACCACGTGTGGTAATTAATACTTCTCTATTGACCACCTGGTCTGAGGAACCATTATATCCCCTGAAAGCAGTGCAGTAGTTATCTGTAACGATCCCATTACCAGGAAGTTATCCCAGTTTTAGACTTCAGACTTCAATATTTCTTGAAGAAAAAAAAAGTATAGAAAGGGAATTAAAAACGCCACTACCTCAATCAAACTGCTGCAGGCCAGCATAAATAGGAAAAAAAGAAAAAAGGATTATTCTCCACATACCTAAACTGTCTTATCTGGCTTCACTGTCTCAGTCCATCCTTAAGACTGCCACCCGCTGCTTCTCAAATGTGTTTGCCAAGTGATATGGTGAAGTTTCCACCAGAGTGGTCCAAATGCAGTCCTGTTCCTGCAGAGGATGTTCTGCCAAGATTTTCCTTCCATTTCCATGCACATACTTCTCATCTCCTTCCTCTTCTGTCCTCAGTTTCACCCTGAGTTCTTTTATGGATAAATTTAAACTCTCATCACTGATTCCACATGAGGCAACTGAACTGGGTTGAGGCAGACACGCTGAAAACACTTGGAGGACATGTATTTCCCTCCTGTACCTGCAAGGTCATTTCCTACACTCAGAGATCACTTTATTCTATTTATTTGTTAAACCAATAGCATTGTTTTGGATTTCCCTTGAGTAAATGATATCCCCACAGGATCTCCAGCAGTCAGGCAAATCAGGGTATTCACATTTGCAGTCTACCACCTTAGCCATATCTCTTATTTCAATAACTAAGTTAATGCCACATTTGCATGCTCTCAGCAAAATTTCCACATGAAAGCAGGCCTTTTTTTCCTTTTGCTCTTCTCTTTTGTTCTGGAGCCTGTGACTAAGATTGCAACAGGAGCAGTTGGCAGTGTGAAACATTCATTCTGATATCACAAATAGTAATGAGAATAAGGCAGGAGACTCTTCAGGTCTTTTCATGACAATCTCAAGATTGGAATTGCACAGAGACAGGAACTACCACATCCACCATTCCCGAGCAGCAACATGTATTCATTGGTAGAGAGGCAAACATTTGTGCTGTGCTCCCAGCACTTTAGCAGTAAAAGTAAAGTACAGATGACTGCTGAATACAAATCCCAAAATACTACTTACCTACTAAATTAATCAAAATCCATTTATTTGAGAAATAATCTCAGAGAAAATGAATGCCTCACCTGTAGCCCCAGAGAGATGTTCTTTTGCTGTAAAGACACTTTGAAGATTTCTACTCAAGCAGATAATGACATATATGAAGTACTGCACATGAGTATATTTGTCTAATCTGGTGGGTTCTTGGCTTGCTCATCTCCTTAGGACTCTTTTAGAACTTCAATCAGGAAATAAGTAACCCAAATCGATTCTGGCTTCCCCCACCTTCAGTTTCTAAGCTTCTCATTTTCCTTGCAGTCTTGGTAAGCCAAAAAGCCAGGTTTGGTTACCACCTGAGCTGGGTGGAAACAGGAACCAAAAGGCAATGAAGAATTATTTATAGTTTATTTATGGATATTGGAGAGAGGGGGAGAGAAAGGAAAAAGTAGCATAAATCAACTAGCTATTGTGCAAAACTGGCAAAAATTAGGGAAGAAATTGTAAAATGGCAGCCAGGAGAAAAGTACATGTAGAAATCATACCCTGACTTACTGCAGCAAATGCAGATACATCCTTGTGCCCTCCACTTAGAGACAGACATCTCCTGACACAATTTCTCTTGTTACTTTCAGCTAACCAAGTAATCTGCCAAACCAAAAGCATCATCCCCACCCCTATTATCTCATCATTCTCATTGCAGCAGCTGAACCTTTCAGGCAGAACTGAAAGTCCTAAATATAACTCAGGAAATCTTAGAAAATTTGATTACAGAATCTCCTTATTCTATTCAAATGTTGTAAATTACATGGTGTCTTTGTGAAAGGATGTGAGAAGCTGCCTCCACAGTCATTCAACAGCATCAGAGCTGGTCATGAGCCCTACACAATGATGTGGAAAAAGCACAGTAACAGCACCAAAGAGGAGGTAGACCACGGTTGTTGGAAAGGTATTCCTATTTTATCCGACTAATGCCATAACATAGACTGACAGTGGTTGAAGTCTGTGTGCTAGGATTGAGCAAGTCAAACTTGCATTTTCAGCTCTACTGTGCACTCACATCATTGTATTGCTTTAGCTCGATTGTGTTTAATTATTCGTTCATACAACATGGCTTTATTATCTCCCTGGGAAGGAAGACTGGATTGTCAGTATATATGACCACATTTCTGTTTATTTCCATTAGGTGCTTATGCACTAAAACAACACAATAACCACAGCTTTCCCTTGACAATTGTTCTCCAACTTTACACAGAAAAGGGCTGGCTGACCACCACCTACAAATCTTACAATCTGTACTTATATTTACAGGAAACTCACATTCCATAGAAAGTAGTCATAAATACTCTGCTCAGAGTAAATGCAATCATCAGCAAATGGCACCACCAGTAAAATCTAATGCAGTGCATTATTATAATCTGTCCTGTTCACTGTAACCCACAATTCGTTTTATTCACTTGTGCATTTTTTTCTTTCAGGCTGAGATCAAAAGATGGAAGAGGGAAATTAAGTGTTTTCATCTTTCATTAGAGATGTAGTAATAGAGTCTGTATCTTCTAATTCCTTCTGTGGCTTACTTGCTGCAGGTATTGGTAGTCATTAGCTAAGGATGCAGCACCTAGCACCTGGAGCATGTGTGAAGTGTTGCTGCAGGGCTTTTCCTCTAGTAGCAGACTGTTAAAATCAGTTCTGCAGTTTCATTAGAGAGGTTATTGCAGGCAGAATTAAATCTACATTATACCTACTTCTACTGAAATCACACCTTTGTTTACTCTACAAATATGCTTTTCAAATGTGCATATTTATGGTCAATAAACATTACCTCAGCAAGGCAACACAGATTGCCTTAACCCAACCCTTGGCCAGCCTAAGGATATTGCACAGCCCTTGCATTCTTTTGAGATGATGTTGGAAATGCCATCCACTTGGTTTCAGAACAAGAAAGCTTTGCTAAGGGCAAAGGCCTATCCTTTACAGTGTACACATCTATCTCTCTCTTACTTTTCTAATCTTATATCTGAATTTGCTTTATCTGTTAAACCCAAGCTCAGCTGTATTCTCACTTCATTAAAACCATCCAGCAATGTATCTGTAGCAATCAGGAGCTCACACCATAGTGCTGCTTTTTGGAATTTGCACTCCAAAGTGCCCTTTATGTATTTTTTTCTTCAGAAGCTTTTGCTGCTTCTCTGGGTCCCTTAATGATGTGAACACTCTTCTTGGAGTCTGTCAACCAAAAGCACTTTTTGAGTGCCTGCATTCATTACCTGAGGAAAACAAGTTGTGCATGCAACAGTGGAGTCTTCTTAAGTGAATCCCTATGTTTCTTTGTCAGAATAGACTTCTTTAAAAGGTAAGATCGGGTGCAGCAAATCTATGTACTCTCCACTAACTTGTGGAGAGTATATAGATTACATTACATTACTTAAGGCAGCAGTCTGGTGATCCTCATAAAATCAGGGCAGCACTGTAAATAATATACATAATAGCACTTTCCATTAAAGTTGCAATTATCCTCTGGGTATCAACCACGTGTATTATTAGTCTGTACAGAACCATCAAGCAGTAAGGAAAGCATATGTCACATGGCAAAACTATCTCTAATGCACTCAGCTGCCTCCATCATCACTCAGTTTTGCCTCATTTCAGAAATATTTGCTCTCACATTGATATTTGGAGTCCTTAGCATAAGTAAATCCCAGTGAACATACCACTATGAATAGAATACTCCTCTACTTCTTCCCCTTTTTCATCTTCATCTTTCCTGTCCTCTCACACATGCTTACAGAATGTTTTATCCTATGGTCCTGCTATTTGTCTAGATTGTTCCAATACCAAGCTGATGACAGATTGGGTGGGTTTTTTTGGTTTGTTTGTTTTTCCCAGGAAAAATATGTCCAACACCTGGGCACCTTTAACTGGAATATCTGAAAAAAACTTAATTCTGTAGAAAAGTTATAGTGCTTTTGACTTGACTATTCCTTGCACACAGTACAACAGCAATGGGTGACTTTATTAAAATATTGTATCCCTTATCATCTACTTTATGCCCAGGAATGTGTTTTTTAACTTTAAGCTGGGTCCAAGAGTGGGGGGAATTCTTTATTTTTTCTGCAGGCTGTGTTCAAACACACATCCTCCTCTGTGTTCTCTCAGCTGTGCTGTGCAGCACAGAGAGGGAGTACATCTTTGCTTTTAGCTTGCTTCTTTTTTGTTAGCTGAGGCAAGAAGTTTTCCTGGGACTACATACAGCAGGACTCTAAAATCCACCAGCTTTCTCTGCAGCAAAATTTTAATATCTAACATTTGTTCTTTTTCCCATGCCTACGTGCACTCTGTGTGTTAAATAAACAGGTTTTTTTCAGTTTCTTCCAAGAAATTCCTTTTGTATCAGTGGTGGGAGGAGGGCACAATGAAACCTGCCTTCTTTAGAAGTGGGGATGCTCCATTCAGGACACTTCCTCCTAACTTGTCTCAAACCGGAGACAATGGTGTAGACAGTCAGTCTGTCTCAGGGTAGAACACGTAAAACCAAAAGCAGTCTTCTCTTTATGTTTTCATCCTTAAACCAAAGGATGTAAACATCCTTCAACCAAAAGCAGTCTTCTCTTTACGCTTTCATAGCCCAGAGCCAATGGAAATGCAGAGCAGGCTGGGCATTTCTGCACTTTGTTGAAGTGAAAAGACCATCAACATCAGGAATATTAGTGGTGGCAGAACAAAATATTTTTAAGCAGTGTATGAAAAGAAAATTAGTCACCTAAACTGAATTTTCAGCTGAGGGCCTAAGAGGCCAAATTTAGTAATTCACCTCAAATTGCCACACAAGTCAATGTTCCCTATTTTCTCATTGGAAGGGAAAGGTGCTGATTCTCCTCCTTGCCTGTGAGACTGACAAGCTCTGCTCTGTTCTGCCAGCACGTGGCAAAACTCTTCAGGGAACTTATGGAGATGTGCCCAAATGCCAACCTTTGCTTTAGAATCATGGAACAGTTTGGCTTGGAAGGGACCAAAAGAGTACCATCATTCCAGCCTCCTGGCCATGGGCAGGAGCATCTTCCTCTAGACCAGATTTTACAAAGCACCATCCAACCTGGCGTTGAGCCTTTCAGGGACAGGGTATCCACAATTTCTCTGGGCATCTGGTTTTTCTCAGTGGTAGAGCTGTGCTCACACATACGAAGAAAACTATTAGATAGGACAAAAGAGCCATAGAGCCATAAGAAAACCCTGCAAATTTCTGTACACTCTTTAGTAATTTAACAGGAATACAGCCTACAAGCCTGATGTGCCCTGCTTGTCCTTGGGCGGTTATGGCAGTATGGAACCCAGCATAGAAAAACAGGGCTACATAACTGAATGGCCTTAACTCTGCTTTTCAGATGTCATTCCATTCCCTTCTGGCAACACAGACCTTGTGGAAAGGAAAGAAGACAGGTCTTGGGGCTCCTCTGTCCAGCCTCAGCACAGAGAAGGCTCCTGGCTATTTTATTTATGCCTCTGTTTTCATGCATGGCTATGGCAAAAATAAGGCATTACATGAACATTAAGAGAAAAATTAAGTGTCAAATGAACAACTCTCAAGATGAAAGTTTGTTTCTCATAATCTCCCAGTCAATCCCAGCTTTCCATCCCAGCCTGCTTTTAATTGCCTTATGTAGGGGTTCCCATGACTGTTACCTTTGCCTCTGCAGGTAGAAATCACACCACCTTCTGTATATCATACAGTCAAATGTTTCTGAACATTTCTGGAGGCAAGAGAAACTCTGCAGACCTTGTGCTGCAGACACAGGCTAAAAGTATTTATGAATTACAGGAACATTGTCTGAGACTGAAGAGAGGTGTACCTGAGGTAAAACATTAAGAAGCAGCTGGGAAGTCGAAAAGGAAAGGAATTATTATTTCTACAAGGGAGTATTCAGCTGTACTTTTGATGGCATGTTAACTAAGATGCACATGAAGAGAAAATGTTTAAAGTAAGTATTTTTTCGGCTGTGAGGTGGTTTTCTTCCCTGTCAATGCAAATCTTCAGAGGAAAAAACACAGATATTTTTGCAGACCTGTGTAACAAATGTGTAAGGCAGAAGGATTTCCTCACTGTGTCAGTTTATGAAGACGTAGAGAAGGTTGGAGGGATAATGGAACAGACTCCATCCAACAGCTATAGATGCATGTCTGATTAGATTTATAATTGCCACTCCAAACTCAAATCTGAGTCTGTTTATAAACTAGTTCTTCTCCCCAGTCCCTCTCTACAGGATCAGGCCCTACAGCAATATAAAAGTCAAGGAATGGACAAGGTAAATTATAAAAAGAGTTTCCATGGAGGACAAAATGCCTCAGGATGACAGAGCTGAGAATTCACTGTCTCATACCAGTGAGAATGAATTATCTCATACCAACTCCCTTACTGTGTCACAGAAATGTTGTTTGCTTGGTTTTAGGTTTAAAATGAAGGCAAGAAAAGAGTACTTCACTGAAATTCTACACCATTCATGGAAGAAGTTCCCTATAAGTGCCATGTTATTTGTCTGTTTTACAAGGGGAGACAGAAAAATATGTTGTGAATGTTGGAAATAACACAGAGAACTCAGAATTTATAGTGTAAATAATGGTGTTGGACTTAAATGTGTTTGTTTTTTTTTTTTTTTTTTTTTTTTTTTTTTTTTTTTTTTTTTTTTTTTTTTTTTTTTTTGTGCATATCTCTGACCACAACTGTATGCTTTAGCTTTGCTCAAAGACATACTTTAGCCTGTGCCCAAAGGTGCAAACCTTGATTCTGTACAGTGCAGCCAGTACAGGGAGATGGCATCCTTGAGACCCAAGCAAATACTTACAAACTTTTAAGAAAAGAGGACAGAGAACTAGTCAGACTGGAAGACAGAGCCTCTAGGATCCAGGAAACTTGTGCACATCCCTCTGGCCTTAGGCACTCTGAAGTTGCAATATTTAAACCAACAGATATCTTCCACCCTTTTCTGCCCTTCCCCTCTAGGCAATACATCCAGGCATGGCATTAATATTTGCCACAACTCTGTGATTGAAGGGAACTGGGTACATGAAAACTCCCAGGGGAGAAAAAAACCCAACCAAACAGTTCCACATCTTCCTGAATCCATTTCGCTCTGCAGTAGCAAAAAGCAGCTCAGCCACACAGCCGAAGATGGAAAACAGGAGCAAGGAATTTGTCCGCTGCTGCTGCCCCCAAACTGCAGACTGAGCAGCCTCAGTGATAATTTGCAGGACTCAGATACCCACTGGTGAGCTTAGCCAATACTAGCAGCAAAAAAAAACTGAGAGAAGCCTCTAATAATTACTTGCTTGTTTCTAATAAATTATTTGTAAAATACCTGGAACTAAATATATTCAATTCTTCTTCTATTCAAAGACATTGTATCTGAAGACTTTCTGAATGGACTTTCTACAAGGGCATGTAGTGACAGGGTTTTGACTTTAAACTGGAAGAAGATAGGTGTGGTTTAGCATCCCAGTTGTCCATCAGTATGAATGAAATGGCAACTGCCTTTCCAACATAGTCCCTCATCAACTTCATCACCAGCATGTCACAGAACCAATTTGAAGGATCCTAAATTTATTCCTGCACTGTAACTCTGCAGTTATAACTAATTCTTTTTGGAAAGGCTGTTTTTGAGCAAGTCACGTACAACATTTTCCTGTAAGATGATGAGGAGGCAGTTTTGCTAATGGCTTTTCACCTACTTTTCATTGCTGTTGCTAAGAACAAAATTCTAAAAGTAATACCCCTAATAAGAACAGGATGAAGAGTGGGAGGGGGTGGCAGACATAAGTCTGTTTTTCCTCACCTTCATGAATATCTGCCATTCTTTCCATTACCACATTATCATCAGGGGTGCATATAGTGTCATCACGTGGCTGAAAAGAATTTCTGTTTCTCTCCCCACAAGTTTTTTAATTCCAAATTGCTACCTGATAGCTATAGCTGATGACAAAAAAAAAAAAAAAAAAAAAAAAAAGAAAAAAAAAAAGTTTCCATTTCCTCCTTAACTAATTTCCCGTAACTAAACAGATCTCTGCAGAAATAGTTTCCTGCATCTGGTCTCTCTCTCTCTGTGGAGCATAAATACATTTGACAAAGGTAATGCTCTTTTTTTCGCAAGGAATAACCCACTATACTGGCACTGCTTAACATTTTGTCAGAGACACAGCCAATGGGATTCAGGGTGCCCTCAGCAAGTCTGCTGATCACACCAAGCTGTGTGGTAGTGTTGGCCTGCTGGAGAGATGGGGTGCCATCCAGAGGGACCTGGATATGCTGGAGAGCTGAGTCTGTGGAGTCTATGCAAAACTCATTAATTTGAACAAGGCTAAGTGCAAGGGGCAATCCCAGGCACAAGTACAGTGTGGGTGGAGAATGGACTGACATTAGCCCTGGGGACAAGGACTTAAGGATGCTGGTGGATGAGAAGCTCAACACAACATAGGTATGTGCAATTGCAGCTCAGAAAGCCAATTTTGTCCTGGGCTGTATTCAAAGCACCATGGGCAGCAGGAAGAGGGAGGGAATTCTGCTGCTCTGCTCTGCTCTGAAGACCCCACCTGCAGTGCTGTGTACAGCTCTGGGGTCCCCAGTATAAGGTGGGCCTGTGGGAGGAGGCCACAGAGGTGACCAGAGGGCTGGAGCACCTCTCCTGTAAAAACAGGTTGAAGTAGAAAAGGCTTCAGGGAGCTCTTATAGCACCTTCCAGTACCTAAAAAGGCTACAAGAGAGCTGGAGAGGATCATTTAACAAGGGTATGTAGAGACAGGATAAGGGGGAAATGCTTTCAACTGATACAGAGTAAGTTTAGATGAGATATTAGGAAAAGATTCTTCACTGTGGTGGTTGTGAGACAATGGAAAAGGTTGTTCAGAGAAGCTACGGATCAATCCTGGCAAGGATTGAGGCAAACACTAAAGGCTTAGAGCCACCTGGTTGCTAGTGAAAGTTATCCCTGCTCAAGGCAGGGAGGGCTGGAATGGGACAATCTTTAAGGTCCCTTTCTACCAAAACTAAAGGCTTTTCTTATCCATTTATTTCAAATAATACTAAACAATGGTAATATGCTAGATGTGATAAAGAGAAATAGAACAAAGCAGGAAAAGGGCCTTCTGTGCTGAAAAAGAAACCTTACATTTCAGGGAACAATACAGCATATACTCTGTAGGATGCATTATAAACCATGGATTTATGATCAAGTTCTCTTACAAGAATCCCTAGGCAACAAAAAATTTGAGGTACAAAATTCTTTCAAAAGCCTTTGCTGCCATCTCATGGCATATTTGGAGAAAGCCAGCACAGCTCTGGCTTTGAGAAATGCTACAGACTCACCAGGCATTCACAGCACCTTCCTAATGTATGGACTGCCCCAGTGTTCTTAAGGAGCAGAGCTGGGAACACCATGCAGTTGCTGCAAGGTGATTAACCGCCTTCACTAACGTGCTTGTTAACACATTCAGACTGGGGGGAGCGTCAGTGAACCCAGGCACCCTGAATGACCAAGTCAATGTTCAAATAAAGAAAATGGAGGTGGCTAGAACACAAGACAGTGTTGTGCTTACAACCACTTTCTTCCCATTTCCAAGCTCTGAAATGAATGACCTAAACAAACAGAAAAAAATTGCCATAATATAGACATATCTACAGAAATAAGAAATGATGACATTCAAACGATTAAACTGTCCAAAAACCAAAGCAAAAATCACTAGAGGAAAGAAAGTACTCAAAAATCAGCTGTCACCTTGTATCTAGGATATATGTACAATACACTGTCCTTCCCTTGTCTGCAACTCTGGTACTCATTAGTGTGTAATTAAGACATTTCTGTAAGGTGCTTACCTATGGCATCTCCAAAGGACCTCAAAGCATTTTTCATGGCTTCTGCTATTCTTGGACAGCAGGCACCTTGTCAGGGAAGCAGACATCCCAGATTTCCATTCACATTGCAACATTTTACTCACTACTTCAGCCCAGAAGTTGTGACTGAATGTATTAGTGAATTAAGAGGATTTCTCCTTTATGTATACACACCTCTCTGAAAACTCAGCCTTCACAAGGAGTTTTGCGATAGCCACTGGTTTTGAACACATTTTCATGTGAACCCCCACACCCCAATGTGACACTTAGTCTTGTATCTGCTGCTCATCTTCCCTATGGCACTGACCACATCTTCAGCAGCCACATGCCTCCTGGTAAAACCCTACCCACCATTTTCCCAGACCAAAGGTTTCTGCTACTAGAACACATTATAAACAAATTTCCCAGAGAAAAAGCCATCTGTAGAGTTTTTCCACTCAGCTTCCCTTACTTGAAGCTGAGACTCACTATTTTAGTTGTTTCTTCAAAGCTCACTGTATTTTGATAAAGAACACCAGTGGCTGCAAATCCTTTCATCAAATAGGCATTGACTATTTAATTTCACAGTTGTGCCTTATTTCCACAAGGAATACACAGAATTCATTAGTAATCACACATCAGAGAGTGCATCTACCTGTTCTCCTTTGGCAATTGTATAATTCCACAATAATTTCTTATCAAAGCAACTTTTCCCTTTAACTTCCACACAATAATTGCCCATGACTCTCTGCAACTTTTCTCACGTGAAGAGAGGGAAACACTAAATACACAGTTATGTGGAGGGTTGCTCTGGTTTCCTTTAAATAGCAAGACACAGGATATGTGCAGAGAGAAATGTAATTATAGTCCTGATAACATGGAAAATAAAACTTCAGGAAAAAAGTATTCCATTTGGCAAGTGACAACCACACACTACAGAAGGGAGAAGTTGTTCTTGCTCTCTCTCTCTCTCTCTCTCTCTCTCTCTATATATATATATATATATATATATATATCGTATATATCATTGCTTCTCTCGCTTTTTAAATTCTTGTTTGCCATTCTGTTATTAGTCCCCCCACAGTAAACAACATCCTGCAAATTCTGGCAAACTGAACTACTGAAAGGGTTATTCATCCCTCTGTAGGATTGCTCTGTGCAAGGAGAGCTACATATTCTGCATTCAATGACTAAGATACAGTCCCATGTGTTTTCCCTGTTCAATCAAGTGTGCAAAGAACTGTCACAATAGTTCTTGATGCCAAGGAAATAAAATTTAGGGTAGAATGGGAAAACCTGATTTGTATTTTAATGGCATTGTGTTTGCACCTGTGTTTTTTCCTACACTTGGTATTTTATTCTTTTTTTAATCTTTATTGACAATTCATTAAAACCTCATCTTCCCTCTCTGCAGAAAAAGAAAAGCGAGTTGTTGTTGTAACTGTCTAGATAATTGTTACTGAATTGTCACACTCTTAGAAGTGACGATATATCTTTCATGTCTGACCACTGGGACTGATACAAAAAGATTTCCAGGCTTCTGCAGGGTTTGGTGGTTTGGGGTTTTTTTCCTCACATTTAGAAGAAGATAGAAAAAGAACAAATAAGCCAAAATTATAAATTATGACAGGAAAAAAAATCAACATTTGAATTGCTTGTGGCAAGAGAAACCATGGGGCTTAAGGAAAGATTAGAGCAGCATCAAGCAAGTAGAGAACTGAAAGTTATTTAAAAGTGATAGAAACCCTTGAGGATCTGCAACCCCACCATTGTTTCTGTTTAGAAAATCAGTTATCAGAAGCTCCAATTAGCCTTAATTGAATTCTGCCTTAGCAATACCTAGAATTTTAATTGACTGGGAAGGTGATCATAAATCTCTGTTCAAAATACAGCTGGGCCATGAACAATCCCCAGAAGAGCCCAACAAAGCCACAGAGAAGGACCTGCTTATTCTGCAGGCAAGGCTGCCTCTAGACCATAAAACAAACATTCAGAAGGGAAAATCCCTGTAGAAAAAGCCAGTCCTGCAGACAGTCATATCCTCCAGTGCAGATATCTATGAACTACCAAGGAGTCCTACCACAAACATATTCACGTACATACTGCCAACAACATCCTTAAAGGCTGGTTGTTCCATCTCTCACTTGTCTTCCTCTGCTCTTGGCACTTGGCTTTATTGCTGGGTGTTTAGCTTCTACTTTAAACACACAGACATCCTTGCTGCTCCCATGCTGGCCTCTGTTATGCACATGCTTTTCTCTCTCTCTGCTTGTTCCCTTTTAGGTCAGATTACTTTCAATCTGATATTCAGCTGTTCTGGAGATGTGGACATTGCAAATAAAACTCTGTAAGGTCACTGCACTCATGGTATTGAAGTACAATGGTTTTCACGTGTTTAATTCCTTGTCAAAACCTGCCCAGTCTCAGATTTAGACAGGAATAACTGAGTAAAAGTTGTGAATTTGGATGGTTTTTCTGACTCTGTGAAATTGCTAGTAAAGGAAGCAGGGCAGCTGAGTGACAGAGCTGGAAAACATATTGCAGGGAAGTTAAGCTTGCAAGCAGCTGTACAAATCAAGCAAAGAACAGAATAGAATAGCAAAGAATAGAAGCAAGATCGGGATAAATTAAGAAGTTTTAATTGACTGAGGGAACTAGGCACAAAGGAAAATCAAGCATCGGACCTAAATCCTTTTTCAGGATTAAAAGGGTTCAAAGAGGAGACAAAAGGAACCTAACTCCAGTTATCCCATCTGGAGATAGAGCAAAGATGTCCCATCACACAGCTAGGATTCAGGGCTCAGAGAGAGATAGAAGCAAAATGCCAACAGTGGGCATAAAGATAGTTTCTGGACCAAAATAAAAGGCCTTGCAAGGATGATCCCGAGGCTGAGTTCATTCATGGCGTATATGTGGTATAGAAGCATCAAGACTCACTAAAGCAAAGTTCACTTTGGAAAAAGCAGAACTGCTACACCAATTAGTGAGGAAGAGACAGGAATAATTTTCAAGTCCTGCGTGTTATCTCTTGACAACAGAGGGTTTTCCCTTAAAGAACTGGGACTTTATAAACTCCTGGCAATGATGTCTCCACGTGTCTCACGAATTATGGCACTGTCACGGTATGAGTCAATGGAGGAAACATTTATTTAGCATTTATTTTATTTTATTAAATATTTATTTATAATTAATTAAATAAAGAGGAAAATTGAGGCAAGGAGTGATTTGTTCTGTGCCACCTCCCAGGTAAATAACCAAGCTGAAATTGGACCCAAGAGATGTCTGATAGCAGTGTCAGCCAGGATCCACACAACTTCCCAGACACCAAGGAGATGCTCTGTAGTAGATAATGAACCTCAAAAACCACACCAAACCTCAATTTTCACTTTCCAAAAAGAGCAAGGAACAGTCAAAATAGCCATACAAGTGAAAGCTCCCTCTCTTCAAAAGATTGAATTTTAGAGTGAAGAATTTGGCCATAACAAGATATTTAGGTCAAGACTGCATGTAACAGAGCCAGGTACACTGGTTTTGGGAGCAAATTAATAACCTATCTCCAAGGTGACATTATAAAGCAGGGCATTATAGTGAAAGCTCTGGAAATGATCAAAGGAGTTACAGACAACAGTTAGAGGATACTCCAGAGTGAGAATTTGGAAAATGACTGTCAGTAGAAGTTGAAAGTGATGTTCATGGCAGATTGTTTGATGTTACCTTGAGCTCTTGGACCCTGAGCATCAGCAGTTTCCCTATATAATGATCTCACATAGTTTTTCCACTGTTTTCCCTCCAGCAATCATCAATAGCAGAAGAAAAATGTGCCCTTGTCAAGAACGGGAAGCTGCCAGTTAAGTCAGCCCCAGACAAAGAAGACAGGCTCGCAGCAGGCTTAGGTTGTCACTGCAACATGCCTAAGAAATAAGCAAGCCCTCCAGAGGTTAAGTCCCCACCAAGCTCTGTGCCACCACATATGTATTGCCTGAGGCTGCAAAGCCTCCTCCCAGTCTGAAGTCATGGGCATGTCTAAGGAGTAAGCTCAGGACTGGGAGGATGTCTGCAGCACACCCTGTCCTGCACACTTCAGATACCCAGCAGCCTGTGTTTCATCCCAAACCCAGGGAAGCAGGAGCTCAAGTCTCAGTGGAATCTCCCACTTCAGAAGAATAACAGATTTTGAGGCCTTTTCTCATGTTAGCTCAGCAGCCAGTTTCCAGAGCTAGAGAAGGGACAATGGGAAGAGCCTGCCTCTTCCACCAGTACAGGGGTGCAACAACAATGGGCTGGAGAGTCCACAGAGGAGTACAGGCATCACAAAAGTGGTAGTAGCAGGGAGAGCAGCAGTACAACAGTGCAGCCTGTGAGAGTTAAGTAATTTTTCTGGCTCTACTGGTCTGCAAAGGCAGCCTAGGAAGAAAAAGCAATTTTCCAGTTGTTTTTCACTGTGCTGCATAGAAGGGTGCCAGGGATGTCCTTGAGCCTCTTTCAAACCTGCCAATTATTTCCCAGATTTTCAATATATTTTTACATAACCTGTTTATCTTAGAAGATGTCTTAGGTTGCAATGCAAGATGTAACCAAAATTTTGTATTCTATTACCATCTGTTAAAACCAGGAGGGGCAGTTTTCTTTATCTCTTCCAATAAGCCATCCTCCGCCTGGGAAATATATTCTGTTAATGAGCCATTGAGTGTCACTGCACCCTGACAAAATTACATCATCCATTGTGAGATGCTCCACCCAGAGGGAGGAGCCAAGCATTCCTACCTGGATGTAATCTGAAATTTGGAATACCACAGTGAGCCTTTTCCCACTGGATTCCCAGAGGAGCAGCTTTCCCAGAGGAAGACCAGGCCCATCTACACCACCGCTGGACCTTCAGAAGAAAACTCCACCCTTCTACAGGATCACTGCTCAACAGGATCACTGCTTCAACAGAACCACATCTGTCACTGCAGGAGGACTGCAGCCACCATTTAATGGGACTGCTACAACACCCTGACCCACAGGGTGTCAGGTTGTACTCTGGCTCTGTCAGTGGTTTTGTACCACTGCATTTTACTTTAAATTTCCTATTAAATTGTGGTTCTGACTTGGGATCCCCCACTGGTTTGCTTTCAAACCAGCACAGAAGGCTTCATAGAAAAGTGGCAGAGAGGAAGGATCTCCTATTGAAAATCGAGTGGCTGTTACTAAGACCATGAAGCATATATTGGGTGTTTTGTGTATTTTTGTCACCCCTTCCCTAAATCCCAGAGACAAGGACAAGAGCTGTCTCTGCACAGCTCAGCTGCCTCTTTGAGAAATAAAGCATTTCTCTTATCTTAAAGGAAATATAGTAAATAGCAACTTTCATAACCATGGTGTTTCTGATTTTACAGACAGAAGGCCATTTGCAAGCTTTTCTCGTGTATCACAAGAGATACATGAAACAGCCTCAAACCTATTTATGTGCAGGACAAGCCAAGGCACACACAAACAAGACTAATCCACCACACATTAAAGGACATCATGGAGGCACAGGGCCATTGGATGAGTGATCTGGGCAAAATCCCTGACAAGATACAGGTGGTGTCCCAGGCTTTGGACAAGCATGGGAGGGAAGGGCACAGAGACAAAAGCACCTGCCAGCTCCACTTTCACTCCTCATCCCACCGCCCTGCTAGCATTCAGAGCCCTCCTTCTCTGGGCAGCACTGCATTGTAAAATATCCAGATCCAAGCCCAGACAGCCTTTAAATATTACTATATGGCTCCATTTTATACAGTATCTTCCATAAAGCAAGTTATTATTTTTCTGGTGATTCACTCATGAGCAATGGGCAAATTCTCCCATTTGATGGTAACAGCCATAAATTGACAACACAGACATATCAATTGCATCTCCACAGCACCCAGATACAGACCTCTGGAGGTTTTGTTGTTGTTTTCCTCAGCATACCAAAGATGTCTCTTTTTAAATATATCTAGCTTGTTTGATGTCATGGATGGTCAATTTCTCCAGCAGCAAAATATCCACTCTGTCATCAGATTCTGAGTTGAAATCAATCCAGAAATACAATGTTAGTGCAATAATGACACACTTTAAAGGAGTAAATCATTGCTTACTTCACCACAAGAGTGGTTCAATGCTGCAACATTCCTATTTGGAATGTTTCCCTATAATCAGCAGCCATGGGACTATGCATGATCCCTATGTAGGCTCCCTTTTAAGTGCCCATGGATATTTGATGCTCACCTACAAGGGTTGCATAATGGAGGCAATACACCTTCAGCAAAGAAAAATGACAGTCTGAATAAGAAGACTAAACCAAATCATCACTTAAAAAACCAAAGCAGAGCAAAGAAAAGCGTTACTTTGCTGCAACCAGAGCACTGTGACAGGATTGATTACAAACAAAATGACACCTCCATATGGATTGTCTGCTATATTACTATAAATAAATACCCATTCATTTTGGAGCCTGTATCACTGCAGAGAATAGATCACATCTCAGCATCCCATTGAGTACAGTGTCTCTTCCCAACCAGCAAATGAGTTTTGTAAACAAGATAAGGAAACAGAGAAACACCAAGACATGGGGAGATTTGCAAAAAGTTCAGCTGATAGCTGTTTCCATGAAGGACATGCTAAAAATTCAGTGAGTTGATGTTAGAGGGCAGTCGAGGCAGGGGAGGCAGTTACAAAAAGCTTGTTCTTGCTTCTGGAAGGGATAAAGCTCTAACAGGTTTCCCAAGTCCTCTGGATGTCAAAGACTAAAGCAAACAATTCTGGTTTCAGAAATTTAGTGGTTCATGATGACCAGTTCTACTCAGGCATGCTGCAGCATTCAAAAAAAATCAAACCACAACAGTTTAAAAGGCTGCAGATTGCAAAGTGAACATACTGGGAGAAAACTGGCTTGTCTTTATCTCCTTCCCACTCTCTGCTTGTTGATTAGCCATCTCCAGGTAATGCTCAGCACAGCCTAGGAGTTCCCTGCTCCCCTCAACAACCTCCTAGACAAGATACCGTGCTCAAATATTGGATCATGATGTGGCAAGCACAACAGCTGATTAAAGGAACCCTGTGTAATTACCAGTTCCACTCTCTGTGCCTGTGCTTGGGGCTATTTCTGCATCCCCCAGGTTCAGCAGTTCCCTGCTTATGTACTTTCACAACAAAAGAAATATTCTTTTTCCTCCTCTGTGCTACTCAGCCTCCAGTGGTTTGCAAGGACTCAGGCTTATTTGTTGAATGCTCTGATAGCCTAACACAGATGGTGACAGCTCCTGAAAGCTCAGTGACAAGGGAAAGTTATAACATCTTTCATCAACCTTCCATACATGAAGGAAGGGGTGATGACCATGCTGGGCCATCTTTACTCAGAGATATAGGCTGGGGGAAAATGTCACTTCCATGATTTACAAAGATCAGCACTACTGGAAATGTTGCATAAAATTATGGTGCTTGCATCTCCTCACCTTCCAGGCAATCTGCTTCCAGGGAGTTTTGTGCACAAGGGGCATGCTCCTCTGAAAAAATTATAGCTTCTAACACTAATTCTGTCTTGGAGGGACTGGGAAGCTCAACATTTCCTCACATTTTGGCTACATGAGTCCAGATGAGTGTGTGGGTGTGCAATTAATAAAATATATTTGCCATGAATGGTCAAGAGGTGGGGTTAGGGTTTTCCCTCCTTTTTCTTTTCATTCCCTGGATTGCCATATATATGGAAGAAGCATAAAGAAGAGGCAGACACATCTGTGGGAGCCAGCTCAGAAAAGATCCTCACCCAGATCCAACATTTTGCACTGCCCTTGATGCCCACACCTTCCATTATTCCTTCTCCAAAGTGAACAAGTAAAAACCTTTGAGATAGGTTTTTTGGGGATATGTCAAAAAGAGAACCATCCTCAATCTTTGCACACCCTCTAGAAAAAAAATAAGGATCATCCCATTTCACAGATAAGGAGGCTGAAAAAGTTACCTTGTTTTTTCAGGGTTTTTTCAGACTGGAGCCAGATAGAACTGAAGAATTGTGGAAAATTGAGGAAATCAACCATATTTGCAGCTGCCAGAGCCTCTGCCTTGCCTCCTTCCCCAGGGAGGCCTCACATATGTGGAAAAACAGCTCTAAAAAGCATCAGTATTGTTTGCTAATGTTGGTAGCAGAATATAAAGTGGAAACAAAAGCACCATTTTTCTTTCCCTCTCCTTTTTTTACATTTTCCTTCACTTCACCAGCAGGGAAAAGACTTCCCTATGCAAGCACAGAAAAAGTGAAGATAATCAAGCAATTTTCAATCTTCAGTCAAAAGGATCACTCCCCTTTGATTATAAATTCCAAATAAAATTTGTCCATTTCCTTTGAATGCATTACAAAAAAGCAATTGCTGTTTTTTGGTTCAGTCTGCAGCCACTGATGCCTTGTGAAGACTGACCTAGAACAGAGACAAGATGGAGTTAAAGGGTAAAGTAGATATTTATTAAATGGCATTTATTATCCTCAATGGATCCAGCACAAGAGCCCAGCCCGGGCTATACTCAAGATGAACCCAAAATGGTCACAAAATGGATGACTGGTCACAAAGTCTCTCACTTTTGTAAGTTCTGGTCCATTAGCATATTGGAGTTAATTGTCCAACTATAGCTTTAGGTTATGAAGTCACATCCTTCTTGGTTTTTTTTCTTCATTCTGCTGTTATTTATGCTCTTGGGCCTGAGATTTGTATCAGTTGTCCTTGGTCCACAGATAGAGAAAGAATTGTTTTGTCTACCTACTCTGTGAAGAGAGCTCACTATCCCCTAATATGAAGATCAGACCCACACACTAAAGCAGCACAGAATCTGAAAAATGTAAAAGGTAAAACCTGAGGCATCACTATCTTCTTTCCCTACACATTGTTTTCATTCCAGGTCTTTCCAGACACCTTTCATAATTAACTGAAATTTAACTGACACAGAGCTGATCTTTCCATTTCTCTTTTGGTTTAGCAGAGCCCAGCAGACCATGGTGAGGAGGATTTCAAGCAATCACATGGTTTCCTGTACCCTAAATCTCTATTTCCTGTGCAAGAGAATGCTGTTATGGAAAGACAGGGTATCAAACCCTGCGCTGGCAGCACCTTTCAGCTCCCTCTTCACATGGAGCACACCCTCCCAGCCCACAGATGGTGTCTGTGGCTCTGCTGTGCCCTTACCAAGATTTAAGAGGAAAGAAGAGGCAAGTTCAAGAGGTTTCATGTCTCATGACGTGGTTCTGTCATGCCAATGGAAGTGGAATAGGAAAATTGTGCTAAGCAGCTGCTGTGAGAAGAGGGACAAATTGCAGTAAAACACAATGTGAGTGCCTTGTGTTCCTACATGCAGTTTAGAAAGAGACACAAAGTTTGCATTAGATAAAGGATTTTCTTTGCATCCTAGTAAAAAAAAAATATATATAAAGGACAACATACCTCCTTGCTAAGTCTGCCAGTGTCACACTGAGGGCTTTGGCACCTGTCCCCCACCCCAGGCTGAATGGTGCTTTGAGCAACCTGGTCTAGTAAAAGCTGTTGGAACTAGATGATCTTTAATGTTCCTTCCAAGCCAAACAATGTTGTGATTCTCTGATCGTCCCACCATGGGAAAAGCAGAGTTGCTGAAGAAATCAATTACATCAGATATGCCCAGGGATGCAATCCAAGGCCAAAAGTCCCATCCAAGGCCATACTGAATGGATAAGACTGCTTGGTAGGTTTGCAGTGTTGACTACTTCCAGACTTCACAGTGTGCGTCAGGACACCCAAGGCACTCCATGAGAGCTGCTCACCCTCTTGCTATATTAGCCAAGTCACAGGAAAATATGAAATGACACACCACAAATGCTGCCTGCTCTGCACCCAAGGTTGATGTGTGACACAGTGAGAGGAGCAGAAATAGTTCATTGTCAGGCAAGGAGAGATGCAATACCCAGGTAAGACCTGATAAGGCCATGCAGATCTGGCATGGCAGTGTATTTCTATGCTCCATTATTTGCCAAATCCAAAGGAAAGAATATTCACAGTTGTTGCGATTTGGTTTAAACCCAGAAAAGCAAAGAAAGCTAAGTCTCTGTGTATAAACCAGAAGGAACTTTGAAGGTTCAAAATATACCTAAAAATGAGATTAAAACCAAACAAGGTTAGATGTCGGTGCCAAAAAATTGATAGTAAAAGAGGAAGAGAGAAAGAAAGAGAAAATAAATAAAGAAATAGAAAAATAAGTATGTGTAGGGGGTGGAGGGACAGCGAGAGAGTGACAGGGGTTATATCACCCTTCTGAGGGTCCCAGCAATGCTCATTGCTCCCCTCCATCAGGTCTTCTTCTTGCTGAGGGTCCCCTGTCATGGCACACCACCACACACTGAAAAGTATAGAGTCCAGTGGACTAATACACACTTTGGGCAGCTGGGAATGCCCACATGCCTCCCTTGCAGGGGGCCAGGCTGACACTGTCCCTTGCAACACTGAGGGTCTGTTGCATCAGGCTGCAGTGCTCTGCTGCAGGGTCTGGAGACCCCTTTGGGTGGGGCCTTCAGTGGGCCATGACATCCCCTCTGTGTGGGTAAGCTCTTTTCCCCAGCACATCAGAGGATGGGCGTCCAGAGAATACCACCACACCCTGAACGGGACTTTGAGAGGCCCTACACTGTTCCCTAATGAAGATAAGATAAAGTAACAAACTCAGGTGATGCCTTAAGTTGTTTATTATTATTATTATTATTATTATTATTATTATTATTATTATTACAGATTATTAATATTATTTCTATTTTTCAGATTCTGTACTGCATTAGTATATAACTCCGAACTTCATATAAAGTGTTAGTAAGTTCTCTTCAGAGTTTAGTTAGACAAAACAATCCTTTTCCAGCCTGAGACCCAATGACATCTTTGCAGCTTCGGGCCCAAAAAAAGTATAAACAGTGGATTGAGGAGAGCAATCTGGGAGGATGGGACTTCATTACCTGAAGGTGTAATTGAACAATTAACTCCAATATGTAAATGGACCAAAACTTATAAAAGTGTGAAAACTCATTATCCATCGTCCATCTTGGTATTATTATTATTATTATTATTATTATTATTATTATTATTATTATTATTATTATTACAGATTATTAATGTTATTTCTATTTTTCAGATTCTGTACTGCATTAGTGTATAACTCCGAACTTCATATAAAGTGTTAGTAAGTTCTCTTCAGAGTTTAGTTAGACAAAACAATCCTTTTCCAGCCTGAGACCCAATGACATCTTTGCAGCTTCGGGCCCAAAAAAAAGTATAAACAACAGTGGATTGAGGAAAGCAATCTGGGAGGATGGGACTTCATAACCTGAAGGTGTAATTGAACAATTAACTCCAATATGTAAATGGACCAAAACTTATAAAAGTGTGAAAACTCATGATCCATCGTCCATCTTGGGTGTAGTTTTGGCCAGGCTCTTGTACTGCCCAAGGCATGTCCTTTGAAGGCCTTTTAATAAATACCTACTTTATTCCTTTAACACTGTCTAGCATCTGTTCTAGGTAGCCTCTCAAGGCGTCATAAGGGATGGGGACATTCACAAAGCACAAGCCCAATACCTTCCGGGTGGAGACGATAGCCCCAGGGCTATCAGCTGCCAGGCTCAAACAGACCCTTGAACCAAAGGGTGGGAGGAGAGGGACTTTGGGTGTGTGTTGAAAAGCTCCTGGTTGGAGGGACTGGATGCCCAGAAGAAACTCAGTGAAAATTGTTCATTCATGTCAATCAGTGGATTTTTTCTTATTTATTCTTGGTTTTGGTCTGTGCCCCAAGAGAAAGATGAAAACATAGTCAATCCCACCAAGTGCACCTTGCAGAGGCAAGGACAGATGAAGAGACAGCCACCAGACCCCTGTGCCTTCCTTGGAAAAGGCTCTCAGGGACCTCATTTTCTCAGGCAGCACTGAATTCCTCTTGAGAACTTCAGAGAGAAACCTTATTTTGAACATAATTGAAAATATGATTTTCAGCCCCTTACACACCCCCTCCACATAACTTCCTTCCCCTCCAGTTAAATTGTCTGTTCTGTCAACTTCTTAAATTCTCTGTAAAGACAGGGACATCTAGTGCAGGAAACCTGAATTTGTGTGGATACAGGGCTGCACCTGAGATGCAGACTGCAAAATACTGGCAGGGAGGCCACCAAGGATCAATTACAAACAAGGCTGAACTACTGCCGAGCAGAAACTAATTTATTCACCTAGCAACAAAAACAGAGGGCTCACATTGCACTTGTCTGAAATTAAAAAAATTGAAATTGTAAGCAAGGTTGGGCTCATGGGGAGTTTCTGAGTGCTCTAGGGGCTGCCAAGTGCCAGTTGGAGCCCACCAATGTGTGTAAGGAGGCAGTGGTATATCTTGTCCTTATAATTACACCTGCAACAAGTCACTTCAGCTGCCTCTGTGCCACAGTGCTTGCTAGCAGCCCCAGCTTTCCCACCAACTTCCAGGGTGAGCCCAGGATCTTACACTCAATGAAAGCAGCCCCAAGCTTTGTCTCAGAGCTACCTGGCAGCTGGACAGTAACTGGAAAACACATATAATAGAAACTGCAGCAAATGCAATTTGAAAAAAAATAAATAGCTGTGATGTCCCAGCATCCCCCACCCCATCACCCAGACTCTCCAAAGCCCCAGCACCATCACCCACAGCCAAGAAATTGCCACCTCTCCCTGCAGTGGGCTTCAGCAGGGCATTGCCACATCCTCAGACCGAAGATATGCAGCACACAGCACTGATGCTGCAGTGGCATTGCAAATAAAATGTGCCATCACCCATAACCATAATTTCATATTTTATTGTTATAAACATGTAACTTTTTTTCTTTAAACAAAAATAAGCTGCTGCAGAGTTCACCATCCATCTCAGCAGAAGTCACTGAAGGATTTGGAGACGATGTGCTGGAAAAGACGCAATGCTCACTAATCCATGTGTTTTGGAAAAGCCATACACCTACACGTGTAGCTGTGGAGTCAGCCCAGCTGTGCTATGGTCACTGAGCCAGCTCATACCAGACACCATTAAGTTAAAGTAATTCAGAGTTCATGCTGAAAGTTACAAAACCATATACAAAACCCATCCATGACCTGAAAACATCAGGCATAGGAGTTTGAGATGTTTTTCCCATTCAAAAAGGCCAGGGCTGTGTTTATTTTTCTGTCAAATTCCACTGTTTTCCAGCTGAGGGAATAAATACATGCAGAGTTTTTGTAAGCAAGGCCAGCTCTGCCTTTTGCTTGACACCTCACCTGGAGATGCAGTGGCATTTCACTTATCCTGTTGTCTCAGGGTTAATTTTTGCAGCAGCCAGGAACGGCATAGCCCTGCAATTATTTGAGGCTACCTCATGCCATGGACATAGGGTGGTGCTGTTTCTTTGGTAGTCCGTGGTCACATCATCCTGGATTTAACGAGGTGAGCAGTTGCATGTTAATTGTGTACCCATCTGCACATTCAGCTATTAGTATTGTTGTTACAGTTTTTCCTATTTCTTTGCCTTTTCTAGTAAATTGTTCTTATTTCAACTTTTTGTGCCTCCAGTTCTCCTCTCTATCCTGCTGCATAGGGAACAGGAAGGAAGCAAGTGAGCACTTTGTGGTCTGGGGGCTACAGCAGGAACACTAAATTGTGTGAGGTCTGTAGGGCCTATATTTTAACTCTGTTGTTAGTGTCTTGTTGCTAGTCTTAATTTTCTTATTCCATTGCTGTTTCTGTAAATTGTTCTTATTTCAACCTGTGATCTTTAGCTTTTTGTGCCTTCAATTCTCTCTATTTCATCACAGGAGTAGCAGAGAGAAAGTGAGCAAGCAGCACATGGTCTGGGGTCAGTGGGAATACTAAATTGGGGAACACCATTGTAAACCATGTCTCAGGACCTGGAAATGGAGTTGGTATTCATAACAACTCTCAGCCATTTAAATGAAGGTGACAACACAGAAGGTATGGTTTCTGAGAGAGGCCATAACAACTGAGAGTGTTACAACCATGCTGTTTCATGAGGACAATCAAATGGTAATTTCCTACAATTACAAGAACAGTCAGTATAGCAGTTACAGAAGGTTTGGTGATAATGTGAATTTGGCTACCACCAGCAGCCAGACAGGCTTTCAGTCAGTTGTGGTGAGTGCATTTCTCTTCTTGCATATGTCTGCCCTGCACTGTACAAAGAATAAATGCTTCCAGGATTTCTATATCCTAACACCAGTCCACAATACTGCCCATTGACAGTGCCCTAAAAGCCCAAGTTGGAGTGAAAATCAGACCTTTGCCTTGCTAGACTTTGGATCTTGAACGGCATCACAGGAGGGATGCTCAGTTAGGTCATGGATTTTGAAACAGCCTTTCCCCTCCAGGACACACATTCAAGCCTTGATGGAGTTGCTAATGATCAACCACCTGGCTTCACAGTGTTTGCAAGCATGTTTTTTTGTTTCACAGGTTTGCTCTGTGCTGCCTTGCTGCTGGACTAGGTCACTGGGCTGCCTCTGAGTTGCCTGGACAGTCCTCCCACCATGAATTTTAGTGCCCAGGGCTTGTTGTCCATCTCAGGAGGAATTTTCTGCTGACCTTGACTCAGCTTAGTGGAGGGAAATGGATTTAGTGTTGAACAAGATCCTAATTTCCTGAAGTGAAGGGTCTTTCATAGGTCCTAGATCTTGGTCCTTGAACTTACACTTTGCTGTGTGTAGGCTCATCTAGCTCTCCCTAAGCAAAATACTCTAATGTAAATGTTTTCAAACAAATTTAAAACCCCAAGAAAGATAATTAAACAATAGGTAGGTAATTAGTACCCCACTAACTTTTCCAGTTTTCTGTAAAGTGAAGTAGCCTGGCAGAGAATGCTGGGAGCATAGGGGAGAAACAGCTGGAGAGCCTGGGAAGGAAAAGGCTGGAGCCTGGATTTCTCTGCTTTCAAGCATGTGGACCATCCCTTCTAGATCTCTCAGCTCTGGTTCATATCCTTTCCACTTTAAATGTGCAAAGAGACAGAGGCTTGACCGCCAGGCAAGACTGGAAGCCCTGGTTCCTTGCAGGGCTCTGCACCTGACTGGGCTTGTCTGCTCTCAAGTCTGGGCACCCTTATCAGAAGAGCAAACCGATGACTAAGAGTTTATTTCTATGCTTGTTGTCCATGAACCTCTGTAACCAGCTTTTCCTCCCCTTTTCAGAAGACCAGATACTTCTGGAAGGAAAGAGTCATTGGTGATCCAAGGAATCCATGATCTGTCCCAATGGCCCTGCCATTTCTGGCGGGATTTGGCAAAGAAAATCCCTGACAGTAGTGGCCAAGGGGATAGGTAGCCTGGGTTTTGCTGCTGACAGATTAGAGACTTGGTGACAGCGAAGCTGCTGGCTTTGTGTCCTGCTCAGGAGATGAGCAGCTGGGCCAATCTCTGAGCTCCAAATCCTCAGCTCCTGTCAGGCATTTGCTGGCGTTCAGGTGCATCTTGTCCTGATGGCTCTTTGTTCTGTCCATGGAAAAAACCTTGGGTTTTCCACAGAAATAGCTGCTCATCCTCCTCACCTCCTGTTCCAGCAGACTTCTTGGAGCTGCTCACCACCTAGCAAACTTAGCAGTCCTTAATTAACTAATGAATGGCAGTGCAATATATTTGTTATTAATTTTATTTTTCTGGTGACTCAAGTAGTTGGGTTTTGGCCAAACCACCTCTTCATGTGATCTCCAAGGAGGAAGGACAGAAGGTTTCCTGCTTCCTGCTCTTTTGAGTGTTGGCTTTCCTTAGCCAATTAGTGAGCCCATGCTTGCAAGACAATAAAAGAAGCATTTGTAAAAGAAAAAGAAATCCCTTAATGAAGCTGTTTTCCGCACACACCACTCTGTTCCCAGGACTGGGAAAAGTGGTGGTTCAGCTCCAAAATGTGAATCGGTGATTGCTTGGCACTCCTTGGGGGTGATTCAAAAGCTCTACTAGCCTTCTATGGAAAATAAAATCCTTCTGAACATACACAAAAGATATGATTAATTTTAGGTGCATGTGACTTACTGAAAAGAGAGAAGTTTCTTCAGGAACTGATCTCAGCTATTCCGTGTGCATCTGACTGATGTTTCCACAAGTTGGGAACAGTGAGCAAATGGAGAGGAAGGGTGCATGGGCTGTAAGAAATGTTTTTTTCTTAGGTTTTTTTGACCTGATCTTACCCTGGAGATGCTGATGTTTCAAACATCCTGCCCAAACTGTTAATCCTTTTCCAATGCTATGGAAATCTCAGGCTGTTGTTACTTACTAAAAAATATGGCTTTGACTGAACTTTTTCCAGCATCTAATAAAAGCAATTATTTCCTCAAACTCCCCTTCCCTGGGATTAGTAATGATCTGAGGATAATGATCCTTCCACCTCCTTAGTCACTTCCTCCCAACTTGTATCAGGAAGGCACTTGTGCTACGTTTGGTACTGCTACTCTAACTGCCAACATTTTCAGCTTGGAAAAGCATGCTCTGAAGCTGCCATCTCTGGGGAGATGGACAGCAATCCCTGGAGTGTCACAGTGGATTAACAGGAGAAAGTCTGTGGCAGTGAGATTCTGCACAGCACAGATGGCTGTGAGCATTGTGGGTTTGAGCTTCCTGGTGCACACACATTGCAACACTTGATTTCTCCCATGAGCAATGCCATCACCTGGAGCGCTGGATGATTTCCTGTGGGAGGCCTTGTGCCCCCCAGGATGCCCTTTTCCCCTGTCACGTCACCAGGAGCCCTTCACCTCCCCACCAACAACCTGCTGTGGGGCTTCCTCCTTTCCTGGGCAGCAGGCTGGGAGTGCTTACCTGCTGTCCCCTCCCTGCTTCACTTTGCTTTTGCGCACCTGGGAAGAAGCTGTGAGCCAGCACTAGTGGGAAACATAGGGATCATGGCAGGTTTGAAGGAGGCTGCCCTGAAACAAGTTCACCTGAGGTGAAGTAGGGTAGAGATTTAGGTGTTTAAAACAGGTGGCATTGCCACATATCTGTGGCAGAGATAGCTTTCCAAAGCCCTCAGCTCTCATCTCAGTCAAGCACTTCAGTCACTAAAGATTTCATAATATGGAGCTCTGCCACTTGAACCCAGTATCTGTCTTGCTACCCAGCAGCAAGTCTGGGTAGCAGATGGTAAAGTGTTCCAGGCAGTTAAGGAAGAGGGAATGATAGTGACACTTCTGACATCTTGTTAAAGAAACATGCATGCCACTTCATCTCGGATGTGAATATACGCTACAGTGGGGATGATTAAATAGAGTACTTCGTCTTTAGAAATAGGTGTCTTTCTAAGAGGTGTCTGCCTGTGGAATCAAAATTTCCAAGACTTCTACATGAGGTAGCCAGATAATTTCTTGACTTGCTTAGTACCTCTCTGAATCTACTTTCTGACACTTTGTAATTTTGAATACTTATTTATGCTCCAAGGACCTGCTATATGCCTTTTTTGGGCAAAGCTATTTTATTTTCCTTCTATGTATATTAGTGACTTCGAAGGGAACCAGTGAATAGCTGTCATTGAAGCAAGTACAACCACTTGGCTCAATGCTCACCTGGTATCTATCTGAACAAGGGGAGGATAATTCATTTCCATTTAGCATATTTAGCAAACATTTCCATTCAGCCATTAGTCTGCCTTTTGAGAGACAGAAATGGACACATTTTCCATTTAGGATGTTATTGTGATGTGGCTGTAACTTTTGAGCAGCTGTCAGATGGTGACATAATTTTCAGGGGTCTTTAGAAAGGTCAGGCCTGGCAGGGCTTTCATTTCCTGACCTGCTGGAAAGACCTGGAACACTTTGTGATGCATGAGTGGTTGGTTCACCTGCCTCTGCTCAGAGCCCTGAGGCAAACAGAGGCCAATGGAGTGAGCACCATTGAAAAGCCTGGGATTTGCACAGTCTTTCCAGAGCCCAAATCAGTGAAGGTGCTGCCCCTGTGGAGCTTCTGGCAGTGATGCAGTTCCTGGCACACAGGCGTGTAGAAGCAACAGGAGTGAGTCTGAGGCTGTGCAGAAGCACCATTCATTGTCACTGGTCCTCCCTGGTGCCCATTCAGAGGTGATCTGCAAGTGCTGCTCTCTGACACATGCTCTGACACATGAAGGGGCTGAAGATCCATCCTCCTTCCCAATGACTACCTTGGGATATTTTAGGCTAAGATAAGGACAGTCTTCTTGACATCATTTTTCTTTCATTTAATTTTTCTTTTTTTTCACTGCTGCTGTCTGGGCTCCTGTTGAAAAGCAAAGTGATGGAGAACGGTGACATTGACATAGGGATGCCAAGGACCTTTGGCTGGGCACAGTAATTGTCATGTAAAATTATGCTAGTTTTCAACTTTGGAAGTAAATGCAACTTTTATTTTTCACGCCCTGTTATGCTGGTTTCATGGTACATTGGTGCCTCAGTAAAGAAACCTGCCAGTCATCAGTTTCCAGACAATAAATTTGTAATTGAAGAGGGATTGTCATGACAGAGCAGCCAAGCCCAGGACTGGACTTTCCCCTGGGTGGGTGTGCTCAGTGGAGACATGCTGGTTGGGCTGCTGCAGGTAGGACTGCAGGCAGCTCCCAGCCCCTGGTGGCCATCCAGCCCTGGCCAAAAGCCAGCGGTGTCTGCGTCACCGGCCCTGCTGGTTGTGCAAGTGCCCCTGTTACCGGACTGACCTTGCAATGGCTTTTGTAACCCCGCTGGCAGGGCTCTGGGGGACTTTGCCCTCTATCCCACCTGGACCCTGGCTGACCCCAGTGCCTTTGCTCAGCTCTGACCTGCCTCAGCAGGAGTTGGGAAGCCTGAAATTCAGGCTGGGAAGGTCTTGGTGCTGCTGGACACACCAGCTTGGAAGCTCCCTTTTGGGCATCTGGTAGAGTTTTCGGCTTCTCATGCTGTCTGCAGCCACCCAGAGCTCAGGGCACCAGGCTGCAAGTGGCTGAGCAGCCCCTGACCCCTCTGCCTTGGTCCAGGCAGTGAGCTGGCAAAGCTTGAGGTTTTGCCAACTCCCAGCCGCGAGAACAAAGGTTGGGAACTGGCCACTTCCCAGGTGGCCGGCTGGGCTGTGTCCTCTCCCCGGCTGTGTGCTGAGGTAATGGAAACAAGTCATGGCAAAGGCCACCTGGGCTGTGCCTAGGTTTATCACCCTACAAAAGTGAACTGCTTGTTCAATAGCAAATTCCTCTGTGAATTCCCTACTTGAATTGCGTCAAACATAGATTTAATTATTAATAGATTTTTGTCCTTCCAGGACAGTTTCAGAAGACATGGAAAGGTTCTCTTTCCTCCATGGGTACATCCTGGAGTTTGGGTGAGTCTGCTGTTTTTCTCACACAACAGCTGTACTTTCTGCCTTTATTTTGTTCTAGTTTATTTTTGAAACTGCAGCTGCTCTATAGGTGTGTTTTTGAAGAGAAAAACAGCATTGAGAGAAAAAACATCATCAGTAGAGGGCTTGTAAGACTATCACAATTTATGTTTTGATAATCATAAAGGAAATGAGTAACAAAGACAAACAGATAAAACTACAGATGAGAGTAACAGAATTAGCACAAGCCTCCAGTGATGAAACTGGGATGCAGTCAGTCAGATCCAAGAGGGTTCAAAGCATGAAAATGGTACAAGAGATCAAACCCAGCTCTAGAAATGAGACAGAAAAGTCTGAACAAGAAAGCAAATCACGTAGAGGATGGGCAGAAAGAAAAGCTAACTCCATCATCCTGGAAGACTCTAGATATCTATTCTCCTGAGTTGTCTCTGAACCCCTAACAAGCCCTTCCAAAATCTAGGCAAGAAGAGTGGTACCAGATGATGAAAGAAAGACAAAAAATGGACCTGCCTTCAAAGGGGAAGGAAAGTTCCTTGCACTATGAAAACTGTCATGAAGAATGACCTGACAATGACAAATGTGGCTGGAATGGAGAGTAACACAAAGAAAGATGAGCAAATTTGTGGTGGGCTGTATGCAGGAGACAGTGGGGAAGAGCTGGGCCAAGGAGAGGCTTGAGGAGACAGTAATAAGAAAAGATTTAGAAGACATGATGTGAAAGAAACATGCTTATTTTTTATAGAAGAAAATAAACACCAGGCCCATGAAAAACAGTCTGCAAGATTAAAAGACTGGTAGAACAATGACAGAGATCAACCAGTGTTGCCCAAGCCAAGGTGCACTTCCTGCACTGGGGAAAGTAGGATCAGCTGTTATGCTTAGGAAAGAAAAGCACCTAGAAAGTCAGAGATCTTATGATATGCCAGTGGAAAAGACAAGTCCCATCTTTCTGATGGCACCTTGCATTTGCTTCCAGCCCTGGAGGCCAATTTAGTCCCTGGAAAGGTCAGAACTCCCTTTCCTCTGTACCCAGAGGCATGCCAACATATGTGCCCAAAACCAAAACAGACAAGAGTTTTCTGGGAGCTCAGGGACATTGTGAAATCCCCTCTGTTTGCAGCTTAGAATGAGGTCACATGTCACACAGGCAGCCTGCAGGTAATTCATCCTGACAGCACAAAGAACAGAGGTAAGATCCTCTCCAAAACCTGACTTCTGCTCGGCAGTAGAGCCCAGCCTGTGATGCTGCTGAACTGAGACAACTCTTCTGAGGTTGCTCTGGAATGGCCTTTTTTAATGCTTGCACCATACTTTTGGGGATCCCCATTCATTCATATTGATCAGTTGCTGAACTGTCTGGCAGTTGCCGAGGTGGGTTGTTGGCTCCATCTGGTTAATGTGACAGGACTGGAAGCATCCTTAGCCTCCCCAGTGCCCCTTTTTCTGGGTGTCCCCCACCCTGTTGTACAGTTGGTGCAGTGGGCTGCTGGGGCTTGGGAGCCCACCAAGAGAAGAACGCCCCCAGCACCCAAACAAAACCTTCCACCCTGATTCTTGCAGTGGTTTGTTTGGTTTTTTTTTTTTGTTTGTTTGTTTTATTAGTAGGTTTATTGTTTGATTTGTAATTTGGTAGTTTCCTTATGCTGTTTCCTTTTTGTTCCCACCTTTTCCCAGTATTTTGTCACATTTCTTGTTGTTAGTTGCTAGTTTCTATTTCTCCAAACTCTATCAATTTTACTGAAACTGTTCTCCTCCCTTGGGATTTTTATTGGTTTATACATTATATTTACCGCCTGGTTTTTTACTCCCAATTCTCCTGATTTGTTAAAGATTGTACCCTCCCCTGGGACCTGCCCCCAAATATAAGCTCCTTTTTCCCCCGATCAGGGTCCTGGGAGGCAGAAGAAGGGGAAGTTTACCATCAAACAAAGCTACCGCGGGACCGGTGTACTGCTCTGTGTGTCTTACTGCGCCGAGAGCTGGCAACTGGGATTCAACGGGGCTCAAGGGGGTTCTGCCGCCTACCACCCCCGTCGGTATTCATCTAGCCGGGAGCAGCGGCACCTGATGATCCTGGAAGTCTTTTCCCACATAAATGATTCTACTACTCTCTCTTGTCTCCAGAGGATGGCTATAACCACCCTAAGCCCAGTAGGCAGCAAGCTGGAGGAAAAAAGCCTTGACAGCAGGCACTAAAACACAGGGAACACGGGGATCAGCTGCTGTGCCCTAATGCCATCTTCCTGGCAAGAGAAAGCCTAGGAAAAAGAGGGATGAGCCAGGGGCGCTTAAGCAGACCCAGGTCTAATGCCATGCTGTCCTAGGCCCCCTCAGTAGTTTATCAAACGCACGAAGAATCTAGTATTTCTGGGCGGGGGCGGGTCACATTTTCAAAAGGAAGCCTGTTCAGACTAGCTGCGGGCAATGCCCTAATTTCAGCACAGGAATTTGGGGCTGCTCTTGGCCTCCCTGGCCTGACACGGGGCGCTGAAGCAATGAGGCCACGGAAAGCGGGGGAAACAAGAGCACCCACCCCTCAGCTCCCTGTTTTGGGGCCCAGAGCCCCCTTATCGGGGGTTGCTCCTTTATTTCCCCCCAGCCCAGCGCCTCGCAGGCTCCCGTAGGGGACGGCACGTGCGGGATGCTGCGCTGGGGCAGCGTCCTGCTCTCCACGTGGTCCTGGGGACGTAGCGGGCGTGACGAGGGGGATGCGCGTGTCTGAGCGAGGCATCCCAGTAGAGGATATTATATCCCTAGCGCTGCAAACACCCGCGCGGCTGCGCTCGGGCTCCCGCGGCTGCCGAGCCGCGCTGCTCCCGGCGGGGCGGGGCGGCCGCTGAGCCGTGACACCCGTGAGTACAGAGGGCGCCCTTTGCTGACATCACCGGCGGGAAACCTCCTCCGGGCCAGACCACTCCACAGCGGGGTAGGGGAGGCGGGAGCGGCCACGGGGCGCGTTCTTCCTACCGCGGCGTCCTTCGCCAGCGGCAGCGGGATCCGCGGGACGGCCGTGGAAAGCGGGCTCGCCGGTCTTCGCGGGCGGGCTTGGTGGGCGAGCAGCGTTGCCGGGAGGGTTTGTTTGTACCTTGTCACTTCCCCCCCCTCCAGTGAGGGTGGTAGTGCCCGAAGTACACGCCGCGCGGGGCGCCGCCGCTTCTATAAGCGCGGCCGCGGGGCGGGCACGGGCCTAGCTGCGCTGCTGATCCCGCCCAGCCCGCCCGATCCCTGCCGGTCCCGCTCCGTCCCGCCGGGAGCATGTACCAGAGCTCCGCGCGCTGCCTCTGCTCGGCCCTTCCCGCCGCGCTCTGCTGCGCTCCCGCCGCCGCCTCGGTCTCCCGCCTGCCGCTGCCCCCAGGCCCCGCCGCCCCGCAGGCAGCAGCGGGCGGCCCGCCCGCCCCGGGGACGCCGCCCCGCACAGGTGGGTACTGGCCGAGGAGGGTGCGCAGCCGCCCCGGGAACCGCGCGGGGTCACAGCCGGGCGGCTGGTTCCGGGCTGCTGCTGTCAGAGCGGGATCTGGGCCGTCCTGCCCACGTCAGCGTGTTCCTTGTCCCCTCGCTGGCCGCCTCTCCGGGACTGGACCGGCCCTTGGGCTCTAAGGCCGTGGCGTTCGCCCACCCGGTGTGAGCGGGCAGCATCCCACAGCATCGCGGCTGCCGGACAGCCCGCCGGAGCTTCAGGCGTTTCTGGCTCGGTGTCCTCCATGTGAGGGATAGGGCACCCTCCGCGCCCATACGTAGGCTGGGTGCTTGGAGCCAACCCAGGTATGGGTGGGCTGACCTGTCTGGTGAGTCAGAAGGTCAGTGTCCGCATGCCGCTGTCAGGAGCCTGCTCTCACATAGCTGAGCTGCCCTCTTTAGCGCTGCAGTTTGTGTAGGATGAGCTTGACTCACAGCGAGGTCTTTTCACTCATGACAGTGTGTGGGAACAGCCCAGGTTACAGGCAGCAGCAGCCATCAGGTCCCTATTAGCCTGTACTGTTAAATGATTACAATCCGTTCTTCATTCCCCACTTGAGACTTGGAAAGTGCACAGATGCCCTTGTGTGCCGGTGCGGACGCCACCTTGGTGTGATGCACCCACCGCAGCCCTGTGGTCGGATCCAGCCTTAAGCCACCTTTGTTGACTCTGGCCGTGGCTCAGAGTGCCCACTCGGAGCCATTCCTGCTGAAAGCTGGGGTAGCAGGGTAGCAGCCACCATGCTCCAGACTGTTGCTGTGGGTGGGGTGATAAGCCCAGCTCTTTATCACTGAATGGCTTGGATTGGAAGAGACCTTAAAGGTCATCTGGTTCTAGCCCTCCCTCAATTGGCAGAGACATGTTCCACTAGACCCACTAGGTTGCTTAAAGCTATATCCAAGCTGGGCTTGGACACTTCCAGTGCTAGAACAGGCACAGGGAACACAGGGCACAGCTTCTCTGGGCAATATGTTCAGGCTATATTTCATATCTGGCATGCAGGAGATCCACTTTCCCCTACTGCCTTCAGCTGGGGTTGGGGTGAAGTGAGTTCACTCCGTTGCTGCTGTTACAGGAGGAGTGTAAAAGCCAGGCTGGGGTAGGGTGCTTCCATTCCTCCTGTTGAAGCTAGGCCAGGATGCCATATGGTGGGATTGAAGTTCATGGAATTACAGGGAAGAGGAGCATATGCATCTGAGAGCTGGCAGAATTGAGCTCGTGATTAATAAAGCACTCATGAAGATAAAGGTTTCCAGAGCTTGTGCCAAGTAGTGATTCCCTATATTACTGGAGGCAGGATTTGAGGTTCCCTCTTCTTTCTGGTGTCACCTGTTGAGAACAGGCAGCTTCTGCCTTGCTCTGACAAACTCTCATTGCTGTTCCAGACAAGATTGTACATGTAGTATGATACCTTGGTAGCATAGATTTTGTCACATAGGATGGTGCCTGTCAAGTTGTTCCTGGAACTGGGGTTCCAAGGAGGGCATTTCTAGCTGCTGCTGGCCTCTGGGGCCGTGGAGGCTGATGCAGCTCCAGACTGCAGGTGTGTGGGGTCATTCACATGGCAGGGAAAGCCTTGTGGTAAGCAGGGTAGGGCTTCTGGCTGAAAGTGGTGCTGGGAGGTATGCCTTGAAAAGAAGGGAAATGAGAATGTTGTTCACCTTACCCAAAAAGTCAGGGCCCAATACCCTTCTGCAGCAAAGTCCTTAAAGAAAAGTCTCTGATGGCTCATTGTCTGAGATCCTAGAAGTTCATCTCTTGTGTGCTGGATGATGCAAGAAACCTTCCAACTTTACACCCTGTTATTACTTTTAATTCACACTTTGAATTCTTCCCTTGCCCTTACTATGCTGAGGTACCATCCTTGCTGAGAGGAAGGAACTTTTTGATTTTAATCACCTTGAATAGTAATTGCTGAGTTCATGTTCCCTGTTACATAACACCAGGATAATCACTTTCATATTTGCTATCCACTGCTCCAGTGCAAGCTCAGAAGTCTGCTTGTGCCTCTGCCCTCACCAGCTCCACAGTGTCACAGCACACATTATCCCAGCAAGTTACAGGTCACTTAACTTGCACTGTAATATTTCAGAGTGGTGAGCTTGTATTGTATAGGTGGACTGCTGTGGACATGGTTCAGCATTGCAGAAATAACAAAATGCATTCTATGTTTGGAGCTTTCATGGTCAGATTGTTGGTCTGGCCCCTGTTCTGCAGAACACCTTAGTCTGTGTTGTCATGATTTCAGCACTTTGGGTGCAAAGCACTTGTGCAGATAAGCAGGCATCTTAAGCTGGAATCTTCCCAAGGAGCCCCCTCCTTCAGCCAAGAACTTTCAAGCCACCTATGCCAGGACTGAAAGTGCTTAATTTACAGACCCTCTTTCACATAATTGTCTCTGGGCCCTCAAAAGAAGACTGAAGCTCTTTTTCCTTCCTGAGACATGACTGACTTTGAAAGCTGTCAGATCAGTTCTGGGCCATAGTACAGGTTATGCTATGCTTTATACCCCATAAAGAGCTGGATACACCACGATTTCAGGGATGATGAGATTTAGACAGTACTCTGGCTTTGTTTGCAGCTTGGCAGGTGGAGGCTGAGCTTAGCCTTGATCCTGCTGTAACAGCTGTAAGCTGCTCAGGGCTTTGCCAGCAGACCTTTGACTCCAGCTGTGTTACATCTACCTTGTCCCTTTTAATGTCATCCCTCTGACTCAGGTCACACCACAAGCAACCTAAGGGCTTGCTAATGGCTTCTTGGAGGGTTATTATTTCCCAGTGTTCCTTTGGAGAGCCCCACATGAGCCATGCTCATCCATGGCATGGTAGGGGCTGTACTCAGCTGCTGACAGCAGCCCTGATGCAGCAGAAAACACTGTACTTATCTCCAGTTGGAGCACTTAGCCAGGGGTTGTACCTGTCCTAAAAATAGGTGAGTGGCTCCCTGTGGAGCATCTATTAAAAGCTCTACTGATTTCTTTGGGTTTCTACATGGCTGCCTGGCAGCTCTGGTTGTGTGTAAACTGCACCCTTCTGTATCCAGCACAGAGTGTGTTTTCATTCCTGCTCCCACTCCCTTCACAGCTGTGTCAGGATCCTGCCTAGGGATTTTGTGTTTCCCCTCACTATTAAATGCCACTTCTACTTCAG
This sequence comes from Onychostruthus taczanowskii, assembly GCF_017590055.1. Classification (NCBI taxonomy): domain Eukaryota; kingdom Metazoa; phylum Chordata; class Aves; order Passeriformes; family Passeridae; genus Onychostruthus; species Onychostruthus taczanowskii. The sequence continues at coordinate 8,482,596 of NW_024501237.1, read as the reverse complement.
CAGTATTTGGCTTCTTGAGAAGTAAATTTATTTATAAACTGAGAAAGACTGCAGAAACTGAAACACTATGCATAGCTTCCCTGGAAAGACACGTGTGAGCTCAAGATCACATCTCAGTTTGAGGAACTGCTATTACTTTAACTAAAAGAACAGAGATGAGGAGAAACTTCCTATATCTAATCTAAATTCCCATTTCACAACTTTCTTGGAAAAAGGTTCTGTTCCATGGGCTTACACATACAAAACACACATTAAAGCAAGTAGGTTTTAGTAGCTTTTAAAAGTATCCATTTTCCTAAATACAAGGTTGTGGGGCTTATGCTGGAGAGTCTTTCTTTTCCTCCCGAGTTTGTTTATTGAACTGCCTGCCCCTCTAGCCTGTCATTATTGTATGTCTGTCACCAGCTCTTAAAATGGATAGTGCTGTAGTTCAGTCTGAACATGCAGGTGTGCTGGGTAGCATGCCAGATCTTCTGCAAGATGTGAGCGGAGGTTGACGATTTCATCCTCTTCCTTTTTAAAGTAACTCAAATGTACAAATAAACCTACTTAAAAACCACTGTGAGCCAACAGCAGTGCAACACTGAAGTTCTTTTGCTTAAGATTCCCTTTGCAAAAGGCATTCAGAGTAAATAAGTAAGTTGAGACAACAACAAAACTCGGTCAGCGTTGCCTCTTATGCAAGTTGCTGTAGTGCAAGCACTGCCCTTTCCTGCCTGTGTTTGAAGGAGCAAAGCCCTCCCTCCCTGAGGCAGGGTTGGAGAGCTCTTGCACACACAGTGTAGAAATACCACAAAATGTACATAAGGGGAAAAACAGAGCAGGGGCACATGTGCATCCCTGTCCTGTGGCAGCTGTAAGCCCATGTGGGATAGGGGGACCTCCCCGTAGGAGACATAGGGCTGAGTGAGGGTCAGCTGCATTAGCAGGGAGAGCTGGAGACAGCAGCTTGTGTGCAGGTCATGTGGGTAAGATGGTCAAAGGAACAGAGGTGGCTGGTGCTAGGGAGGACTGCAGGGAATGCTGGAAACTGCTGAGCTGGGGCACAGCACAAAAGAGGGAGCACAAAGGGAGAGAGGAGGGTGGGGGGAATGAACATAGGGATGTGGAGCTGGGAGACACTTCCTTCTCCACTCCACATCCTGAGGTCTAAGCCAGCAGAAGCCTCTAGCTGCTTCATTCTCATGACAGCATTACTGCTTTGGGGATAAATGACACTGATCAGAGATTCCTATTAAATACTAACCCTGAGGGTTAGTCAGGTTAACAAGTCTGCAGCCTGGAGGCATTCCATATGGACTGAGGTGCCAGGCCATACAGAGTGCTGTCTCCATCAGAAGCAAATGCTGAACATGAAATAAGGAGCAGGCAGCATTAGTCCACCTGCTGGGCTCTCTCCTCTGTGAACAGGGAAAAAGTGTGCTCTATTGTTTTTTTTCTACAATATATGCAGAGTTAATTTTAGCCCTGCTATTCTGGCTGAAAGACTTCTTTATTGGAGACAGCAGCGTGATGTCTTAAAACCAGGCTGTTTGTAGGCTGCAGCCTCTGATGACAGGCAGAACATGAGCCTGCACAGGACTAACTTTATCCTCGCATCCTTCTTATTTTGTCTCAGACTCAGGAACAGGCTCCTGCACAAACCACCAATGGCTGGCACTGCAACAAGGTACTCAGGTGATGAGAAGAGTTGTGGTGGACCATCTCTAACACCAGCTTTTCCTTTGCAGTGTGTTCCATGGGAAACAGCACAAGCCGGCTCTACAGCGTACTCGCCAAGACGCTGAGCAGTGGTGCTGTATCCCAGCACCAGAACTGCCTGGAGCAGGTGGACTCAGCACAGCTGGATCCTATAGACCCCAAGGATTTGCTGGAGGAGTGTCAGATTGTTCTGCAGAAGCGGCCACCCCGCTTTCAGAGGAACTTTGTGAACCTGAAGAAAAATACCACCAGTAACCACCGCCCCATCCGGGTCATGCAGTGGAACATCCTCGCCCAAGGTAGGAGATGCTTGTGAGCTCAAGGTATGAACTTGAGATCAAATGCAGCAATGAAAACCCTGGCAGAGCAGAGGGAGAGGAGTGAGCTACATGAGACACAGCTGACTGAGAGCCAGGGGGAATATTTTGAGCACTTGAAATAGTGGCTTTCCTTCTGTCCCATAGGAAAGGAAAAAAAGGTCTCTCCTTGCAACTCTGATGCCAAAGGTAGTCCTGAATTCCTGTCTTAACTGAGCATAGTGTATTCTAAAAGATGTGACCCATCAGTTTTAGATGGTTGTTAACCCCAGAGAAAACTCATCCTTTTCCTAAGTTTTATTTGTAAAGTTTCTCTTTAGTTTATGATTACCTTTTTGGTGAACTATCCATAAATTCAGATCTGCTATGGGAATTCTTAATGCTTAAAAATAATTTTAACTGCTAATTTTCAATCAAGGCTGTAAGTTCATGAGTGCAGCAGCCTCATCTTAAAATATTTTGGTGTGGGCAATTTCCCTCATAGGGACTGCCTTAACCTTCTGCAGTCTCTTTTAACCCACTTCATTTTATTTTGGCTTATGCTGCAGCAGCCACATGTGAAAGTACTTGCCCTTGTGTAGTGGGCAGAGGGGCAGAAAGTCTTAATATATCTTTTATCTGTAAAAGGAATTTAATTTTTTTTGAGTGACTCCAGTGACTTGAGAAGAGGTTCTCACACCTGCTGGAAAATCTGGTACCCTTAAAGTCACCACATGTAAACTGATAAAACGTGGAGCATGACAGGCTGTTTCAGCTATTGGTAACTTTGGGGTTTTTTCTTTACCTTCCCTGCTAATTCCAGCTCTCGGGGAAGGCAAAGACAACTTTGTTCAGTGCCCCATGGAAGCTCTGAAATGGGAGGAGAGGAAGTGCCTTATCCTGGAGGAAATCCTTGCATACAAGCCCGACATCTTGTGCCTTCAGGAAGTCGACCACTACTTTGACACCTTTGAGCCGCTCCTCAGCCGCTTGGGCTACCAGTGCACTTTCTTCCCAAAGCCATGGTCACCGTGCCTCGATGTGGAGCATAACAACGGGCCAGATGGCTGCGCCATGTTCTTCCTCAAGGAACGCTTTCAGCTCGTCAACAGTGCCAACATCCGTCTGACCGCCATGAAGCTGAAGACCAACCAGGTGGCCATTGCTCAGACGCTGAAGTGCCACGAAACCGGGAGGCTCTTCTGCATCGCCGTCACCCACCTGAAAGCCCGCACGGGCTGGGAGAGGTTCCGCTCTGCTCAGGGCTGTGACCTCCTCCAGAACCTGAAGAACATCACCCAGGGAGCAAAGATCCCCCTGATTGTCTGCGGAGACTTCAATGCAGAGCCAACCGAGGAGGTCTACAGGGAGTTTTCGAACTCTAGCCTCAATTTAAACAGTGCATACAAGCTGCTGAGCCCCGATGGACAGTCGGAGCCCCCCTACACCACCTGGAAGATCCGGCCCTCTGGAGAGTGCCGGCACACGCTGGATTATATCTGGTATTCCCAGCATGCCTTGAATGTGAACTCAGCCCTGGGCTTGCTGACTGAAGAGCAAATTGGGCCCAACAGGCTGCCCTCATTCAATTACCCTTCCGATCACCTGTCCCTTGTGTGTGACTTTAGTTTTAATCAGGACCCTGACAGACTGCTGTAATGTCTTAGAACACCACCTGGTATTGCAGTGTCTGAACTCTCCAGTCTTTCATTTTAGAGAAAACCTTTGAAGCTAGATGCTATTGAAAGATGAAGAAATAGTGTTGACTGACCATTATTTCAGGCACTTGTTTGGAGTTACACTTGCTGTTCAGCCCTCATTAATGTTCAGCCTTCAAGGGAGGAAGAAGGAAGCCAGTGTTCTTGTCGTGCTCTTCTTGCCACATCAGGATTTGAAAACTACTTTATTCTTTCACTAAGCCCCTGTTGCAGCGCGCTTTTATACTTTGTAATACTTTGTAATAGTTGGATTTTGTACCCCCTTCCTCTACCTATGTAACCATTCTCCTGTGTTGAGATCATCCCCCAAATCCCCGCCCTGGCTCTCTGTCAGTCACTCAGCATCCCATCCCTTCTATCTAGATCTTTCGGTCAAAGCTGTCGAGTGATTAGCCCGAAGCCAGGGTCAGCCCCCCAAGGATGATGTTATACGCTATCCCAAATGTCCATCCCCTAAGGCTGTATCCCTGGAGGGGCTTTATTTGGCAGCAAATGTATCTACCCTCGGTTTCCTCCCCCCCTTTAAATGTAACCTCGAGACTCCTTTGTCTCGCTCTGAGCACGGCGCCCCCTGAGGAGAGGGGCTCCCTGGGGAGCTCCGAATAAACCTTGGACTGGCCCCCTGTTCAGAGTCGGCCTTTTACCCTCCACTGATGTCTCCAGTGTCTCTTCTGCTGCAAAGGTGACTAGCCCAGCTGCCCTCAGTACCCTCGGGGCACCAGAGAGTGTCCCCCCGCTGTCGGTCACTTCGGGGCTGCCCCCCCGCTGTTTGCCGACCCGGGGCTGGCCAGGGTTCACTGGGAGGCACCAAGAGAGTCAGAGACAAGCCCCGTTTTCAGGATTTGATCCTCTAATGAATGTGAAGGCCTTAGTATTTAAATCAAAACACTTGTGTTTGTAAAACATCTTGCCCTGACAACAATTTTATTTATTTCATGTTAAGCTTCTGCAAGTACCAAAGGGAATGAGGTTTGACTACCCAGTGAGATTATCTTAAATCTTTTTCTGTTGCAATACAAAAGAAGTTTAATGCAGTTTAGACAAAAAGCTAAACTCATAATAGTGTGCTCTTGTCATTTTTCTATGACCTGAGATGACAAATTCATTAGAAGTGTGAGGAAGGATCCCTCCAGTAAGAGCAGGTGAGGAAAGAGAGGTTGACTATGACCTAGAGTAAATACCCTCACTTCTCCAGAACAAAGTGCATGTATCTGTCACACACATATAGGCTGTACGGTGACTGTACCTTCATCTCTTCTGTGCTTCTCTCTGGAGGACACAGCTAACCAGGGACTATTTCTTCCTCTACTTTGAGTATTACTTTTCTAAAGGTTTAAATTTGTAGTCTTGTCAATCTTGCTGTTTCAGTAAAGGGCCAGTCTTAATATTGAAATATTTTCTTTTATTTATCTTCAGAATCTAAAGCTACACTGGAACCTGTTATAAGATAAAATTTATTTATTGAGAGAAGTTGGTGATCCTGCATCTGACTGGAAAGCATAGAGTGACAGTGTTCAGGAGCCTCTTCCTGTGACCCAGGGAAGCTCTGGCAAAGCATCTGGGCTACAGCAGAGGTGTGTTAGTACAGTTAGTATAGTAACTCCTTTGACTGCTCACTGGTGACATAGGAATTGCATATATGGATTTTAAACATGCCATTATGCCAGAAAATGGCATAGGAAGAGAGTTGGGAAGAGGGACAACAGTTGGAGTTGTGCTGACATTTAGATAATCGAGGAAGATATGGCAGGGCAAATAAAGAAGTATTTCCATGTGAAGTAGGTGCATAGTAACTCTTAAATGTTCCAGGTGTTTAATAATAAAACTCTTTGGAAAAAAGCAATATCTTGGCTGCTGTCTTTCTCACTTCGCTGTCCCGAGTTCCTGTTGCCAAGGAGGTGACCTGTCTCAACTAGTTTGAGTTTCAAGTTGCTGCCGCCGCTTCTCCTTCCAGACCTCTTTTCCCCCCTCCCTAACCGTAATCTCAGAGTGGCATGGCTGCTTTGCCTTCAGAGCACACACTCTTTCTCCAGCTTGGAATGTCCAGATTTCACAAGTCTGAAAGAAGGGAGTTATGCTTAGCTGTTAAGCTGCTCACTCATCTAGTCGGAGGGGAAACCTACACTGTATTAATTTAAATATTCCCCTCTCCAACAGTTGTGTGGAGCTACAAAACTGCAAAGCGAGGTGCAAGAATTCCTCCCTGAGGGCTGCTAAATGTGCCTGGGAAGGCTGGCCCCTTACAAGATGCAGCTGTATCTGCCACTTGCTTCTAAAACCTCATTTGAAGAGGAGAAGAAGCGCCCAGGTGTGAGCTTTACACAGCCCATAAATTACTATAATTGCACTGGTGAGAAGGGAAATACAGAGTCTGGTGACTGGAAGTCCCAAACTCCCACACAAACACACTCCTCATCAGGCAAACAAATGAAGTGCTGTTGTGGAGCTGTAACATGCTCTGCACATGTTCCTGACCCTTGCAGGATGAGGGCGATGGTCTGCTTCCAAGCAGAGGCTCCTTTAACCAGCTTGGGGTTTATGTGGATTTGACTTTCCCCAAAAGAAAGGATTTTACAACCAAGGAGACAATGGCCTTGGTGAATACTGTTACCAGGCATGTGCAATATGCCAGCACCACCTTTGGCTAGAATTTCAGAAAGAGCAAATTGTGTCCCTGGAAGCCAGAAGGGTGGCATTTTTGGGAGATTTTGGGCAAGAGATGCAACACTGCCAATGCCCCACAGAAAGACAGACCTTTGAGCATTGCTGCCATGTTTCATACCAACTAGACACTGACAGCTTCCTTTTTATGGTGCTGGCTGCCCTCAATTGTGCAGAGGGGGTGAGATGCAGAGCTTTGCCTTTACAATTATTTTCTCTTAGGACCTTCCCTCAAATGGCCTTGCAAGGAGAAGAAATTGTACAAGTGCCTGTTAATTAACATCTGTAGTCATCTGCAGCTAAACACTTCTAAAATCAACACCACAATGTAGACCTATAAGATGGTATCTTTAGGAGGTCAAATCCTTGCTCATCTACCACAAAAAACTCACACCAGAAGGTGGAGCTTCCATCCAGACTCCTTTGGGCAGTTTTCTCTCTCTGGAAAAAACTATGCTTGTGGTAGAAAGCCTTTACTTGAGAGCAATGATCAGGTCTGTATTTAAAAACAAAGTAAGCCATAACCAAAAAACCCCACCACTCCCACCAAAAAGCCCATGGTTTCATTTCACTTTTGTATAAGCAGCTCTATTTTCCTCAGGCCAGTCAAGGTGTCCATCAGTGTGGCGCCTTTCCCACTGCCAGAGCATAGAGCCACAGACCCGATTATGGGAAGCTTTTTACCAGGAGGAACTGAATTATCACAGCTGCTGAATTCCCACTGTCACTCTCACAGTGGAGTATATGGTATCTATGATTCTTAAGACATTTTAATTTATTCCCTTGCTTGCATCCCTTGCTTAATTCTCCTAAAAAAGAAATCAAACTGTTGAGAAAGAGCATGATTTGTATGATACTGCCATCACTGCAGAACCTCTTCTGAAGTGGAAAGGGCTGGGATTCTTCTTTCATCCTGGACATGTTACAGTAGATGTTCACTGCTTAAAGGGTAATTTTGAAGTCAAGGCGGGGGTGGGATAACTGAAAAGGCTGGAGACTCTTCCCATCTCAAGGCAATTCTTAATACTGTCCTACTCAGAAAATCCCTGCCAATGCTGAACCTTTTCTGCCGGATTTAAAAAAAAAAAAAAAAAAAAAAGGTAGATAGGCTGCCAAAATTAACTGGTAAGTTCCCAGGAAGCTTCACCCTTTTATTCCAGTACATGCCATAGTTTATTTTGCAGACAGACTCTTTTGGAAAACTTAAATGGATTATTGCTCTTGCTTTGTTTTACGCAGTGAGAGGCAAGCCTGCAGCACTGAAATACTTTAGCCAGCTATAAATATCAGTACACTAAATATTTTTCAGAAGAAGCAGAAAGGATTTTTTTTTCCTGTGTAGCAGTATGACTCTTAACAATAAAAAATGTCTTCCAAGCTCTTCTTATAAATGTATGCCTTATAAGAACACCAAGGCTAAAAAAAGGCTCCACAGATCCCTTGCTTTTATCTTGAATAAAGCCTGCCTTAGCTTTAGCAGTGACACTTTTCCCTCACTCTCAAGCAAGCTGCAATAAGAAATGACCCACTTGTTTAATTTGCTGAGAGGCAGAAGTTGTTACAAGCTTATTAGAACACTATCTCTCCTGGAGAACAATTAGGTTCCAAATACACAGTGTCATTTGGATCTTCCTAATAAGCTTAACACCTGCTATTTGAACTGTCTCTACAAGGCAGACTTGCACTTAGCTTGTTCTGGCAGTAACAATCTTCACATGTAGCTGAGATCCCTGATGCACATGTGCTGAGTACCAACCTGAGGCTTCAAGCACCTCTCAATTTTCTCCTCACCTTCTGACTGCCCCCAGCTCACTCATCCGGATCACCTCAGATGTAACTCTCCAAAGCCCTAAACTTGATGAAAGGATCCCAAGTCTTCCTTTCAGCACATTTTACCCCGACAACTTGAGATGTGTCAAGGCCCAGACCCCTTCACAGGGAAAGATGTGCAAGAGAGATCTAACAAGAACAGTCTTCTCTGGAATGAGATTCCCCTTTCAAATTTTCTCATTTTTCATACTCAGACATTTATTCTGAGCTGCAAATCACAGTTGAGATTTTTTTCCCTTGTGGATTACACAGCATGACCCTTCTCATTCTGTAACTTAGAACAGTGGGTTTGAAAAATAAAAATAGCTTTTATCTGCAAAATCAGTGGTACCAAGTTTGTGTATGCCTCAATGCCTTCTGTATAAAGCATACTCACTTCACACAAGTTTCATTCTCCCTACACATCTACGAGTTACTGCTTGCCAAGGATGAGTTAAGCCTGGACCCTTCTACATGAACCACCAGATTCAGATGTAAAAGTGAATCCCACTTTCACCCATGTACAAAACAAAAGGCTTTTCAATGGGATTTCAAAAGCCTGGAGTATAGCTAGATACTAACCATTTCAATGTTCTAGTGTTCCTTTCATCTGTTTCAGATGTTACAAACCTGACCAAAGCTCCCTCATCCTGAGGTCACGTCCTCCAATATCACCAGTAAAAACATACTTATTTACAGAATCAGGTTAAGTCCCCTTTCCATTTCAGTTACAGCACATCCTCACACAGAATGGGATTCTCACAGTACTTCATCAACTTCAGGTGAGTATCCTCCGGCAGCAGCCAATATCATGTGCCTCTCACTGGTGGCCAGGGGAGAGAGCCAAAGGACCATCACTGGTTCCATGGCAAGACACAGCACTGGCAGTCTCAGAGCTGGCTATGGGCTGACTACCCCACCAGTAGCGGAGTTGGGTGCCTTCATTCCTCAAGTTTTTGCCATTACATAATGAAGTCTTGGCATTACAAGAAGGTCATCAGCTGGAGATCCTTATCTAATTCCAGGAAGATAGTTTGTCCCCATTTGACTTCCAGTGTATCTAAATTAGGTCTTGGAAAGGTCTTAATTACAAATACTTGACATAGATACTTCATGCTCTGAGATACAATCAAGTAACAGCCATCTAGAATAGCGTTTCTTACAGACTGGACTTACAAAAGTAGGTTTAAAAACACTTGTTTCTCTCTTCTTATCTTTTGGCTCAGATTTCTACCACCTGCCTCTCTTTACACCGCTCCATTTCCTTTTACACAGAACATTAGTACCTCTCAGACTGCCAAATTAATCAAGTGATTGCCCAGCTCCCCCTATTTCCCTTTCCTACCTCTTTTCTTAGAAAAAAAGTTGTCTTCTCTCTCCATTTCCTTGTGTGAAGGGGTCTTAGTTCTCTACCCCATGCTAGAAATACAGTTCACGTGTAAGAACTTTTGAGATTCTTTGGATTACACACACTTTTTTATCTGCTTCAGCTTCATTTTGTTCTTAAACTCTACCTCCCTGCTCAAGAGGATGAAAAAGAAGTTTTTCCAGAAGCCTTTCATATTTTCCCCAATGCTAGCCTAGCTGTGTGGAGCTATTTCCACTTTTCTTACCAGCTGAAGGGAAGAATGCTGCTAGGACGCTACAAGTAACCTGGTTCTCATCATGTAAACTATTTAATTCTGGTGTCTTCCAGCATTACAGAAGATGTCAGTTCCAGACAGCTGTTAAAATTGCTCCTCCAGGCATGAAGTACTTAGATGACGATTTAGACTTCCAACTAAATTTCAAGATTACCCAAGTTCCTGTTCTGAAGACTTTTCAGGGCATATCGCTAGGAACTGGGGTCCATTGGGCACTTGACTACCCACAGCATGATGTGCCAGTGTGGTGCCCCTGAAATCAGGGTAAGCTACATGAAGCCATGCAGATAGACTGGAAATATGGAACCAGTATCTGGTGTAGCTAGAGGAGCAGTTAGGTAGTTCACAGAGCTCATGTGTATGCTCACCATCCTGAAAACGTGTAAGAACTAGGCCCTTGCCAGAAGCTACTTCACCAGCTACAGCAAGCTTCTCAGATATGTAAACAAATGAGTGAGACAGTTGGTCAGCCCTTTGAAGCAGGGAGGAGTCCCAAAATTTCACACTGTATCATCTATATTAGGATGAATGCCTGGAAGATTTCAAGAAAAGAAGGTTAACAGGTTAGAAGAAAGGAAGAAGGAAAAAATAAACAGCACACCAAACACCATTAAATTTTCTTTCTGTATTTCATTAAAACCTACTTGAATACACTTTGAAACAAGAGTACAACAAAATAGAATATACTTCAAATGTTGAATATACAAACTATTATAGTTCGTTCTGAACACTGGTACTTCCCTCTTAACTCCAACTAAAAAAATTTACAGGTTTAGAGCTACCTGACAAAAGCTCATGCTGGGCGTGACCTTTGAAGTGAGAGTAGAGCTGAAACTGAAATGTATGCACAGATGTCAAGGCTATGTGAGAGAAACAGGCATGGTACAGCAGAAGGCAGAAAACCTGCTGCTACTTTGTCCACGATTAAGAAATTTAGACAGACTTTTAACTACCATACAAAATATGTTACATGTTATTCTATAACAATACTGTGCTAGGTACAAGGTTTTTAAAAAATTTGTTTTAATAAAAAAGCTTTACACAAACAAGCCATTAGCTTATTTCAAGAAAGATAACTGAAAATCAGTCTAAGGCTTTCAATTTGAATCTGCTTAAGCTGTATAATACAAAAATCCCTCCAGGCCTCTGTCTTCTTTTAGAAGCTCTTTAATCTCCTTTATTTCACTTCCTACAATACCTAGTAGCATAGTTTTTCACATAGCACCAGTTGAGTACTGTGGGCACACAGTAGTAATCGCTGGTATGCACATAAAATGCATCAAATTTGCCATTTGTGTAACAATGGGACTTTCCTCTCCCCCTGAAAACTAAAAACCAAGGCAAACCTCTCACACAGCTCTTAGTGTTTCAGGTCTTAGTGTAACTTGGTAACCAGTAGCGTAGTGAAATTGTTTGGTCCCTTTTCAGTCCCTCTCTCTTTCCTTCTCCATAGGTTCAGCTGTTTCCCAACTGGAAGAGGCAGTTTTTATCAGCATGTCAGTGTGGTTTAATTCCCACTGAAACACAGGAAAATATTTTTTTTCCAGTAAGTCTTCAACATATGCATGTTTATTAACATTACAAAGCTCTCCTTTTCGACTTGGTGGTGGCATCCACATCCCTCCCCCAGTTATGTCAGTATATTCAAAACCGTAACAGTTAGAAGTCCATGCTGGAAGAAACCTATTCTTCATTTTTCACACGTGATGATTCCTTCTGTTTTCACTGTCACAGGAAGGGCAATAGCTGAGGGTGTACTAACTACTACCACATGGGTTACAGTCTTGCTTCCATCCACTGGCTTCTCCTCTTTTACCAGCTGCAGTGTTTTCACTTCACATTCCTGTTTCAAAGCGGCTATGTCTGATTTAACTTCTGGACCTTTGAGAACTGCACTAATCACCCTGGGAGGAGTCTGGCCAGAGGCCTGCTGAGCAGGAACTGACAGTCTCATTACTGGTGTCCCATGAGCTATGGACACTGGGGTTAGTGCTCTAACAGCCAGTGGAGCTCCCACAATGTTGATACTTCCTGACCCGGACAGGCTCGTTTTTGTTTGCAATTGACACTGCGTGAGCTGTGTGGCAGGGATTGTGATGATTTTGGTGGGCTGCATTGTGATTTTGTCTCCATTTTCAGCAGAGGCTGGCATCACAGTAGGGATTGTCTGGATTACCACCTTTGGAGTTGTTGCTGTGGTTGGACTTGTGTTGGTTATTAACGGTGACCCTGCATTTACTGACTGCACCGCCACAGTTGAGATTTTCTGTCCCAGAGAGGTCATGACAACGGGCACTTGCATTGCCACACGAACAGTCCTACAAAATAAACGTGTATGTTTAGGCCAAAAATACAAGGCATCATTACAGATGACAACAAGGACAGACAGTTTTAAGAGAGACAGGTTTTTAACTGGGTCTTAAAAAAACCCAAACCAAACAATAACAAAAAAATGGAAAAGCCAAACCAGCAAGCAAAGAATCAAACCCCAAACCTTTTGCACATCTAGCAATAGAACCTTGGAAATTTAACAGCCCCATTAACACAAACCTGGGAGCTGTTGTTGCTGGGACAGTAGCAGTGGTAGTAGAAGGATGAGATGAGGATGTGTCATGAGCAGGTGAGGCAATATTCACAACTCTGGTGACTGCTTTTTCTGTTCTGGTACAGCTTAACTGAGAGGAATTTTTTCCTCCACGTGCAGAGGGTGCTGTTTTTAAAAGGTTTTCTGCAGATAAAGACACTCTTTCCAGGGACTTCTCATCTGTAGGCACTGACAGATCTTCATTGCAGGACTCACTTCGGTCATCATCTATGACAACTATATTTTTTGGCATCTCCTTAAACTGATACACAAGCCTCTGTCCCTCAACTTTTGCCAGGATTCCTCTTTGATAGTAGTATCTGCAAGGAAAGTACAATTAAGTAGTAAGCAACATTTTAAAGAAAACTTCATTCTGTGCTAACAAGAAAACCTGAAGTAATCACAGTAAAATCTACAATGTAAGGAGGTATGAAAAGAAACTGTCAGAACACACTGACAAGTGATCTGCAGGATCTACCTGAAAAAAAAAAATCTTATCTTTTTAAATACATACTTCAGGAATTAAAACTGCAAATTTACTGGTAACATAAAAAGTTACAGGGATTGCAAGACCGAAGGCTAAATCTGCAAAAGGGCAAAGTTTTTAAAATTTCAGAACCTTTATATTTCTATGGTCAAAAATAAGAATCAGATTTTGAATTGTAATAGATAACCTAAGGATTTGAGAGTGTTTACCTCAGAGCTCTTCCCATAGTCTCATAGTTCATGTCAGGCTTGTTTTTGTGTTTTCCCCAGAGTTTGGAGACAGCTTTTGAATCGACAAGTTTAAAGATTCCTTTCTCTCTCTGAGTCCATTTAATATATCGAGGACATGTATTTTTGTCCTGAAGAAGGTCCAACAGGAACTCCCATAAGTATGTTGTATTTCCTATAATCAGAAAGCATTTTTGTGTTAGAAAACCACTTTTAAAGATAACAGAAAGTTCTCCATATGACCTGAGTTACAAGCAATGTTACACAGAGGATGTAACCTGCACATATTCACTCATTCTGTTAATTTTAATGAAGTTTCCATAAATATTTACATTCTGAAAGGAGGTAATCCAAGTGATCTGCTATACAGCACAGAAGCCTGCCTGTTCAATCCAACACCCATTCGCAGTTCTTGAAAAGAAGTATGGGAGGGTGTTCTAAGTCAGTACCTATCTATGTAGCAGGACAAGAACTTGAATTTTCTTCTCATATTTGATTAAACAGGGCATGAAAATGCCAGTTCATTTTATGCACTGCAGAACAGGATACAAATAGGTGGTTTTTAAAAGGCATGCAACCTGCAGCAACAAATGATCTCAACTGTGGTTAAGTTTGTCCAGGATCTGGGGCTCTCACACTAATTGGTGCACCCCATGTTCTAATCCTTCCCAAGTGTATGTTGCAGAGTGAGCAACATCCTTCTAGGTACAAACCCAGTCCAACTTCTTAAAAGCAAGTATTCATAGGGCAGAAATCCCATGCACTCTTCTGTAATTAGGGGGATATAAAATGAAGTCAGGCTTAAAGATTTACTGCACTTGTCATGTATTCAAGAGGTGCAGCATCTTCACTGGAGAAGCCCCAGGAAGGCGTTTGTGACAGCGACTATCAGGACGCCATAGAATCTAACACAGGTTCTGTCTGCGCTCTGACCAGACCATGTGCTTCTAGGAAGAGGGGAAGAGAACCCAAAGAAAAAAGGCAGATCACATTCCAATTTGTACAGCTGGAAAAGACTCCTCAAGTTTCTGAGAAGGGAGAACTAAGACAGATCCACAAGAAAAATAATCTCAGAATATTAATAACAATTCTTTAATTCTTTATGTCCAAGGACATGGACCAAATTGTATTTTTTCCTGTGTGTGAAAAAAGGTCATTAATTCTTGCGATTTAATGGCCTAGCATAGCACTTGTTATGCCATGCAAAGATAATTAAAATAAATTAAGAGACCACTGTTGCAGATTTTGAGAAGTCAGCTATCTTTGAAAACCTCAAAGGGTAAAAAAAGATCACAAGTTCGATTTTATCGAAAAGCACCTCATAGAGAAAAATTATACTTTACAATGTGCTCCAAACAACAGTAAGTACCTATTCAAGAAATACCAAAATTCAACTAGATTTCAGAGACATTTGAATAAGACCTATATGAGGAAAGAGTCAACAAGAGAACTCAGGAATCTTTAAATCATCCTCAATTTTAAGGAATTAATCTCTGGGGTTTTACCCCTTAGAAAGTGAATTTCTGGGTTGACCACTAAATACTGTAAGTCTGCAACAGGTTTTGCAAAAACGTAAGTGGCCTTCAGGATTAGAAAGCAAACAGGAACTTCAAGAGAATAAACAAAGTGTAGGACACAATTAAATCAGATTTATAGCTGCCTCACTTTGCACCAGAAAGTACCCAGAATGCACAAAGGAAGGAATGCCAACACGGGATCCCCTTTCCAAATGTGCACAATTATCTCTCATTCTCCATGACTCAACTCTGATAGTACTAAACTGTAGAATAATTCCTGGTTTTCCAAAACCATGCTGCATATGAAATAGCCTACCTTTGCAAGTGCTTTTTAAAATAAGTAACAAAAATTAAATCCAGTTAACAAAGTATTTTGCAGGATATCAAGAAAAAAAATTAATTTATTCCAGTTGTAGTATAAAATATTTAATGAGATACTTCATGAGAACAAGAGATATATGCAGACCATTAGGAAGGGCCATAGAAATAAAATAAATTTAAAAGAAAGCTAAAAAATCTCCTAAAAACCAGAGAGCAGTACCATCTTCTACTTTATAAAAGAAGCTATAGAGCTGAATTCACCACCACAAAAAGGAGAACAGATAGAAATACAGGACTCCTTTTTCAAATTATTTGTCCAGGAAACTAAGACCTGGGACAACTGGAAAGTACTGTTCAGGTAACAGAAAGCTGCAATACTAAAATCTGAAACAGAAATAAAGGTAAGGATTCAAGAAGACTACATAAAAAGGAAACACTAAACAAGATGCATTTTTAAATACAGCAGATACAAAATCGGTCATCTCCACTGAAGTCCACTGCTACACCAAATCTAAAGCAATGTGGGCACTGCAGGGAAGTTTAATTAGTGTTTGCACTGGTTTCCATGAGCAAATACCTCCATGAAATCAGTCTCATTCTTCCTTGCCCGACTGACAAACATGCTGACTCAGGAGCTGTAGCCAGATAAGGAATTATGTAAACTGCAGAGACCTTGTTTTTAAACAAATGTCAAAGTAATAGTGGAGCTGACCATTGCACACTTTCTCAGCCAGCATGTTCTACCCAAGTCACTAAACTTGGTTACTCCCAGGTATAGCAACATCTCAGAACAACTTTCAGTGCACCAAGTGGAGGCGAAATCCAGATTTTTCACCTGTAGCCAGAGAAGACTGATACACTGCATACTACCCCAAAGGTACCTGTGAGCAAATGCCCCAGTCTGTCTCCTTACTGAATGAATAGCAGGGGCTTGGAGTCCAAGAAAGGAGCCTCTATTTATCAGGAGAAACACTAGGAAACTGGAACTCTTCTGCACGTAATCCTCCACTCAACCAATATGGAAACACATCATCATTTGTTTTTCTCCTTAAACTAAACTGAACCTATTAGTCAAGGAATATATTCCCACTGATGTTTGTCAATTAACTAAGAAATCAGATTTCTAACCTTATTACCTTTACTTCCAACCATCACCTTTCTAAATGCTCATATGCTGCCTCTGCTTGAAAACAAGTCTTACAGCAGTAGCTTAATAAATTACGTGTGTAGCACTAAGTTGATACACAACACAAAAGACATCACAAGTCAATAACTACAAAGTAAAGCAAATAAAAAATGAGAAAGCCTTTTAACTGCGGAGGGTAGTAGAGCAGACTCCTAGAGCATACATCCTTGTGCTAGATCTTGTACAAACAAATTTAAAGACATTGAGTAAAACTCTAATAAAAGTCAATACAATCTCATCCATCACATTTTTAAAGATATGTACATCTACAGTGATAAATACCATGCAGATACATTGCTTATTTTTAAAGACTCAATGAATGGAAAAATATACCTTTGCCTTCTCTAGGTTTCTTCTTTATACCTAGATCTGGAGACCCATCAGATAAAGCTGATTGCTGGGTCTTGGGTTTACGGCCAGCTGCACATAATACATGGGGAAAAAGAAGTATTAATCATATGCAGAGTAAAATTTTATAGTTTGCCTTTGCTGAAAAAAGCAATTTGTGTATTTCCCCCCCGATGTTTCATCGCTACAGGTATGGATAAACTTAGATTCTTAGATTACTACTGCACATTCAGTGTAATTATCATTTGCTTGCTTACTTCATAGGCAGATTTAACTCAATTGCAGACAAATTAATGTGCATTTTTATTAATTCTAATTCTAAGACTCACAGATCTTTGATTTGTATAATTTTATCACTATATTGCATTTCTTTCCCTCTAAATTACAAGTAAATATTCCATCTCAGCATGTCTGGAAACCATTAAATCAATGTTCCTAAAGTTATGTGAACTGTATTGATGCCTCTAACAAAACTTTTAGACCAGAGAGAGAAACCTTACAAGGTGCCAACCTCTCATGTGATAGCAAAATGCTTAGAAATCAAACACTGTTCTGAATTGTTTCTCCAAGATATGCCAATTAGACAGGAAAGACAAAAATTTTACAAAGATCTTATAATGATTTTGTAAACTGATTTATGTTTTTTTAAAGTTAGTATTTACCCTGTTGTTTCATAGCATGAACCCCAAGTCTACCATGTCACCAAGTATACCCACACTTCAGACACCAGCGACTACCCACCACAGAAGTCCTCTTTGAATACTCTATCCTTCCTCCACTTTGTGTTAAAATATACAACACAGAAACCATCTTCCTTTATGGCTTGTCAAAGCCCATTCTCTTGCACCCTCTTTTTTCTTGATGCACACCCATTTTTCTAAGAACTCACATTTCAGACTCCCATCAATCTGTTTGTATGAGCAAAGAGATCAGACCATCCAATCCATCCTCCCCTGTATCAACTGCACCATCCACAGCAGTGGACAACAGAAGTAAGATTTTGAGATTGCTCCTATGAAAAGCCATATGTACCCTTTTTCTTTTTCATTGGTTCATGGATATCAGGGGAAGTTGGAATGGGAGATACATCCATTTGTTCAGATTCCTCTGTTGATACTTCCACCACGGTTTCTGTGATCACATCAGGTCTCATGGCTGCATGGATAAATTCTGGGGTGGACACACAAGGAGGGACAAAAACTTCTACTACAAGAGAAGAAAAAAAGAATAGCTGATGAAGTTTCTACCTGATTATTTTAATGTATTTTACCTAAAATTGTTTTAAACAAAGCATATGCAACAGTGTAGTAAGGTTCTGCTCCAAAATCCTGTCACCTTGGAAACCAATCCAACTCCCCAAAACATGCACACTTGTCAGTAGTTTTAGGCAAAAACAAGGATCACATCAATATAGTACAGAACCAAACTCGACTTTAAATTAAACAAATTAGAGCTCCATCTTTGATCATTACTCTGATTTCCACTTCTTATTTCGTAGCTTTTGCATTTCAGTTTGACCATTATTTCATCCAACATATATTAAATAACTTCAGAAGGGGTACATCAGTTAAAGTAACCATCAACATTAAGGTTTGGTTTTTCAGACAGGTAACACAACAATTGCAACACATTGGTTTTGGATATTCTTTATAAAATAGAAAGATGAATAGAAATTATTTTCCCTTAAAATAACTCTTTATTTTAGCAATTTAAAATGTCAGATTCACAGAACCCAGAATGGCTGGGGTTAGAAGGGGACCTGGTCCAACTCCTTGCTCAAACTGTGCCACCTAGAGCTGGTTGCCCTGGATCCTGTACTTTTTAGTATCTCCAAGGATGGAGTCTCCATGGCCTCTCTGGTCAATCTGTGCCAGAGCTCTGTCACCTGCACAGTGAAAAAGTATTCCATGATGTTTAGGGGGAAAAATTAATTTTAAATATGTCATTACTCAGCTATCTCTTCCCAACAACCCCCCTCAGACAAATTATTTAATCTGTAAGTATACGTGTTGCAGGCTGGAGAAATCATGTAAAACTCAAACAAATCAGTAGTTTTTAAATATGCAGGCAAATGTTTTAAAAACATTTAATTTAAACATTTAAACAGCATACAGCTCTCCACAGAAACAGGTTTCCTACTTTGCTTGTCTTACTGATTAGTAGAAGGAGAAATGGCTCCCAGAGCAGAGACTGTGGCTGACATACCAGGACTCCTGGCATCTCTCAGGCAGGTAGGAGACTCCATATGAAGCAAGGCCTCCGCAGCTTCAATTGTCTTATCTGTGCAGGGCACATTACTGCCATGAACTGATGCTTCTACTGCAGAAGGATAAAAAAAAAAATTATGAGAACAGGTTACTTACAGAAGTCCACATATATCCCTGCACAACTATACTTCTCAATCTTTAACATGAAAAACACAAGATTATCAGATGTCTTCACACTTTTTGTACCTGCCTGTCAACAGACGTATTTAGGGAAGACGTAAGACAAGCAGAACTGACACTGTCACTTCTTAGATTAGATTTCTAGTTCACAAGCAAGCTACTCATTTCCATGAGGAGTTCAAAAGCTTTCAGAAAGAGACTGAGATTTGTCTTCTGCCTTCAAAATAACCAGAAAAAAACAGATTGTGATGAAGATGATTATAAATTAACACACCCATTAAAATCTAAAGGTCACCTCTCTTCAAAGTTTCAGTCTATTGGATAAATATATACATATACATGTCTATGTATATATATATATATGTAAATACTAGACTAGTTTCTAAAACCCTGTTTTGATTTCTGACATTAAAAATAATTATGAGTTCATTTTAGCAGGTTGATTGTTTAAAAAAAACAGAAAGCACGACAAACAGTATCAAGGTGTGCTTCATGCAAAAACTAAGGGAAGAAGGTAAAAATAGTTCTTTTTTCAAGTTCTGAAATTTTAGGAAAACTAATTAATCAAAAATAATGCAACTTCAAGAGAGCACAGTTAAGTTTGACACAGTGCAGATCACAGCACCTTGACCACAGCAGCAACACTAAAAAACTCCAATGTACCATGTAAAACTACAATTCTATGCACAGCTAACTCCGTACTCCTCACCCTTGTACAGGTTTTGCAGAGTGGTGACCCAGAAACACCTGTTGCCCATTACCCACACTCTGGCCAAGGTAGCTGCCTCTCTTCAGTTGCTCTTTCCATTTATGGCCATCTGCTCTAAGCTGAACCAGTCCAGCAAGGCAGCCAGCAACCAGGAGATCTATCTTTAGCCCGAGCAGAGTCACCTATCTCTAGTATCGCAGAACTAAAGAGGATTTGGGAATAATTCTCTATAAAAACTTCAAGGCACGTACGCTGTTACTGAATATGTCTAAGAAATAACTCAAGGTTTGTTTAGTGAAAAGCAGAGAAACATAAAGCCAGAGTTGCTTCTGACTTAAGGAAACACTGAATACACACATATTCCCTGCAGGCTCACATGGGGAAGCCTTCCAGCATGCTGCAGTTTTTTGAAATGCAGTGATTAAAACCTTGAAAAATCTACCAGCCAGCAGAATACAGACATCAACCTGAAAGAAGCTGAAAGTGGGTGAAATGCGGAAGATGCAAAAATGCAAAACTACAGGTGACTGAAAGTTCTTCTGAACCAGCCTGGTGCCTATCTGCTGACTGGCTGATGGGATTCCTACCACAGCCTATTTGCTATGGCCTGGGATGCTATTTAGAGGGCTTTATCTTTTGGAACAGTAGATGCCTGTTAAAGCTGACATTGCAACACTGCTTCACCCCAGGCTGTGAACAATAAAAGCTTACCTAAGAGAACAGGAAAATCAGGAAAGGGTCTGTATTTTTCACTCTGTTTCTTGGATAACCAGTGGCAACCAGCACAAACTATGCACCATGAGCCTCTTCCCCAGCTGCAAACCCGGGACTCTCCCCATGCTTGGCCAAGTGTTTCCTTCCCAAGCAGCTGTTTGGGCATATCCAAAGTCAGAGGCTGACCACATGCACTGTACCAGGACTGGCCCTCCTGTAGCAGGAAACTTTCTGCTCAAACATTTCTCTTTCTAGATAAAAGTTTCAGTGGCACAGAATTTGATCACTAAAGTTTCCCTCATCTACCTGATAAAAATTTTCACTGATTATCAGAATACAGGAGCAAACTTCAGATAATTGATAAAAAATGTATAAATTCTACAACGCTACTGAAATTAGAAAGTCCAAATCAGTATTTAATATGTTATTATTCTAATGCATGCAATAAGATTCAAAGCATGTTAGCAAAGCTTATCCAACCAGACAGCTGCTTCGGTGCCATTAGGTCCAGTATATAAAGGACTTTTGTACAGAAATTCAAACTCAGATGACAAATTTCGATTGTAAGAGGGCAGTGAATTCACTACCTTCTAAATGCTTAGAAGAAAGAAATACAAAATTTTCCTACAGAGAACAGTTTAGATGCTGCACCAAAACTAAGAGGTACTTAGAAGAGGTCAGGAACCAGGCAAGAAACATAGCAGAAAGCCATCTACATACTTTTCTAGTACTAGGATATTCTGCTGAAGGACCAGAGTGGAGGAAAAGGAAATACAACCAGCATTAGGGACTAAGACTGCACACTTTAACAGCAAAGCAAAGGAGCCACTCGACCTCTCCCCTAAGCACCCCTTCCATTTCCAATAAAAACACACTATCTACTCCACAAAAGCCTCTTGGAAGCTACTTGGGACTCCACTAAAACTGTCACCTAAAAAATATCAAGCAAAAAATAGTAACACTTCTGGCTTTGGCTGAACAACACATGCTGTCTGTCTATCATGACAGTTAACAAAGTAATCTAACATTGCCAAAAGGACAGCTATTAAAACACTTGCTAAATTCAGTTCTATTACCAAGTTTCAAGCCTTCCCAGCTAACTAATTCTCCTTTACCCAGTACACGGTTTTAGCCTTAGAGGCATTTGTCTACCCAGTGAACACCAGGACTTGGCATTTCCTCGCAGGGAATGTTTACTGCACCAACACAGTGGGAAGAAAAAAAAGAGAAATTTGTATCCTAGCGCAAATGTATGTAAAATATCTGACGTGCTAGAAAATGTCTAACAGAAGACAGCATGTCAGAATGCTCAGACAGAAGATATGGTACCCAAAAACAGCTAAAAAAGACATCATAAAAGATGAAGTGAGGAAACAGGCTCTCTCAGAGAAGGGACAAGAAAAAAACAGGCGGCTCTTCCTGCAAATGACTAGATCAAATGTCATCAACCAAGTTATACTTGTAGCACAACAGTTCTCAGGTTCTCACAAAAGAAGATGGGGGGAAAAAGAAAACAAAATGAGTAGGATTCCACAATTTTAAAAAAGACAACTTTCCAAGACTTTGATACACAAGTATCACATCTAATCAAAGACTGAAGTGTATCACCCACTTCTCTAAAAATGCCCAATTCTATTTCCATTATATTTATGCTACCAACTATATGCAAGACCACAAAGGTAAAACAGACTGTATTGTTTCAGTAAAAAATACAAGGTGTAGGTCTGTTATATTATACAATCATTTCAGAAAGAATTGTCACTTGCCCAAATTAAGCAAAGTAGTGCATGTGGATGGAAGTAAATTTTCCACACTTTGGTAACTGAGTAACAAAAGAACTGCCATTTACTGATCTAGAACACATCAGAGCTAACACCACCACTTATCTTCCATTCTTTAAAATCAAGTCTTGTCTTACTGCTTTTATGAAAGAATCTGAGTCCTTGGCACATTATTTTAGAAAGTTTAATTTAAAATTTTTGATCTATTTATAGAAAAAAAACTCAGAAAACAAATTCAGATCTAAAGTGTGAATAGATAAGTAGGCTAGTTGATGTCTATCTTCACTGTTGGCCTAATGTTTGCTAACTCCACTTTCTACCCAGGTAGTGTGTATAGTGTGTATTCAAGGTTCTCAACAGCAGTTACAAAATACTAACCTTGCTAATTAAGTCTGAAAGGGCTGTACTTTGGATTTACAGAAAAAAATAGTGACAACATATTCATTTGGTAACAATGTCCTCCCCTTTTAACATAAGACTAACAAAATTAATGAAAGCAGTTTATGAGACTGAAAAAATGGATTGAGATTTTCAAAATGTTACTCTTTTGCACTGCACTACAGTAGCACCTGCGATAGCTTACCCTTTAATACTATCAGGCAACCAAGGCAACATTTTAATGAAGAATTCACAACTCCGAGCAGGGAATTCAGTAGTGTGACTACTATACACTAACAACCTCATTAAAAGTTTACTGGCATTCACGTGCTTGTTTTATTTCAGCATTTAAAAACAGCATTGGAAGTTAGTAACAGTGCTTAAACAACATCTTAATTAAAAGCAGTTGAATTGCCTCTGTACATAACATCCAGAAATCTTTCTGTATGCAAAACTTGACTGGAAAAGAAAGCATTCTTCAGTTTACTGCTTGTTTATGGCGGATATTTATTCAGAAACCAAAAACCAATTTCTTGGCATTTTCAATATTTCCCTAAGCCTGCCTCTGTTCAAGACTCTCAGCTGCACACAATTTAAGGATGCTGCCCAACCCACGGCATAAAGGCTAATCAATAACAAAGATGAGAGCAACCATCTCAAAACACTTCTGTCACTGTGAGTCGTATGTTATCAGCCCAATATTGACAGAAATATTAACCACAAAGCAAAAACATACCTTTGTAAAGTAATGTAGGAGTTGTTCCTACAACTGGCAATTAAGATAACACTAAGCAGTAACAATTTTGGTCCATCTGATTTCCCACAGTTATTAAACACTGAAGTTTTGTCAACACTGAAAACAGCAGCCATGGGGAAAAGCAACATATAATTATTAGAATCCCTTAGGATAAAGAATTCCTCATTTAAATCCATGTGACATCTACATACAAAACTAAGTAAACAGATACGGTATCTTGATAGTACGATGATGGGAATACTAGACATGCATAGGTATCATTCACTGCAATGCAAATATGGAAAAAAGCAATGAAGTTGGTTAGGCTAATGAGATTAGTACGACAAAGGACATCAAAAAGAGCAATGCAAAGGTCATTCATTATTTATCTAAGGGCTCGATCTCAAGCAATCTAGTTACAGTGACTTAAGAAGGTGTTGACACAATGATCAACTACCTAAACGTTTTCTATTCACGGACAATCAAAAGCAAAAAACAACTCACTGAGATCTGCAGCAGTGAGACCTGCAGATATCAAAGTTGTTCTACTGGCAAAGTTAAGCTATTGCTCCATCCTAGACCCAAGTGTCAAAAGACCTACTCCCCTTCTGTTATGTAGCAGAACAGCTCTTCACTGCTTTGTATTTTTCCATGTCTGGGGTGTGGGTCATCCTCCTCCAAAAAACCCTGAGTATTCTTCCACATTAAGTAAAATAAGCCATGACGAGTATCTGACTTGGCCCTTTCTGAAAGAATATCTTAATACACTGATAAACGACAGAGCATTTATCTTTAGGCCTGTAAAAACCCACTGCCATGTCAATGCAAAGCCAGTATTAAGCTTGACTCTGAAAATTCACGTGCAGCTACTGCACAGTTCATTACCTATAATGCCATACACTGCACTTTTAATGGTTCCAATGACTACTTTTAGAAGTTGAGCTTCATGCTGTAAAGGCAAAAATAAAATCAGATCTAGTACAACTTCAGTGGAGAACTGAATGCTCGACACTGCATTTGAGGTTTGGGTCAGTTGTAACCTTGCTCGTTCTCCAGAGCTTTACCACACTTTAAGACAAGTCCTGCGATCACTGGAGTATCCTGCTGTCAGACAGGTATAACAAAACGGAAAGAGAACAAACCATGCAGGACTCAAAACACAACCGCCAATGTCCCGGCAGCGGCTTGCGCCCGGGGGCTGCAAGATCTGACGGTGCGGAGGAGCGGCCAGAGAAAGCGCGGCACCTGCACGGGCAGGGAACGGTATTCCCGCCGCCTCGCTCCTCCTCACCCCGCCGCGGCTGCAGGGCCTGCCCGCAGGGAAGCCTCGGCCCGGGACGGCGCAACCGCCCGCCCTTGCCCGCCCGTCAGGGGCGCCCGCAGGCAGGTGCGGCCACGTGCGGCGGCGGCGCGGCCACTTCCGTGTTTACAGCCGGCTTCTCTCCGGTGCCGCGCGCGCCT